>NW_027202305.1:15000-755000 GCF_024711535.1 Dipodomys merriami | reverse complement strand
GGAGGGCCTTGGGCACTGGGCACCGGGCACCGGGCAGTGAGGACCTCAGCGGAGCCTCCCAGATTCAGTGATGCTCGACCTCCCAGACACCCGAGTCACACCAGGAACGTACTCACACGAGAGTGGAACTGTCCACACATGAGGCCACAGGCCTGTGCCCAACCACCACGTCCAGGGCCACTCTCAGCACCGCCGTGAGCGTGAGTGTGAGCTGGGAGAGGTATGGTGTGTGTGTGTGTGTGTGTGTGCGCGCGCATGTGTGCGCGCATGTGTGTGTGTGTGTGCGCCTCAGACCACAGCAAGGCTGAAAACACGGAGTCAGAAGCTGTTCTGAGACAAAAATGGTTAAAACCAAGAAAAACGTGATGACATAAAATATGCACCCAAGCCTCCACCAACAGTCCAGCTCCTCCTTGTTTTTGTTTTACTTTTTCCAGGAAGATGATTAAGCAGTGAGGGAATATTTATTGAAATGACGCTAATCAACAGGACATTGAGCCTTAGAAAACCTAATCCATTTTGCTAATAATCCTATATTTCTTTAAAGCTTACAGAAGCACTAATTATTTTTGATGTGAATCAAGGACTTAGAAAGGGAGGGGGGAAATCCCTGTGGATGGGAGTGTTTTCAGATGGGGAGTAGTAAGTACTTCACATGAAACCCTCCGCTCCCACAGGGGGCAGCATCCTCCACACCTTGTGGGGCAGGGATGGGGCAGGGCAGGGATGGGCAGGGCGGGGCAGGGCGGGGCAGGGCCGGGGCAGGGCCGGGGCAGGGCAGGGATGGGCAGGGCCGGCCTTGCTCAGGAGAGTACTGCTCACCGCTGGTGCCCTGCTTCACCTGCTCTTGGCTTTTGCATGAAGCCACCTAAAACCTGGTGGCCAGGAGAGCTGTGCGCTGAAGCTTTCCGTTAAATATTAGAACATGTGACAGAATAAAAACAGACAGAAAACCAAAAAGGTGAGTCGTGACTGGAGCTCCTTGCTGGAGTCCCGGGTGGCCTGCAGGCTGGTCTGAGCCTGGCGGGGTCTGTTTGTCTAGTTGGCAGAAAGCCCGGCAGAGAAGAGCACACCTTCCAGGGGATTTCTTTAAGTCCTCTGGTGTCCATGATGTTGGTCCAGGACTCTTACGTAAAGGAATCTGACATCCAAGAAGTTACAAGACAGGTCCCTGAAAAGTGTCTGGGAATCTTTACTAGTCCAGACATTAAAAAGGTGCTTCAGGATCCAAAAGATCCAGAAGCGGCCACGGTGGTGGGTAACGGCAGCTCCCTGCCGGAGCCTTCCCGACTCCCGAATCCAGGCAGTGCGCGTGGCGGGGGACGCGCCGGCCACCCGGAGCCCGTGACCTCAGGGGCGGTAGCCAGTCCTGTTGGAGGCAAGAACTCCGTTGTATTCGCTGATAACGACTACCCTTCCCCAAACACTGATTGGAAAGACACAGCGCGGAAGAGCAAGGAAAGGGGATCCCCAGGACAAAACTGAGGCTGAGTTTCAGACATTGAGACCGCTCCAGGTATCTCCCTGCCCACCATCTACACTTTGACTACTGGCAATGGTGGGAGGAAGACGCTTTCCGCACACATCTACCACAGGTACCTAAAATACCCATTGAGAAGCCAGAGCCCACGTGGATATGGCTGTGTGAGGTAATGAGGTGCTTTCCTGGAGACCTCCCCATCTCACGGTGATTCGGCTCAGAAGAGGTGCTGACTGCTGAAAAGCAGCGGCATCGGAGCTGGGGGCCGGTGGGAAGAAAGCAGCCGTGGCTCGCTAGGCTCAGGGCGCCTAGGCCCTGAGACAAACCCCAGAACTGGCAAAAAAAAAATATATATATATATATATACATACACACACACACACATACATATATGTAGAGAGAGGGGGGGGCTTTAAAAGAACATACAAGACTATTGGTACATCAATGAAAAAGAGGACAGTGTGTGTATGTGACCTCGTGGGAAATCACACCTGTCAGTGTCCGCAGCCTGGAGGGCAGGGGCAGCGGAGCGAGTGGCAGGACAGACGGACAGCCCTCCCCCGCCAAGGACGCGCTGGCTCACAGGCCTCGTCCAAGGGAAGGAGCAGCTGAAATCCAGGTCAGAGAGGAAAATCGCTCCATTTCAATTGTCTTCTTGGAGTCTCTTTTTGCTCTCCGGTGAAGAATCAGAACAAAATAGGATCTGATTTTTATCTTAGCCAGGCCATCGCCAGGCTCACACGAAAAACGGAAAACGGCACAGTGTTGTGCAATCTTCGGGTGGTTTTAATACTTCCAGGTGAAAATTATTCAGAGCTAATGAACACACGGCAGTGTGATCGTACAAGGGGCTGAACGACACACTTAACACACATTTTGAGGGCTGCAGCCTCTCTCACCAGAAGATTAACTCAGCAGCCTGGTGCTCAGCAGGCAGAGTGCTTTGAGTCTCTGTCCCATGCCCTTTGGTAATAACAAAGCCTCAGCCATTCGAAAACCAAGCAAGCTGCCCACGGGGAGCTGATTAGGCATGTTCCTGTCTAAACGAGTTTGGAGAGGCTCTGGTTCATCCTGGAAGCTGGAAGGCCAGAGTGTCCTGGAGCTCCAAACCCGTCCTGTGGGCCCGGCCCGGCCCGGCCCCACCTCGACAGGCCGGCTCTCTTAGAGGCAGAGGATCATGCAGACAGCAACTCGGGGTGCAGTTTTCAGGAGCTCACTGTGCCTTGCCCCGTCAGGCCCCGGCTGGACCCCTCATGCATCTGCTCCCCTGTGCTGTGCACATCTGCCCGAGCCAATACCCGTGAGCTGTGCACACCACAGCCCCGGGGACACGGGAAGACCAGGTGGAACCCGGAAACTGCAGTACGAATACTTTTGCACTTCTAAAATCACTTCACGGGTTTTGGATAAAGGAAGTCGACACCAGAAAGGTTAAGTTGCTGGTTAGAGCCAAGAAGGTCATCCAAATCCACGGCCTCGGTCCCCGTGGAAGGACACATTTCCCAGACTCCGCGCACACAGTTTTCCTGGTGGTTTCCATTTTGGTTTTGCCACGATTGTGTCAGTGACGGGGGAATTGTTGCACAGTAATGGTCGTAACAATTAACCACAGTCTCACAGAGGAGGTCACTGAAAGTGTGGCTACTCTCTGGTTCCACAGGACCTTTTCTAGAATCTTCTTCCTTTCCAGAATTCAGACCAGCATCCATCTGATCCAGCCATAGAACATCTTTTTGTTCCATTTAATAGTCTTAAAATTATATTTATAATCATATTATTTGCATCATTTGTCACATTATCCGTCAGTTGAAGGAGTGTTCTTTCTCTCACACCTGTTTATTAGTGATGTCTTCAAGATAGGACAATTTCACCAGTTTACCACTTTCCACGTCAGGTTGTTCAGTCTTCCATTCTCTCTGCATTAAATCTTCTAAAGCGTCTTACAATGTCTGGTCCTTTAATGGTAGCATGCACAGTTGCCATCAAGGATGGCCAGAAAGGCAAATTCATGTATACACCCGTGCCAGGCACAGATAAAGCAAAGATAAACACTGCTGTTCCAAAATGACCCGGATGAGAGGCGCAGAAGAGGACATGGTGGCCTGTTTTCTTCCTCTGTACTCCAGGGGACGTGCCAGGTTTGTCTGCGCCCACCGAGCTGATCAACAGCCCTGGCACTGCAGTGTGTCTTCAAGATACACATTTAAAAAAATGATGGCATATGAAAAATTAAATGAAAACATAATGATTCTGAGAAAGAACTTCTAATGACTTCATAAGTAGTGCTCAGAATTAAAATGTAGCCATTGCTAAAGCAGCTCTCTGCCTATAAGACCAGAACAGACCCTTCCTTAGTAAAACCAGCGCGTTAGAGGTCAGCATGCCATCGACGAGCTACACGGATCCATTCCTAGGCACGACGTGATCTCAAGCGGACGCCACAGCCGCCCGTGCACAGCAGTCTGCGAATTGTCTTCCACCTCAACCACCCACACACAGCCCGGACTTTTATTCCTCCCTGAATTAGCTAACCTTTCCTTGGCATTTCATATTGTTTTTAATCAAATATTTCTCTTCTGTTTATCTCTAACCTGTTTGTTGACCCTGAGTTTATAGGCTGGACTCAGATACGACTGAAATGGAGAGCGTGGGAGGTTTCAGAGTCGGACTGTTTTTATTGAAGCACTCAGTAGATTAACCACAGGACCCTGGGATTTATAACAGCCACAGAGTTTCATACAATGGGGTAGAATTCACCAATTCTCTCCTTGCCAGAATGCAAAAGGCCGATTTTTCTACTAATCACTTTTACTAGCATTGATAGTGTTAATGGACAGATAAAATAAAAATTACATTGAGATGCACATGCCAGCTTTTGACCCTCAACTTTTTATGTCCTAGAGAATCAAGTCACCTTATAAACCATAGGCCTAGCTTCAAAGTAGAGATGGGGACACAGTGAATAAACAGATAAGAAGAACCATTTTCCAAAGAAGGACACCGAACAGACGTAAAATTGATATGACCTTGTAAGATTGGGAAATGTTTGACAAAAGAAGACTATATCCAATAAGGGAAAAAATTGTCAAACAAGCCATTTGGATAAGAAGAATAATTTATAAGTATGGTCTAAGTTGCAATATTAAGTATCAGCTTCCTTTGCACATACCACTGAATTCCAAGGTCGATGGAGAGGAGACAAACACGTCTCCAGACAGTAACAGTGTAAACACGCCCACACCCTCAGCAGCTCGCCAGCTCGCGGAACTCAAAAGAAAGCCCACGTTACTGTGAATGAATAGGGAGTGGAGTAAAGCTCCTGCTGTGGGTTCTTTTTATTTTTGTTTAAGTATTACAAAACCATTACGTTTTTAATAGATAAGAAAACGTGAGTGGAAATTGATTGAGATGCAGATCTATGCTGGTTGCTTGTTATCAATTGTAACCTAGCCTACTTGTGAGAGAACGGAGTCAGTATATAAAATGAGTAACGTAAAGCGAAAGGCAAACCGTTTTGAGATGGTTTTGAGTCTGGGATTTGAGGACCTGTCAGGGTCGGTGTAAGACAACTAGGCCAAATGAGGACGGGAGACGGGTTCAGAAGCTACATAGGAGCTTGAGCTGGTCCAGCGCAGGGCCAGCTCCAACTCCTGTCCAGTTACAGGGCCAGCTCCAACTCCTGTCCAGTGCAGGCCAGCTCCAACTCCTGTCCAGTTACAGAGCCAGCTCCAACTCCTGTCCAGTTACAGAGCCAGCTCCAACTCCTGTCCAGTTACAGGGCCAGCTCCAACTCCTGTCCAGCGCAGGGCCAGCTCCAACTCCTGTCCAGTTACAGGGCCAGCTCCAACTCCTGTCCAGTGCAGGCCAGCTCCAACTCCTGTCCAGTTACAGAGCCAGCTCCAACTCCTGTCCAGTTACAGAGCCAGCTCCAACTCCTGTCCAGTTACAGAGCCAGCTCCAACTCCTGTCCAGTTACAGGGCCAGCTCCAACTCCTGTCCAGCGCAGGGCCAGCTCCAACTCCTGTCCAGTTACAGGGCCAGCTCCAACTCCTGTCCAGTGCAGGCCAGCTCCAACTCCTGTCCAGTTACAGAGCCAGCTCCAACTCCTGTCCAGTGCAGGCCAGCTCCAACTCCTGTCCAGTTACAGGGCCAGCTCCAACTCCTGTCCAGTGCAGGCCAGCTCCAACTCCTGTCCAGTGCAGGCCAGCTCCAACTCCTGTCCAGCGCAGGCCAGCTCCAACTCCTGTCCAGTTACAGGGCCAGCTCCAACTCCTGTCCAGTTACAGAGCCAGCTCCAACTCCTGTCCAGTTACAGGGCCAGCTCCAACTCCTGTCCAGTTACAGGGCCAGCTCCAACTCCTGTCCAGTTACAGGGCCAGCTCCAACTCCTGTCCAGTTACAGAGCCAGCTCCAACTCCTGTCCAGTTACAGAGCCAGCTCCAACTCCTGTCCAGTTACAGGGCCAGCTCCAACTCCTGTCCAGTTACAGGGCCAGCTCCAACTCCTGTCCAGTTACAGAGCCAGCTCCAACTCCTGTCCAGTTACAGGGCCAGCTCCAACTCCTGTCCAGTTACAGAGCCAGCTCCAACTCCTGTCCAGTTACAGGGCCAGCTCCAACTCCTGTCCAGTTACAGAGCCAGCTCCAACTCCTGTCCAGTGCAGGCCAGCTCCAACTCCTGTCCAGTTACAGGGCCAGCTCCAACTCCTGTCCAGTTACAGGGCCAGCTCCAACTCCTGTCCAGTTACAGGGCCAGCTCCAACTCCTGTCCAGTGCAGGCCAGCTCCAACTCCTGTCCAGTTACAGGGCCAGCTCCAACTCCTGTCCAGTTACAGGGCCAGCTCCAACTCCTGTCCAGTTACAGGGCCAGCTCCAACTCCTGTCCAGTTACAGAGCCAGCTCCAACTCCTGTCCAGTTACAGGGCCAGCTCCAACTCCTGTCCAGTGCAGGCCAGCTCCAACTCCTGTCCAGTTACAGAGCCAGCTCCAACTCCTGTCCAGTGCAGGCCAGCTCCAACTCCTGTCCAGTTACAGAGCCAGCTCCAACTCCTGTCCAGTGCAGGCCAGCTCCAGCACTGGTGCAGGGTGGGCCCAGTCAGACCCCCCCACTGGCACCCCGTCTGAGACCAGCCCACACTGGGAAGCATGGCGACCTCACCCCCAATCAGCCAATTCACCCAACCTGGCACTGCAATGTGGCTTTGAATCGAGGTCCGATTGAAACATAAAATACACATTTGGTTTTGAACAGTTAGAATGGAAATGCCAGCTATCTAATCAATAGCATTGTGATGCCTTTGTGAGGATTATTTTGGAATGACAATGTTAGAGATATAGTGGGCTAAATAAAATACTGTATCAAAAAATTTTAAAGTTTCTTTGACATAAGCTTGGAGCCAAGGGTATTTCTGAAGTAAAAAAAAAAAAAAAAAAGATCTAAACTTCTGCTCTTTGTCTTTTATTTGTGCGACTTCTTTCATTTTCCTCAAGGCAAGGTATTAGCTTTTCCTGCTAAAAACAAGGTTTTGAAGCAGTGTGGAAAAGGAGGCAAACACATAAATATTCTAGCATGTTCTCTCACTATACTGGAATTGCTCTCCATGAGCACCAAAGACAAGGCTCTTCACAAAACATTAAACCCCTCCTCCCCCTCACCACGACCTAAGTATCAGTTTTAGGTAACTCATCCAAAGATAGAAAGTCCACGCAAATGTACGCAGCGACCACGAACTCTTCACAAGCCAAACAATAAACACGCAACTCACAAAGTGATCGCAAGTCTGCCTCACGTGAAACTGCAAGAAAGAACCGTCAGAAAAGTCTGGAATCCACTCTGGACTCTCCTCAGAACGTTCCCTCTGAAAATAAGCAAGATGAAGTACGTGCACTGAGCAGCCCTGCGCTACAGAGAGCCTCACAGACGGTGTTTAAATTTGGCAGATGGCCAGGCTGCGCTGCAGGTCTGTGACTCCACACTACCAGTCCATCACTCCCGAGGAAGCCACGCTGCGGCGTCACGAGAGGGCGTCAGGATGTGTGACAGAGTTAGCTGGTAGCGTCACAGAGACACGTGCCCGCTGATCAACAAGATGAAAGAATACTACTGAACCGCACACGGCCTTACGGGAGCGAGCGCGAAGGCCAACCTTAAAATCACATTTATCATGACGCAGAAAGAGCCAGCCCCTCCCTCCTAACAGCTGTCTGTTTTGGTGAGATGCCTATTGTCAGCACATTGGTGGGTGGCACCTCATTCAGTGGTAAATACCAAAACCTTTAAAGACGGCTTCCAGGTAGTAGGCAAAAGCCCTTTAAACACAGACCACGCATGTAACAATAAAAGGCCATGTTTTCTAATGGTGACCTAATTACATAAAACCGGTAGTTGCCAACTCTCTTGAAACTGGTTCTTGGTGTTTACTTGTGGTTGTTTCCACGTCTTCGCCGGCTGACGGATCGACTTTGTCAAAGTAGCTGCACTGTTGTACATGAACATACCAAGACCTTCTGTAACGATTCCAGCCATTTTCTTCCGTACACCTTCACTGGGCGGCGGTCACGGTGTTGCTGAGCCATCCCTGCCCAGTCCAGGCGAAGCGGGCTGCTCCCCGCTGGCACGGCTGGCAGCGAACCGAGCACTGGAAAGCAGCTGCAGTCCGTTCCCGGCCCTCCCCAGACGCTGCATCGTCCCGTCAGACACGAGGCTGAGTGCCGGCCCACACCTGCCTCTGACGCACGCTTCATCATGTGCAGGGCTTCGTGGAGTTAGAAACTGAAGTGGAAAACTGGACTTCTGGTCTCGAGTGTCCGTTCCACCTGGTTAGCAGACAAGGGAGGGCCGAGCAGAGCTGCGTGTGGAAACACAAACACACAGGGCCGTGTGTGGAAACACAAACACACAGGGCCGCGTGTGGAAACACAAACGCACAGGGCCGCGTGTGGAAACACAAATGCACAGGGGCATGTGTGGAAACAAACTCACAGGGCCGCGTGTGGAAACACAAACGCACAGGGCCGCGTGTGGAAACACAAATGCACAGGGACATGTGTGGAACACAAACGCACAGGGGCACGTGTGGAAACACAAATGCACAGGGCCGCGTGTGGAAACACAAACGCACAGGGCCGCGTGTGGAAACACAAACGCACAGGGCCACATGTGGAAACACAAACGCACAGGGACACGTGTGGAAACCCAAACGCGCAGGGCCGTGTGTGGAAACACAAACGCACAGGGCCACGTGTGGAAACACAAACGCACAGGGCCGCGTGTGGAACACAAACGCACAGGCTAATTGGAGATGGGCGTCCCCCAGAGTTTCTCACCGTGACTCTTCACCCTGCAGTCCTCCTGTCTCAGCCTTCGGAGTCGCTAGGACTACAGGCGTGAGCCACCGCACCGGCTAGAACACACTTTTACATCCATTTCCCCTGTAGGCGTCGTGCCGGCACCTCTTCCTGCTCTACATGTTACTTGATTTTCCCCTGAAATCCACAGAAAGACTCAGGAAATGCCAGCAGGATCCAGGGCCCTGGGTTGGAGATGCACGCCGATACGGGGGAGGATGAATTACGGCTGTGACAGTCAGGATCACAGCCATGGCGAATACCATCACCGCAGGGACAGTGGAAATCAAGCACTTCTGCCAAATGTTCCCACCAGAAGCCTCCAGGAGGAAGCCATTTTTATCACCAGACCCTGTGCGTAATGTTCCGTGATATACCCTGCAAAGAATGTTAGTTCAAATGGACATCCACAGCAAAGCGTCCGTAGTTACCAGGTTGTTACACTAAGCCGAGGAGTAAGGAGAAGTTAGGGTTAGGTGATTTTCCGTGTGCTCTTGTGAAGCACACCCCGGGCTCCCCGAGACGTCCCGAGGTGAGGGGTTCCCTCTCTCCCCAGAGGTCGCCAGACGCTACATCAGATTCATGCCGCTGAAGAGGCAGGAAGGCGGGAAGATGTGTACAGCTCATTTTCTCTCCTCGGTAACTTGTCCTGCTCTGCTCTTCATCCGCCAGCAGGAATCTGACATAGCAGACTCATTCCTCAGAATATAAATTGCCTCTTAAACACGCTCACGCCCCCCGTGACTGGCAGATAGCATTGGGCCAGATGGGCAGAAATGGTGACCATAAAATGTCAGGAAGTTGGATGATATTTGGCAAACCCTGGACTCTTTAATTTGTTAAATTCCCACAGCACAGAGATCATATCTTACTCAATTCCTAAGGAAATTATCCCTGGGCTTTGCGTTTACATATTTGTTTAAGAGTTTGCTTCTCGAGGAGACCAAGGAGACTGACCACTTTAAAAAACATTTCCCGTGGAATGAGCGCTGCTGCCCCAGGGAAGAAGACAGGTTTTAATTTGATCATTTCATTAGCTTTCTCTTCATGTGTAAGATTTTTATGCGTCTACGGCAGCGGGACCTGGGTGCTCTCCTGGTGACACCTCCACGCACCCACGAGGACAGCCCTTCTCCCGCCCCTTGGTCCTGGCGCGTCCCAGGCCTGCCGTGGCCCTTGGCAGGCTGCTTTGTTGCATTTCGTCGTGAGAATAAACCCAGGCCGCTGCCCTTTCCCGCTCTCTCCGCTGCGGGTGACACCGCTCCCGCAGCGAATGCACCGGTGCATGCTGACTGCGCAGTGTTCTCCCACGGTGGCTCATGCGTGAGCAAAAACTCTAAGGCAGATTTGGTTCTCCCTACTCCTACTTTGTTGAAAATGAGAGGCTGTGGCCCCTCAGGGGATGTTTTGGTAGTCGTAGCCATTAAGTGGATTTAGGAAATCCTCTTCTCTCTCCAACTCAGCTGATCTCTGTGAAGATAATCCAGAGGACTCAAAATGCCACAGCGCATATCAAGAGCTAAATATTAACTTTATTCTCCTCGGGTTGACAGGATCCCATTTACCGTCCCAGGTAAGCAGTTGCCTCTGGCTGAAGACCGGGAGCAGAGAAAAAGAGCACATTACTGTCTTTGGGAAACAGGATCTGTTCCCTGCAAAGGAAGGAGCTTGAATTCACCATCAAGATAAAGAGAAATGACTTGTTCCTCTGAACTTTAGGCAGGTTCTCTAAAATCCATGAACTGACCCGATACGTTTCCCGAGGTTGAGAAAGTGTGTACACATTCAAAGACCAGCGTGCCTTTCCTGCTCTCTTTTAGCTGTGAATTATGGGAGGTGGAATCCTTACCTTCATCCTTTGCTGAGTTTCAACCTGAAAGAGATTTTTGTAAATAGATTCCAGAAACAAGTAACCTGTGCCTGCCGTGGTTGGTAGTACTTCTACTCTGAGTCTCCAAAATGCAAAAATATCTACGTACTTTCTTGAAAGGCCCTCATTCCCTGATAACAAAAAGGTTGCTAACAGGAAGGTCACTGGATTTGAAAACATCTGCTGTGTTCTGTCCCTGCAAATGTGGGGTGAAGAAGCAGTTCACCTTATGTTTCGTAGGAAAGAAAGAAATGTGAAGATCCAATTATCTGCATTTTCCTTGAGCATGACCAATGTGGAAGGCTGTTTAGAGGAAAGCCATGTTGAATAACATTGTTGTGCTGATATTGTTGAGTGTTTGAGCTCAAGGTTATACTTTGTGGTAGTGAAAGAGAGCAAGGGCAGGTGAATCGCCTCAGAGAAGAGAGGCTGGGGCTGAGAGCTGGCCGACCTCCACCCATCTCCCGGGAGGGGCTCGGGCATGCGGTGGCTCTGGAGATGACATTCGATGCACGCTGCGTGTGCTTTCCACACCACGCCCAAGTATTCACCATTAAATCTCCACCTCGTGTTGGATCTCTGCGCGTTTAACCCACAGGCCAAAATAGAAGAACTGAGCACGTCAGTTCAGATCACAGTCCTCTGCAGTCAGCCGCAAGCAGTGACACTGGGGTCAACACCACAAACTCGATGGGGTTTTAGAGTTGCACAGTACTCCGCTGCATACACGCATGCATACACGTATACACATGTATAGACATACATGCATGTATGTCTATTGAGGGTCATTTGGGCACATTTTCAGCTTTATAAAGCACGTGTGTGTATGTGTGCGTGTGCATGCACGCATACAGGTCAGTAACATCTGATAGATATAAAGCTGTATTGTTTTCCAGTTATTACCTAGAAGCATGATCTATGGGACAAAGACTCTTGTCTTGCTGTTTGGCTCACAGTGGAGAGACTGTGCCCTGGAGCCCGCCCCCGCCCCCGCTCCGCCGTCTGCTCTTACTTGCTTGGGGAACTAGACACAATAGAAGTGACAGAAATTTTCATCTTCATCGCTGGATAATAACGCAGGACATCTTACAATCTTATTGACCAAGAAATAACATGGATGGGAGCTGCTCCGAAGAGGCCCAACACCAAAAATTACCATTGTTGTTTGCTAAAATTGTTTAGGCAGAAGCCTAGTAAGAGTAACATAGTTAGGAGAATACACCACAGAGCACAATAAAATCTAATAGAATGCTGGCCCTTTGAGATGAATAGCTCTATTAAAAGCATGATTTTCTTACATACTACATCAGTTTTACCGGAATAATAAAGTCCCCCTAAGTGAATGTCTATAAAAAATAAATAGCATAATAATAAGGATCAATGTAGCTTCCTCCGAAGGTCAGGTAACTTTCAGAGGGGCACAGAATAAATGTCTCCAGTCTCTCCCTCCAGCAAGCTGCTCTCTAGTGTCGCTTTATAAAGATTATTTTTTAGCAAAGCTTTTACATAAAAGTAAATACTTTCTCTAATAGTTTCATCCATTAATCTGAGGAGCTTCAAACTTTCCCACAGTTTGCTAAGGCAATGTTTGATAAAACGTTTTGAAAATGTCATTCACACGCAGTGTCAGAGGCTCTAGAAGCAGTGGCGATGAAGCGTGCACTCCTGTTTGGTTTGGAAAGCCCATTGCTCTTATTCTTTCTGGATGAAATCACGATCGTATACCTAATGCTTCGGTTTCTAGGAACCAGAGTCATACAGAACTGGGAATACAGCTGGCAGCCTCAAGTCCGGCCCAGCCTGCTCCTTCCTGAAACTCCGCCTTCCCGCAACTCCGCCTGACCTTATTGAAATTCCACCAGGCACAAAGTCAATATGTCCAAGATGAACTCATAATCTCTTTATCACCCCTCCACACACACAAACCTGCTCTTCTCCTGATATTGCTCTCCTGAACCGATGCCCTGCTACCCACAATAAAGGCATTGTAGACTTTCTAACTCCCAACATTGAATTAGCCACCAAGTCCTATTGATTCTGCTCCCTAAATACCCCTCTAACCTGCTCCCTTTGAAGCACCCTTCATTTAGATCTTGATTACCAAAATGACATTGTATGGGTTTTCTGTGCTGCTAATCTTCTGATCTCAACCCTGGCCCTCCTCTAATCCATTTTCCTCCGGCTATCAGAGGAGCGACTCCAAATTCCCCCTGTGATTATATCACCAACTCCCACAAACCTGATGGTGTATTTTTAGACTTCTTCACCTCCCCATGAGCCCCCCCCCCGCCATGCCCACCTGCTGCTCTCCCTCACGGCCCCACAGGCCCCACAGGCCCCACAGGCCCCACAGGCCCCACAGGCCCCACAGGCCCCACAGGGCTCCACCTCTGCCTCTGAACAAACCTCGCCTCTCTTCTGCCGATTTCCCCGCCTGTTCTCCTTACCTTCTCCTGGACCATCCCTCCAGACAGCGAAAGCACACTGCTCCTAAACAGTTGTCTATGAGTTCACAGGAAAATGCTGCCATGACCTGTTTCCTTTGCTCACACTTCTGGGTGGGAGAGCTTCCCCTCCATTCTCGTGGCCCCCTGCCTGGTCAGTCAGCGTCAGACGAGGAAGGAAGACAAGAAGCTGCGATCCTACAGGCACCGAGGCAGAGCAGGATGTGCACAGTGGGGTCTGCAGACAACCCCACGTCAGTCCACAAAGCCACAGGGCCGGGGCATTTGCTTGGGGGCAGGGCTGTGTGATCCCATTACTCACAACATTACTCAGGATTGCTTGAAAGAAAACGCGCACTAAATCAAAACACTGTCCCTGATAGGAAATTCTCAGTGGCGCCTCCGTGTTTGCACTTCGTGTGAGCAGAGCACTGGCAGACTGCATCCAAAGACGCGTGTGTAGTAATGGCCTTGCGCCAGGCACAGCGAGGAGTAGCTTTGGGTTTGTTTGTTTTTGCCCTTTGAGACAAGAGCAGGTCTAGCTTGCCATCCACTACAAAATACGTGGCTTAAGTCCCTAAATTTGTGTTTCTACGGTAATCCCCTCCCACACACACACATGTGCACATGCACACACACATGTACGCCCACACAGAGACTCTTCCCGGCCCTCTCCCATCACTCCATGGGACTGAAAACAAGAAATACGACACAAATACCGCATCATTTGTAACAACCGTCATCTTCTTCTCTGGTGTGCATTAGGACGGCCACACGGCTTGTCAGGCCTGCCCAGCATCGCACCCCCAGCACCGTCCACGGCTCCAACCTGGGTAAGTTTTCGCACAACATGATTGTGGGCTCCTGATCCCAAGACCTGAGTCAGCTGCCTGCCTATTTGTTACTGTACATGACAGTTCTTTACCGTCAGACTCACTGACTAAAACTATACTTGAAATAACAAACCTTAAACCCAAAATGCATCCCTTCCCTAAGGAGAAGACAGACTTCCCTGCAAGCCACGTGAGCCGTCTGGCACAGGAGTCTCGCTGGGATCTTCTCCATGGTCATCAGGGCTACTCACATGCCACACGGCGAGACTCAGCACCACTCCCATTCACGCCTCCTCCTCCTCCTCCTCGAGCAGGAGCCAAGATGCCACAGGAATTTCCATCTGGTTGCAACCGTGAAACCCTCTAGAGATCATCATCGCTGTGCTCCATGCTCAATTAGAAGTATTCCTAAACAAAACAAGAGGTTTGGAAGGTAGCAACTATTTTCAAAGCAAAGATGAAATTCAGAACCATGATTCTCATGTGCAAATGCTTTCTTTTCACCATTCTGTGGCTGACCCTAACAGTGATGGGTTTTCCACACACTAATGGAATTCCACTCCTGGGCATTTACCCAAAGGATTAAAGTCTAGGATACAATAAAGCCACCAGCACAACCATGTTCATTGCAACAATATTCACCATAGCCAAGGTACAGAATCAGGCCAGATGCCCCTCAGTAGATGAACATACACAATGTATATACACAATGGAATTTTATTAATCCTGCAGAAAGAATGACATTGCACCATTTGTAAAGAACTCAAAAGACCTGTAAAATTATGTTAAGTGAAATAAGTCAGGCCTGGAGAGACAATGGATGCATGTTTTTCCTTGTGGAAGCGGATTCAGCTTACAATCTCCTACACATCAGGTGGTGTGCAAGTAAATACAAACGTATTAACGGAAATAAAGCAGATCCAAGGGAGAACTCAAATAATGTAACTCCTTGGAACGGCAAAGTCAAAGTTCAGAAAAAAATAAAACAAACACAAAGAAAGGGTACTCGGAAGGGGGGAGGGTCACAGGGTGAGGGATAGACAAATGAAGAGAAGAGGGGAGGAATGCAGTCAAAATCTAGTGTGGGGCTGGGAAGGTGGCTTGGTGGTAGAGCGCTTGCCTAGCATGCATGAAGCCCTGGGTTCAATTCCTCAGTACCACATACACAGAAAAAGCTGGAAGTGGCATTGTGGCTCAAGTGGTAGAGTGCTAGCCTTGAGCAAAAGAAACTCACGGACAGTGCCCAGGCCCTGAGTTCAAGCCCCAAGACTGGCCAAAAAAAAAAAAAAAAATCCAGCCGGGCACCAGTGGCTCACGCCTGTCATCCTTAGCTACTCAGGAGGCTGAGATCTGAATATCGCAGTTCAAAGCCAGCCCAGGCAGCAAAGTCCATGAGACTCTTATCTCCAATAAACCACTAGAAAATCGGAAGTGGTGCTGTGGCTCAAGCTGTAGAGTGCTAGCCTTGTGCTGAAGAGCTGAGGGATAGCGCCCAGGCCCAGAGTTCAAGCCCCATAACCAACCAAAAAAAAAAATCCAATGTAGATCCTACAAAATTAAGAAGATATGAGAAGGTGAGGGTTGGAGAGAGGGTGCTCTGGTTGAGGGCTGGAGGGAGGGTGCTCTGGTTGAGGGTTGGAGGGAGGGTGCTCTGGTTGAGAGGCGTTGTATTCATAGACCACCTTGTCAAATGGCAGCTCCCTTGTACAGCTACTCAAAGATAATGAAAATATATTTTAAAAGCTAAATCATTATTAGCACTTAACTCCTTTTTTAAAGTTTTCCTCGATCCATATATTTGAAAGAGTATACTTGAATGTGGGTATATATGCCAAATAAAAGTACACGCCGGTTATATTGATGCCACCTGGCAATTCTCTGACTGCTCTGAATATTTCTTCCTGCGCCTGGAGACACCGTACTGACAAACCGCTTTTATGTAAGATGTGATCCAAAAGATAAGCGCGGAGTCCATGGACTGAGCCTTCCTTGCAGTTAGAAATCTTTCGCTGAAAAGCAGAACACTGCGCACACAGCACCCAGACGCCTGGCTGGAGCTCCGGTTCTCGGCTGGATGCTCTTCACCTCACTCTAATGTGGAGGCTGAGGTGCAGAGAGGTCTAGTGGCCGCTGCCTGCTGTCAGGAGAAAGGGCTGCAAATTCCCCCTCTCAGGGCCCCTGGGCGGCTCTGAGGAGCGTGGAGATGTGCCCTGTCCTCCAGCCCGGCCTGCGACGCCATGACAGGCGTCTCCAAACCCTCCCCAACATCAAAACACAACTTCCTCCGCTTCCTTCTCCACTGCTCAAGTCTGAGTCTTGATGGTGAGCGGGGTGCTGCGAGTGTGTCCTCTCTACCAGTGAGACCCTTCAACTGCCACAGCCGCAGACTCTCCACGTGCAAGAGGTAAAGGATGAGGACAGAGGGTAGTCAGTCACATCCAGAAGAAATCACCTGGGCAGGAGAGGCCTAAGGGTCAACCCTGGCAACTGTGTGTGTGTGGGGGGGGGGGGGTGGCACATGGCTCTGGACCGGCTGTGAAGGGAACACGGTGCTCACACCTCCGCCAGGCACCGCAGAGTTTGCACTGTCCGCCATGAGCCCCCTGCACTTCACAATGCCAAACATCTCAATCACCAAGGACACACAAAGCAGAAATGCTGCAGCCCGGATGCGGGGCCAGACGCGGTGGCCGACGTCCCACACCTCCACTTGAAACCAGGACCGCTTCCTCTCCTCTGACAGAGCTCGACGTGGAACGTTTTCCGTCCTGGGTGGTGGTAAAAGGCCGTGTGCATTCCGCCCTCTCTGCGGGAGGCCATGTCTCCATCCCAGAGGCCGCGGGCCCGCGTGGGCCCGATCTCAGCGCATTGCCTCAGACACACCGTGGTGCACTGGTGCTCAGGAACAGAGTGAGAAAAATAGCTTTTCGGCTGTCAATAGAGAGAGTCCTTCATGCACTGCAGCCTTTTCCTGAGATTTGTATTCTGCTGCAGGGCGCGCGGAGCGCTGCGTGAGGGAGATAGATTGTGCCGTTGGAAGGCTCCGGCAGGGGCTGGCATTACAAATTAAACCAGGGGAGTTCCTGCACAGGCGTCTTTAAGTAGAGTGGCAGTAGTCAGCTAGGCGGTAATTTACAAAGTGCTTGGAGTCGGCGAGCTGAGGGTTTCTTTGGTAAAGTGGGCAGAGGACTCATATTTATTTCAAAATATAGTGTGAGAATTAAACAGGGTTTTAAAGTGTTTGCTTAAAAGACACTCTGGCACATTTATTCTCACAGGAGAATTGCACGCAGCTGCCATCACCATCCATAAAGGCATTAAGTAGCTCGGCCCCCAGTGCCCAGTTCTTATTTCCACGGCATCTGTTGTTTGCTTCTCGAATGCTATTCTAAGAGCGCGGTGCCGGCAGCAAACACAAACCCTGGCTGCCAGGCCGTACCACGTCCACAGCACTGGTGTCTGTAAACGATGACTTGTGCGGAATGAAAACACTTCATTTGCTGACCGAACGTCCAAACGGCTTGCTAATGCCACATGAATGAATGATTTAATTGATAAAGTGTGCTCTGATCAAGCTCATCGAAGTTCACAGGGATGGAAGTAGCGTGTGAACCTAGAGTTGGTGACTTCGACCACCTGAAGTCTAACCTCCCTGAGCTCTTTAGACTGAGCTATGATAAGAAAGATGTATGAGGATTTTACGTATTTAACACTACAAAAAATGCAATGGGAAAGTCTGGAGCTGTCCAGCGATTGCCAGGCTCTGAGTTCAAACACTGGGGCTGAGTGGAAAGGCAGATGAGGGTCTGAGAGGGACACTAGGAGGCAAGTTAGGGAACTGAGGCTGCAATAAAGGGTTATGGATGTGAAGCCTGGACCATCAGAGCCAGTGGGAGGGCTTGGGGTGCCAGCATGCCAGCCGTGACTCACTCATCACGCACAGCTCCCCCGCCCCGGCCCTCCCCCTGCCCCCTCCCCTCGCCCCGCACCCCCCCCCCCCCCGCAAGCCCTGAGCCACGTGAGCCGCAGGGCTGCAGCCTGTCATCCTCTGATGGGCAGACACGTTTACGCCAGCAATGGTGGGAAGGCGGAGAGGGGTTAGAAGGTGGAAGGCGCTAGCTGACACAAACCCGGAGGCACACCCCACAGCATTAAGATCACGGAGGGAGGGGGTGCGGAGCGCCGTGACGCTGATCAAGATGTGTGGTGTTCATAAACCGCCTGGCTGAGCAGCAGCTTCTTCATGCAGCTACGTAAAGATGGATGATGATGATGACGAATATGCTTAGCTAGGAAAATCACTGAATAGGAAGAGGAGGGGTGAGTCAGTGAGCGCCAGGCAGGGTCATGGGGGGCAGATCAATCCGGGTGACTCTGGGGTACTCATCCGGCGCTGGTGGTCAACGCAGAGCGGGTGAAGCAGGGAAGACCACCAGGCGCTACCTGGCCGCAGGCTCCAGGGCCGAGGAGAGCAGGCAGCACTGCGGCCCGGGCATGAATGACGGGAAGCGAGCGCACACGGCCCGGCCTGCGGCCGTGCAGCAGACCGAACCTCCCTGATGAGGGCCGTAGAAGAGAACACCACCATCGTCCCCTGTTCAGATAAAATCAAGACGATCTCAAGGAAAATCCAGTGTGAGAGCAAAGCTTGCGGAGACAAGCATTACCCAGGCTTCCCAGACAGACTTGGGTGCACGCCCCCTCCCCCGCCCGCCCCCCTCTCCTCTGCCCCCTCCCTGTCCCACCCCCCTCCCCCGCCCGCCCCCCCTCCCCTCTGTCCCCTCCCTGTCCCATCCCCCACCCCTCCCACCCCCCCTCCCCTCTGTCCCCTCCCTGTCCCACCCCCCTCCCCTCCCCATCCAGTCTACTCTCGTCCATCCCTCTCCCCCCCGTCCATCCCTCTCCCCCGTCCGTCCCTCTCCCCCCATCTGTCCCTCTCCCCCTCGTCTGTCCCTCTCCCCCTGTCCATCCCTCTCCCCGTCTGTCCCTCTCCCCCGTTCGTCCCTCTCCCCCCATCCATCCCTCTCCCCCCCATCCGTCCCTCTCCCCCTCGTCTGTCCCTCTCCTCCCCCCCGCCCCCATCCATCCCTCTCCTCCCCGTCCCCACCACCACACCTACACTGTCCAGTACCAAAGAGCACTGATTAAACTGGAAAAAATAAGACTTGCGTTATCCTGACACAGTTACATAACACGATGAATGGGGAAGAGAAAAACTAAATTTTGTTCCCAAAACACAATTGCAGAAGCTTCTGCCGCCAGTGGTTCAGATGAGCTCTCCCGACATTCACTCAGGCCTGGCTCAAGAGTCGGCGCCTGGGGTTTGAAAAGTGGATGAGCTGCGGAAGTGGACGCGGCTGGCGGGCAGAGCCTGCCAGGTCCAAAGGGAAGGCCCACGCACAGGGCGGCCCGGGACGCGAACCGCAGACCGCCCGGGGAGGAGGCCGGAGAGCAGCAGGAGCCAGCAGCTCCGGCCAGTCCTCGCGGGACCACGAGGTTTCGCCACGGGGAACGCTCCAGGGGCTCGCGGTGGCACTGCCGGCCCTGGCCAGGGCGCCCAGTGCCTCTCCCCAGGAAGCCTGCAACACAGGACAGCTCTCCAGCCTGGCCCTGGGCTTCCTCTCCAGCCGGAGGCTCCGCCCGCCGCCTCCTCACCAGCTACAGACGGAGGAAAACTCAGGACTCAAGGACTCAGAAGGCGGGGAGAGGAAGAGGCCGGACAGAGGGGAGGAGGGACGCGGCCGGGGGCCAGTTAGAGGGGAGGAGGGACGCGGCCGGGGGCTGGGTGGACGCAGCGGTGGGTTTTATTCCATGCGTCCACACCAGCGTGTGCAGCCGGGTCCCGAGGAAGCTGTGCTGTGCACACTTGATGGTTTCAGGGTGGAAGAGAAAGCTGAACAAAGCCCACCAGGCCGGGAGCCCGGCGTTTCCTCCTGCTCTCATTTTAGTCTGTGGTTCTTGGCTCGTGTGTGTGTGTGTGTGTGTGTGTGTGTGTGTGTGTGTGTGTGTGTGCGTGTGTGTGTGTGCGTGTGCATGTGCGTGTGTGTGTGTCTCTCGTTTACTCTGTGGTTTTTGGCTCGTGTGTGTGTGTGTGCATGTGTGTGTGTGTGCGTGTGTGTGCGTGTGTGTGTGCGTGTGCATGTGCGTGTGTGTGTCTCTCGTTTACTCTGTGGTTTTTGGCTCGTGTGTGTGTGTGTGTGCATGTGTGTGTGTGTGCGTGTGTGTGTGCGTGTGTGTGTGCGTGTGTGTGTGCGTGTGTGTGCGTGTGCATGTGCGTGTGTGTGTCTCTCGTTTACTCTGTGGTTTTTGGCTCGTGTGTGTGTGTGTGTGTGTGTGTGTCTGTCTGTCTGCCTGTCTGTCTGTCGGTGCTCACCCTCCGGCTCTCTTTTACTCTGTGGTTCTTGGCTTGTGCGTGTCAGTACTCACCCTCACACTCAGTTATCAGATAAGTGAAACCACGGAAGGAATTTCTACGCTTTTCACGTGAGCCCCGCGGCCGTGGCACAGGGTCGCAGTCCCTTGAGCTGGGAACGCGGTGGAGGGGAGCGTGTGTGAAGGGCAGGGAGCGTCTGTGGACTCGCCACACGACCCATCTGTGACTGACACACGCAGACTCACAAAGCAGAGACAGGCAGCAGCCGGAGCACGCGGCCGGGCTGCATGAAGGCCCAGCTGCCTCCCAGCGGCTGTGGGAGCAAACGCGTCCAGCCCACCCTCCCCCGCCCCCCCCCGCCCACCCCCCGCCCCCTGCCCCCCCGCCCGCCCCCCGCCCGCCCCCCCCGCCCACCCCCCGCCCCCCGCCCAGCAGGCTGAGCACCACCACACCACACCGCAGCGGAAACCAAACCGATCTCTATTTTTATAATTCAAAAGAAATTATACTAACAGGGCTTCAAGCCATGAAACATTATAGTTCATAATGACCAATTTTAGCATGTTTTATAATCCATCAAAACGGGAGTATTACCTCAGGGTACAATTTATTTTTCCCTTATCATAAAACTCTGCCACACATAGAACAGTCCTATAAATAAAAAGACGGGTCCCCACCCAGCAGGGAAGCAACGGCGTCCACGCTCCTTCCCACACCCCGTCCTTTGCTCTGTGGACCGCTGAAGATACCAGAGCCTCCGGCAGTCATGAGAAATGCACGCACTGAGCAAATCTGGCCACACAAGTAACAAGTAAAGTGATCCAATTCAGTGGTTTATGTAATACAAGAGTCTAAGCGAACTTAATCTGGAATATCAACGCCAAAGAACCATGCTCTAGAAAGCAAGCAAGGGCATGTTTACCGCTTTTCTATCTAGGTTTGTGTCATCTGTATTCAATTCATCTTCAAAGAAGATGCCTGTAGCTTTGTAAAAGAACGTTCCTGGTCTTTCTTCTCTGGTGCTCTGCAGAAGTATGTGAACAATCCAGCTCTCTGGGTACAACCAGCGGCGTCATGCACAAGAGGGAGGAGGCCAGGGCCAGGACAACACTCACACTCTAGTAAAAACCATCTCACCAATAAGCAAGCAGCACCAATACTCCCCTTTAAAAACAAATTCCCAGGGGAACTAACAGGAAAAACAAAACAGAACCCGGTTCACACTGGGGTCATGTGATGAGATTAATCAGGATGCCACTGGCTCATAAATGAACCAAGAAGGAGTGAGACAAAAAGGTTGAAATTGCAGCATGAGGAAGCGCTGTGTGGGTGACTCAGTGGCTCAGACACGTCAGATGCTGACTGACCACTGGGGGAGGAAATCGTGCCGAGAAGGGGGGATGGGCACTGGAAACAGCCATCAGCTCCGTTCTGGCCATCTGCTATTGTCTCAGTGATGAATTAGGACAATACAAATAAAATATTAATTCTGTATTTTCACATATTTTGAACATCATGTTCAATATATATGTCCTTTATCTCACTGAAATGAGTAGAGATTGCTTATAGTATTTTATCCATGTGGGTTAAGCAATTTCTTCTCTTTCTGAAGCAAATATAAGTTTGGACAGATAGAGGAATTATTTGTTCCATAGAACATGATCTTGCCCACATAGTAGTTCATGTACATTCTTGTCCCTAAACCTTTGGTGCAAACTTCCTGTTGAGGCCGAGGCTTAGACGTGAAGTATACTAGCATATTTACAGTTATTGCATGTGTTATTTAGAAACTGTTCCTTTTAAATATACTTTAAGTATGCTTACTAGGATACTTGGCAAAATTGCTATGAACAAATAAAAAGGACCAAAATATTTTAATTCCTACACTCAAATTACTTTTACTCTTTTAGTTATAATAGTAAGTGCTTGTGCTGAGTCAGTGAGGGGACATTCACACGCAGGAGCGATGTCTTATAAAGAAGAGAGCAGGAGTGGCGCTTCATGCCTGTAACCTCGGGGACCAGGAGGTTGATGCCAGAAGATAGAGTTCACGGTCAGCCAGAGCAGAGATGGCCAGGCCCTATCTCAAAAACACAAACAAAGAAAAGCAAAAGGGCTGGGGTAGAGCTCAAGGTGTAGCGTTCACCTAGCAAATAGGAGGTCCTAGGAGAAGGAGGATGAAGAAGAGGAGAAGAAAGAGGAAGAGAAGGAAAGGAAAAGAAGGAGAAGGAAAGAGGGAGGCAGGCAGGGAGGCAGGGAGGGAGGCAGGGAGGGAGGGAGGCAGGGAGGGAGGCAGGGAGGGAGGCAGGGAGGGAGGCAGGGAGGCAGGGAAGGAGGGAGGCAGGGAGGGAGGGAGGCAGGGAGGGAGGCAGGGAGGGAGGCAGGGAGGGAGGCAGGGAGGGAGGGAGGGAGGCAGGGAGGGAGGCAGGGAGGGAGGCAGGGAGGGAGGCAGGGAGAGAGGGAGGGAGGGAAGCAGGCAGGGAGGGAGGCAGGGAGGGAGAGAGGGAGAGAGGCAGGGAGGGAGGCAGGGAGGGAGGCAGGGAGGGAGGCAGGGAGGGAGGGAGGCAGAGAGGGAGGGAGGCAGGGAGGGAGGGAGGGAGGGAGGCAGGGAGGGAGGCAGGGAGGGAGGCAGGGAGGGAGGCAGGGAGAGAGGCAGGGAGGGAGGGAGGCAGGGAGAGAGGGAGGGAGGGAGGGAGGCAGGGAGGCAGGGAGAGAGGCAGGGAGGGAGGGAGGCAGGGAGAGAGGGAGGCAGGGAGGGAGGCAGGGAGAGAGGCAGGGAGGGAGGGAGGCAGGGAGGGAGGGAGGGAGGGAGGGAGGCAGGGAGGCAGGGAGGCAGGGAGAGAGGCAGGGAGGGAGGGAGGCAGGGAGGGAGGGAGGGAGGCAGGGAGGCAGGGAGGCAGGGAGAGAGGCAGGGAGGGAGAGAGGCAGGGAGAGAGGGAGGCAGGGAGGGAGGCAGGGAGGGAGGCAGGCAGGGAGGGAGGGAGGCAGGGAGAGAGGCAGGGAGGGAGGGAGGCAGGGAGGGAGTGAGGGAGGGAGGGAGGGAATCTTCCAACCTTGCACAGTAGACACACGTAAGACCTCTTACAATGGGAAGCTATATGAGCATTGGGACTGTGATTGGCACTGATTGTGACTGTGGTTTCTGGGGCTACAGATCAAACCTAGGATCTCATGAACACACGCAGTGGTCTACCTGCTCTATCGCTGCGCGCATCGTCTTTATGTTGGAAGTATTAACATTCCTGATAGCGTCTCTACAGGTTCATCTTTGCTCTCCACCTAGTATCAATAAATGTCTCAGAGAGATCAACGTGATCATCCATTGACAGCACTAGCATGGCAGTCAGAACATGGATACACCCTCTTTCTCTCCCTCTCCCTCTCCTTTTCTCTCTCTCAATCTATGCTCTTCCAGACATCATAAACAAGCAATATTATAGCAACAACAAAATACTCAAAGTAATAAAAAAGTAAAAACATTTAAATGTTATCAATTTTGGACAACTTAAGGCCAAATCATAATTAGAGATCCGCCTTTATAATGTAGAACCCTTCACATGAAATGAAGGACAGAAGTGTGAGTTTCTCCTCATAAAACCAGAAATGCATCTGAAAGTATCCAACACTGCAACATACCTATTGTTATCAGTGGCAATATTTATGTAAAATAAATTCTTTTTTCCTTTAGGTCATTATATTCAAATAATAAGCACATTTTTAAATGTTAAAGTTAAAAAATAATTACACCATTTTTTTAAAAGCACATGTAACCAGGCTTTTTGTAAAAAAAAAAAAATGCTTGTTAATTCTAAATGTGAAAGAGGTGTTATTTTGTAATAAAGGTCATTCAAGGATTACAGGCTTGCCTTAAGATGCAAAGATTTCTTTCAAGACCCACTCGAAGGTTTTAATTATTTCTTCCTGAAAGCACTGGATATGGACTTCTCTCAAGTGGCTCTTGTATGGTATCAGAGCGAGAGAAAGCCTTCAAATCAGTGGCTCTGACATACTTGCGTTATTTGTACTCTTCAGGGGAGAGCACTTGTGTTTCTAGTAGGTTTGCAACCCTCAGGGCCTCTCCGGATGAACTGACATTTGGTAGGGAAGCTGGGTTGGAAGGTAAACACAATCGTCCTTGAAGCCTCAAAACCTCACCTACGCTACAATCTCCCACCACTTTAACAAGCTTATTCAATTACTGAATTCTATGTTCTCATATGTGAAATCAAAACAGTCCTTCCCATAAGAAATGGCAGCTAAAATGATTGGATGAGTTCCTATATGTGAAGGCATTTTTAATTCATATGAAGCTTCCAAAGGGCACTGCAAATGTGATTGTAATAGGGCAAAAGGGTTATCTCAGAGTGTCTTGCAGGTTTTAAATAAGTTTAGATGTGTGAGGGGTTTCTAGTCATTCGTGAACACATTCGAGCAACAAATGACACAGAGAACCTGCAGTGTGTCGCATGATAGTCAAGTCAGGAAAGCAATTTCTTGAACATCCAAATGGAAGAGGAGCAAACACATACCAAAAATCATTTGCCAAATGGACATGTTGCTCTAGAAACCCCTAACATGGCTGAGAACTTCACAGAGCCATGATGGAGCTGGGCCACACAGGGACAAGGAGCAAGAAGGAGAGAGAGGAGACGGGGGCAGAAAGGACACAGAGGCCACGCAAAGCTGAGGCATCGTGGGACAGAACACCGGATAAATAAGCAGAAACTCGTTTGCAAATCATCTTCCTTGTCACAAAAATGATTTTCAGCTCCACCTTGACGTGACCCGTCCTTGCTGAATTATTAAATGTAGATTAGTGGTTTTAGTAGTGGCACGGTGTGTGGCAGGAAGGGTCACCCGCGTAGAGAGAAAACAGAGCTTCACAATCAGTGAAGCGGCAGATGCAATAAGCAAAGGGAAGCATTATCGGGATCCAGGCCACAGTACCAGCGCTGAGTCAGGGAGACAGGAGAGCAGAAGACGAATCAGCAAGAACCAGAGGGACGGAGCAAAGAGCAAAGTCAAGGGTGGTGTGACCCTGGAAGTGGAGACAAGCAAGCACGGGGAAGACCTCTGCGGTGCGGGGAGAGCACCAGCACACACACCTCCTCGGGGCTGTGGACAGGCTGCCTGGATTTCTCCTGCCTGCCCAGGACAGACAGGCATGCCCAGATTCAAGAACATTCTGCAGGTCCCTCGGCTCTGTGCTGTTCCCAGGGCCTTTCCACATCAGCCCCCCACCCTCAGTTGCACGGATGCCCACGTCCCACGCAGCTTGCATTCGAGTGAAGACCTCAAAGACCCTCTCTTTGTAAATGAAGTTTAAAACTAAAGATTCGTCTTCCTGCAAAAGAAGTCATCCGAGAAATACCACCTCTGCCCCGCTGTTACCCTCGAAGCCAGAGTTGTTCTGTGACTGCCCGGCACACAGTTCTGCCCTGGAAGGGATTCTACTTAGTGCCTTGACTCTTGGCAAAAAAAAAAAAAAAAGAACTTCCGTTTAGAATCTGATCTTTACAAACCTCTGCCACTTAGCCAGCAGCGTGAGTTTTCCTATTCTTTCCAGCTTTAACCTCTTTGAGTTTTAAAACTGAAAAAGTTTATATTATAAATCAAGGGAGCAATAATATTATTTTATCAAGAGTAGGTTTCTTTTAAAAAGAAAAACTCATGAGTAGCTTCTGACTCAGGAGAACTACACAAACCAACAATGTCAAGGATAGTTATTGCAGCATGTTAGTTTAAAGGCTTGATAAAATGATCAGTACTTAAGTCCATACTAAGTAGTGATTGGCTAAATGATTAACGAGCAGATGTCGGTGTCGCACTGCAACTGGTTATCTTTATTTGTTCAGTAATCCATTGTGGGCCCATGTGGCAGTACATAGACACAACTGAAACATCGTTGTGGTGTTGGCTGTGGTTGTTGCTGATGTACATGAAGCCCGGCTCCGTCCTGAGTACATGCAGTGTTAGGCACCATCTGTGGTGCCCACCTAACAGCTATTCTGCGTGCACACCCGTGGCCTGACACAGCTACTGGAATGTTCCATGCTGCTCTTATGCAGGCCGCCCTGAATCCTGATCGTCACAGCTATGCATGCTCTCACAGTGCTTCCTGGGGGAGGGGGAGGGGCATGATTGCCTGAACGCTGGCCATGTGTCACCTGGGCAGGCATAGCTGAGCTGGCACACCTGCGCTCACACACCTGGGCTGGCATGCTGAGCTGACACAACTGTGCTGCCACACCTATGCTCACACACCTGTGCTGTCACACCTGAGCTGACACACCTGAGCTGAGACACCTGTACTCACACACCTGCGCTGACATACCTGTGCTCACACCTGTGCTGGCACACCTGAGCTGACACACCTGGGCTGGCACACCTGTGCTCACACCTGTGCTGGCACACCTGCACTCACACACCTGCGCTGACACACCTGTGCTCACACCTGCGCTGACACACCTGAGCTGGCATAGCTGAGCTGGCACATCTGTGCTCACACACCTGGGCTGTCACACCTGTGTTGGCACACCTGCGCTCACACACCTGGGCTGGCATGCTGAGCTGACACAACTGTGCTGTCACACCTGAGCTGGCACACCTGTGCTTGCACACCTGGGCTGGCACACCTGCGCTCACACACCTGAGCTGGCAGACCTGTGCTCACACACCTGGGCTGGCACACCTGGGCTGGCACACCTGAGCTCACACACCTGAGCTGACACACCTGAGCTCACACACCTGGCTGACACACCTGGGCTGGCACACCTGTGCTCACACACCTGAGCTGACACACTTGCGCTGACACACCTGGGCTGACACACCTGTGCTGTCACACCTGAGCTGGCACACCTGTGCTTGCACACCTGGGCTGGCACACCTGGGCTGGCATACCTGAACTCACACACCTGGGCTGGCACACCTGTGCTCACACACCTGTGCTCACACACCTGAGCTCACACACCTGTGCTCACACACCTGAGCTCACACACCTGGGCTGGCAAACCTGCGCTCATACACCTGTGCTCACACACCTGTGCTCACACACCTGGGCTGGCACACCTGCGCTCACACACCTGAGCTGACACACCTGGGCTGGCACACCTGTGCTCACACACCTGAGCTGACACACCTGGGCTGGCACACCTGTGCTCACACACCTGGACTCACACCTGGGCTGGCACACCTGGGCTGGCACACCTGGGCTGGCACACCAGTGCTCATACACCTGTGCTCACACACCTGTGCTCACACACCTGTGCTCACACACCTGGGCTGGCACACCTGTGCTCACACACCTGTGCTCACACACCTGGGCTGGCACACCTGGGCTGGCACACCTGTGCTCACACACCTGCGCTCATACACCTGTGCTCACACACCTGGGCTGGCACACCTAGGCTGGCATACCTGGGCTGGCACACCTGTGCTCACACACCTGGGCTGGCACACCTGTGCTCACACACCTGGGCTGGCACACCTGCGCTCACACACCTGCGCTCACACACCTGTGCTCACACACCTGTGCTCGCACACCTGGGCTGGCACACCTGTGCTCACACACCTGTGCTCACACACCTGGGCTGGCACACCTGGGCTGGCACACCTGTGCTCGCACACCTGGGCTGGCACACCTGGGCTGGCACACCTGTGCTCACACACCTGGGCTGGCACACCTGGGCTGGCACACCAGTGCTCATACACCTGTGCTCACACACCTGGGCTGGCACACCTGGGCTCACACACCTGTGCTCACACACCTGGGCTGGCACACCTGGGCTCACACACCTGTGCTCACACACCTGAGCTGACACACCTGGGCTGGCACACCTGTGCTCACACACCTGGGCTGGCACACCTGGGCTGGCACACCTGTGCTCGCACACCTGGACTCACACCTGGGCTGGCACACCTGGGCTGGCACACCTGTGCTCGCACACCTGGGCCGGCACACCTGTGCTCACACACCTGGACTCACACACCTGGGCTGGCACATCTAGGCTGGCACACCTGTGCTCACACACCTGAGCTGACACACCTGGGCTGGCACACCTGCGCTCACACACCTGGGCTGGCACACCTGTGCTCACATACCTGCGCTGACACACCTGCGCTGACACACCTGGGCTGGCATAGCTGAGCTGGCACACCTGCACTGGCACACCTGAGCTCACACACCTGCACTGGCACACCTGAGCTCACACACCTGCGCTGACACACCTGCACTAACACACCTGGGCTGACACACCTGGGCTATCACACCTGGGCTTACACACCTGCGCTGACACACCTGCACTCACACACCTGCGCTGACACACCTGGGCTGACACACCTGGGCTGGCATAGCTGAGCTGGCACACCTGAGCTGGCACACCTGGGCTGGCACACCTGAGCTGACACACCTGAGCTGGCACACCTGGGCTGGCACACCTGCGTTCACACAGTGTGCTCGTGGGGCCCCTGGCTGGCTCTCTGGTGGGCACCAGAGAGGAAGCGCAGCCCCCAGAGCTGCCCACAGTGGAGGCAGGAGGAGACGGCGCTCAGGACTCTGGGTGGTGTTTCATGGAGCCTCAGGACTCAGTGGGTGGTGTTTCACGGAGCCTCAGGACTCTGGGTGGTGTTTCACGGAGCCTCAGGACTCAGTGGGCGGTGTTTCACGGAGCCTCAGGACTCTGGGTGGTGTTTCACGGAGCCTCAGGACTCTGGGTGGTGTTTCACGGAGCCTCAGGACTCTGGGTGGTGTTTCACGGAACATCAGGACTCAGTGGGCGGTGTTTCACGGAGCCTCTGGACTCAGTGGGCGGTGTTTCATGGAGCCTCAGGACTCTGGGTGGTGTTTCATGGAGCCTCAGGACTCAGTGGGCGGTGTTTCACGGAGCCTCGGGACTCAGTGGACGGTGTTTCACGGAGCCTCAGGACTCAGTGGATGGTGTTTCACGGAGCCTCGGGACTCAGTGGGCGGTGTTTCACGGAGCCTCAGGACTCAGTGGATGGTGTTTCACGGAGCCTCGGGACTCAGTGGATGGTGTTTCACGGGAGCTGGAGGCGCACCGGTTGCCAAGGCCACGCCTGCAGTCCACACTCACTCCACAGTAGGTCACTGTGATGGGGGCCACACACAGCTCCAGCCCTTCCAGGGACCCAAGCCAGGGAAGACGCCGAGATTCTAACAAGCAGCATCAGTTAACTCCAGTAACTCTAGTTACCAACACATTTCAGGTCTACTATCTGCACTTTGTGCCTAATGGATGCCCCAAATAAAGTAAGAATTCACACAGAATTCTTTGGACATTTCTTACCTAATTACTTCTTAAGAGCCCATAACAATAGCTCCTGGTCAAAAGGGTCTGCGAAAATTTAACAAGGATTTCATTTTACTCACCCCAAATGACTCTGCCTTTTGGTCAGAGGAACCCTGGCTCGGGAACCCTGGCATGCCGGACCTACTTGGGAACTGTGCCCAGGAGTCATTTGATGTTTCAGTCTGCTGGGCCTGAGGGTGCGTAGGGCCATCTCTTCTAATTTCCTTTTCTGTTGATAGTTTAATAAGAATGTCTGTGCCCCTCTGCTATCTCTGTCTATAAATTGTTTGTGGTTTTATATTTGTGGCCTGCTTAAAAAGGAACAGTTGGGCTCAAATTACATCTGAAAGCTCAACATTGGGCCAAAAATTCAATTATGTAAATGAGAAGATAAATGCCAGAGAGAAGCGAGGGAGCGAGCTCCCCTCCCCCTCCGAGTCCCCGGCCCAGCAGGGATGGAGCCAGGGCACCAACAGCAGGAGGATGGGAGAGAGTTCCCCCAGGTGTGGGCAGGAGTTGACATCGCCGCCATCTTGCCCATGCTGGCTCTGCAGCTGTCCTCTGAGTCCTGGAGCTGCAAGCGCGTGCTGCTGTCCGCGGGCCCGGCTTCCCAGCGGCCCTGGCTTCCCAGCGGCCCGGCTTCCCTGCGGGCTTCCCAGCGGCCCGGCTTCCCTGCGGGCTTCCCAGCGGCCCGGCCCTCCCTCCCTGAGTGCAGAGCTCTTCTGCTGAGCCAAGCAAACAGGGCAGAAAGCAAAGTCCCCAGAGTGGAGAGTGCGGGCAGCGGGACAGTGCCTCACGTCGTCAAACAGGCTGTTGGGAGCTGTGAGTAAAAGCCTACTTTCTGCTGAAAAAGATTCCCAGGAAGTTGGTTTTGGGTGGACTCTAAGAAGAGAGTTTTCTTTTATCGTTAACTCTGGCTTCTGTGGAATTCTGTATGGTTCACGGTCTGCTTTCAGGAAGGGAAACAAGGAGCAGCAGCCCAGGCATCCGGTCAGCTCGCCGTGCTGGCTGTGGCGTTTCTTGCGTGTGGAGCATGCTACGCTCTTACGCTCCGGCCAGGAGGACCCGGCTGCCCGTGAAGCAGCAGACCGCTGGCCCTGCAAAACCCTGCCAGCCTGCGGCCTACAGAACAGGTAAGACCCGAGGGCCGCGGGTGGGGTGCACGGGCAGAGCGCTGGCCCCGCCAGCATGGCGGCCTGCGCTCGGTCTTCGACCTCTCCACAAAGAGTAACAGCGGGTAAGTGGAGGCAGAGCGTGGCAGAGAGAAGAGCAATGAAGTGCAAGGTGTGCTTGCAAAGGAGAAGTCAACTGTGCTTCCTGACAGAATGGAACGCTTTGCGGGCCAGGGCCACAGGAGGGCGCGGAGGAGAGGAGGCTGGCTGGGAGGAGGACGCAGGAGAGGAGGCTGGCTGGGAGGAGGACGCAGGAGAGGAGGCTGGCTGGGAGGAGGACGCAGGAGAGGAGGCTGGCTGGGAGGAGGACGCCATCCGGCCATCCGCAGCGGTGCGCGCGGGTCACTGCACGGTGGCTGCACAGAGAGCACTCAGTCCAGCACGGAGAGCACTCTGCCCAGCACGGAGAGCACTCTGCCCAGCACGGAGAGCACTCTGCCCAGCACGGAGAGCACTCGGCCCAGCACGGAGAGCACTCGGCCCAGCACGGAGAGCACTCAACCCAGCACGGAGAGCACTCAGTCCAGCACGGAGAGCACTCAGTCCAGCACAGAAAGCACTCAGTCCAGCATGGAGAACACTCAGTCCAGCACGGAGAGCACTCAGCCCAGCACGGAGAGCACTCAGTCCAGCACGGAGAGCACTCGGCCCAGCACAGAGAGCACTCAGTCCAGCACGGAGAGCACTCTGCCCAGCACGGAGAGCACTCTGCCCAGCACGGAGAGCACTTGGACCAGCACGGAGAGCACTCAGTCCAGCACGGAGAGCACTCAGTCCAGCACGGAGAGCACTCAGTCCAGCACGGAGAGCACTCGGTCCAGCACGGAGAGCACTCGGCCCAGCACGGAGAGCACTCAGTCCAGCACGGAGAGCACTCAGTCCAGCACGGAGAGCACTCAGTCCAGCACGGAGAGCACTCAGTCCAGCACAGAGAGCACTCAGTCCAGCACGGAGAGCACTCAGCCCAGCACGGAGAGCACTCGGTCCAGCACGGAGAGCACTCAACCCAGCACGGAGAGCACTCAACCCAGCACGGAGAGCACTCAGTCCAGCACGGAGAGCACTCAGTCCAGCACGGAGAGCACTCAGTCCAGCACGGAGAGCACTCAGTCCAGCACGGAGAGCACTCGGCCCAGCACGGAGAGCACTCGGCCCAGCACGGAGAGCACCCAACCCAGCACGGAGAGCACTCAGTCCAGCACGGAGAGCACTCGGCCCAGCACGGAGAGCACTCAGTCCAGCACGGAGAGCACTCGGTCCAGCACGGAGAGCACTCGGCCCAGCACGGAGAGCACTCAACCCAGCACGGAGAGCACTCAGTCCAGCATGGAGAGCACTCAGTCCAGCACGGAGAGCACTCAGCCCAGCACGGAGAGCACTCAGTCCAGCACGGAGAGCACTCGGCCCAGCACGGAGAGCACTCAGTCCAGCACGGAGAGCACTCAGTCCAGCACGGAGAGCACTCAGTCCAGCACGGAGAGCACTCAGTCCAGCACGGAGAGCACTCAGCCCAGCACGGAGAGCACTCAGCCCAGCACGGAGAGCACTCAGCCCAGCACGGAGAGCACTCAGCCCAGCACGGAGAGCACTCAACCCAGCACGGAGAGCACTCAGTCCAGCATGGAGAGCACTCAGTCCAGCACGGAGAGCACTCAGTCCAGCACAGAGAGCACTCAGTCCGGCACGGAGAGCACTCGGCCCAGCACGGAGAGCACTCAGTCCAGCACGGAGAGTACTCGGCCCAGCACGGAGAGCACTCAGTCCAGCACGGAGAGCACTCAGTCCAGCACAGAGAGCACTCAGTCCGGCACGGAGAGCACTCGGCCCAGCACGGAGAGCACTCAGTCCAGCACGGAGAGCACTCAGTCCAGCTTCTGCTGACAGAACATTGGCTCCTCCCACGCCATCGAGGCTCCTGGCCTCGGTCACCTGAAGGGCTGTGTGCCTCTGTCCGTCCGTCGGTCTGTCCTGCCCGCCCCGCACACGCTCTGCTGTCTCCCGCAGCGGGCGCATCCCACACCGCTCAGCTTCTCTCAGGCAGGCTCTGTTCACATGGTCTTCAGGCAGCTGTGCAGACCCCGCTAAAGGTCATTTATTCAACGGAAGCCTGGAGCACGCGGTGAGCGGTGAGCAGACATCTGACTCGAAGGTTTAGAGTCCAGCATGGTGCACACACATGCACACACGCATGCACACGCATGCACACACACATATACACCTGTGCAGTGTTCAGAAACACTGCATGTGCAGATGATCTCTCTTTGTAAATTGACAGCTTCATCCTGAGTAAGGCAAGCCTTAGATATTCAGTGTTCGACCACAGCTCCTCCATCCTCAGATCAATGATGACGCCCTTTAGAAAACACAACCCTAGGTAAAACTGGATAAATAAGGAGCCCAGCAGCAGGGCGCTTCCATTTTTCTTTCACTCAACTTTGCTAAATGGAATTTTTTAATCTAAAAATAACTGGGGTAATAGGCAGCAAAAAAACCTAATGGTCTATAAAGACATGCTCCGAGTGCACTCTAGAACAATTATTCAAATCATTCACATATGCTTGTTCATATACTGAGGCTGAAGCGCGTCACCCCAGCGGGGGAGCGGAGAGGGAGCCGGGCACTGACTGACCCGCAGCCGCTCTGGGCACCGCGGCTCCTCGGGGCACCGGGCGGCTCCTCGGCGCAGCCAGCCCTCCCGGGGAAGGGGACCAGCCTGAGAGCCACCAGGAGGAGGAGCTGCGTCCCAGGAGCCATCCATTTGATCTATGCTCAGAGACAGGAAGAAGGCTGTGGTCTCTCCATTACTGATCTGCTGGCTGGGCTATTTAATGTGCCATACTTAACGCGTGGCCGTGGGAATGAACAGAGATGGTTCGCCTGGCTGTGCACGTGCACCGCAGCCCAGGGGCAGCACCGCGGGGCGCGGCCCTCGGAGGAGAGCCGTGGTGGTGGCTGGGCCTGGCCGGGCGCCGTGGGCTCCTCGGGGCTGCTACGCAAGGGCTTCACACCACCACGCGCACAGTAAACACAGGTGGACCGCGTTACAAGCGTGGGACTAGCGGGACATGGCGGGACGGGCCCCTCGTCCTGAGGAGTAAACACTCAGCCACCGTGTCCAACCGCTCAGCATCAGCGTCCGTGGTGAAACTCCTCTCCACAGATCCCAAACTCCCACGCGGTGCCGGGGCCCGCACCGCACCCTCGCTTCCGTCCTGAGGACTCCCCTACCTAGCAGCACAGCTAAGCCCGCTGCCGGGGCCGGCCTCAGCTCCCAGGCTGGGCCGGGCAGGGCCAGCTCACGACCGGCCAAGCTGCAGGTGCGAGTCCTGTGCTGTGATCCCACGGTCACCACTCCACACAGCCCCTGGGCTATCTCAGGACCTCCACACCACCCCGGGCTATCTCAGGACCTCCATGCAGATGGCACTGTCTGAGGACTTCTTTGCAGTTCTGGGCCAGCTCAGTTTCCCCCTGGAGCTGGCCTGGTCTTGGCAGGTGGAGCCTACTCAAGGCTGGGACTTTATTTATTTTTAAGTGAGGACTATTAATTTTTTAAGAAACTGTCTAGAAAATAAACCTTCCCTGTCCGTGGTGAATTTTACTTTTCAGGAGCCAGTAAATGACTCAGAAGAACGTTGATTCCAGAAGAAAGTTCAGGAAGGATTATAAGCTTCCTGTGAGTTCTGGGCGTGCAGGTTGAGGGCATTCAGGGCGTGGGTGGCATCGGGGACTATGGTTTAAATAACTCTTCCTTGAATAACACATTCTTAAATCGTGCACACCAATGACTCATTGATCTGCTAAGCAATGTTTATAATTATTTAATGTAAAAATAAGACCTACTGCATGGGGCCAGGTTGTGGTCTTCCATTTTTATAGACCTTTGGGCACACATCGTAGCGATCTGTGACCAAACCTTGCCATCTAGTGATCAACACTTCAAACTGCAGGCAAAAGATCCTATAGGATTTTGCATTGAACAAAGTATCATAGGTCTGAGACACATGGTTACCAAGGACACTCACAGAAAGCAAACTAGCGTCCCTCCTCCTGAGGACTCTTCTGAGATAAGACAGATGCAGTCACACACTGTAAGAAGTGCTATGATCATTTTTATGAGGTCCTAGTTGTTAAACCTACGAAGTCTGGAGGCCGGTGGGGCGGGGGTGCGGTGGGGGGAAGGCCCTGAGGCCAGCGGGGGGGGGGGGGTGCCGTGGGGGGAGGGCCCCGAGGCCGGGGGGGGGGGCGGGGGGAGGGGGAAGGCCCCGAGGCTGGTAGGGTAGTGTGGGGGGGGGGGAAGGCCCCGAGGCCGGCAGGGGGAGGGGTGCGGTGGGGGGAAGGCCCTGAGGGCCGGGGGGGGGGGGGGGGAAGGCCCCGAGGCCGGTGGGGCAGGGCGGGGGGGGGGGTGGGGGGGAAGGCCCCGGGACACCCACGCCGCCGCCCCTGTGCTTTCAGACAGCTCTGGCGCTCTGGGGTCTTAGCAGAACCTAAAGAAGCTGACTTGTCACTTCACATTGGAAATGTGAAAAACGGCTTCCTACGCCCAGACGGGCCTCACCCGAGTGTGTCAGTGCGCACTCGTTGGAAGGACCAGACTTCTAGGCCTGTCTCCGTGGCTTGTGGGATCCTCGCACAGGCCACGCCCGGGCTGTGCAGCACGCCCGTGTGCACATCTTCCCTAGGTGAATCAGAGGGTTAAAGACCTAAACGCCCATCTTAAGGAGAAAGAAACCCGTGGTCCCTACCTACTGTTCAGCACTGCCGCTTGAGCCCTGCCGACCCGAGGCTGGAGATGGACAGCGGCGGTCGGTCAGGACTCCAGACAGAAGGAGCATGGAGCTGTTTGCTTCGGACCCCAGGCTCTGTCTGGGGCGGTGCCGTACAAGGGCACACGCGTGGGGAGTGTGTAACTCACCCATCCTACCCCGAAGGTGAGCACGCCTCCAGCAACGCCTAAGTAATCATCAGCGGAATCAGATGTCCAGATGGTTCCAGAAGGGAGGGTGGACTGTCACGCCCAAACCGTGTCCCCGCCTCTAGCTCACTCGCCGGACTGTCCACGTGACACGGTGCCTGTGGAACAACACGTGTCCTGAACACCAACTCTGCCAGATTCCACGCCAGCTCTTCCCCACGCCACGGCTGATTTTGTCCTTGAAAGACGCGAAGGGAAGGAGCGTGGGGTTTGCGGCCGCTCCCTTTAGACAGAGAACAACCTGAGAGGACGGCCACCTGCTTTCCGCGGGGGTCCCAGCCTGCAGCGGAGCCTTCCTTCCCACGCCCGGCATTCCCACGCCCGGCATTCCCACGCCCGGCATTCCCACGCCCGGCATTCCCACGCCCCCGGCATTCTCTCGCAGGGAGGGCCTCTGCGGGAAGGGCGGGCTGTGGAAACTCGGAAGCTCCGTCCAGCGCTGATGCTCCCGCCTAGAACCCTGAGGGACTTGCAGTGGGAGTCGCTGGGTTGTTACTTCGGCTTTCACGGCTAGAAGGATGGCGCCGCCATGTACGTCCAGCAGCTGTGAGACGTCACGGCTCCGTTTGTGACAGGCCAACGGCGAGCGAGCGAGCTCCCTGTGCGACACGCACAAGTGTCAGCGGACGGTGGCACTGCACACTCCAGTGTGGCCTGGAAATGCCGCGTAGCACAGAGCACGCTGCTGACCCGGGGTAGAAGGGATTTCCCAAGAAGGCGCATGACATTGCAGGAAGACCGAGCCAGCCAAACCAGGCTGGAAGCGTGGAACGCGAGGAGGAAGGGGAAGCGGGGGTCTCGGAGGCAGGGAGGCGGCGGCGCGGGGTCAGGCTCTCAGACGCGCCTCCATCCCCGACCAAAAGACGTTTCCATGCGTGGGACGCAGCTCCAAATTCCCTAACCGCATCCCTCCCTTCCCTCCCCCGCACCCCGGCCCGGCCTGTCCTCAAGTCTGGGTGGCTGGAAGAGATCCATGTTACTCACGGCCACTCCTGCCGTGCAAGGAGGCCACTCGGGTCACCGCCAGATTCTGAGGCCTTTGTTTTGGACATTTGAGATCACTGAAAGTTGATTTGGTAGCTCACTCACTCTCCTCCCCCTCCTCCTCCCCTCTCTCTCTCTCTTTCTCTCTTCTCTCTCTCTCTCTCTCTCTCTCTCTCTCTCTCTCTCTCTCTCTCTCTCTCTCTCTGCATGTATACAAGTCTCTGTGCATCTCCAGTTAGTGTCTCACTCAAAAGAAGTATCTGCCTTATTCAAACCTGATCATTGAACACATTTGACATAAGATTTAGAAACGCTCCTTTGACCAACAGAAAAAAGACTCCACCCACTTACTGACACCCAATTAAGCCACTGAATTTGGCTACCACAGGTACATTATGAAAAGTGAATGTAATACTCTGTGAATGAAGCAACGATTTACTGTAGCACAATTTGAGCCAGAAGCAAATAAGGGAAATGACTAATACCGGAATAATTTGCTGCATATACAAATAGCAGAGTAATTGGCCCTGAGACTGGAGAAAAACGAACATAAAAGTCTTTCTAACACTCCTAATTGTGAAAACTATGGCTTTGTGGCTGAAAAAAAGGAAACATAATTCAACCTTCCTGTCGACTGCGGGCAGCGGACTGGAAGTGAGCCACACGCCGCACACGCCATGCAAAAGGAGCTAGCACACATGCACTTACTGGGCTTTAACTTATTTCTGATATTTACAAAGAAAATTCTCACTCATCTCTTATTTACAAAGGAAGTTTAACAAAACATTGTAAAGTGTCCTCCAGAAAATATGACTGTGTGTGGACGCTGGCACATCCTGTGTGTATTAGTAATAGAAACCATTCCAGCTCCCGAGTGGTGGACGCAGAGGCGTGGCGGGTTCCAGGCCAGGCCAAGACGGAGACACGAGTTCAAAAGCAAAAACCCGAGCAGGAGGTGTGGCTCAGCGGTGGAGTGAATAACCTGCGATGGGGATGTCTCAAAATAGTCCATTCCCTGATTTGTCTCTTGAAACCAACCAAGAGCTTTTGTTCCCTTTCCTCCTGGTTTACGTTAACAGAGTAATAATGAATAATAATGAAATAATGCTTCATCCGCATCCAGAGCATATGACTGAAACACCCCTCTGCTTCCTTTCTAAACTTTAACCCCCTACTCTGAAATGACAGAAAGCATAGCTGAACTCCCGCAGGAGAGAAATCCTCCTTGTTGAGCACTGTGGCATCACAGTGCCAGGTACCCGCCACCGCGGCCAGGCCTCGTCTTCTGCAGAGCAATAAACGGAGGTGTGAGCGGCACAGATAGGAGCAGGCTCAGCATGATTTCAAGTGTAAGAACAAAACCTAGGGGCAAATCACCTTGAAAATGCCGACACGGCCACCATAATCCTTGCCAGTTATCGGGCCATGAAAGTAGAGTGTGTGCATTAAGAACCGGAACTATAATTGGGGTTTCAGTCGCCGTGGCTTAGTAAATGCTAGTGGAAGAGGAGAGGAGAGAGCAGGGGCCTGTGATCACCCTCAAAGCCTGAGGCGTGCAATGAGGGGCCTCAGGGAGGGGCACGCGCTTCAAGGACTTCCTGCTTTAACTCATGTCCTGAGCAGCTCCTGTTCCAACCACATTCATGAGGTTAAATGGATGCACCAGAAGTGGTGCTGTGGCTCAAGTGGTAGAGCACTAGCCTTGAGCAAAAGAGCTGAGGGACAGCGCCCAGACCCTGAGGTCAAGCCCCAGGACCGACAAAAATAAATAAATAAATAAATAATGGATTCACTTTAGTGAAATAGTAACAGTAGTAATAATAATAGATTCCCTGGCATTTGACAAGTTGAAATTATATTTTCTCTAGGGCAGGAAGATTTAAACTACTTTTCAGACACCAAGTAGAAGATAGAAGGAGATTTGCAAATAAAAGCTTCAAGAGATGAATAGTATCTCCATCTATTAATCTCACTAAGATGACATTGGTGATATAATAACAGTAGAAAGTAGAAGGGAATTAGAGTCACATTAGATATATCTGGAATAAATTAAGATGAATATGTGTATATTCAGTCAGAAAAACACAACACTCCCAAAGATATATAGGCTTATAAATATAGACCTGAAATAGAGAGCAAAGGAGAGACACGCGAAGAGCTCAGACACCCGGGGCTGGGGGCAGGGCGCGAGGCTGCCCACAGCGCGAGTGAGCACGTGCGTCACGGAACCGGCTGAGAGGAGGCGGAGGCCACCGGACCCAGACGTAACCAATGGAGACAATAACCAAAACTGCTGCCAGTGTAGGATCCAGTTCATCATCGCGAGGAGTAAGTGGCAGACGTGAGCACACAGCGGTGCTCATGGGAGGGGAGACGGTAGACCTTAAAGCTGAGTAATGTATGCACGCGCATCGTTAAAGCCGGCGTTTACTAAGGATTTACACCTCGCGTCAGGCAGCCTGCTACACGCCTGACAGATAACTTCTCGCTTAGTTCTAATAACAACTGCATTATGAAGATGCTCTCCGTCTTGTGTATGAGTAAACTATGGGTTAGAGGGCCACCTCCCAGGCGAGGGGGACAGCACGCCACACTTTCTAGTTTCTTCCTTCAGAGCCAGCATTATCATGGTGCGCGGCCTCGTGTACACGGACTCGTGTGCGTGTCCCAGTGTGCGTGTCCCCATGTGCGTGTCCCCATGTGCGTGTCCAGTGAGCATGTCCCTGTGTGCGTGTCCCTGTGTGTGTGACCCTGTGTGTGTCCCTGAGTGTGTGTCCCCGTATGCGTGTCCAGTGTGTGTGTCCAGTGTGCGTGTCCAGTGTGTGTGTCCCCGTGTGTATGTTCCTGTGTGTGTGTTCCTGTGTGTCCCCGTGTGCGTGTCCCAGTGTGTGTCCCTGTGTGCGTGTGTCTGTGTGTGTGTCCCTGTTTGTGTGTCCCTGTGTGTGTGCCCTGTGTGTGTGTCCCTGTGTGTGTGCCCTGTGTGTGTGTCTCTGTGTGTGTGCCCTGTGTGTGTGCCCTGTGTGTGTGTCCCTGTATGTGTGTCCCTGTGTGTGTGTCTCTGTGTGTGTGCCCTGTGTGTGTGCCCTGTGTGTGTGTCCCTGTTTGTGTGTCCCTGTGTGCATGTCCCTGTATGCATGTCCCTGTGTGCGTGTCCCTGTGTGTGTGCCCGTGTGCATACCTGTGTGCATGTCCCTGTGTGTGTGTCCCTGTATGTGTGTCCCTGTGTGAGTGTGTCCCCGTGTGCACACCTGTGTGTGTGTCCCTGTGTGTGTGTCCCTGTGTGCATATCTGTGTGCGTGTCTGTGTGCGCATGTCCCTGTGTGTGCTTGTCCTGTGTGTGCATGTCCCTGTGTGTGTCCTTGTGTGCATGTCCCTGTGTGCGTGTCCCTGTATGTGTCCCTGTGTGCATACCTGTGTGCATGTCCCTGTGTGTCCCTGTGTGCATGTCCCCATGTGTGTGTGTCCCTGTGTGCGTGTCCCTGTGTGTGTGCGTGTCCCTGTGTGCATACCTGTGTGCATGTCCCCGTGTGCGTGTCCCTGTGTGTGTGTCCCTGTGTGTGTGTCCATGTGCATCCCTGTGTGTGTGCGTGTCCCTGTGTGTGCATCCCTGTGTGTGCGTGTCCCTGTGTGCATGTCCCTGTGTGCGTGTCCCTGTGTGTGTGTCCCTGTGTACGTGTCCCTGTGTACATCCCTGTGTGCGTGTCCCTGTGTGCGTGTCCCTGTGTGCATGTCCCTGTGTGCGTGTCCCTGTGTGCGTGTCCCTGTGTGTGTGTCCCTGTGTACATCCCTGTGTGTGTGTCCCTGTGTGTGTGCGTGTCCCTGTGTGTGTGCGTGTCCCTGTGTGTGTGCGTGTCCCTGAGTGCATGGCCTGGGTGAGGCCATGGAAGGCATGAAGACGAGACGTTGGTGTCACGGGTGGTTAAAGGGATTCTCAGAGCATGGACGCACGTGCTAAAGGCCAACAACACTGGAAAAGGAAAAGCAATGATTGTGTAAAGAGGAAGAGGGAAGAGGCAAGACCGGACCAGGAGCCGCACGGGCAGGAAGAGGGTGGTCAGGGTGATTAGCCATTGCCCCATGTGAATGGCAGAGGACGGCGCTCGGCCAGAGTACAGTGCAGGCCTGGCTGGACAGCGTGAGCGGCATGTGGTCCACAGGGTGGAGTCAGGTCCACGGCAAGGAGGAGGAGCTGCAAGTTCAAAGCCAGCCCGTGGCGCTGACCTCTGCTTGTCTCTGTTGGTCAGTGGTCTGGCTGCCATCCAGCCCTGCAGACTTACCGCCTGGCCTCGGCCTCCATCCTCAGCGCTGCAATATTTTCCAAATCATGAAATCCTCTAAATGATGCCTACCCACATTCTCCCTGCTCTAGCACAGAGAAACTTGGTTTTTACCTGGTGGTTTTCCAGGAAAGGTGGGTTTACAAACGTCCTTGTCACAGTGTCGCAGGTGCCCTGGTTAACGTGCCCGGTCCCAGGGGATCCCCTGTGCGCATCACAATGAAGGAGAGACGCCAGGCGTGCAGAGCCCAGGGCCAACTGTCCACGCTGCGTGCCACGGCGGCAGGAGTGGGGCTCCCGCGCTGCCTTTGTGTTTTAAAGGTCGCAGGCCGGGACAGCAGCGAGCGGTGATTACTCAGCATCACTGTCGCGTGAAGTGCTGATGACAGCGCGGTGTAAAAATAAAGCGGGCCAGAGACAAAGCACCTCCGCCGCAAAAAGAGCAAGACGGTGCTGCGCCTTGACGCCGTCGCCCTCCGATCTTTCCAGAGCAACACGTTTCTCCTTTATTTCCTCGGTGTGTCATCCAATAATCGCCCAGGGAGCTCGTGGCCCTGTCACAAGTGCTGAGCCGAACGGTGCTGAGCAGAGCCGGGTAGCGAGGAGAGATAACGTACGTTTGTAGGCGTGAAGACAGGCGTTGCAGAACACCGCTGCTCCCTAGGAGCCCAGTGACCAAGGATGCTTCCCTCAGCTTTGCTTCTAAAAGCTGGAAACGTGGGTGCGGGCTGGGCAGGCGGGGGTCAGAGCCGGATGCGGGGGAGGCACTGGGCAGGCAGAGGTCAGAGCCTCTGCTCCTGACATCCTGACGGGGTGGGCAGCCAGGGGCAGTACTAAGAATGACCAACATACAAACTCTGAGGTCCTGGAAACATTTATCCTCGGTTGTTACTAGCTGCTACACAGCCAAATTGTTGCCTTCCAAAGGCCAGGCTGAAGATGTAATTCACAGGGAGACATGGAGGAAAATGTGGGCCGAGGGTTGTTTATTTAAATGTACCCTTCATTTTGTAAAAAGACACTTTAACACTCACTTTAAAATTCTGCCTGTGACTACCCTAATCTCCTAACCACATCTTAATAGCCTTGCATTTGTTTTCCGAATATTTATCTTCTTTTAATAAGTCAGTCCTCAAGAGCCCTGGCATCTAATTGTGTGTTCACACATATCTGTTACATCAACGCTTAAGACCATGCCGCCCATTAGAAAAGGCTGCTTGTTCCAACTTCCGTCACAAGCATCTGTAACTCAGGAATTCAAGAAGCAGAACAGAGGCCCCAAAGCACCAAACCCCAGGGTGAATGCCCTCCGGCCAGTGACTCCCGACACAGCCTTGAACCGCCCCACAAAAGCTCCAAGGCCCGAGCCCTGGTCTCGGATCTTTTTTAATTGCTCTTTTATCCCTCTTCTATCAACAGGAATTCATTATCTACCCACTAAGCAAAAGTAAATAATTGTACAAAATAAACAGGGAGATAATTAATTGGTATAATAAACACTAAGTGCTTGTTTTAACTCACTGACATAACAAGTGAAGCCAGCCTCTGCCCAGTTTGTTTGTTTTCCTTCCTCAGTCAGGAAAGCGAGGCACAGACAGGAGGCACAGACACGGAGGGGCCGATCCCAGCAAAGCAGCCAGGTAAACACAAGGCTGAGCGCCACCCTGAGCCCCACAACCTGAGCCCCACAACCTGAGCCCCACAGCCTGAGCCCCACAGCCTGAGCTCCACAGCCTGAGCTCCACCCTGAGCTCCACAGCCTGAGCTCCACAGCCTGAGCTCCACACCCTGAGCTCCACCCTGAGCACCACAACCTGAGCTCCACAGCCTGAGCCCCACAGCCTGAGCTCCACCCTGAGCTCCACAGCCTGAGCCCCACAGCCTGAGCTCCACCCTGAGCTCCACCCTGAGCTCCACCCTGAGCTCCACAGCCTGAGCCCCACAGCCTGAGCTCCACAGCCTGAGCTCCACAGCCTGAGCCCCACAGCCTGAGCTCCACCCTGAGCTCCACCCTGAGCTCCACCCTGAGCTCCACCCTGAGCTCCACAGCCTGAGCTCCACCCTGAGCTCCACAGCCTGAGCCCCACAGCCTGAACTCCACCCTGAGCTGCACAGCCTGAGCCACACAGCCTGAGCTCCACCCTGAGCTGCACAGCCTGAGCAACACAGCCTGAGCCACACAGCCTGAGCTCCACAGCCTGAGCCCCACAGCCTGAGCTCCACCCTGAGCACCACAGCCTGAGCCCCACAGCCTGAGCTCCACAGCCTGAGCTCCACCCTGAGCTCCACAGCCTGAGCTCCACAGCCTGAGCCCCACAGCCTGAGCCCCACAGCCTGAGCTCCACAGCCTGAGCCCCACAGCCTGAGCTCCACAGCCTGAGCTCCACCCTGAGCCCCACAACCTGAGCTCCACAGCCTGAGCTCCACCCTGAGCTCCACAGCCTGAGCTCCACCCTGAGCTCCACAGCCTGAGCTCCACAGCCTGAGCCCCACAGCCTGAGCTCCACCCTGAGCCCCACAGCCTGAGCTCCACAGCCTGAGCCCCACAGCCTGAGCTCCACAGCCTGAGCTCCACCCTGAGCTCCACAGCCTGAGCTCCACCCTGAGCCCCACAGCCTGAGCCCCACAGCCTGAGCTCCACAGCCTGAGCCCCACAGCCTGAGCTCCACCCTGAGCTCCACAGCCTGAGCTCCACACCCTGATCACTGGGTCATGATAGGAGGCACTGCATCTTGCTTTTCACTCCTCAGTAACTGGCTGGGAAGATCCCTTATCTGAGATGGAGAAGGAATGAACTTGAGAAAACTGGATTGGAAGATGGGTACTGTCACTTGCCCTATGTTAAGCTCCAGTCCAAGCTAGTCTTCATTGATGTTTTCTGTACACCCGCTGATACAAAACGAGAAGGCCCCATATCCTGTTACACTAAAAATAAATAAAAATAAAAGTGATGCTTGAATTTTCGGTTTGGCGTCTGAAGACGTGAGTGGCACACTAAGGCCTCCTCTGAGCGTCGCGGTGAGGTTTGGATAAAGACCGCACGGCCCAGGGAGGAGTTACCACGGGAGCTGCTGACATTTCCACAAGAGCCACAGGGTGGAAGGAATTTTACTCTCCGGAAGGAGCAGTGCTTCCAGAGCCGAAGGGAAAGGCAGGGTCATTAATCCCGCGTCACTTGCTAATTTCATATTCTGGAAAAATAGCCACATAACGCAGCTGCCTTCTCCAGCCGGGCTCTAGCTTCTGGGAGTGCAGTGTCCCTTGTTCGTTAATAATTTACTGATATAACCCATTAGAACAGAAGGAAATGTTTAATTTTTCCCTCAAAATAGAATTAATCTTTACAGAGTTTTAATACCTATATATTCTTTTACAACCACATTAGTTCAAAGGAGCTTGTGCTTGGGACTACAGAAAAAAGAATTTTTGCTACCATGAAAAGAATTCTGCTACCTACACACACACATACCTACGCCATACACAGTTTCCTTTAAAGAAAGCCAGTGCATTCCAATGAGAATGAGGAAAGCATTTACAACTACAACCATGCATTTAACACGATACAAACACACCAATGTGTAGAACTGCCTGATTATCTACTTATTAAACAATCTGGAAAGTCCGTGGTTATAAGGAGTCTTTCTCTGGTTCGTTTTGTTTTTCAATACATTCAGAGCAGCTTGGGGGTTGCTGAGTAACTGCCAAGAGGCAAAGCTGCTCTTTGCCGACTCCGGGGTCCTGGAACTGTCTCGTCTGGGGCGGGGCCGGGACGAATGCTAAGCATCACAAGTGAGGTGCGACACGTATGATGACACATGCCACACCAGAGTGACACTCACAACCAGACACGCGAGGTAAGAAGGCATCCTGACAAGGGTGTCGAGCACAGACACGTCCACATCAAACGAGACACAACCCACAATGACAGTACGGAAAGAAAAGCCTGAGGAGACACGACGCGAAGGTCTCAGAACGAAACCTCCAGCTTTCAAGGGAGATTGAACAGAAGACAGGGCTGATGAGCCCCGAGCCTCGGCGGGCGACGCGGCGGTGGCAGGAAAGAAAGTGACTGGTGTCACCAGACACAGGACGAAGAACGCCATCTCCCCGCGGTGTCAGAGGTCAGCTCAGAAGGCCGAGCATCCCCCCGCGGTGTCAGAGGTCAGCTCAGAAGGCCGAGCATCCCCCCGCGGTGTCAGAGGTCAGCTCAGAAGGCCGAGCATCCCCAGTGGTGTCAGAGGTCAGCTCAGAAGGCCGAGCATCCCCCCGCGGTGTCAGAGGTCAGCTGAGACGGCCGAGCATCGGGGAGAAGCAGTGCCCTGCCTGCTAGGGTGTGGGAAGTGATGTGCCCAGACTGATGGCATTGGCATGTGTGTCTAGACTGATGGCATGTGTGTCTAGACTGATGGCATGTGTCTCTAGACTGATGGCATGTGTGTCTAGACTGATGGCATGTGTGTCTAGACTGATGGTGTGTGTCTCTAGACTGATGGTGTGTGTGCTGCTAGACTGATGGCATGTGTCTCTAGACTGATGGAGTGTCTCTAGACTGATGGCGTGTGTGTCTCTAGACTGATGGCGTATGTGCCGCTAGACTGATGGTGTGTGTGCTCTGGGGACTCCTCACTGGCCCTCTCCCTGTGCTCAGGAAATCCCGCCTGGGTGCATGCTCCTCACCAGTGCTCAAATACCACGTCCCAACCATTAGCACCAGTTCTGTGCCTCTAAAGCCTGGGCCTAAGACAGGAGCAGACATCCTGTCCTGTGGCCCAGGCCGGGTTCCCCTGCTTATCTCCAGGGGAGCAGCACATCCATGGTCATCGACTGGAAAGGCTGCCATCTTGAGAAACAAGCCACAGTCCTCCAGATCATCACTAGGCTGGGCTGGACCTCTACCTGCTCTCACACAAACACTGAGAGGTCAGCAGAGACTGAAGGGAAAACAAAGATACATTTTCTAGAACTCTGCTTCATCTTCAGGGAATTCCTTAACACCAGTCCTTCATGGCAGAAACTCTGGCAAGGCCAGGTCTCCATCCGCCAGCGGTGAAGTCAGTGATTGGTTGTGGCTTCAGGTGGCAGGTTCAAGCACGGCTTGATCCAAGAGAGGCGAAGATCTAGGTTCTTCAGCCTCCTCAGTGAAAGCAGGTGGAAGGTTCTGGTGTGCTGTTTTAGTCGTATTCATTTATGTAGAATGGCTGGCCAGCTAGCAGAAGAATTCTTTATCCAATTCATCAGACTAATTGCCTTTCTCATTAGCACATGCATGCATGTGCGAGCGCGTGCACACACACACACACACCCCACTAATTGACTTGGTTCCACTGTGCATCTCTCTCTCCATACCCAGCCTGCCATCATCTTCACAATGAACAACTGAACTTCGATGAGACATCTGAAGGACGAGAATGTAGAGAAGAGCCCTCTCCCTCTGATGATCACCAAGCCCGGCCTGGGCAGGCAGTGTCCTTCACAGCCCGTGCGTCTCTGCCGTATCCATGTGGCCTTGAGTGAGGGGAGCCACCACACCTCTGGTCGCTGGGCTTAAGCCAAGCACAGGCCCTCCCATGCTGGGGGGAATTCCCTTCGGCATCTCCCCAACAATTACTATGTGATCTGTGATTCCCTGCACGTCTCCTCAAGGCTATTCTAAAACCTACAGGCAACATGGAGCTCAAAATCATAATTAAGAATACTTCACAGTGTTTAATTATGATGATGTAAATATTGGCTTATTTGTAGCTTGGAACACACCCTGCAGTGGATAACTACTTCCATCAAGCTGGAATGCTCTCATTCCTCGATTTACATCAGTATTGGGCCAACATCAAACATGTGGTCTGTAGCCAGTGGATCAAACATCAGCTTCAAAATCGTGTCCAGGTCTGGTTGTTTGACTTCCTGAAATTTGGGGGAAAACCACATAAAAATTGAATCCCCAATGCAAATCTTTGTGAGTGAAAAACAACTTCTGTTGCAACACTGGGCAGCAGGCTGAGCAGCAATGCTTAGACTTCCGTTGGGTTGGGGAGCGAGCGTGTAGACCCCGGCCTCTGTACAGTCAGCTCAGGGTGCCACTGGCCAAACTTGAGTGTTAGATGACCGAATGTGAAAGACGACATGAAGACTCACACGGAGGACGGAGCTACCTTTGAGAGAGAGCCGGTGCGGCCTGCCCGCTCTGACTACCCGGCCCCTACAGCCCAGCCCTACAGCCCAGCCCCGCCCCTACAGCCCAGCCCCGCCCCTACAGCCCCGCCCCTACAGCCCAGCCCCGCCCCTACAGCCCCGCCCTACAGCCCAGCCCCGCCCCTACACCCCAGCCCCGCCCTACAACCCAGCCCCGCCCTACACCCCAGCCCCGCCCCTACACCCCAGCCCCGCCCCTACACCCCAGCCCCGCCCTACACCCCAGCCCCGCCCCTACACCCCAGCCCCGCCCCTACACCCCAGCCCCGCCCCTACACCCCAGCCCCGCCCCTACAGCCCAGCCCCGCCCCTACAACCCAGCCCCGCCCTACAACCCAGCCCCGCCCCTACAGCCCAGCCCCGCCCCTACACCCAGCCCCGCCCCTACACCCCAGCCCCGCCCCTACACCCCAGCCCCGCCCCTACACCCCAGCCCCGCCCCTACACCCCAGCCCCGCCCCTACACCCCAGCCCCGCCCCTACAACCCAGCCCCGCCCCTACACCCCAGCCCCGCCCCTACACCCCAGCCCCGCCCCTACACCCCAGCCCCGCCCCTACACCCCAGCCCCGCCCCTACACCCCAGCCCCGCCCCTACAACCCAGCCCCGCCCCTACAGCCCAGCCCCGTCCCTACAACCCAGCCCCGCCCTACACCCCAGCCCCGCCCCTACACCCCAGCCCCGCCCCTACACCCCAGCCCCGCCCTACAGCCCCGCCCCGCCCCTACAGCCCAGCCCCGCCCCTACAGCCCAGCCCCGCCCCTACAGCCCCGCCCCTACAGCCCAGCCCCGTCCCTACAACCCAGCCCCGCCCCTACACCCCAGCCCCGCCCCTACACCCCAGCCCCGCCCCTACACCCCAGCCCCGCCCCTACACCCCAGCCCCGCCCCTACACCCCAGCCCCGCCCCTACAGCCCCGCCCCTACAGCCCAGCCCCGTCCCTACAACCCAGCCCCGCCCTACACCCCAGCCCCGCCCCTACACCCCAGCCCCGCCCCTACACCCCAGCCCCGCCCCTACACCCCAGCCCCGCCCTACAGCCCCGCCCCGCCCCTACAGCCCAGCCCCGCCCCTACAGCCCAGCCCCGCCCCTACAGCCCCGCCCCTACAGCCCAGCCCCGTCCCTACAACCCAGCCCCGCCCTACACCCCAGCCCCGCCCCTACACCCCAGCCCCGCCCCTACACCCCAGCCCCGCCCTACAGCCCCGCCCCGCCCCTACAGCCCAGCCCCGCCCCTACAGCCCAGCCCCGCCCCTACAGCCCAGCCCCGCCCCTACAGCCCAGCCCCGCCCCTACAGCCCAGCCCCGCCCCTACAGCCCAACCCCGCCCCTAGACCCAGCCCCGCCCCTACAGCCCAGCCCAGCCCCTACACCCCAGCCCCTACACCCCAGCCCCGCCCCTACAGCCAGCCCCGCCCTACACCCCAGCCCCGCCCCTACAGCCCAGCCCCGCCCCTACAGCCCAGCCCCGCCCCTACAGCCCCGCCCCTACAGCCCAGCCCCGCCCCTACAGCCCAGCCCCGCCCCTACAGCCCAGCCCCGCCCCTACAGCCCAGCCCCGCCCCTACACCCCAGCCCCGCCCCTACAGCCCAGCCCCGCCCCTACACCCCAGCTCCTACACCCCAGCCCCGCCCCTACACCCAGCCCCGCCCCTACACCCCAGCCCCGCCCCTACAGCCCCGCCCCGCCCCTACAGCCCCGCCCTACACCCCAGCCCCGCCCCTACACCCAGCCCCGCCCCTACAGCCCAGCCCCGCCCCTACAGCCCAGCCCCGCCCCTACAGCCCAGCCCCGCCCCTACAGCCCAGCCCCGCCCTACACCCCAGCCCCGCCCCTACAGCCCCGCCCCGCCCCTACACCCCAGCCCCGCCCCTACACCCCAGCCCCGCCCCTACAGCCCCGCCCCTACACCCCAGCCACCGGATCTGTTCTGTTACCTCTCTGCTTGTTATCTGTAAAAATAATGCCAAGAAAGCTACTCCCTAAACAGAGCTGTGTCCATTTCCCTAAAAGCATGTGTAATAGAAATCCATAAAGAGAGTCTGGGCTAAGTTAGCCAGGCACTCAACGCCCTAGGACAGTGTGTGCGTGTGTCCCTGTATGTGGGCATGCATGTATGTGCATGTGTGCATGCGTGAGTGCATGTGTTAATTCTATTGAGGCCATTATTAAAACAAAAACACTAAGAAAATGCTAAAGGGAAGATATTTGGAGAAGCTTATTAGAGAAAGTGAATAGAAAACAATTTTGGAAGAAAATTAGAAAGATGAGGTTTTTGAAGGCGCAGAAGGGCCTGAAGTGGCAGCGGGTGGCGTGGTGGCGGTTGGGGGATCAGGCTGCCTCTGCCCGCGTGTGCGTGTCAGGGAACAGCCCACGAACAGCAGCAGCACTGAGGCCTCGGGGCACGCGCTGCAGAGCTGGATTTTAGACCTAATTAAAAGCTACGTGGTTTCCTGGGGAGAGACAAACTGATTATAATTTTGGGGAAAGACTATCATTGCTTTAATGAGGATGGCTAATAAAGAAGAGGAAGTGTCAGGCTGTGATCTGATCAGCAGCAGGACTCAAAAACAGGACTGAAAATGGAGGCTGTGATCTGATCAGCAGCAGGACTCAAAAACAGGACTGAAAATGGAGGCTATGAGCTGATCAGCAGCAGGACTCAAAAACAGGACTGAACATGGAGGCGCTAGAGTTGCCAGGAAATTAATACAATTATACTGAAGATTCCAAATGCTCAGTCGCGGTAAGGATAGAACCGAAGAAAAAGGACCAGGGTACATTTCTACACTTGCTTGTAATACACCCGCGTGGCTAAATCGTTACTGTAGTTTCTCGTGTATTATCCTAAGACTCGGGGGAGCGAGCTGCTCAGACAGCGTCAGCCCACAGCAGGACCTCTCCCTGCCTACGTGCTGGGCAGAGCGCTATCCCTGGAGGACGGGTGGGTGGACGCCAGGCCCAGCAGACGCGTCTGCTGCACCGCGGACGTCCCTTGTGTAACTCGGCTGACTGACCAAACCCACGGTACACACCTTACCTAACAACTGTCGGCCTGCCATTGATTTTGTGTCACTTAAAAACCAGGAACTCGAAGTTAAAAGAACCGTGTTGCAGGTTGACACCTCAGACGCCCTCACCCCGCTCTGCAACGGACATGACTAAGAGATTAACAAGTCCTTGCTCAGCCATACCTTTATGTCTTATGAACACAGTGTTCTAACTTTGCATCAGCACATTTGGGTCCTTTTCAATTATCGGTAACCTGTATTCATAGAGCGATGCACGTCTTTGAATATCTGGTCTATAAGGTACAAAAGAACCTGTTCTTTCTGTGATACATTGTGTCTAGATAATGCTAAGGATTTTCAAGGGAGGGAAAAAGTATCTAGTGCCAGCATCAGCACGCGCTGCTTCACGTTTTATCTTCCTTGATCCTTTCTTGAATTCTAAGAAAGGATCTTTTCTCAACTGACGGAATGAGGGTAGTGCTGGCCAGGGAGCGTCAGACCGGCTCTGAATCCCGGGATGTCTCCGTGGCATCTCCCCTGGGAGCCAAGTCCCAGCGGCGTTCGTGGTCCTCTGAGCGTGGTCAGAGTCATGTAACCCGGCGCTTGTTAATGTACACAGCAATGGCGAAACCCAAGTCCTGAGGGCTTACGCGCTCTGACAGCAAGCCCGTGTGAGAAAGCAGGAGAAAGTTACTATTTGGGAGATATGAGATACTTCCTACAAAAGATGCCTTGGTGGAAGAGTAAGACTTTAAGCCTAGCAATAGAGATAAGGACTTTCTTACTAGATAGAGCAGGAAAGGTAGAAACAACCATTGACTGTACACATTCCAGAAGCTCAATCCAACCTAGATTGATACATGTCACAGACAGAGCGCTGGATCTCAAGGGACCACGGATCCCGGGTAGACTAGTGATTTACATACACACTGCTGCTTGGTATTTTCAACTCCTCCCTGTGTTCACAGCTATTCTGAGAGCAATTCAAGCTTCTGATTTCCATTTCTATGCCTGGACACCCAGTGAACTGCAGCATTGAGAACCTCAAACTACCTTACCAAAATGACATCATTCTTATTAACCGCGCCATTTGGGTGCTTGTAAGAAAACACTTGACAAGAAACACCCAAGGAGAGCTGAGTGTGGTTAAATGTTGACTTGCTTGATGATGGTGAGGAAGGTCTCTAAGCTGGAAAACTAAAAGCATTCTGTTCCATTTCTCAGGATCAGCTTTGTTTTTCAGAACATACTCCTTGGTGTGCAGTTTTTTTTTCTTGAAACTAGATCATGAGGAGAACTCGGGAAGGGAAAGGCACGGGTCTTGAAGGACGACTCTGTCTTGTCCACAGCTTAGTTGCTTGCAGCCTTAGAGAGCTTCTGTTCCTGACTTTAACCGCGCTGGGCTCAGTTCACAAACACCAAATTCCAGCACATCACTGCTTTTATAGAAAAATGACTAACAAACGCGTGTTGCCCGTCCATTCATTGAAAATACGAATCCCAGGCACCAGTATTCTCAAACGCGTTATGAGAGCAAGTCTGGTGATGTGAGTGAGTGCCTGAGATAATAGAGAACTCACGCTGCCCGGCAGGCATGCGGGCTCTTGTTCTTTTCCAGTCCTGCGGTTGGCACTCACCTGAGCCTCTCTGTGCACAAGGCGAGCGCTCTACCGCTTGATCCACAGCACCACTTCCAGATTCTTATGAGTGTTTGTTTGTTCGTTCATTTGTTTGTATACATAAGAGCCTCACAGGCTTTCCTGCCTGGGCTGGCTTTGAACTGTGATCTTCAGATCTCACCCCACTGAGTAGCTGGGACAGAGGCGTGTGACCCACCCGTGGCCGCATCAAAGTCATATTTTTTAATAAAGAGCATAATGAATGCCGTGAAGCTCTGAAGGCTAGAGTCTGACGCGTTATTCCTAGGCAAACATGACAGACGTCACTGACGTTCCGTGCCTCCCTTCAGTCCTGGAGGGCGCAGCTGCTGGGGACGGGGTTCTCGGTGCACGTGGAGCGCCATGCTGGGCTTCCGTCACCCACGCAGGGCCTTGCCACACCTGTGCGTCACACAGCACACTCTGTAGATGCTTCTGACCCAAGAAATGTGGTAAGCACGGCTCCATCCCGGCCCTTCCACCAGGACTGTCTCCAGTTCACACTGGTGAGAGATGCAGGTTTAATTCACTCCAGAGGAGAGTTCTGCACTGGGGAGTAGCCATGCGGGTTGGGGTACACATGTGTGGAGATGTCACAATGAAACACCCCTCTATTAAAAATGAATATCAACTCAAATTTAAAGGAAATACACCTGCTGATCAACCAGGCGGATAAACGGAAAGAAATCACAAGATATAGTTTTGTGTCACATACAGCTGGGGGTGGATAAGCACTTTTGATCCATCCCCAGGGTCTGAAGTACATTTTGGAGACCAGGAAGTTGGTACAAGCTGAGCATAAACTGTGGGTTTGGTTGTAGAGGGAAAGGCACAGAGCAAGTGCCCCGGGCCTCCACAGGTCACAGGCTGTGAGATGCTCCCAGAGCCCCATGACAGAAAGAACTCTCTAATATCCAAGTGGAAATTAACTGGAAGACCCGATGCACTCATTAATCTGTCACGAACATTCCTGCAATACCTTCTCCCGGTTTCACACACGAGTGAAGATAAAGGTTCAGTTCGCACTGTGACAGGTTCTACAGGAGGGCACTGGAGTACTGCCCGGTGAATTAGAGATGAGAACAAAGATGAGAGTCTATGCGGCTACTCACAAAGCCCCAACACAAAGCCAGCGCAGTCCTCAGACTTTTAATTAAACCACTGAAAATAGTTCCACCTCTGTAATGTGCTGCGTTTCTCTGAACTTATTACACAGCATTTCGTCATTTAATTACCACAGCAGCTCTGAGCCCTGAACAAGATTTATAATACCACAGATTGGGTGACAGATAATGGCAGAAGCTAAAGATAATAAATAATTATTGGTACCATCTGGACCCTGTGAAAACATCCTTTTAAAAAGTGCATTTCAGAGTCATACAAAAATAGAATTTGTGCAAAGAAAACAAGAATGTTACATTTAAATTAGATGGGAGCAAAGATACTAATTAGGAATTCACAGGGGAAATATAGATCTAATTTAGAAGCAATTGACACAAAATTATTCATAAAACAGGATGCTTCTTCAGATTCGCATCCACTCTGGCGGAGCAGGGTGCGCTCTCCGCAAGTCTTCATGTCAGGGATAACAAATGCCACGCACTGTGCCACGGGGTCATCCTGACAGCGCCCATCTCTCACCAGAGCAATCCTACCACTGCAGGCACTGTGCGCAATGAACTCAATGTAAAATGCAGTAATTATCTATGCGTTCAGGATGCTTGTTCTCTGTAAGATGTTAGCCAGACAAAAACGCTAGTAGGTGGCTTCGTGGAGATAGTAGGCTCCACCCTTCCATACCAACAACTTCTCCCCCTGAGGGAGAGCACAGCTCAGAATACCTGCAGCTCTCTAACTCTGAGCGCACGGCGGGCTCACAGTTTGATCCTCTAACTGAGGTACGTCGAGAAGGAGGCTCAGAGTTCGAGGCCAGCCCAGGCAGTGCTCAACCACAGTGCGTGCAGTGGCTCACCTCTGTCACCCCACAGCAGAGGGACACACGGCAGAAGGACAGCAGCCCAGGCCTGGACTCACAGGCAGGCCTGACCAGCCAACTCACCAGGCACGGGGGTCCTGGCCAGGCAGTGTACGCATCCTCCATCCACCCCCACACTCCCACCGTCTGCCCCACCCCCGCCACCCCCATGGCCTTCGGTGGTGCTCACGGCTTGGCGTGGACACCAGGCTGAGGTGCAGCGCAGGACAGGAACGGGGCAGGTCTGGGACCCAGCGTGGAGAAGGCTGGACACACCAGAGCCTGGCCATGAGGCCCCCCCACAGGCGCTGATCACAACCCATAGCACAAGAAGAACATGGCGACGGATGAGACATCCATGCACCCCAGGGCAACGTGGACTGAGAAGCCCTAGCCCTGGGCTGAGACCCCAGAGCTGGTCACATCACCCACGTCCAAGGCCCTTACAGGTCATCCAGACCATCAGACCATCAGACCATCAGTCCATCAGACCATCAGACCATTAGTCCATCAGACCATCAGACCATCAGACCATCAGTCCGTCAGACCATCAGACCATCAGATCATCCAGACCATCAGACCATCCATCCATCAGACCATCAGACCATCAGACCATCAGTCCATCAGACCATCAGACAATCAGACGATCCAGACCATAAGACCATCAAACCATCCAGACCATCAGACCATCCAGATCATCAGACCATCAGACCATCAGACCATCCAGACCATACAGACCATCACACCATCAGACCATCCAGACCATCAGACCATACAGACCATCAGACCATCAGACCATACAGACCATACAGACCATCAGACCATCAGACCATCCAGACCATCAGACCATCCAGACCATCAGATCATCAGTCCATCAGATTATCAGAAAATAGAGACCATCAGACCATCAGACCATCCAGACCATCAGAACATCAGTCCATCAGACCAACAGATAATCAGACGATCCAGACCATCAGACCATCATACCATCCAGACCATCAGACCATCCAGACCATCAGACCATTCAGACCATCCAGACCATCCAGACCATCAGACCATCAGACCATCCAGACCATCAGACCATCAGACTATCGAGACCATCAGTCCATCAGTCCATCAGACTATCAGATTATCAAGACCATCAGTCCATCAGTCCATCAGACTATCAGATTATCGAGACCATCAGACCATCCAGACCATCAGACCATCACTCCATCAGACCATCCAGACCATCAGACAATCACTCCATCATACCATCCATCCATCAGACCAACAGACCATCAGACCATCAGTCCATCAAACCATCAGATCATCAGTCCATCAGACCATCAGACAATCAGACCATCAAGACCATAAGACCATCAAACCATCCAGACCATCAGACCATCCAGACTATCAGACTATCACTCCATCAGACCATCCGTCCATTAGACCATCAGACCATCAGACCATCAGTCCATCAGACCATCAGACCATCCAGACTATCAGACCATCCTGACCATCAGACCATCAGATCATCCAGACCATCGGACCATCAGACCATCAGACCATCCAGACCATCAGACCATCCAGACCATAAGACTATCCAGACCATCAGATCATCAGTCCATCAGATTATCAGACTATTGAGACCATCAGACCATCCAGACCATCAGACCATCAGTCCATCAGACCATCAGATTATCGAGACCATCAGTCCATCAGACCATCCAGACCATCAGACCATTAGTCCATCAGACTATCAGACCATCACTCCATCAGACCATCCAGACCATCCAGACCATCAGAGCATCAGAGCATCAGACCATCAGACCATCCAGACCATCCAGACCATCCAGACCATCAGACCATCAGACCATCCAGACCATAAGACCATCCAGACCATCAGATCATCAGTCCATTAGATTATCAGACTATTGAGACCATCAGACCATCAGACCATCCAGACCATCAGACCATCAGTCCATCAGACCATCAGACAATCAGACGATCCAGACCATTAGACCATCAGATCATCCAGACCATCAGACCATCCAGACCATCAGACCATTTAGACTATCAGTCAATCAGATCATCAGATCATCAGACTACTGAGACCATCAGACCATCAGACCATCCAGACCATCAGACCATCAGACCATCAGACCATCAGTCCATCAGACCATCTAGACCATCAAACCATCAGACCATCCAGACCATCCAGACCATCTATCCATCCGGACTATCAGACCATCACTCCATCAGACCATCAGACCATCAGTCCATCAGACCATCAGTCCATCAGACCATCCAGACCAGCCAGACCATCTGACCATCAGACCATCAGACTATCGAGACCATCAGACCATCAGTCCATCAGACCATCAGACCATCTGACCATCAGACCATCAGACCATCAGACCTTCAGACCATCTAGACCATCAGACCATCAGACCATCAGACACTCAGACAATCAGACAATCCAGACCATCAGACCTTCAGACCATCCAGACCATCAGACCATCCAGACCATCTATCCATCAGACTATAAGACCATCCAGACCATCAGACCATCCAGACTATCAGACCATCACTCCATCAGACCATCCATCCATCAGACCATCAGACCATCAGAACATCACTCCATCAGACCATCAGTCCATCAGACCAGCCAGACCATCTGACCATCAAACCATCAGACTATTGAGACCATCAGACCATCAGACCATCTGACCATCAGACCATCAGACCATCAGACACTCAGACAATCAGACAATCCAGACCATCAGACCTTCAGACCATCCAGACCATCAGACAATCCAGACCTTCAGACCATCAGACCATCCAGATTATCAGACCCTCAGACCTTCAGATCATCAGATCATCAGACCATCAGACCTTCAGACCATCAGACCATCAGACCATCAGACCATCAGACCTTCAGACCATCAGACCGTTAGACTCTCAGACCATCCAGACCTTCAGACCATCAGACTCTCAGACCATCCAGCCATCTGGCAGCCGCAGCCCCAGCTGTCCCTGGCACGCCCAGCCCTTCTCCCCTGTCCGTCCCCGGCATCCCCGGCCCCTCTTGGTGCTGAAGGACAGAGGGAACAGATAAACTTCTGCCTTCCTAATTGCTGTTCCTGTCCCTCCTTGCCCGGCACCCACACTGTAAGGGACGTGTCTGCGCTGTCCCCAGATTTCCAGGCCCAGGGCGTCCTTGATGAGCCGGTGTCATTTCTTAATTTTATTAAATTTTGATGCTGTGCATCTATTATTCATCATCCTTGCATATATATGAATCGCATCGGTGGCATACCAAAAATGCAGCAGGAATCTCAAAAAGGAGAGTTTCCACACAAAACTCCAGCCACAGGGTGACACAAGGATTTTCTAATGGAGACAACACTGGCTAAAGAAAATAAAAAAGCTTAGCTGGGTTTTCAGCTCTATGGTAGAGCACTCGTCCAGCTGTCCTGGGCCCTGTGGTCAACTTTCCAAACCCCTAACCAAACACAAACTGCTGCTCTTCCCAGAGCAGTGAGGTGAAGTGGACCCGCATCTTCAGCAGACATCTGGTTGTATTCACCGCAATGAGAGAATCTGAGCGTCCAACCAAAACGGTCATTCTGGAACAAAGTCTCTTCTTCCATGGACATTAACACTTTCCGCTGGCCGAGAGGGATCCATGTCTTTCAGGGTGTGAGAAAACATGTCTGTATTTGGAAGATCGTCATAATTCATGACGTGGTCTCTCCCAAGTCATCAGCATCAGTGTTGTAGAACTACGTATGGGGGGAAGATTTAGTCAAAGGATCCATGGCTCTTAATATGTGAGAAATCTGAAAGATTGCTGACATGGCTTCAGATTCTTCCTTTTAACGGCCTTCTAGGAAACAACTACCTGGAACTATTAGTCAGTATCAAAATTAAACATCTGAATTTCTACATCAACCAATGAGAGACATTAGACGCAGAACTAGATGTGGCATCCATGGCTCCCTATCAAGCAGGATGTTAAATACGCTTTCAGAAGAAAACATCGCCCCTCTTCCCACTAAATTTTTGCTTGGGAAAATAGTAGTTTTTATCAAGGCATTTATGTTGCATGGGGTATGCTTATTACTATTACGTTTTATCAGTTTCTAGTTACAGCATTAAGATTTCTCCATCTTAATTTCGGACATAGCACTTGTTGGCTGAGGGGACCCACACTTAGAAAGCTCTTTGCAGTGTGCTGTGGTGCTGGGCCAATCAACCCGTCCCCTGCATGTGCTCTGCCGCTAAGCCACATCCCCAATTCTGCGTACGCCACAGACTTTAAGAAGGTAAAGGGGTTCAACGTCAAACTACTCAAGAACCATCACCGTGGGATACAGATCAGAACCTAGAACTAAAGGGATACCTGTGTGTGTATGTATGTACATATGTATATGTGTGTGTGTATATGTATATATGATGAATCAAACAGCATTTTGAGGATATGATAATTTAACAATAATGATATCTACCTCCCAGAGCAAAGCCCAGCAAGTATTAAAGAAGACAACATAAAACAAGTCTGTCTACCTATACATCTTCATCCATACGGACCAACAAAGCACAAAAATCAGACAATGTAGGAAGTAGGGAAAATTTGCATAACCAGAACCGAAAAGGGAGAGGTCTTAACCTGCTGGGGGTGTGTTGAATTTCTCTCTCCTCTGGAGCTGGCGTGCGCTCCTGGAGTGGGGTGTGAGATACCGGCCTCTGCCCCTGTTTGTGACGGCACCAGGAGGTAACCCCACGGCTCTCGGCCCCGGAGCCCTGCCTGACGCTGCCTCCCTACAGGCCTGGAGCCTACAGGAACCGCCAGAACTGAGAGAGGATGACTCCGAGCCACAGACACAGCGGCATTAATTACACATGCATCGGGTGACCACAAATTATCATTTAGCTTCAGTCTAACTCCATTCAGGGGAGCGTAAGTAATCGATCCCAGCTTGAATGATGTCCTTCGGAATAAAGGCAACTGAGGGAGACACAGTACATAAGTTGATGTTTATAAACACAAAATTGAAGGGGATGCTCATAGTTCAGAGGGAGATTTTTGCCTGTGTGTCCTGGATTCGTTTTTACAGTGCCCTATTGACTGTATGCCTAGAATCTAAAGCATGACATTTTGATGTTGAATGATTGAAGAAAGAACAAAGCTCATCTTTGCTTACCTTAACGTGTGGACTATTTCTGGAACGTCTGCAGTGACCTTTCCAGGTAAGTGTTTAACAGGAGCTCTGTCTCAGTGTTTCGGCTCTTTGAGAATTAGCAAGTTCTGAGTTCAGGCAGTGAGGGAAGGAGGGAGGCTCTCTGGGCTGCAGCCGGGGACCCCAGGCAAAGCACCTTCTCCAGGTTGTATGTTTAGTGCTTCCCAACTAACTCTGTGTGAGGCTTCCACCTTAAATACAACCCGTGTTTTCAGATATGTAATGCCAAAACACAGACGGAAAGCAAAGTGGATATGCTTTTCACCCCTCAAGAGGACGAATGTTGGTTTTCTACTTGGATCTACAGGTACGCTGCATTTCAGCAGTTTTTGTTGTTTATTGTCTAGTTCCCACAGGAGCACCTTCTAATTGCTTGAATGTATATACAGAAATATAATTAAATTTTGGAGGTAGACCCTGCATGCAGGAAATGCGCTCTTCACTTGCTAACCGTGACCTTTGGCTGCAGACTGGGTTGGGACGCTGGCAGTACTCGGGTTTGAACCCAAGGCCTAATGCAGCCAGGCAGGCACTTCCACAGGAAAGGACTGAGTCAGGACTTCACCCCATGCATGCTTATTGTTTGGAAATGGTCTCATGCTTTCTGTCCAGGGCCACCTTGGACTGTGGTCCCCTTGATACCTACCTCCCGAGCAGCTGGGTTTACAAGCACACACCACTGTGCCCATGAACAGCTCATTTTATTTCTTCTTCTCTGGTCCTTCTAACTTTATCTTACTAGTCTTCCTTGGTTTTGGGGACGAAACTCAAAACTCCAGTAAAACACCAAATACAGAGTTAATTACCACCCTTGTTTTATTCACATTTCTGGAGAAAAGATTTCATTATTTTCCCTTTATGGGATATTCATTACCATATTAAGAACATGGTAAGCACCACTGAAATCACTCTGAGAGACACGGCACCAGCCACACTAGGCTCACTTGGAAAAGGGGCACAGAAGACATGCCTAATTATTTTCATATAGGTGCAGCTCAGAAAACCATCAAGCATCTCTCTCACATCTTTGATTACAGCCCAATTTGTCTAAAGCATCCATTTAATTTCTAAATCAATGCTATTCAGGGTTCTTGGTTTTCAGGAGAGACTTGCCTTGATTTGTAAGCTAATCAGAGTATAGGTAATCACCATCTTTCTGTTTGGATGTGACTTGGCCCCATTCCATGACTGCACACCAACCGCAAAGCTTGAATGACACTTTGCCAAACTGTCAAATTCCACATGCTGACAACAAGATTTCTACACACGACGTAGTCTGTATTCTACTAAGGAATACTTTCAAAGCTTATCTTCTTGTGAAAATACTGCAGCACTGAGATAATTTATTCAGCCTTAATGCCCACTACACCTTACCAGCGTTTCTCTTGCTCTTATTGGATATAGATGACCAATAGAGCAATGCGCTTCTGTTCACTTCAGCAGACAGAATGACTCACAACGGCCCCCAAAAGACCATCATAATGACCTAAAATAGTCTTTCTTTACCACTTTTATTTACACCCATCCATGGAGGTTTGATTTATAATAGTTCCTGAGAGAATAATTACCCACTGCAGGACTTTGTGTCAATCTACACACAAAAATGGATTTTTATTCACATGCACTATTGTTCCATGGAGAAACCATGAAAAAAGCCAAACTTTCATTCTGAAGGGAGAGAAAGCAAGTCCTACACAAAATGAGCGAAGTGGTACTGTGAGAAAAAATTATTTGGTAAAGCTCTGTACTTATTCTCCGCTTCCAAACTTTCACTGTGAGCAACAGAGTCGCGCACTAAGTGCAGAGACCTTTGAGTGTGGAAGAGATGTCGCCAGTTCACAGCGGCCCACGAGGAGGGAACAGGAACACTCAACCCATGCGCGCTCAGACGGCTGTGCCAGGGCCGTCTGCGGGGACAGCGTGACTTATTACATGCTTCAGCTACCCATGCTGCTCCCTCTGGAAAGCCTCTATCCCAACAGTCTCCTGTGACTGAACGTGTTTACAGCAGAACGAACACTCAGACAGACCCCAAGAACACAGCACGGGGGATACGTGTCCACTCTTACAGGTTGGATCTTAACAATACGCTTATTTTTCTGAAGGAAAATGACATATTTGGCAAATGCTGGCAGGGTATAATAAGCTCACAGGCGACTGAGTCAAGTTTTCAAACTCCAATTCAGACTTGAACGCATTAATTCAGTCAGCCGTTCTGAAAAGCCCGACTTCTTCAAAACACAACAAAATCAAGTAAACTTAGAAAGAGAGTAACATTTGTGTATAATTGCTGTTTCGAGAACACCCCTTGTTTTAAAGGTAACAATCTCCAGTTTGGGGACTTAAGTAATAAAAAAGCAGCTTTTTCCACTCACTGCGGTCCTGGCCCCAACCCCAGAGCTGTCCACGGAGGTCCTCGGCCCCAGACCTCAACTCCCTGGCTTACTTCACACGGGTGCACCCTCCACCACTGCTCCCACCTACAACCCCACCACAATGTGTGAATTTCAACCGAGAAAACAGCTTTCTAAACTTCACCCTTCTTCACCCTGGTGTGGAGATCTGATGTGTAGGAAAACAATTATGAACACTAAAATTTAATTTTCACAGAATTTTCATATGGTATAAGATAATTTTTTTAATTGCAAGAATAACAACATAGTGATTAGCACCAGTGGTTCACCTCTATAATCCTAACTGCTCAGGAGGCTGAGATCTGACGATGGTAGTTTGAAGCCAGCCTGAGCAGACAAATCTGAGAGAATCATCTCCAACTAGCATGGCTCAGGTGAGCTGTCATCTGAGAGAGAGAAAGGAGAGAGAGAGAGAGAGAGAGAGAGAGAGAGAGAGAGTTGGGAGCAGAGCTCTGAGTTCAAGCCCCAATACCAGCGCACAGGCACAATGAAAACTGTATTATGTTGGGGACATGGGGGAGAGTGTAAAAGGTTTCACAAACAAAAAAAATCACAATTCATCTTAAAAGATCCTATTTCTCTACCAGAGCAAGCAAGGCAGTACCTTACAATCAGAGAAAATAATCTAAGAAAATGTATTAGAAAGTTATTTTTTAAAAAATACTGTGTTGGGGAATTTTTAAATATTCCTGCACATAAAAGAACTGTAAAAAGAGGGAGGTATGAAAGATAATATTGAACTTGATTTTCGAGCGCTGGTTTTTAAAGCCGTGCCAAAGAGTTTGTATGGTTCTGTTAGTTTAAGTCAGGTTTACAGTATAAAAACAGTAAATATGAATAGGGAGAGAGAAAGTCTTCCTTCCCCAAATATCTGCTCTGGTGAGCAAAAATTCATAAAGCTCAGAGCCTGCCTGTAGGCAGTAATAAAACAGAACAAAAATACCACTAAGACCTCATTATAGCCACTGCAGCAGCCTGAGCCTTATTTCATGGAACTAAAATGTAGCATTACAGAGTCGCCAGGACGGTTTAGAAGGCTGCCCCTTTTAATTCCATTTAATGCTTTTCTAACTATTTCAAAAATTGAACCAGCCGATCGATTCGCGATAGCAATCACGATACTTCATAATATGAGCCCATGGGCTCTGCATTAAACACCGCCACCCGTGCCCCATAAATAAAATTGCTGCGGTTAAAAGATATTTAGTTTCCTGCAGCAACAGAGAGCCTGCTTTCTCGTTTCTCCCTATTTTACTGAGCCTCTCTATTTGTGTTCTAAATATTTTAACAGCGCTCCAAGTGAACATGTCTGAGATATTTACCGAGGCCTCTGTGCATGGGTTTCCTCCTCTCCCCCTCTGTGTGGGCAGCTAACAAGTCATCCCGGACGGAAGCCTGGCCCTGCCTGGTGCGTCACCGAGGCCTGAAGACCTGGTTGCTAAGCAGGCCTTTGTGCCCAGTGGCCTTTCTTCTCCCACCCAGAGAGGAAAGGCAGGGACTTTGCCTTCATTCCTGTTCCACGCGGCAAGTTCTGCTGAAGTAACCATTCTAACACACAAAGTATAACACACTCCTTTGCCTAAAATCGCTCCGTACTCTGGGCCACTTCAAGAGCAGCATTACACAAAAAGAGGACTGAAAGGGACGGCTTCCAGAAAATTAACTTGATACATTCTCTGACCGTTTTAGACCATAAGAGAGAAAACGGAGAAATAAGATGCCCGTGGTGATGAGGAGGAGGTTAAAATGATTTGAAGAGACCCAGAGGACGCAGCTGAGCAGACTGGGGAGGGCTGGCGGAAGAGGCCTGCTCTCCGAGGAGCTGGAGGGGCTGCGGCCCTCAAAGGCAGTGCCTGGAAGACAGGAAGCAGCTTTGGCGGGGGCAGGGGAGCCGTTCCAAGGTCTGTCGGCAGCGGTGGATCTCCACGTGTCCTTCCGGAACGCCTCACTACTGACAGAGAAGATGCCAGAGTCCGGTCAGCCCACAGATTGTGCAGCAGGTGCCGCTCCTGGTATCTGGGTGTGCGGGACCCACCGGCCGTCGCCGGGCTCAGACTGCTCACAACTCTGCACAACTTCACTCAAAAGAACAAGCAGGCGGGGCTGGGAAGGTGGCTCAGTGGTAGAGCGCTAGCCTTGCATGCCTGAGGCCCTGGGTTCGATTCCTCAGCACCACATAAGCAAAAAGAAAAAAGCCGGAAGTGGCGCTGTGACTCAGAGTGCTAGCCTTGAGCTGAAGAGCTGAGGGACGGCACCCAGGCCCAGAGTTCAGGCCCCACGACCGGACCCCCCCCCAAAAAAAAAAGAACAAGCAGGTGTCAGCGATCAAGAGCTGACCTGGAACTTGTTTCCCCTGTGCCACGGGGAAAGAATTCTTAAGCGTGTCATAAGGGAATATCAATTCATTTTTCAAAGAAGCACAGATGACAGATGCTGGAGTCTGGATTAGATTTCAACCAAAGGAGCAACTGAGCCATCTGCCAATATGTTACTATGTATATGGGTATTACAGACGCATACGTGTGCATATATACAGACATGCTGTGTGTGTTCACATGTGTGTGAACGTGTGTCAGGAGCTGGCCACCGGTGTGTGCGTGTGAGAGAGCCTACCGTCCAGGGCTGGCACCCACTCTGAGAACGAGGCTCTGCCAACAAAAGCAGGGAGACTCCTTGCTCCTCTGCAGGGCGCCGGTGTCTGATTTGCATGGAGGAGTGATTCTGTGTTGCTGTGGGCCTAAAGAAGCAGTCCTTAATCATCTGTTCTGAAGCCACCTCCTGCAGAGCTACCCCAGCGGTGACGGTGATCCGGTGGTCTGCTGTGTAGTTCACATCCCCGCCCCATCCCGGCAGCCTCCTCGGGACAATGTGAGAAACAAGAGAAAAGGGACTCTCTGTGTGGGATGCGTTGCCACCACGCCCCGCTGCAAAACACGAAACACCCTTGTTCCTGTCTCCAGGCGAGTTCTCCTCTTCTCTGCCCACACGTAGCGGTCGCTGGGACCTCGGGAAGAGCCATTGCACGGCTGGCTGCGGTTTGGGCGTGCGTCAACCTGACAGGCCGCTCTGGAGCCATTCTGTTCTAGATCATTCTAGAGGAGAAGTTCCCTTCACAGGGAGCTCACTGTTGGAAACAACTCTGTTAGTTTGAGTGATTTTATTGGTTTCCTTTAGGGTGAAGAACTGGTATTAATGGTTGTAATTTCATAGAAAAATTACTGAAAGACTCCACTGATTTGTAAATGAGGCATTAGACCGAATTTCCCTTCCCAAAGCACAGCTACCTTTCCCTAAAATACACAGTATGGATGCAGAGAAATGAGCATGAAGGGGTGCTTGGTGCAATCTGAAGGACCCTGCAGAAAAACACAGCTCAATCGACACAAACTGAGAGTAACTGTGTTCTGGGGGCGGTTTCCTCCCAGTTCGCCTCGGGTGTGGAGTGGACTTGCAGCCTTGGGGGGTCACTGGCCCCCCGGCTGCTCCCCCCCTGCACCCCGTCCCTTGCGGCCTTGGGGGGTCACTGGCCCCCCCGGCTGCTCCCCCCCACCCCATCCCACACGCCCTGCTCTCTCACGCGGCCACCTTCTCTTTCTCCTGGAAAGGATTTGTGTGGTGGCGCGTTCCCACCTCCGTCCCCCACACGGCGAGCCACACGTTCCTCCCACCCAACGCAGTGGCCCGCATGGCTTTGGGTATTTTATGACAACAAAAAGAGACCAAGGAGGAAGTGGCTGTCTGTCCTCCACACGGGTCAGATGAGGGCGTGACCGCGGTGTCCTGGCCACGCTGCGGGGCCCGGCTCCCCCCTCCCCCCCGCCCCACCGCCGTCAGGGTCTTCTGCACAATGACTCTATAAGCATGGAAGCCGTCCGTCTACTTAACTCCTGGCAATGGCTCCTGTTCGTAATTAAAGCCATAAATCTGGGCGGGCCCTGGCTTTAGCAGGAAGCGGTGAGCGACTTTGGTCCCAGGCTTCCGGCTGATGGTATCTGGGTCTGTCTCCATCTTGCAGAAATCCCTTGCACGGGATCCAACCAGTCTTCCCCCCGCTCCCCACTGCAGCCTGTGGGCGTCAGAAGAGGCCCACCGAGGCTGTGCCCACGGGTGGGAGCTGTCTGAAGGCCGCTCCCCTCCCCCGCTGTGCCGGGTCCCATGCTGATCAAGGCCGCTCCCATCCCCCCCGCAGTTCCCGGGTCCCATGCTGATCAAGGCCGCTCCCATCCCCCCCCCCGCAGTGCCCGGGCCCCATGCTTAGCTCCTATGCAATTACCATCTCCCCTGTCTGCCCCAGTTTCAGAGGAAGAAGGGGAATCGGATGTCTGCAAACCCCCCCAGGCTTGTGCATCACGTTGACCCTCCACAGTCTATGACCGCCAAGCACAGCCAGGCAGAGCCCTCCTCATAGAGCTCCATGTTTCTTTGTTATTTTGAAAGCCCCCATTGTACAAAGCCTTAAGGAAGTCATCGACTCCTCCAGGGAAGGGTTTTGTGTTTCCCCTTTACTTGACACTCTGGTGACTTACTGTAGACCTAAGTTCCAAGTGGGAGAGGTGAGCTCTGCACTCCTGTGCAAACGGAAAGGTCGGTCATTCTGAGATGACAGAGGCCGGGGATCCGAACAAGGCCGCCGGAGCCTGGCTCTCTCGGGAGCAGCGGGGTCAGGCCTACAACTCGATGAATTGAGTTGGGCCAACAAGGGCCCTGTGAGCCGAGAGCGCTTGCCACTCAGTCACAGGTGTTTGCCACACAATCCATCACGTATTTTGTTACTGCCTTCACGGTGTTTGCATGAAATATGGATTTGCCTGTCCAGCTCTACTAATCCATGATGACTCTACCTAGTGCTGCAGGTCTTTTAAATGCACAGGATCAAAAGGTAAAACTTCAGGCATAGTAACTCACACATGTAATCTCAGCTGCTCGGAAGACAGAGATTGGAAAGAAGGTTCCAGGTCACACAGTGGGAAAGTTAGTAAGACCCCATCTCAACCAATAAGACAGGCATGGTCAGTCCTACCAACGGTGTGGGATGACAAGGTAGGATGATCCTAATCTAAGGACAACTCTGGCAAAAACGTGAGAGCCAACCTGAAAGACAGCTGAGCAAAAGGAGCTAAGAGACAGCTCCAGTGGAGAGCCTGTGCAGAAAGAACAAAGCCCCGAGTTCAAGTCCCAACGCCGCTGGAAACTAAAACATGACGGTCTCTCATTGCCTCACTGTGTCCCAGCCAAATACAAAAAACAATGATCATCTCTAAGTTTCTATTTTCATAGATTATAGACTGATCGTCTGAGCAAAGTCTCAAAGAAAAGTCCATCCTGCTTAGAATCTCATAGCTATAAGGAAAACACAGATCTTCCAACACTCAGGTTCTTTTATAAGTCAGTTTTGTTGTTAATTAAACAAAGTACACGCTTCATTCATATGTGTGTAGCCACCATTCGACATGCTGCAGTTTGCACAAGACTTTCTGCAGGGAGGGAAAGAGTGGGCATGCGTCAGATAATACAGAGGCCATGGTCGAAGCCGCCGGTCTGCACCACAGCCGGCGGCCAAATCCTACGGCACATTACATTTTGCCTCACTGGAAATATATACAGCCATGGATTTCCAACCAGAGAACTTCAGAAGAATTATCATCACGCACGCAGAACTTTTTTTATGTTGTCGTAAAGCTAAAGGAAGTCAATTAGGTCTAGTGCTTCATTACCGGCTCCCACAAATCACCTTTATAGCCAGCCCCTCATCCAGTGTGACACTACAGAACGCCATTTGGAAGGATGTGTTTTGACACCCTGATATTATAGCACCGCAGAAGCGTGGGGGTAATTAATTTTTACTTGTACTGCGATGAATCCAAGCAAAACTCTAAAAGCCATTCGGCAAATCACTGACTCTGGAGGGGAGGCCACGCTTGCAGGGGGCTGGCGTGTATATTGCTGGTCTGATCAAAGTGCTAATGAAACGGCTACATGGCAGAAACTACTGGACTATTAAGAGAAAGCTACAGGCATAAATGAGGGCCTCGCTCAGCCTCTGCAGAAATTGGAGCCTTCTGCTTTTCTTTGATTGTCGATTAATTTCTCTCGAAGGAGCCCAGGTGGCAGTAGTCCGGCAAAGCAGTGAAGCACGTTTTCTCTTCTACAAATTAGTCAGGCGAAGGTCTCCCTGTGGTCTTGCTGCTGGGGCTCATGTCCCTGTGGTTTGTGATTGTCCGGGGAGTCCTCAGGAGGAAGGCCTGGGCTGGTGCTGGGCAGCGCGGTTATGGTGCTGGGCAGCGCGGTTATGGTGCTGGGCAGCGCGGTTATGGTGCTGGGCAGCACGGTTACGGTGCTGGGCAGCGCGGTTATGGTGCTGGGCAGCGCTGGCTGAGCCACAGCCGCACAGTGTTCATCCACGTGTGAAATAAACGGCGCGGCAAACCAGAAACTCAGCAGAGGCTTACCTGGCTGTGCGTCCCGGTGGAACCCCGGCTGGCACGGTCGCCCGTGACTCTGCCACGGCATCCTCACCGGCACCGGCACACACACCGCCTGAGGTATTGTGTCCTCCCTTCAAACCCTGCACTCCACCAAAGGAAGTTTGGCCCAAACCAACCCCCCCGGTAGATGGTTGGTAAGTCTGGCACAGAAATCGCCTCTGCCATACCCCAGTTTGGTGTAAGTTTAACCTAATAAACATAACCTAACCTTCATGTGTACTCTTGTAGCTAAGCAAGGAACAAAGTCTCAGCCAGTGACACCAGTTCACAGGTTGTTGGCTGATGGGATTGTTTTCCCCATGAATGCTTTCTCCTGTGCCTGCCTCCTCCCTGGCCGTCGGCGGAACAGTTCCGGGATATGGGACATGGGGAATCACCTTGGTCTGTAATTTGCCCCTGACGAAGGTGATATCCTGGCACAGTGCACACCAGGCACTAGGCTGGCGGCAGGCTCTCCTTCCTTCTGGGTCATTCCTGGGGATTGAACTCAGGCAGGGACGTGCTAGGCAGGTGCTCCACCACTGGACCACACCCACACCCCGTGACGCGCTTCTGGCCCGGTTACCTTCACCTCGAAGGGCTGGTCGCTGCGTGAATGCGATTCTGGCTCACGCCGCCCGGGCAGAGCCTTCGCCAAGGGTTGGTGAACGCTGGCATTCACCGTTTCCATCCCTGACACCCACCCACGTGTCTCTATCTTGAATTTTTTTTAAATAATGGCTGCCTTTTAGTTATCTTTTAGTTTCAAAGAACCACATGTTAATATTCTCTCGCTCTGGGGATTTGGTGGAAGGGAAAGCAAGTTGCTCTGCCCTCCCTTGGTCCTGGAGCCATGTTGAAGGACATTGGCAGCGGGAGGCGCTGGCAGGCTGTTCCTAATCAAAACAGCAATAAAAGTAGCTTAAAGTCCAACGCAGGACTTGAAGTGTGAGGCGGTGATGGGGGATAAAGGACTTAAGCAGAAAAGGAGAAGCGCAGCCGGGCTCCGAGGTAGTGAGGAATATTCCTCTGCAGATGAGCGAGAGCACCTGAGAAATAAATCTATCGTTCCTCAAGTGTGTCCATAAAGAAAGCAAAGACGCCCAGAAGGAGAAACGGGGAAATGACTCCCGTGTGGCTGGGAAGGTTGTTTTAAAAAGCCTTCATTGTGCCCGAGACAGGTGAGAACCACATCCACAGCCACCCAGACCGCACGGCTCGGGCCTCCAGCCGAACGACTCCGTGTGGAGAGAAAAGGCAGCCTTGTGACTTTGTGGAGAGGAAATCTCAAACAGCATCTCAAACCACCAGGTCCCTCTGCTTCGGCCAGGATGCCTTCCGCCCACCGTCCCCGGGAGAAGGGCCCACCTGGTCCTCTCATCCACGTTGGCACCGCACATCAACCGCAGAGCTCAGAACCAAGAACCAGTGCCACGTGATTCTGCTCTTTGAAGGAACCACCATAGCCTCCTGCCTTTCCCTTCAGATGCTGAACAACTTAAGCCCACAGCTCACCCGGGGAAACCTTTCCCAGGTCTACAACTGGAGAAGTCACGCTTCTTTCATCGACAGATTGGTCTATGGATATCCTAAACCTCATACTTTTAATTCTGTCTTCTATTTTGTCTGTTAAATCTCAGCGTCAGACTTGCAGTTGTACAGAAATGCGTGGGGTCTGTGCTTGCCTGACACCTGTCCTGCCCATTTGCTTCTTTTCAGCCTTTAGCTTCCGAATCACCACCAGCTGTAAGGGCCACATGTCCCTCAAATAAAATTAATACAGACATGTATATGTGTGTGTCTCCTATTGGAGTGACACACAAAATAATAATTAAAGCAGTTTCCCCCAAAATGTGATTAAGCCTCATGGAAATAGTAATATAACTGATAAATTATCAGCTTTCCTCTCAGCCCAACACTCGGGTCACACCAATAATATACAATTGGTACAATACCAATGTTCTTGTTCAATTTATATTTCAACACCTTGAAAGTGAAGGCTTTATCTTTAACAATGCAAAAAGAATGTTTTCCTCATGATATAACTAATGAGCCACCGAAGGAGGTGTGAGTACAACTAGGAAAAGATATTAAATAACAACTGACAGAGTCCTGTGATAAATTGCTAGATTTTGACATCTAAAGGATTCTTTATCCTGGACAATTAAGCTTATTCAAATTCCATAATGGGCTGTGTCAGTCAACATCATACGTAAAACACTAACGGTACACAGGAAGCTTCTTCTCATACAAATGTCTAAGACCCTGCAATTATACCTCATTAAGTCTTGTCACCCCAGTTGGAAGCTCCATTCATAATATTTAGCATAAAATTAAAAGTAGTAAATTATTTCCAAAGTATGATTGAACTTTTTTTTTTTTTGGTCATTTGTGAGGCTTGAACTCTGGACCTAGGTGCTGTCCCTCAACTCCTCAGCTCAAGGTGAGCACCCTACCACTTGAGCCACAGCACCACTTCCAGTTTTCTGGTGGTTTATTGGGGATAAAAGTCTCAAGGACTTTCCTGCCCAGGCTGGCTTTGAACCTCGATCCTCAGATCTCAGCCTCCTGAGTAGCGAGTATGGCAGGTATGAGCCACAGACACCCAGCTTTGTTGAACTTTTTATCTAAGAAATATTTAAATCTGCACACAGTAGGTAGGGTTTTAACATTAAAAGACATGGATCAATAAAACAATGAAAACTGTTTCATTTTTCAACTGTAGAACACGTGAGCCAGATAGATTTAATGTGCTTCTTTATATACTTGGGGTGAAAAGTAAACCTAAAAGATACATCTACAATGTTATCTACAATAGCTTGTCAAAGCTGTTTAACTCACCCAGAATTTTTCCTAGTGACAAATGTTGTCATTAAATATAAGAAATTCAGGAAATACACAGAGCTAAAAAGCTGGGAGGTCTCTGATATTTTACTTTATCTACAAACTGGCAAGAGAACATGCCACGGGCCCACAGCTACGGCCAGCTCCATCAGAGGTCAGCTCCATCAGAGGTCAGCTCCATCAGAGGCCAGCTCCATCAGAGGCCAGCTCCATCAGAGGTCAGCTCCATCAGAGGCCAGCTCCATCAGAGGCCAGCCCTGCGGGCAGCTCCATCAGAGGCCAGCTCCATCAGAGGCCAGCTCCATCAGAGGCCAGCCCTGCGGGCAGCTCCATCAGAGGCCAGCTCCATCAGAGGCCAGCTCCATCAGAGGCCAGCCCTGCGGGCAGCTCCATCAGAGGCCAGCTCCATCAGAGGCCAGCTCCATCAGAGGCCAGCTCCATCAGAGGTCAGCTCCATCAGAGGCCAGCTCCATCAGAGGCCAGCTCCATCAGAGGCCAGCTCCATCAGAGGCCAGCCCTGCGGGCAGCTCCATCAGAGGCCAGCTCCATCAAGGCCAGCCCTGCGGGCAGCTCCATCAGAGGCCAGCTCCATCAGAGGCCAGCTCCATCAGAGGCCAGCTCCATCAGAGGCCAGCTCCATCAGAGGCCAGCTCCATCAGAGGCCAGCCCTGCGGGCAGCTCCATCAGAGGTCAGCTCCATCAGAGGCCAGCTCCATCAGAGGCCAGCTCCATCAGAGGCCAGCCCTGCGGGCAGCTCCATCAGAGGCCAGCTCCATCAGAGGCCAGCTCCATCAGAGGCCAGCCCTGCGGGCAGCTCCATCAGAGGCCAGCTCCATCAGAGGCCAGCTCCATCAGAGGTCAGCTCCATCAGAGGCCAGCTCCATCAGAGGCCAGCTCCATCAGAGGTCAGCTCCATCAGAGGCCAGCTCCATCAGAGGCCAGCTCCATCAGAGGCCAGCCCTGCGGGCAGCTCCATCAGAGGCCAGCTCCATCAGAGGCCAGCCCTGCGGGCAGCTCCATCAGAGGCCAGCTCCATCAGAGGCCAGCTCCATCAGAGGCCAGCTCCATCAGAGGCCAGCTCCATCAAGGCCAGCCCTGCCGGATGTCAGCATTCTTCAGTTCCCCCCGGCCAACATAAAGACAGACGGAAAAGTCCACACATGCATCAGGTTCCTAGCAAGAGTGGGGCTGAGCTCGGGAGCCCAGACCTGGGCTGAGGATCTTTGCCCAGTGAGGAGCAGGCTTATCGCAGTCTAAACGACCTTCTGCTGCAGAAAAGGACTGCTCTCCCTCTTCAGTGATGTTCACCATGCAATACCCTTGAACTGCTGTCCAGAGCAAAGGCAGTGGACACAGCAGCTGTTCTTGTGCGACAGGTAAACACATGACCTCCAGCAGAGCCGTCAGTCCCCACACCCGGTGCGCACCGCGCGGCAGAGCGCTGAGGCCGGCCCCTGCCTCACCGTGCCCTGCGGCCTTGACCACCAGCTTGCCTCTCCTGGCGCTGCCCTCGTGCGGTTCCTACAAATACACTCAGCCTCAAGCCATCACATAAAAGTAAAATATAGCTGCCTTGAAGTTCCAGTAAAGCCTTTGATGGAATCGGTCTCCAAAGTTCTCAATAGAATGGGAGTCATTTTAACAGAAGCTTTTCCCATAAGTCTTACATTTCCCTGACACAGATGTTGGAGGAAAACAAGAAGAAAGGGATGAGGAAAGAAAGAGTAGGAAGGAAAAAAGAAAAGAAGCGAGAGAAAGAGGGAAGAGAAGATGAGGAGAGAAGGAGCAAGGAAGAAGAGTGGGTAGACAGGGCAAGAAGAGAGAGGAAAGGAGGGCGAGAGGGGGGAGAGGAGGGACCAGGGGAAGAGGGAGAAAGAGAGGAGGAAGGAGGGAGGGCGAGAGGGGGGAGAGGAGGGGCCAGGGGAAGAGGGAGAAAGGGGGGGCAGGGAGGGAGGGCGAGAGGGAGGAGAGGAGGGGCCAGGGGAAGAGGGAGAAAGAGAGGAGGAAGGAGGGAGGGCGGGAGATAGGGAGGGGAGAGGGAGGAAAGGAGAGGAGGGATGAGCGGAAGAGGGAGAAAGAGAGGAGGAAGGGGGCAGGGAGGAGAAAGGGAGGGAGGGACGGAGGAAGGGAGGGAGGGAAGGAGGGAGGGAGGAAGGGAGGGAGGGAGGAAGGGAGGGAGGGAGGAGAGGAGGGACCGAGGGGAAGAGGGAGAAAGAGAGGAAGAAGGGGACAGGGAGGGAGGGAGGGAGAGAGGGAGGGAGGGAGGAAGGGAGGGAGGGAGGGAGGGAGGGAGGCAGGGAGGGAGGGATCCTTCTATTTTCCATCTAAATAGAAATTTCTTACCAGCTTTTTCTGTTGGCTTGTTTTAGCTACCTTACATGTTGACGAGTGAACTGCTCCAAATCAAATCATATTTTAATTAACTCACGGGATGATGACAGAACTTTTAAAGATACAAATCAGATACAATACTGGCACTTATAAATCCATTCTACAAAATGTTCAGGGTGTCTAAACACCCATGTTCAGGGAATACTCTTTCAATTCAAATCTCTCCCAATAATAGAATAAGAATATAAGAACCATAACTCACACACATTGTTGTTATGGCAACAAAGCAAAACAATCAGCTCAAAGACCTGCTCAGTAAATCGGCGGCTCCACACAGTGAGGATTGTTCCCAGAGACATGGCTACAGGGCGTGAGCCAGAAAAGACACACACAAGAATACTAACAACACTCTGCAATCGTCAAAACCTGGAAACAACTGGAATGCCTCCCCAGAAGAGGGGGTAGATAAATTCCCATATGGTCACTTGGTAAAAATGTATATGGCAAGCAAAAAGAATAAACTACAGCTAAATACAAGAACAAATGCAGCTCCCATTCCTAACGATGAGTGAAATACACCATAGGTTAGGAGACTACTATGAGATCCCATTCCCATCATATAAAGACCTGGTGGAAGGAAAACCACTATTTATAAAGCAGAAAGACGTCTTGCCTGTTAGGGATGGGAAGACCAGTATCTTACAGGAATGGGCATGGGGCCCATCAGAAGTCAGTTTCGTCAGAGAAGCGTGATTGTATACCTGACAGACAACATCGATCCCTCAGACAGTCTACAGAACTCAGGGTTGTGGCAAAGGGGGTTTTCCGTGAGGATGGTGGCCGTCTCCCGGGGCACGTCAGGCAGGGGCTCCGATGCCCTCACACTGAAGGCCAGGGGTGCTGTCTACCTAGATTTTGTTCCACAGCACCTCAGACAGTGACTGACACATCCAGTTTGTCAAATGGATGAATAAACTTAACGCAGGATGAGACAAAATGAAGAAGTACATTGAACAAAAACATTTCCCAGAGCAACTTTCATCCCAAGCCAAAAAATCCCACCTCTGTCTGTCTTCAACACCCTGCTTCCATCCAGGGAATGCGAATCGAATGTCGAGTTCCTTGATTGGCGCTCACAGCTGCCAGTGGTGATGCATTTCGCAGAATGAACGCTGGGCGAAGCTCCACCCGGGTGTACTGGTCTCACGCCCTGGACGCCCTGGAGCACGTGTGTGCAGAAGGGTTGGGAAGGGCAGCCAAGGGCTACAGTGTGCGGCCTTTTCCCTCCCCACCGTCCCCTTCCCTGCCCCAGTACTGGGGTGTGAGCTCAGGTCCTTGGTAGCTAGTTGGAAATGGGCCTCTGGCTTGAGTTAACCATGATCTTCGGATGCTAACCTGCTAGGTAGGTAGGGGCACAGACCGGGGCCACCGGCTCCCATTGTTCTCTGAGTCACACAGAATAGAGATATTTTGACTTATTTTACTTCCCAGTATGGTATTTGAGTCATTTTATGACAGTCTGTACATTCTTTAACTTCCAAAATTAAAACCTAATTAATTAAAAACACACATACAGGCACCTTCCAAGTAATCTCTCATTACCACTGAGTTTTAACATTCACAGAGATTTACTGAGTGCAAAAGTTCTAACAGCCCTAATAAAAGCAGTGCTTGACATTAACAGCCATCTACTTTATTTTAGTGCTTAATTTACCATCTGTTCCATTCAAGCTCATCTCCTTACAATTCAGTATATGTTTTGATAGCTAAGAATCCAAATATGTAACCAAAATGCACCATAAATGAGATGTCCAAACACAAACGATATTTGCTCAAACGACATGTCGTGTAATCTGACATCTTCTCAGGCTGTCTGCTTGGCTTTCATTTGGAAATAAAGAAACCCGATTTTTAAGGGAGCAAGAAGCCATTTTTATCTGCTCAGAATGGAAACAGGGGTTGCTAAAGCGCCGTGCCTGAGTCTGCCCCCAGCACTAAGCGATGCTTTTGTGATGCTGAAATGGAGGTTGATTTTAAAAAGTAACGTTGGTTTCTACTGCACACAGAGAAGGGGTCTGGGGCTGGCATGCTAGGTGCTCTTGTGACGGGCCGCACTGGTCCTCTGCACCGTGAAGGTCAACGAAGGGCATGGCGGGAGGAGGGGCATAGGGCGCAGTCTGAACACCTGACTGCAGCCAGGCAGAGCTGGGAAGAGGTGGACGGGCGTGGGAGGCTCCGGGAGGGGACAGGAGCAGGACCTGGGACGCAGCTGCCCCCATTGCGCCTGTTTCCATTTGGGGATTGTCCTCCGCCTGGGCACCGAAGGCATGCCTGTGCCTGCCCTGGCTGCCGTCCTGCCGTCCTGCCGTCCTGCCGTCCGTCCGTCCGTCCGTCAGGAGCAGCGGCTGGGAGCGGTCTGCTCTGCAGTGGCTGTGTATGGGAAAGTGGATTCCCGCCAGGCCGCAGGCCATGCAGCCGCACCTCGGCACGGGTCACATCCCCGTGAGCCAGAACTCGCAAAAGCATATTTGACCATTTTTAACGCATCAAATGAAGACATTAATAATAAAAAATTTTCAGAAATATGCTCTTTAATTCATGAGTCGTATTAACTATTAATATCAAGAGGATAGGGGAAGGTTACAGATTCCGGCTGAAGTGTGTCCTGCGGGGTTGATGGCCTGACCTGAGCACCGGCCCCCCACCCCCCTTGACCTGAGCACCGGCCCCCCCACTCCCCCCTGACCTGAGCACCGGCCCCCCCCACTCCCCCCTGACCTGAGCACAGGCCCCCCCACTCCCCCCTGACCTGAGCACAGGCCCCCCACTCCCCTGACCTGAGCACCGGCCCCCCACCCCCCCTGACCTGAGCACAGGCCCCCCCACTCCCCCCTGACTGAGCACAGGCCCCCTACTCCCCCCTGACCTGAGCACAGGCCCCCCACTCCCCTGACCTGAGCACCGGCCCTCCACCCCCGACCTGAGCACCGGCCCTCCACCCCCCTGACCTGAGCACTGGCTCTCCACCCCCCCCTGACCTGAGCACAGGCCCTCCACCCCCCCCTGACCTGAGCACAGGCCCCCCACCCCCCCCTGACCTGAGCACAGGCCCCCCACTCCCCTGACCTGAGCACAGGCCCCCCACCCCCCTGACCTGAGCACAGGCCCTCCACCCGCCTGACCTGAGCACCGGCCCCCCACCCCCCTGACCTGAGCACCGGCCCCCCACCCCCCTGACCTGAGCACAGGCCCCCCACTCCCCTGACCTGAGCACAGGCCCCCCACCCCCCTGACCTGAGCACCGGCCCTCCACCCCCCTGACCTGAGCACCGGCCCCCCACCCCCTGACCTGAGCACCGGCCCCCCACTCCCCTGACCTGAGCACAGGCCCCCCACTCCCCTGACCTGAGCACAGGCCCCCCACCCCCCTGACCTGAGCACAGGCCCTCCACCCCCTGACCTGAGCACAGGCCCTCCACCGGCCTGACCTGAGCACAGGCCCTCCACCCCCCCTGACCTGAGCACAGGCCCCCCACCCCCCTGACCTGAGCACAGGCCCCCCACCCCCCTGACCTGAGCACAGGCCCCCCACCCCCCTGACCTGAGCACAGGCCCTCCACCCCCTGACCTGAGCACAGGCCCTCCACCGGCCTGACCTGAGCACAGGCCCCCCACCCCCCCCTGACCTGAGCACAGGCCCTCCACCCCCCTGACCTGAGCACTGGCCCTCCACCCGCCTGACCTGAGCACCGGCCCTCCACCCGCCTGACCTGAGCACCGGCCCTCCATCCCCCTGACCTGAGCACCGGCCCCCCACCCCCCCTGACCTGAGCACAGGCCCTCCACCCCCCTGACCTCCCCAGGCACCGACAACGCAGGACGGCCTGCTGCCCTGCCAAGGCCGCCCTTTCCTGTCCCCAGCCGCCAACAAGTGAGCAGGCCAGAGGCCACAGCCCGGAAAGCTCTGCCTGTGCGCAGGGCCTGGGCTGTTCTCCTGGACCAAGAGTGTGGTGTCACCCTCCTCCCAGCCATCCTCCCCATCACCCTCCTCCCAGCCACCGTCCTCCCTGCCCATCCTCCCAGTACCACCTGGGTCTGGGGGATCTCGCTCCAGACAACATCCATCCACACGCCACTTCTCCGTGTCAGACACATTTCTGTTTTAAAGTGGAAACACAGACCGTCAGCAAGTTGCCCGTGAAAGGTGCAGCGCGGTGTGTACAGTGGCACGCGTGCGTTTGTGTTGCGATCTGCATGCGTTCCAGGCGCCTGGCAGTAGAATCTGAGGTCCTTCCTCCGCCTGCCCTCGGACCTTGTTCCACCGAGAATGGAGCCCAGCCAGCGGCGGCTCCACAGACAAGAGAAAATGCCGACGGCAGGCTACAGGGATGTCAACCGAGAAGAAACCAAAGAAGGTTCTACCAACTTAACCCCATGTGCGGTGAGATGCTCTGCCACGATGCTTTTCCTTCCTGATCTGACTAAGGTGCTGGGTTTACAACGGCTTTTGGTTTTCAAGCATTAATTGTTCATAAAGGCACCACCAGCACAATTGAAAAGAACCCAGCTCATGCGACCCAGTTCTAGTATTTTCCTCCATGTGGACAATCTACCGTGTTTTTTGTGGAAAAGAGTTCCTTGAGAGAGAACAGGCCGCTTTCTGAGCAGTGGTGCCAGGAGGTCTGCGGCCCGCAGCCCAGGCCGGCAGGAAGCCCGAACTCAGCGGCCGTCCCCACGCCCTGAACGCGGCCGTCCCCACGCCCTGAACGCGGCCGTCCCCACGCCCTGAACGCGGCCGTCCCCACGCCCTGAACGCGGCCGTCCCCACGCCCTGAACGAACATGTTCCATCAGTCAGCCCCTTCCCCCCCCTCAACAAAAGCCACCTCATCAATGTGTACAAGGCGCTAAAACAGACTTTTTATACAGTGGAGTACACATCCTCACATACACCTGTGTATATACATGCATGTATACGTTTATACATACTATATGCACTCCTATACACCCATGTGTATATATGTGCATTTGCACATGTATGCATATAGATTAGCACCACTACCCACCACTGGACACAGCTGTCTTCCTAGGAGATGCTGCGTGCTTCTGGGCATGTAGGACTAGCCCTCCCGAATCACGGAGTCAAAGATAAATCAGGGATGAGCGAGGGCGGGAACAGCCCATGTCCCCCCCAGCCCGAGGCTGGAGGAGCCTGTGCCCCGTCTCCGACGCTGCCCTGACGGTTCTCGCGTCCTCTTTACTTCTGGATTATTGTTACTTTTAAAGAGGAAAATAACAACATGTCTACTATTTTTACAAGCTCAAGCCTATTTTATCCTCGGGGTGATTCTCGCTTATTAGTGAGATTTCTCTTTCTCTTTCCAGCACCCCGTGTAAGGTGCGTGTGTCGCACCAGGGAAGATGGGTGTGCGACCCAGGACTGCCTGTTGTGTCATCTTCTCTCACGCGCATCGTGAGTGCTCACTCCTGACCTTGCCAGTCTGTGGAGCGCCAATCTGCACAGTGAAAACAAACTGGCTCCATCTCCCCCCTTCCTGAGCTGTCGATCGGCGCAGGCGTCACCTTAAACGCGTGTTTATTTTGGGCTTGTTGCTCGGCCTGGACCCTGCGCGCTATCCACTCACCGGGCGATTGAAAGCACTCACAGCAGGATCTCGAGATTGGCCTGTGTTTTATGCTCAGTGAGTGAAAATCAATGGCCCGTCTACGGCCATCTCCTCACATCTCATCTATGACTGAATCTCTTCAGCCTGCTTATCAGACATGCAGCCCAGGGACAAATTTATCTTTACACACTTTAGACATGACACCAAAAATAGCCTCTGGGCACTATAGCGTAATGATGAAAGATTGCTCTGCACTGGGCAACGGAAGCATATGGGCTCTTCTTTAAAATACAAAGTGCACTATTCCTAAGGAGAAGCTAGTTGTCCAGTAGCCCTTTCTAAAACAACCCTCACCAAAGGAAATGTCTTCTAGCTTTTCCCCCTAACTTTAGTTTTATGTTTCTACATAAGCATTTATGAGTGTCATTGGAACCATAGTATGCTGCCAGGCTTTATAATTTTGTTATTCTTGTCAAATTAAAAGTATCCCAATTTCTGGCCTTAATAAAATATCTGCTACAAATATGGTAGAAAATGGATTATTAATATTTTAAGTCTATAAATATATTAAATTATTTGCTTCTGAAGAAAACAGCATTATAACTTGAAATAATACAGTCTAGGAAAATTGTTCTTTGCAATCACATATGAAACAAAATTCTTGGGGCTGGGAAGGTGTCTCGGTGGTAGAGCGCTTGCCTTGCATACATGAGGCCCTGGATTCAATTCCTCAGCACCTTATAAGCAAAAAGAAAAAAGCTGGAAGTGGTGCTGTGACTCAAGTGTTAGAGCGCTAGCCTTGAGCTGAAGAGCTGAGGGACAGCGCCCAGGCCCAGAGTTCAGGCCCCACAACTGGACCCCCCCAAAAAAAATTCTTTTCCACATTCAGAAACAGCATTACCCTAATTTAGTTTAAGTCTATGATGTTATTGATATGCACTGCTGTATTAACCCTATAGTATTTTCCATAATTTGAAAACTACTATAAAGACATTGCTCCTGAGTCTCTCTATGTGCTATGCTGTCTGTCCTGCACAAGTGTGTGAGTGTGTGTGTGAGTGTGCGTCCTGTGGCTCCGTCAGTGAACGTTGATTCGGGATCTCCACGCAAGTATTCCCATTTGCTTTTCCTTCCCCAAATCCAATGCCCACAGGTATCTGCACGGATGGTGACCTTGGCGTACAGTTACAGACACAAATGGAGTGGGCTGCCATGCCTAAACAAAGCTTCTTGCCTTAGTTTCCTCGATGTCCTTCAGTCTGACTGACTTAAGGGTATAACTGCAGTATAAGAGAAACACAGTTGTTTTCTATGGCTGACACTTCACCTATCTCTGGTCACTCGGAGAACTGTTAAATCATTAGCAAGTTTATGAAACTCACTTTGAATTGATAACTTGGTACTTCCCACCCCCCACTTCCTCTTCACTTCACAATATTGACAAAAGGGTTCTGTGCTAAGTCAGCCTTGGAGCAATATGGTGGGCACCAACGTAGACAAGTGGCAGCTTTGCCCTGGAGTGAGTGGAGAGGCGACCTGGGCAGTACGGATCTGGAGCAGCCAAGGGCATTCCGCTTCAGCTGGCAAAGGGACCTGGGAGGAGCCGGGGAAAGGCTGGGTTCTCCAATAGAAGCTGAACTTCCAGGGCGCTGAGAGATCCAAGTGGGGCAGCAGAGCAGTCCCAGTGTTCACCCGCCGCAGAGCCTGTCGGTCTCACCCTCCAGATGCGCACGGCCCCGCACGCTGTCTGTGCGCCGCGTTCCTCCCTGTAACCTCTCCTCATTTGCTCCAGATCTCAGTGGGAGGCAGACCACGGCAAAACAAGGGCCACACTTGTCATTGTAATCCTCTGATGGTCGTCTCTGGTCTCTTGAACGACCGCGGCATTGAACAACAGCTAAACAAATCGCTGATGAATTAAACCCGAGGTGAGGAATAATTTGTGTAAAAGTAAAAACTGTGTGGGGAAAAAAATGACAGGGAGTGAGGGTACAAAATAAAACCTGGGCTAGGCGTGGTTCTGACGCTAGCGAGAACTACCGAATAGCAGCTCCACCATCTTGGACCATCCTGGCTCTGAAGTCAGCGGTCTCAGGGCCAGAGTGAGCACTGAACGTGCGCAAGGCCCCAAGGCCCCGAGTGGCGCCCAGCACAGAAGACAAAGCAGAACAACAGCCCTTACTAATTTAACTTGCAAAATACATCTAATCGCACCAAGCTTATTTCCTGCATCTGTAATTCACCTGTCCTGGGATTTTTCTCTGTCAGAATTAATCTATGTACCTTTGGTTCAGTGCCTGGCTATACAATGAGCACTCGTCTATGAGAAGTAATATTCCTGGGGAAAAGAAATGCACGCTTGTTTTTCTTGAAAACTAGGAAGTGATGGGAAGTTTTAAGTGGTGCTCTGCAGTGATCACATGAACCCTGTATCATGGATTCACAGAAGACCCTCCCCCACCTCTCCCGACAGACGTTTCCATGATTAACTCTCCACAGTGCAGACACGGCGGGTCTTCTTCCGCAGATGCTGCACAGAGACGTCTTCAGTAATGTTGACTGAGTGCGCGAGTGGGTGGGTGGATGCCTTTCAGAGAAGAAGCCTTTGCCCGCCCAAGGTGCTCACGTCCTGACGTCACTCCTCAGAGATGGGGTGGATTGCCGCTCCATCCTCGTGTGCCAAATAATAGTTCATGAAAAAGATCATTCCAAGGGAGGAGAAAATAATTCATACACAAAGCGACGGAGATGCAGAAAATGACGCCATGACGCAGTGCTGTGCCACTCTGTGCGCGTGTCTCCTCCAGAGCCCCCGGCCTCCGCCCCAGAGCCCCCGGCCAGCCTCTGCTGCCCCAGAGCACCCGGCCCAGCCTCTGCTGCCCCAGAGCACCCGGCCCAGCCTCTGCTGCCCCAGAGCACCCGGCCCAGCCTCTGCTGCCCCAGAGCACCCGGCCCAGCCTCTGCTGCCCCAGAGCACCCGGCCCAGCCTCTGCTGCCCCAGAGCGCCCGGCCAGCCTCTGCTGCCCCAGAGCCCCCAGCCAGCCTCTGCTGCCCCAGAGCGCCCGGCCAGCCTCTGCCCCAGAGCCCCCAGCCAGCCTCTGCTGCCCCAGAGCGCCCAGCCCAGCCTCTGCCCCAGAGGGCCCCCCCCGCCGCCTCCACCCCAGATCCCCCAGCCTCCACACCAGATACCCTGGCCCAGCCTCCACCCCAGAGCCCCCAGCCTCCACACCAGATACCCTGGCCCAGCCTCCACCCCAGAGCCCCCAGCCTCCACACCAGAAACCCTGGCCCAGCCTCCACCCCAGAGCCTCCCAGCCCAGCCTCCGCCCCAGAGCCCCCAGCCTCCACACTAGAAACCCTGGCCCAGCCTCTGCCCCAGAGCCTCCCGGCCCAGCCTCTGCCCCAGAGCGCCCGGCCCAGCTCCACGCCTGTAGGGTCCCAGCCACAGTTTGGCTGTTTGGGTTTCGGTGTGTAATTACCAACCTGTCTATTTATTCAGGACACACGCCTGCCAACAGCTTTCTCCATCATAAGCCAGATCACTTCTTTCCACCATTATGGTTTTCAAAAGCCAAAAAACATTGCTGCCCATGCAGTCTCTCCTCGGGAGCACCATGAACCAGAATGGTCACAGACACACAGACACCACCCAAGCAGTCACAGACACACGGACGCCACCTGAGCAGTCACGGACACACGGATACCACCAGAGCAGTCACGGACACACGGACACCACCCAAGCAGTCACAGACACACGGACACCACCCGAGCAGTCATGGACACACGGACACCACCCGAGCAGTCATGGACACACAGACACCACCTGAGAAGTCACAGACACACGGACACCACCCGAGCAGTCATGGACACACAGACACCACCCGAGCAGTCACGGACACATGGACACCACCCGAGCAGTCACGGACACACAGATACCCCTCCACCACCTGAGCAGCCATGGACACACAGATACCATCCAATCAGCCTCGGACACACAGACACCCCTCCAGCCAGGCTCAGCATAGACTGCAACCTTCAGTCAGCTGCCCAGGCTTTATTCCCCACACACCCCGGGCGGGGCACATGGGTGTCCGCACTTAGACGTGAGGCCACTCAGAATCACAGCCCACAACCCCCATCACTAAGCCACAACCCACGGCCCCACCACTAAGCCACGACCCACGACCCCACCACTAAGCCACGACCCACAACCCCACCACTAAGCCAGCCAGGACCCCACCACTAAGCCACGGCCCAGGACCCTACCACTAAGCCACGGCCCACAGCCCCACCACTAAGCCAGGACCCACGACCCCACCACTAATCCAGCCAGGACCCCACCACTAAGCCATGACCCACACCCCCACCACTAAGCCACGACCCACAACCCCACCACTAAGCCACGACCCACGACCCCACCACTAAGCCAGGACCCACAACCCCACCACTAAGCCACGACCCACGACCCCACCACTAAGCCACGACCCACGACCCCACCACTAAGCCATGACCCACAACCCCACCACTAAGCCACGACCCACAACCCCACCACTAAGCCAGCCAGGACCCCACCACTAAGCCACGACCCACGACCCCACCACTAAGCCATGACCCACAACCCCACCACTAAGCCACGACCCACGACCCCACCACTAAGCCACGACCCACGACCCCACCACTAAGCCAGGACCCCACCACTAAGCCACGGCCCACGACCCCACCACTAAGCCACGACCCACAACCCCACCACTAAGCCACGACCCACGACCCCACCACTAAGCCAGCCAGGACCCCACCACTAAGCCACGACCCACGACCCCACCACTAAGCCATGACCCACAACCCCACCACTAAGCCACAACCCACGACCCCACCACTAAGCCACGACCCACGACCCCACCACTAAGCCAGGACCCCACCACTAAGCCACGGCCCACGACCCCACCACTAAGCCACGACCCACGACCCCACCACTAAGCCACGACCCACGACCCCACCACTAAGCCACGGCCCACGACCCCACCACTAAGCCAGGACCCACGACCCCACCACTAAGCCACGACCCACGACCCCACCACTAAGACAGGACCCACAATCCCACCACTAAGCCACGACCCACGACCCCACCACTAAGCCACGGCCCACGACCCCACCACTAAGCCAGGACCCCACCACTAAGCCACGGCCCACGACCCCACCACTAAGCCACGACCCACGACCCCACCACTAAGCCACGGCCCACGACCCCACCACTAAGCCAGGACCCACAACCCCACCACTAAGCCACGACCCATGACCCACCACTAAGCCAGCCAGGACCCCACCACTAAGCCACGACCCACAACCCCACCACTAAGCCACGACCCACGACCCCACCACTAAGCCAGGACCCACGACCCCACCACTAAGCCAGCCAGGACCCCACCACTAAGCCAGGACCCACAACCCCACCACTAAGCCACGACCCACAACCCCACCACTAAGCCACGACCCACGACCCCACCACTAAGCCAGGACCCCACCACTAAGCCACGACCCACGACCCCACCACTAAGCCACGACCCACGACCCCACCACTAAGCCACGACCCACAACCCCACCACTAAGCCAGCCAGGACCCCACCACTAATCCACGACCCACGACCCCACCACTAAGCCACGACCCACGACCCCACCACTAAGCCAGGACCCACGACCCCACCACTAAGCCACGACCCACGACCCACCACTAAGCCACGACCCACGACCCCACCACTAAGCCAGGACCCCACCACTAAGCCACGGCCCACGACCCCACCACTAAGCCACGACCCACGACCCCACCACTAAGCCACGACCCACAACCCCACCACTAAGCCAGCCAGGACCCCACCACTAATCCACGACCCACGACCCCACCACTAAGCCACGACCCACGACCCCACCACTAAGCCAGGACCCACGACCCCACCACTAAGCCACGACCCACGACCCACCACTAAGCCACGACCCACGACCCCACCACTAAGCCAGGACCCCACCACTAAGCCACGGCCCACGACCCCACCACTAAGCCACGACCCACGACCCCACCACTAAGCCACGGCCCACGACCCCACCACTAAGCCACGGCCCACGACCCCACCACTAAGCCACGGCCCACGACCCCACCACTAAGCCACGACCCACAACCCCACCACTAAGCCCCTCTTCTGAGCAGGAAGAAGGTGCTGAGTGCTGTTTGTGAGCCCCTTTCTCATACAATGTTCTTTGTGACCGTGAGATTTTAGAACCCCGGGGCACAGATTTGTCAGTGACATTTGGGTGCATTCAGGGTGTCGGTCCTGGAAAGGTGGCTGGGCCATTGGCCCCAGAAGATCTCTACAGGCAGCCGTGAGCTCGCCTTCGGGGCCATCTTCCTGGGGCCAGAGGCCATGGAGGAAGTGTCGGACGGCTTACAGACCTGGCGGCCACTCAGGTGCCAGTACCAGGAAAATAGTCTATGGGCCTCTCATGCCAAAAACCATCATAGCAAAATAATCTCCCAGCAGCAGTATTCTCGCTCAGACAGGCAGGCAGGTCTGCAGCCAGCCATCAATGACAGGAGGTTTGTCTTTGTCTTGGGGTCATTGCCACTTTTCTCCACCAGGTGTGTTCACGCTCCACCTCAACATCAACCCATCACCACGAAAGGTCTCTGCCGCTCGGGAAGCTCACGCTCGAGGCGCGTGCGTCTCCAGACGCTCTCCGCTCATTCTCTTCAGCGCTCCATTTCTCATCATTCATCTCCTTCACAGACTAAAAATATCCCAAGTTCTATTCCGTCACCTCTTATCTCTGTCTACAAGCTATTCATAACGTCCTGATCCCACGTCGGCCACTTCATAAACAATTCTAAAGGCATGGGCTTTGATCTACAGGATCAAACGCGGTCCTCTGGCAGTGAGCCACGCGCTGGGAGGCTTATCTGGCCTTGCCAGGCACCAGTGCCTCTTGGCAGATCCCGGGCCTTTCTATCACTCTTTGAATCTTCTGACTGCTTAACTACCAGAGATTGTTACATCTTATCTCCCAATTGAATTGTAATCCTTTTCCAGAAGTATCATTTATTTATACACCATTATAGTCTCCACAATATCTTACAGGCATTAGCGTTCAGCGATGCTGGAGGCAGTGATTTTCTCCTGTAACATACCTCGGCCCAGCGCAGCCCTCATTAAATCTCAACATAAATCCCCACGATCTCCCCCAAAATAGACTGACCGGAAGCCGGGAGAGCCAGCCAAGGCCTCCCTGCAGGGGCCGCATTCTTCAGAAACACTCGGGCGAGGAAAGCCTGAGAAGCAAGTAGACAAGAAATGGACTCGAAGGATTCTTGAAGTCATTTTCAAGTCCCCCACATTTCACCCTTGATCCACTGTCGGTCCCTTTTTGGTGAGCTCCTGTGAGAGGCAGCCGCCTTCTCCATCTCTTTGCTTAGTGTTGTTTTACCGTCAGTCACAGGGCCTCAGTTCTGGGACTCCTTTTAAATACACAGGCTCACCACGCAGCGATTCACGATTCTCAAACCAGAGACCGCACATTCCCCAGGTCGCAAAACGCGTATGACATTATAATGTACTTTCATTTTTCCTTTTAGTAACAGCTGTAAAAATCTAAACCTACTCAAGACATTCACTGACCAGCATGGGAGTCATTAAGCAAATGCGAATTAAGCAAATCTCAGTCTCTCGGTCATGTTATAATTCCCCCAACTGCTCTACCTCTACCCCTAGACCTTCTGGAAAAGTCTGACCTCGGCCGCTTGGGCCCAGTCACAGCAGTGTGTGCTCCGGAGCCTGCGGCCAGGCAATTTCACTCCGCGAGCAAGCAGACTCCGTGAACACAGCCTGGCCTCCACCACTGCCATGCAAGAGAACTACCGAAACCCCAGCACTCGGAAGGCCACGGCAGGACTGTCACAAGCTCAAGGCCAGACTCCACCACACAACTAACTCATTAATTAATCTATTAAAGTAAAGCCTCCAGTTAGAACACAGACATTTCAGGATGATATAAAAATGCCCACATACATTCTGTTCGTAAGATACACACTTCAAATATAAAGAAAACCACTGTAATAAAGAGAAAAGTAGCATTACTCAGTTAAAATCAGGCAAGAGAGGCTTCAAAGAATATTTCCCAAGTCGAGACTGGCTGATTCATAATGTTGAAAAAGTTACTTCACTGATGAAACACCAATTCTTAGACTAGAAGAACTAACAACTGAAAAGAAAATGAAACAGAATTTAACAAAATGAAGAGAAGAAGGTGGCAGATCAGTGAACAGAGTTGGACAATCTAAGACTGCTTGATCAATGATTAATATTTCGATACCATAATCAATATATACTTAAGGAAAAAGTCAATAACATTGTCTACAAGCCGTTGCCCTCAGCTCATTCACCACATCAGGGCTGTGGGATACATACCCTTTACAAACACACAGGATAGTCGCCACTGTAGGACGTAGAGTGGAACTGTAACAGGTCGGAAGGCTGGATAAGAAGTACTGGAATTCCGTTAGCCAGGAGGCGTGAGTCTGTTCTAGAAGGCTCACAACAACCTACCATGTGTTTTTGGAATAACCACAAGAAACCCCAGGCGCTGTGAAATCTTAAATGTATAAGGAAATAATTCTGATTTAACACTACACATCATCTACTTTTACTGAATTATTGCCCTGTACCATATAAATATGCACATTATTATGTGTCAATTAAAGTTTTAGTAGAAACAAAATTTGGTATTCTGATAAAAATAATAGAATGAATGATAATAATTAATAGAACTAATACATCTTTAACAACTCTCATGGACAGAAAAGAAAATAGGCACAAACTACCTATGTCAAGAATAATAAGCAAAACAGACCTTACATTTACAAATACCATAAAGAATTGTAATGACATACAGTAGGCAAATAAATTTGACAGAGAGGTTAAATGGACAGGTTCCCCAAAACACATGACTTACCCAAACTAAAGCCAGAAGAATCAGACAACCTATAGGATATTGTTATCTGTTAATAAAGAAATTAAGCCACAGTGTAAGCCCTTCCTAAATAGAAAGTGTTTGCTGAGATGGAGCCCTCAGAATCCATCACACATGAAAGCACAAGAATATAAACATCATGACAGGCTTTCAGAAAATTAAGAAGGGGAAACACTTCCCAGCTCCTTTTTTTTTTTTTTGTCATGGAGCTTGAACTCTGGGCCTGGGCGCTGTCCTTGTGCTCTTCAGCTCAAGGTGAGCACTCTACCGCTTGAGCCACAGCGCCACTTTCCCAACTCCTTTTGAAACCAGTAACAGCCCAAGGCCAAAACCGGACAGTGACCATGGCGGGAAAGAACGGAGGAGGGAGAGATCCTTATAGACATAGGTGTGGGCAGGAAATACCAGTGAACCAAGGTTGGTTCACATAGCCAGGCAGGGGCTGGTGGCTCATGCCTGTAATCTTACTCAGGAGGCTGAGATCTGAGGATCGTGAGTTGAAGCCATCCTGGGCAGGAAAGTCCTTGACACTCATCTCTAATTAACCACCCAAAAGCCAGAAGTGGAGCTGTGGCTTAAGTGGGAAACGTTAGCCTGGAGAATGAAAGCTCAGGGACAGTGCTCAGCCCTGAATTCAGAACCTGGGACTGGCCAACAACAACAAGATAACAGCAGAAAGCGGAAAGCTAGTTGCAAGAATGCAAGAGAGGTACTACATAATCATCTCCTAAACAAGATAAAAGATTTAGCAAAATCCAACATTGCTTCATGAATTTAAAAAATTTCAGAAAGCTAGGAAGAAAATAAACATCCTCCATTTGATAAGATACTTAAAAAAATAATCTACGGCCAACAGCACACTCAGAGGTAAAACCATAAATGCTTTGTCCCCAAGTCACAAAATAGGGAAGCGTAACTGCACTCAACATCTCTATTTAGTTCAACAGGGCAAAAATTCAAGTAAGACGCATCAAGATTGAGAAGGAAATATAAAATGGTCTGCACACATGAAATAAGTAGATTCATGGACAATCCAAAGGATTATAGTCAAAGGCTTCTAGATCTAGTGTATGGATTCAACCCAGTCTTATGATATCAGGTCAAAAAAAAAAACAATTGTATTTGTTTATACTAGCAACAACACTAGAGACTGGAATTTTTTTTTTAAATCAATACATTTTGCAGTAACATGAAAAAATCTAAAATACCTTGCAATAAATTCAACAAAATATATAGAAGGTTGCTATTTAGAAACCTTCAGAACACTGCTAGAAGAAATTGGAAAACCTGAATAAATGAGGAGATATACCACAGCAACGGGCTAGAAGACTCACCATTATAAAAATGTCATCGGTTCCTATTTGATCTATAGAGTCAATATAATTCCTGTCAAAATCATAACAGATTCTTTATAAAAAGTGGCAAGCAGGTACTAAAATTTGTGTAGAAATGTGAAGAATCTACAATAACAAGTTCAGTCCTGAGAGAGAAGTTAGGTGAATGGGCCCTGTGGTCTGCACAGTTATTATGAACCCTAATCCCAGCTCCATACAGGAAAACCACAGAACAGAATGGGATCCACAATGCGTGGGGAAGGCCAGATATTCTTTCTTGATTCAGACATTTCTTTTTTGAAATGTTATTGTAAAGGTGATGTACAGAGGGGTCACAGTAATGAGTACATTTCTTTTCAGTGTTACCCCCTCCCTCATTTTTTCCCTTCCCTCCTTCCTGACTCCCCTCCTCCCAAGCTGTAAAGTTCATTTCTGACATAGTGTCTAGTGAGTATCCCCATTGCATTGGCTCACCCTTTGTCCCGCTGTTTCTGTGGTTCCCTTCCCTTGCCCAAATCAGATAAGCAGATGCAAGACAAAGAGTACTGAAATCAGAAACCATGACCACAGGGAATAAATCAAAAAGAAAAATGAAATACAAAAGAAATAACTGAGCCGGGCGCTGGTGGCTCACGCCTGTAATCCTAGCTACTCAGGAGGCTGAGATCTGAGGATCGCGGTTCAAAGCCAGCCCGGGCAGGAGAGACCGTGAGACTCCTATCTCCAATAAACCACCAGAAAACCGGAAGTGGCGCTGTAGCTCAAGTGGTAGAGCGCTCGCCTTGAGCTGAAGAGCTGAGGGACAGCGCCCAGGCCCAGAGTTCAAGCCCCACGGCCGACAAAAAAAAAAAAAAAAAGAAAAAAAAGAAATAACTGAAAACAGTACACTAACAAGAAAAAGGGAAAGCAAAGCAACCACAAAAAGCAAAACCTCTTGTATCCATGTGGTGGAGATCATTTAATTATATCTTTTTATATGGTCATATGTACGTAGCTATTGAGCTATTGTAATCCTCTTCTGGGACTATCCTAGGCATATACTAATGATTACTAATGAGAGAGCCTAGTTTCTTTGGGTCTGGCTTATTTCACTTAATAATGATTTTTTTCCAAGTCTTAAGAATTTCTTAAATACAGTGAAAGGAACACTGAAAATAAAAGAAAGAATAAAATCTACATTATAAATATGTCAGAGATCTACTTTTCAAAAGACAAAAGAAAAAAAGAGAAAAATGTTTATAAAGCACATATCAAAAAAAAAGTTTTGCAACTCAGTAATCTGACAGACCAATTGACAAAGAGCCAGATGCAGTGGCTCATGAAGACTGAGATGTGAAGATGGCGATTCAAAGCCAGTCTAAGCAGGAAAGCCTACGAGAATCTTATTTCCAATTAGTCACCAAAAAAGCCAGAAGTGGGGCTGTGGCTCAAGCGGTAGAGGGCTAGCCTTAAACAAAAAAGCTCAGGGACAGAGTCCAGGCCCTGAGTTCAAGTCCCAGAACTGGTACACACACACACACACACACACACACACACACACACACACACACACACACAAAGTTGACTAAAGGCAGCTTGATTCAAGCTTAAACTTACATGCACCTAACAACTTAGCTGTACCATGAGCTTGATAGTAAGTCACAGATGGAGAAGACAGAAATCAGTTACAAGGCACAAAAAGTCAATATAGCACAAGAAGTTTAATTCTGTGGATGTGAACAGAATACAACACATGGCATTAGGAAATGTTTGGAAAGTATACCTTTGCATGCATGCTTGGGCAGTTATGAAGAAACTGCATGCTAGGAAGGAAATTGGTTTCAAACATTCTCGAGTAATGCACACACCATAATCCATTTAATTTAAACAGCAAAAAACATAACTAGATACCTGTCCACTCTTGAAGAATTCCACAGAGGGGTCAAAAAAAAGCAAAAGTTGAAAGTATTCTAGCTACACAGCAATGAGATATTATATATAATTACTAAATATTCAACTCCTATTTGCTTAAATGCTTACAGAAGGAGCCCAGTGCTATGTTTCTGGCTATTTCAGATATTTTCCCCATGTTGAAATAACGGTGACAGAACACAGTGCTGGTTTGTTGTCTTTTTACGTGACATGTCTAACTCATTGTGACAAAATCTCCGCAGATTACGTATGTAAAAGAAAAGCACAATCGTCAGAAAAAGTAGGAAGGCTGCTAAGGGCCGCACGTTCACTGGAGCCCCAGCGCCGGAGCCGGACGGTCCACCTGCGGCACCTGCCCTCCCGGCTCCAGACCTGAGCACAGCTCTCCAGTGGAACGGCATGTGCACACCCAGACCTGACACACAACCGAGTGTGGAAAGCACTTCCACGCCACGTGTGCCAGAATGCAGCAGTGACACAGGTTCCTGCTGGAAAAACACGCACGAGCACATGGGGAGTCAGTGCTCAGGGAGCTGGGGTGGGGGGTGCTGTACTGCACAGAAAACGTGTGCACGTAACTATCCACTCCAAAGCCTCCACATCTCAACTCTACCTAGAACCCGCGGCTGGTTTCCCAGGATGCGTTTGATGTTCCCGCCCGTGCTCAGCATCCGCCGTGTGGGGAGTTTTATTTTTGGCTGTCTGCAGTCACTTTCTCTTACAAAGGCTTCTTTCTTGGCTCTCATTCAAGGCTTTATGCTCTGACCTGATGTAATTTAATTTACTTTGGTTCCACTATCAGCGTTATTAGACAGGAACATTTCATTTTTAACATCTATGTGGCCATTTTTAAACTTCTAAATGCTTTCACACTTTTTCTCTAAGTAATGATTTCCCAGAATAGCTCTTTGTAATAGTTAAGTGTTATTTAAAGAATGGGAAGAAACTGGAAATAGTCCAAGGAAGAGCAGGCAGAAGGAGTAAAGAACTGGAGAATAAATTACCTCAGAAAAAGTTGGAGTTAAAAAGGGACCGCACGGGGGTTGTGTAACTGGCCCAGCTCTCCAGACCCACTTACGAATACGTGTGGCCTGGGGAGGGTCTCCAGAGCCTCCGGCCCCACCCCTCATTCCAAAGGTCACCATAGAAACTAGACATGCAAACATGTTATCCAGGAAACTGATCAAGAAGCAGAGACGGCATTTCAATCTTCATCCCTAGACTGAGCGCCATTCCTTTACAATTATCTGGTAGGGATTAATTCACCAGCCCTCCTTACAACGTGGCAGGGGTCCCTGCTAATGCCGCTCGTGCCGCCCATCTGCCGGTCTCCCCGCAGGACTCAGTACAAACCTCATAACCCAAAGCTATGCCCACAGGTAGTCAAGGAACGTGTGTGGATAGTTGTACATACTTGTCTTAAGCTCCGTAACTGAGAATTACGCTCTACCTATCGGTGTACGACCGTGGGTTAGCCATCTAAAAACAACCTCTCAACATTATTCCGTCTGAAGCTGCTATCAGCCTTCATTTATTTTGTATATCTGAAAACGCATCAGTAGTCAGTCAGTGTGACACAAAAAATGGCTTTGATTTCAAAGAGGTAAGCAAGGTAGTAGACGATTTTTCCGAAACTTCCCACAAGGATGTGGTTCCCAGGCCCTTCTGCAATCAAGAGTTTGCTGAGCTCCTACGATGTCCATGACGAGGGGCATTGTGGGAACAAGCTCTAAGCCAGGGCACACGGAGCGGCCGGGTTCTGGCTCTCCGCACCCTGAGAGCTCACAGCGGATGAAGGGCCGCCGGAAGCGCACATTTACACTCACCACTCACAAGAGCCAAAGGCCTGGGCCAAGTTGGGATGAGGAAAACAGGTTTGTTTGGAAGATTGGCCATCCAAGGAGAAGTTCTTGTCTCGGGACTGCAGGCCCACAGCTAATACAGCTAGCTGTCGGAAGGCAGGCACCCACCTAGTGATGGATTCAAGTGGCCTGCTTTCTGATGCATGGACGCTATCCACACTGTGCAACGCAAACCATGGATGCTCTGGGTTATGAAAACCTAAAGGAAAGTTCCTGGAGTCTGTGGCCTGTGTCTAAAAGAAAGGGGAGAGACAGACAGACAGACAGACAGACAGACAGACAGACAGACAGACAGACAGACAGACAGAGAGGACAGGGTACTGGTGGCTCCTGTCTATAATCCTCACTACTCAAGGCTGACATTGAGAATTACAGCCTCCCAGTTTTCACCCAGCTGGGCAATCCCTAGACTCTGTAGTACAAATTAACCAGCAAAAAGCCAGATGTGGATCCATGACTCAAGTGGTAGAGTGTCAGCCATGAGCAAAAAGTACAAGCAAGAACAAGACACTTCTACTCTAGAAATGCTCAAAATGTACTGGAATCAGATGTGAAAATCATGGATGAGCACATGAAGAGATACAAAAACAAAAACCAAAAAACCAAAAAACCCACCAAAGACGACCCTGACATTGCTGTGAGTGAGACACCTAGTCACACGAGGAGAATGTTTAGAGCAGGTAGGGGCAAGACAGACAAACGGACGCTGGAGGAAGAAATGGAACACACACCCTCAGGATGAACTTGGCTACAACTGCAGTTATGAGACAAGTATAGCTGAGCATCGTCAAAAGGAAACACACTGATGGACTTTTCCTGAGATTTCGCTCCTCTTGCCTGGTATAGCTATAAATAAGTGAAAGAAAGCAAGTAAAAAGTACGTACAGGTCCAGGAGAAGGGTCTTCACTTTAACAAAAACATTGTGACGCCGCTTTAACAAAAATGTAGGCTCTACTCTTATGAAACACTGTGGTCGGCGGTAAGAAAAATCACAAGGAAAGATACCTTTCCATCCCTGCGTGGAGAAGAAAACAGGAAAGACACGAAACAACTTGCTCACATGTGCCACTATCCTTCATAATTGCTCCAGCCATGAGGAGGTAGGAGCTAGTCCTGGAGGCATATAACACCACCTCGCACCCCATTATAAACAATACTTGTCAAAAGTCTTATCATTTCATCCGCTACACTTTATGATGGTAATAATCAGAGATTCGCCAGAATTTCTTAGCTCCAGCAACGCTCAGCTAAAGACCAGCCAGAGCAACAAAGCATCCATCATCCACTTGTTGTATTAGTCAGCGCCCGGGCAAGAAACAGAATTACCACCAGAGGTAATTCAATAGAGAGGAGTTAATAGGAGAAATTAATTACCAAGGTACTTGAGGTGCTGGAAGTGCCACTCAGGGAAGGCAAGGCGGCGGCAGTCCGTGTACACGGGGACTGCGGGAGTCACAAGCGCCACCAGCAGAGACACAGGCCCGAGGAACTAAGGCCAGAGCTGGGATGACTGAGGCAAATGGAGGAGCTGAGAACTGAGCAGAAGAAGCTGACACCAAGAGCTGGGACCACATGCGAGCTGGGGTCATGGCTGGACGAGAGAGAGGAGAGAAAGAGAGAGAGGGGAGAGAGGAGAGAGAGAGAGAGAGAGAGGGGAAAGAGAGAGAGAGGAGAGAAAGATAGGAAAGAGAGAGAGAGGAGAGAGAGAGGAAAGAGAGGGGAGAGAGAGAGGAGAGAGAGAGAGGAGAGGGAGAGAGGAGAGAGGAGAGAGAGAGAGAGGAGAGAGGAGAGAGAGAGGGGAAAGAGAGAGAGGAGAGAAGAGAGAGAAGAGAGAGAGGAGAGAGAGAGGAGAGAGAGGGGGAGAGAGAGGAGAGAGAGAGAGAATGAGAGAGAGAGAGAGGGGAGAGAGAGAGAGGAGAGAGAGAGAGAGACCCTCCTCCCCCCACCAAGTTCTGGCCTCTGCATAGGAGTATCACTCACTCCATATGCCAACTACCTGAACGTTTACGCCTCTGCACCACGGCTTTCGCAGACACTGGAATACAACATGAAGACAGCAGCAGACTGCACTTGGCATTGTTCGGGATGGGAGTGAGGGTCAGTGTCCCGTGCACTCTAAAATCCCTCTTCCCACCGCTCAGACGCCTTCATCTCCCTCTCTTCTCTGTGCTCTCCCTTTTTACCAAAGAGGTCCAAAGTGTGTGTCCCTTGCTCCTCATTTGTTAGGAATTTACCTGGGATAAATAAGATTGCTAAGAACAAGATTCGCACGGGGATAAAAAGGAGAGGTGTAGGATCGCTTGCCAAGAGCAGGTGGGCATCGCTCACCGGTTCACGCTTCCCGCGGCACAAGGCACCCTTCCCAGCACCGCTGAGCTCTCCCACAACCCCGGCTCCAGAGAGCCGTGGCAGCCAGGGTAGTGAGCGTGGGGGACAGCCCAGGGGTGGGGCGCCCAGGGGTGGGGCTTTTGCCTTGCCCCACATTTGCTCCTCTGTTTGGAAAATATTCTGCTCCTCTGTTTTTTCTCTTGACTCTCCCTCGCGGGCGGGGCAGGGACTCCACAGGCCTTGGCCGTCAGTGAGCCGTCAGGGCACCAGCGTGGGCCGAGCCGGGGGCGGGGGGCTCGGCATGCTCACAACCACCAAGACGGGCACTAACAAAACGCACAGGCTGCACACACACGGACCAAGGAAGGCAGATGGATCACTCACCTACTTCACCTGGCCACATCTGATCTTGCGCCATTACACTGGCCACGAAATACTGCTCAACTTGTATTTGTTTACATATCACTCTTTTCTAAAAGGATACAAGCTGTGTAAGGGAAAGAATATTTGTATCCATATCTCCTGCATCTCACACAGTAGCAGTTCTGTAAAAAGTGAGTTAAGTAAATATATTTTTGTACAAAACTTAACAAAAGAACAACACAAAAAGTGCATCCTCACCAAACACACAGTCCCAAATTATTACAACTGCCTCCTGAATCTCATGACTGAAAGTTAATTTTCTCTTTACTAACTCTCAAGCCATCTAGTTTTGAACATTTATTACTAAAATGCATTTAAGTGCCTATCTGCGCATTTGAAACTCAAGCTCTGCAGATCAATAAAACTTAAATTGCTTTTTCAAAAGAGATTCTGAAACATCTTTTAAGCACTTCAATGGCAAGATCAAGATTACAAACTGAGTTCAAATACAAAAAAAACTCTAAGGAATATCAGAAAGTTTCCCAAAACAAACTAATTTATGCTTAGAAAACTCACAAACGAGTAAGGAGGAAAAATTGTTAACTACATAAAACAATAAGCATAATCAAGTAGATGGGCATCATTGTTTCCAAAACATCTTTGGAGATGTATGTGTAATTCCACCATCCTGGCATTGTTGAATCATTGTTTGAATGTGACTGGAGAGTCACACGCAGAAACATTTTTCCACTGCCGTCCCAAAGGCATCCAGACAAGCTGGCCACCAGCCACGGCGTCCCCAGCAATCAAGTTCCAATCCATTTCATCTTTAGTTTTCATTTTGTTTTAAATACTGAATGAATGCTGCGTGGCATTTTGGTATGAAGACCCCGCCAGGTACAGATGCGTGGGGTGTGACTAACACTGCCGCCCCACGTCGCTTTTGACACTCCCTTGTGGACTACAGTCATCATCCCAGTGAGAAAGTGTCGGTGGCAGCCTTTTCTAGAAGACCGGCGAGTGGAGAGCTAAGACATGGCCATCGGAAACTAAAGGGTTTTGAGAGAAGATCGTGCTTCTCTCTGCCTGAGCTGCCTCATGCACTTTGGTCCTGGGAGAGATACTTGCATTCCCCACTCACTCACAAAAGCGTTTTAAGTGTCTAATTATACACACCAGTTCTAATTCATTCATAATTCAAAATATCCCATGTCCATAATTTATTCCAATCTTACTCAGTTTCTCCAAACTGTTTTGCTTATGCTTCTGACACCCTCTTCCTGTGTCATTACTAACACTAACAGCGAATAATGACTATTTATAAATAGGTAACCTCTGAGTCTACTGAAGCCTGTGTAAGTGAAGATTAAGGAGAAGTTAGAATTCTATAAAATCTGGTGCAAATTAAAATACCCATTATAAAATACAGCATCTGTTCATGGCCTAAATCAAGCAGCTCACAGTACATAAGGATTTCTAGCTTCTTCTAAACAAAGCAATTTTTTCAGTGCTACAGTTTTCAACATTTAGGGAGCAGATGCAGAGTTGATCCATTCACGTCAGGTCCTGTCAGCCATCCGTGCAGATCTCTCCAAAGTCAGTGAGGCCATGCAATCAGTATCGATCGTGAAAACAACCAAAATTAATAAATCAAGCTCATAAGAAGATTACACGCATGAGCTTGCTTCAGCAGAGAAATAAATATGTATTTCCAATGTGCCTCTGTAGAGGTCACCCGTAAGTCTTTGATAAAGAGTTCTTCATGGTCCCAGGCCAATTCATTCATTCTCATTTGTTCATTCATTCTTGCATAAACTCTAATCTTCTAGTGCCCTAATGAGAGCCAGGCCTGGTGAGCCCTGCAGAGAGCAAAGGCACCCATGGTGAATCATAATACAGCAGCAGAGACACACACATAAAGATCACACAGCACATTCAAAGCCGTGCGCCTGGCTTCCCGCACGCGGGGATGGGTGAGCTGCCCCGGCAGTGAGGGGGCACACGCTCCTCCCTGGGGAAGGCCCGCCTTGGCCCACCCATCCCACCGCTCCCCTCCATCTCACGGCCTTAGCTTCCTCTAGCCCTGGGCCTCCCAGGACCTATGCCCGGGCCCTGGGGCCTCTCCACACTGAAGTCTCTGTCTGCCTGCTCCGCAGGCCACCTCCTAAACCCCTGACCCCTGCCAGACCAAGCCTAAGGCCTTCTGACCACCAAACCTGAGGACTTCTACCCTTAAACTACCAGGGCTTTGCTTTTAGGGCTGGGCTCATGCTGTGTTTCCCTCTTCCCCAACATCTTGCTCAGCACATCCCATTAGCAGTTATTGAATGAATGCATGAAAAATAGAACTAGATATGAAATGATTCCACAGAATAATTAAAAGTTTTCTTAAGTGATACTATCCACATGACCCAAAATGCTACTTGTAGGCAGTATTCCTGGACATAGAGAAATATCATTCTAAAAGCATGTACATGAAAGCCTTTTTGTTCACAAAAGTGGACACAACTCAACTGTTTGCCAAGGAATCTTACTTAGCAATAAGAAGGAATAAACTATTGATTCTTAACACATTGCGCATGAATCTCAAAACCACAAAGCTGATGAAAGAAGCAAGATATAAAGAGTCATACTGTAATGATTCAATTTATATGAAAGCAGGTCAGAAATTCCCCCACAGCCAGGAGTGAGCAGTTGGCTTCCAGGGGAAGCCACCGGGGCTCTGTCACATACCTAGAATGATCTGTGTGCCCAATGTGGCAGTGGCTACATAGGCACACACGCTTGACGAACACTAGACACTGTAATAAAATGTATGCACTCTGTTATACATAGACTATACCTCCAACTGCAAAACCAGGAACGTTTGCAACTACAGTGGAATATGAGTTTGGGGAGAGCCCCTAGAAAAACACCAAATTACTTAGAATGAGAACTAAAGATACCTCAAATTACATATAGTTAACACTTGATGAGTACTACCAGCATTACAAAATAAAGAAAAACAAGAAACTTTCCCCCCTCATTTAACTGCACTATGCATTGCTAGATGATCTTTTCTCCTACTCACTTTGGCCATATAATCATTGGTTAATTCTTCATACGTTAACAATTTTTGTAATTGTCTATAGTGTGAATGAATAGGTAAGTTAGTATTTCTTCCACCCTGGAAGGTTAAAATTTGGTTTTATGATTGGTAATTTATAAGATTTTTATTTTGGTGTTATACCTCATTGTTATATCATTAGACCTCTTAAGGCTTTGTCAAACTTAAATAGTGTTATCATTTTCCTTACATATATGAGCTATTATAGGTATATAGACACTGCTGACCACAATACTAAATGTTTATGCTTCCTACAAACTTCAAGAAATTCTAGCTTGAGCAATTCTGCCCAAGATTTAAATGTATATGGTATCTTTGTAATTTTACAAATTTTGCTATCAAATGTTTTACTGATGAGGCAGAATCATTCTGACCAGATATTAACGAGCGTGATCTGGTGTCTGGAAAATCCGTCTCGGTAGCTTTCTGCTTCTACTTTCTAATTGGTCTTCTCTGCTTTCCCACCCTCCCAGTTCCAAACACGCCGGGAGCTTTCCTGAGGTTCCAAGCATTCCCGACGCCGGTTCGGCCAGCCGGGCAGAGGCTAAGCAGGTCCTGCTCCGATGGCTGCCAACCACTTATCTGTACAGGAGTGCCTGAGAGCCACGCCAGTATCACAACTCCACTTCGTCCAGTGCCATCCAGCGCCCGTGACAGGAGGGGAGTGAAGAGGGCATCAGAGAGGCCCGTGCTGACGGGGCCTAGCCCACTGCCCTCGGGAGGGTCACGTTCACGCCCTTCACAAACACGATTCTCCGGCAGGCTGAGAATCCACATCTACGCCGTAGCGACGGCGCTTTTTCATTCAGTCAGGAAATACTTGTTTTAAAAGTTTTCCCTCTAACTTTGATCATTTGGGCAAACATTCTCAGAAAAGATATTTACAATTTATTTCAGGAAGTAACAAAAATTATATTGAGGAGAATTCTTTCTGGACTCACTTATGAGTTTGGTAATCCTTAGTGAGATTCAATGTGGAGCTGTGGACCTCTAAATTGATGATAAAGGTTAAAGTCTTTCATCTAGAGGCTGAGGAAGGAGTTTCTGGGCTGGTTTCAATCGTGATAGGTACATTGCATCTGCCAAATATCTGAACACTTCACATGCATCATATGTCAGACTCATAACGGCTTTTCAGAAACATCAAAAAACAGAGCAGCTGCTGTGTAGCAAGGGAAATATATTTTGCGAGACTTGAAATCCAGGAACAATGTTCTCCACACAATGTAAAGAGGGAAATGAACTGCTCTCTGAAAAAAAGATTTTTCTAGCAATCACTTCTCAGGAGGCTGGACATTAATCTGTATGTGTAATATACACATGTATAACGCACTCCATCTTTGTTGTCCCGTGGGAAGCGAGCTTGCTCGGAGACTGCAGAGCCGGGGGTTGGAGGCTGGGAGGCTGGGAGGCTGGGGGCTGACGGGCCGCGTGCGCAGAGCGGCGACTCAGAGCTGAAGGAGTCTCTGGCTCTCTGCACGGTGGGATTGCTCACATGCACTTTTTAGTATGCATTTTGGTGGCTTTGACCAACAACTTCTTTCATTAAAGAGCTTAAGTTGACCTTTTGTCTCCTTAAACATTCAGCAGGGAAAATTTATGAAATATTCCACCTCAAAACTGTGAAATAGCCAGGTGCTGGGAGCTCACGCCTGTCACCCCAGCTACTCAGGAGGCTGAGATCTGAGGATCGTGGTTTGAAGCCAGCCTGGGCAGGAAAGTCCGTGAGACTCTTATCGCCAATGAACCACTCAGAAAACCGGAAGTGGTGCTGTGGCTCAAGTGGTAGAGCACTGGCCTTGAGCTGAAGAGCTGAGGGACAGCGCCCAGGCCCAGAGTTCAAGCCCCACAACTAACCAAAAATAAAAATAAAAATGTGAATTAGCCTCCAGAACCACTGTGCCTAAAGAAGAATATCACAAAACAACATGGGTCAGGGGTCAGGGGTCACTGATTTTAAAGATGAACAAAAATAAACAAGAGGCACAAGAGGTTTCCTCTTGCTATACAATCACAGTGGCATGCGCAAAGGCAGACCATTGGTGGTCTGGGTTAGAAAGGCAGAACATCCTGGAAGCTTCTGTGCACCACATCCTCAGATGGACACTGAATCTCGCGAGAGCAAAGCTTGCTGGTCACAAACCCGGAACCAGCTGTTTCTCTCTCGTCCTCCCTCCTTATTTCTCCTGCCGAAGGGACTCTTTTGTCCTTGGCCCAGCCTTGTGACCTTGAATTCCTTGCCCCCACCCCAGGACGAGGCCTTCCCACTTTGGGGGCCACCACCAGCCCCACAGGACAGGAACCCAAGAGGGTGAGCTGAGCTCAGGAAGAGGCAGTCTGCACTGGGGTAAGAGGCTATCAGGATGAATAGCCCCTTACAGCAACGTTAACTTAAAGGACGCTCGGTACCTGTGTGCATTTGAAATCGTCGGAGCTCATGGGTAAAGAACTGCAGACCTAAAAACTAGCAGGAATGATGGTGCGTGCCCGTGCCTCACACCTGTAATCCCAGCTACTCAGGAGGCTGAGATCCCAGGATTGCAGTGGGAAGCCAATGGGGTCAGGAAAGCCTGTGAGGCTCTTATCTCCAGCGAACCACCAAAAAGTCAGATGTGGAGCTGTGGCTCAAGTGGCAGAGCTCCAGCCTGGGCTGAAAATAAAAGTCGGCGACAGCACCCAGTTTGGGGGAGGGGAGCCTAGCAGGATGAGAACACTGCTTATCTAACACACCTCTGTTCTTCTCAAGCTCTGTTCCCTCTTCCAGAAGAAGGTCCCCGTGTTCTTAAACCCATGGTGCTCAGGCTTGCCCTTCACAGAGACACCTGCCCTTCACGGAAGCTACTTCGCCTTCTTCAAGTGTGAGAAGACAGGATTGTCTGAGAGCTCTAACACTGAGAGCAAAAGAACATAGTTAAGTGGTTGCATTTCCCTTTCTGTCTAGAAATATAGAACGCAGTAATGGTGTGGAAATATGTTAACGCCCCGCAGGAGACCCAGCCCTTCTGCCCCGTGCTGGCCTTCACACACAGGGAGACTCTGATCTGTGCTGATGACTCGCTTCTCTTTTCATGTCTATTTTAAGTTTTGTGACTACTGACGTCTCAAGGTGAGTACAATGCCAGATCTCTGGTTTGAAAAATAAATGTTGGAACTGATTCTAAGTTAATCAACTATAAAGTCAAAAATTTTCTAAAGGTTTGCAAAAAAGATTAAAGATAACTAAGCATATTAATTTGATAATAAACAATAGTGGATGTGATTTTAATTTACATGTGTAGATTGTGTCCTTCCAAGGTAAGCAGCATGCCCCTGTGTGCCGCACACAGACACTGCACGAGGCACTTGAAATATGCTTTTCTTTCCACTTACTTTTGACACAATACTGAAAAGCAGAAGAAATTGAGCTGGTTTAACAAGGGAGAAAAGTGAGATTGTTGAAGACCTCAAGTGACCCTCGGCCTTATATCCCAAGCACATGGCGGAGCTAGTGTCTGGTAGCAGGATGTTGTCTTCAGGGCCGTGACCTCCTGGGAGGTCATGGAAAGGTGTCCGAAGTTAACGGCTGTTACGTTTTGATTTGTGTTACAGGTCCCGAGGCTCAGGGCGGCCAGGGGCTTCCCAGGCCCCAGGCGCCGAGGTTAATAAGCGGTTGCCTCTCGATTGGATTCCGTCGCATTGATGTGTTGGCCTCGGTACATGCGCTATACACCCTCAAGTTCCGGATTAGCGTTGGCTAAGTAATGTGCTCAACACCAAAGTCCCAAAGAGAGCCCTCCAGTGCAGCGTGCTCATCGACCATGCTAAAAACAAAATAATGAGGGCTCGTGGCATTGACGGGCATTAGGGAGGAAAAGAAACTAAGATTCGCTTTTGGGTTTTCAAGACCAAGACATTCGAGATGAATCCTGCACGCCTGCCTCTCGGGTTCATCGCCTATGCATCTATCCATCCATTCGCGAAGCAAAATGAATGTGCCTCCTCCAGCGTGCGTGGGATAAGTGAGATGAGCCCCGCCAAGGACATCCCCGCGGCTGGACAGGCTCTGGCACGTTCCTTAGACGGGCCTCAGTTCTGCCCAGGCTGGCTCAGCCTGCTCCTCGCACCTGCGCCCCCCTCGTAGCTGACAGAGGCTCGCTCCACGTGACCTCTCGCTAGCTTTTTTCTGTGTTGGCCTCAAGCCATTATGCCCTTGACCACTGCCTCTGAGATCATGGGTGCGACGCACACACCTGCCTGCATCCTGGACTTGTTAAAGCAGCTCTAGAAACCATCAAGGTATATATGAATGAATTTTAAATAATGTGCAGATGATGGTGTATAGTTGTTGCTATCTTCTGAGCTTTGTGTTAGAGTGCCATCACTCTTACGTGATGCATGACAAAGTTCCTTCAGGTTGAACTGTCACAGTCCAGAGCTGAAATGTTCTGGGGTCTGTGAAAGTGAAAAGAACGTGATGTCTTAAATCCCGGCGAACAATGTGTGGGTATTTATCATCCTATCGCTTCTATGTCGTGGTGGGCTTAATGTGTCATAATAAACATTTAGAGGAAACTAAAGCATGAAAGGAGATCATCAATCACAAGCACATGTCTAAGAACATCTGCCCACCTATTTTCTGGACCTTTATTCATAGGATAGATCAGAAAAAAAGAGAAAGAAAAAAGAAGGATTCCATGATCAGACATGTTTGTGAAAACCTGCACAAGGCACTCGTATTCGAATGGTAGCAACGTGAGCTTCTATTTATTAGTACTTCATAAAAGCTGTCTGAAGTAGCCAGGTTCACAGCTTTAGAAAACTTCCTATGCTGTGCTCATCAGCTTTCCATGGCAACAACAGAATCCTCGACATAACTGACAGGAGGAGGAGAGCCTCCTTGCCTGGTGAATTCGGTGGCAGCGGTCAGCTGGTCAGGTTCTGCCATCAGCGTCTGGCCCTGTGGGGTCAGTGCATCACAGGGGCAGCGCAAAACTCTTGGAAACTCTGGTTTATGCTGGTCTTTCATGAGCCATACGGTGGGGGGTTGGCCAGGTAACACAGCGTGCATATAGCAGCAAGCAAGAGCTGAAGCAGTGCCAAGTAAACAGGCCAATGCCGTGGGACCAGATCAGCCCCAAGATCTAAACCAGAAGAGTATCCGAGGAGTACTCCGTGGCCCAGGTAAAATAAAGAAGAGATGACCCAAGGAACATGATTTAAAAGTTAGAAAACGTTTTTGCTTTGTAAAGGTTGCCTCTGCTTCCTGTTGGGTTCAGTCCCAGTTTCAGCTTAACCAAGTGCTAATTCACATTTTCTGAAAGGTAGACGTAAACATCTCGAGACGATGATAAAGAGGACCATTAGATACCTTTCATTAACCAAGGAGAAAGTTTCATATCTCATCAGCATCCCTCATCTACTTTATAGGCATGCTTGCGAAGATTGAGGACCAAATGTTCTTTGCAGGCTTCAAATTGCACTGCAAAGAAATGATAAAAAGCCCTCTTTTCCTATATGTGAATGCACACTAAAACAAAAATGAGAAAAAGGCCATAGCTTGAGTTATATTGACCTCTTTACCGGCTCAAAATACTCAAACTTGTATTAGATCATTATGTTGCAACACTGGCAACCGTGAGCAAAACCACTAGAAATGTATCCTCAGTCACTGAGAATCACGCCGTGGTAGGAACAACCACATCCATACAGCATTTCAAAAGCTCATGTCCAGAACTCTCTTAGGAAGGAGACCCTTCTAACGTAACATGATTGTGTCTGTAGTAAAGACTTCTTTCTAGACCGTTAAGCATTCTGAAATTTTGTTCCTATGCTTTGGTTGGCAGAACTGAAGTGGGGCTGTGGGCTGTAAGAGTTTCATATGTACATATGTATATTGCTTGGAGAAACTGTCTCTATCACCTCTCGGTGTGTCACCCTTCCCGCCAGAGCGTGGTCTGCCCCTCGCCTGCTTGTCAGTTCCAACTCCAGGGACAAGCGTGGTTCATGTGACATGACTCCTTCCTACGCACCCGATGGTCGCCGCTGGATGGACTGCTCTTCAGTACTGTGAAGAACAATGCTGTCCGTCCTCGGACCGTGACTGTGGCCAGCTGCGTGGAGATGTCGCCGAGCTCCGGACACAGAAACCATGGAATAGGAATGGGCTACTATTGGCAGAGAGCAGAAATCAAAGCAATCACGTCGGGTACTCACCTGAAGTCGTTTGCATTTCCTTTACACCTCTGATACTTTACCTATAAATAAAAGACAACTAATGCTATAGACGGGCATACTTTGAACCATGAGACGTCGAGCAAATTGAACTGCGGTGTCTGGCATTCTAGATGCTCACTCTCCCTAAGTAGCCTAAAGCCTGGAACTCCAGCCCTCTTCTGCTGCCCGGCCGAGTGCTCAGCACCCAAATCTACCCCGGGGTATTACGTTCAAGTCCAATTTTACGACCCTGTCAGCTGACAGGGCTTAGGCACATTTGCTCCCATTTCCTATCTTACATTGTTTATAACTGGACATGTAGAAGGTTGTCTACAAACAGAATTACGATGCGGGCATTAATTTTCTTCAGTAATAACTCAATAAGCCTGGTAATTTTGGACCCAATGCCACACGTAGATAAGAAATCACTAGGCTAATTTGCTTATTCAAGGGATAAACTGGTTTTCAGTGCAGTTCTGTAAAGAGTTCAAAATTGTTTCATCCATCCACTCACTGGATTGAAGGGAGTGCCCGTTCCCTGTTCCAAAGATCTTCAGCCCGGGGCTTGCCAACACAACCTTGTGGTGTGAATCACAAGGAAGTAAGGCCGCCAGGAGTGGACAGACTTGCCATAACCACAGCATTACTGCAGGAAGCTTCTGTCACCTAACAAGGTGGCCTTGAGGCCTAGGCCAACACAACATACAGACTGATATATTCATTCAAAAATAGGGAATTGTCTGCTGAGTGCACAAGCCTGCTCCAAGGTGGAGCACGCATGCATGGGGGAGGCAGTCAGGGGCCGGCATGGAGCACACAGCCAGCACAGAGACGAACGAGAACAACTGTCCAAAGACAGCGGTGCGTGCATGCAGAGGAGAGACTGGCGCGGGGTGGGTGCCAGCCGGGGAGCCCCTGCGAGCAGGGCACGGAGAAGCAGACGTCAGTCACCGCGGGTCACCATCTTCACGGCGCACAGCACAGAAACGGGGCAGAAAGGCACGTCCAGAGAGAGCGCCGTCCAAGGCCCACGCCACCCCAGAGCCGTGCGCTCAGCAGGCGAGTCCTGGTGCCACCGCCCTCCCCCAGGGCCCGAGGTGAGCCCAGGGGCACGCGGCCCACGCCAGCACCCCAAGGGACACCGCGGGAACGGCCGGCTGAAGACACTTTAAAAACGCTAAATTTCACTGACGGCTACTGTGAGAAAACAGGGGGCTTGTGCTAGCTCACCTAAGGAATGACCACTAACGGCCCATGTGTAAGAAGTGTGGTCCCGTGTTCCCGTGCTCCTGTGTAGGAAGCATGTTCTCATGCTCTGTGTAGGAAGCATGTTCCCATGCTCTGTGTAGGAAGCATGTTCTCATGCTCTGTGTAGGAAGCATGTTCCCATGCTCTGTGTAGGAAGCATGTTCCCATGCTCTGTGTAGGAAGCATGTTCTCATGCTCTGTGTAGGAAGCATGTTCTCATGCTCTGTGTAGGAAGCATGTTCTCATGCTCTGTGTAGGAAGCATGTTCCCATGCTCTGTGTAGGAAGCATGTTCTCATGCTCTGTATAGGAAGCATGTTCCCATGCTCTGTGTAGGAAGCATGTTCCCATGCTCTGTGTAGGAAGCATGTTCTCATGCTCTGTATAGGAAGCATGTTCCCATGTGCAGGAAGTGCGGCTCCCTGACAGCCGTGGGGGCTGTGTGAACCCGGGGGGGGGGGAGTACCCGCAGAGCCCCCCTCCCCACGGTGAGGGAGTACCCACAGATCCCCCCTCCCCACGGTGAGGGAGTACCCGCAGAGCCCCCCTCCCCACGGTGAGGGAGTACCCGCAGATCCCCCCTCCCCACGGTGGGGAAGTACCCTCAGATCCTCCCTCCCCACGGTGGGGGGAGTACCCACAGATCCCCCCTCCCCACGGTGAGGGAGTACCCGCAGAGCCCCCCTCCCCACGGTGAGGGAGTACCCGCAGATCCCCCCTCCCCACGGTGGGGAAGTACCCTCAGATCCTCCCTCCCCACGGTGGGGGGAGTACCCGCAGATCCCCCCTCCCCACGGTGGGGGGAGTACCCGCAGATCCTCCCTCCCCACGGTGGGGGGAGTACCCGCAGAGCCCCCCTCCCCACGGTGAGGGAGTACCCGCAGAGCCCCCCTCCCCACGGTGAGGGAGTACCCGCAGATCCCCCCTTTTGCTCTTGGTTGCACAGGGAACGCAGCCTTCGCCTCACAGTCAGCAGAGGCGCAGGCCGCTCCTTGGCTTCCCGGGCTGTAGGCCAGCCCTCCAGGCTCTGGCGAGGCTCGGCCTGTGTCTGGTGCGGCCCCGCCCTGCACACGTCCACGAGGATCCACTCCCGCCAGAGGCGGAGCATCTTTCCTCCCAGACAGACAGACAGACAAACTCTATGTATGGTCTTGCATTCACTCACCCGACAAGTACCTGTGTGTAAGCACGAGGTGCCAGACAAGGCTGCCGGGAGCATGGAGCCCAGCACGCGCACAGGATGGGCCCTCCTGCCTCTGAGGGCCTGGGGAGAGCCCCACACAGCCCCACGCAGGCCCACACAGCCCACGCAGGCCCACACAGCCCACACAGCCCCACGCAGGCCCACACAGCCCCACACAGGCCCACACAGCCCCACGCAGCCCCACGCAGGCCCACGCAGGCCCACACAGCCCCACGCAGCCCCACACAGCCCCACGCAGCCCCACACAGCCCCACGCAGGCCCACACAGCCCCACGCAGCCCCACGCAGCCCCACACAGCCCACACAGCCCACACAGCCCCACGCAGCCCCACGCAGCCCCACACAGCCCCACGCAGCCCCACGCAGCCCCACGCAGCCCCACGCAGCCCCACACAGCCCACACAGCCCCACGCAGCCCCACGCAGCCCCACACAGCCCCACGCAGCCCCACGCAGGCCCACACAGCCCCACGCAGCCCCACGCAGCCCCACGCAGCCCCACACAGCCCCACGCAGGCCCACACAGCCCCACGCAGGCCCACGCAGGCCCACACAGCCCCACGCAGCCCCACGCAGCCCCACGCAGCCCCACGCAGGCCCACACAGCCCCACGCAGCCCCACGCAGCCCCACACAGCCCCACGCATCCCACGCATCCCACGCAGGCCCACGCAGGCCCACGCAGCCCCACGCAGCCCCACGCAGGCCCACGCATCCCACGCAGGCCCACACAGCCCCACACAGCCCCACGCATCCCACGCAGGCCCACACAGCCCCACGCAGGCCCACACAGCCCCACACAGCCCACACAGCCCCACGCAGCCCCACGCAGCCCCACACAGCCCCACACAGCCCACACAGCCCCACGCAGCCCCACGCAGCCCCACACAGCCCCACACAGCCCCACGCAGCCCCACACAGCCCCACACAGCCCCACACAGCCCACACAGCCCCACACAGCCCACGCATCCCACACAGCCCCACACAGCCCCACGCAGCCCCACGCAGGCCCACACAGCCCCACGCAGCCCCACACAGCCCCACACAGCCCCACGCAGGCCCACGCAGCCCCACGCAGCCCCACGCAGCCCCACACAGCCCCACGCAGGCCCACACAGCCCCACGCAGCCCCACGCAGCCCCACGCAGGCCCACACAGCCCCACGCAGGCCCACGCAGCCCCACACAGCCCCACGCAGCCCTACGCATCCCACGCAGCCCCACGCAGCCCCACACAGCCCCACACAGCCCCACGCAGCCCCACGCAGCCCCACGCATCCCACGCAGCCCCACGCAGCCCCACACAGCCCCACACAGCCCCACACAGCCCCACGCAGCCCCACGCATTCCACGCAGCCCCACGCAGCCCCACGCAGCCGGCAGCTGAGCAGGCTGCACCCCACACGCCAGCGCCGGCTTGAAGACAAGGGGACACGGCTTTCTCAGGGGAAACCTCCTAAGAGGGAACGTTTTTCCTGTGTCTCTGCCTAGCATCCACCGGTTTTCGGAAGAGGCACAAATAGAGATGCCTGTGTGTATCATGAGAGAGGGAGGCGCTGCTGGAAATACAGAAGATTTTAAGAAAGCATTTAAGAAAAATTTGAACAACAAGAATTTCATCCAAGTATGCTATGTGCATATATGGAAATACTCCAAAGAAATGGAAGTAGGGACAGGAGGGAGGGAGGGAGGGCGGGAGGGAGGAGGGAGGGAGGGGAAGGGGAGGGTGGAAGGAGCGGAGGGAGAGAGAGGGGAAGGGGAAGGAGAGGGAGAGGGAGGAGAAGGGGAGGAAGGGAGGGGAAGGGGAGGGAGGGAGGGAGAGAAGGAGGGAGGGAGGGAGGGAGAGGAGGGGGGAGGGAGAGGAGGGGGGAGGAAAGGCCGGGGGAGGAAGGGCGGGGGAAGGTGGGATGCCCCCTGGGGTGACCATCCAGCACCTTCTGCTCTGCACCCCAGGTACTTTCTTTCCTCTTCATGGCCCTGTCATAAATCCTGGCCAGTGAATTGTAACAAAAGTGGCATTTCTGATGGCAGCTCATTTCGTTCCGGAGCTCTCTTTTTCTCCGGGGGCTGATGAAATGTTGTGAGAGGAGGCTGTGCACACGCGTGGAGCCCAGGCCACACACACCCTGCCACGCCATGCACACGCGTGGAGCCCAGGCCACACACACCCTGTCATGCCACGCACATGCGTGGAGCCCAGGCCACACACATCCTGTCACGCCATGCACACGCGTGGAGCCCAGGCCACACACACCCTGTCACGCCATGCACACGCGTGGAGCCCAGGCCACACACACCCTGTCATGCCACGCACATGCGTGGAGCCCAGGCCACACACACCCTGTCATGCCACGCACATGCGTGGAGCCCAGGCCACACACATCCTGTCACGCCATGCACATGCGTGGAGCCCAGGCCACACACATCCTGTCACGCCATGCACACGCGTGGAGCCCAGGCCACACACACCCTGCCACACCATGGGTGTGTGGGGTTGGGAACCAAGCCTTCCAGGCCACTGGGAGTGGGGCTCTGCGTAATGCAGCCTGTCTGAATAACAAAAGGGCTCCCAGGAGCAGGTACCATACAGGAGGAGGGCTCGCTCTGTGAAAGGGGCAGAGCACCTGTGAGCGCAGCACCTGTGGTCGGTGGGCGCCTGCTGTTCCAGAGCTGCAGCCCCGGGCTGCCCGGCCGCTCACTCCACCCCCTCTCATCTCCAGGGCTACAATCCCAGGCTGGCATCCTGCATCTGCCCCGGGAGGCACCATAAATCCTGGCATTTTTGTTTTTTTCCGGAGAGCTAGCTATTAAACATTTACCACCCAGCACTGGCCGCAATGATTTATAAGGCAGGTCTGGACGTGGTGATCTCGTATTTCCAGGGACAGATTGCAACATTATCAATGTGTACAGTTGCCGGGTGCCACGCTTTCCAGGCTATTTTTTAAAAATGGGATAAGATGAGAAGAAAGCGCACCAGTTGCAAACAGGAAGAACAGAGGGAGAGAAAACACACATTCGGAAATTTATAGAGCTAAACAGGCAAATATTTCCCAGTCCCAAATTGGAAAGCACAAAATTGAGATGCTCTTTGAAAAGGCTAATGGGAAGTTAGCTGAATAGCAAATACGAAAACGAGGATAGGTCCTTAAACTTGTTATTTAAATTTTCTGAATGAAAACCAGAAAGTCTTTTCCACTGTTAAATTGTTCAAGAAGGAAAAGGAAAAGGGGGGGAAAGCCAAGGTGTATTTTTCACTCGTCAAGAATAAGTAAATACACGCAAACATATAACAGACACGTAATACATGCCTATTATCAAATGGAGGTGACTGGAATTAAATAATGAGAAACCTGAAACATTTCTAAACCTATCCTAATGTCCAAGAAATCAGAAATATGTGAAAAGGGGACGAGAGGATGGAGCACTTATTCTGTAATCCCAGCTTCATGTGGAGTCAAAGAGAATGGAAAAAGGAGAAACTCCGGGACAGAGGTAAAGGCCTAAGGAACGGTGGGCGGGGAGCTCCTCCTAGCGGTGGCAAACCGCCACAGAGGCAGCGAAGACCCTTCGTGCCCAGAGTAGCAGCCTTGAAAGCTCCGCTTAATGGAATTGCCATGAATTAACGACTATGTGACTCTGCCCTGCTTCCCATTTCCAAACAAAAGGTCTGCCCTGGTCACCAGGGCTTGTTCAATCACTGATCAACCCCCCTCCCTTGGCTCCAGGACTCTTTGGTTAAGAACAGCTGCCCCACCCGTACGATTTAGGGACTGTGCGCAGTATCACGACAGAAACTTGCTAGACTCTGACGTGGTGTGACGGGGTAGAGATTTCCCAGTTTCTCCTATGGGGACAGAGGACACATGTTGCTTGTAGGAAAGAATGAACCTAACACGCAGAGAAAATCTATGATGTTGATAAGAATGAGCCCACGCGTATGACGGCGAGTGTGATGCGGCTCCAGTGGCGTTCACGCTACATCTCTTGTCTCCCACCTGCTACTCACAAGTGGAATTGCATGGCTGCCTTCCTCCAGGTTGGATGAGGCTATTAAACTCAATCAGGGAAAGGAGGGGTGAGCAAAAGTAACACAGATCACTCCTGAGCCAGAACTTTCAGCTAGTGAGTCATGATAACCATCTGAAGGTCGTTTCCCTCTCCCAGAATGACCAGAAGGGTCACTGAGGTGCTGGCCTCACCCCTGCACAAGGAAGACACATGGACAGGAGCGCTCGTGAGCCGGCATGGATGTGTGGACATGTGGCAGGCAGGACACACGGAGAGGAGTGCTCATGAGCCAGGACGGACGTGTGGCAGGGAGGACACATGGACAGGAGCGCTTGTGAGCCAGGACAGACGGACAGGAGCGCTCGTGAGCCAGGACACATGGACAGGAGCGCTTGTGAGCCAGCACGGACGTGTGGCAGGGAGGACAGACAGACAGGAGTGCTCGTGAGCCAGCACGGACATGTGGCAGGGAGGACACACGGACAGGAGCGCTCGTGAGCCAGCACAGACGTGTGGCAGGGAGGACACATGGACAGGAGCACTCGTGAGCCAGGACAGATGGACAGGAGCGCTTGTGAGCCAGCACGGACGTGTGGCAGAGCTGAGAACACCACCTTGTGTTTTCAAGCACAGGCTATCACAAGCACAAATGAACATTTCCTCACAGACACGTGAGCTTAAATTCTCCTCCCTGTGTGCCTTAAAGCTGCAAACCTCAACCTTATTATTTTAATACTTTATTGTTTGATTTTCATCTAAAGTAGCTTTTTGACAGAACCCTCTGAGTCGTGCTTCAGCGGGAGAGAATCCCGTTAGCGAGCTGGGGCCGGCCCGGCCTTCCTGTGGCCAGCTCATGTTAGTGTCCTAACCATTGTCTGTTGCCTATCAGAGATCCTCTTCAGAGACCTGCTTTCCACGAATACCAACACGTTCTAGTGTTTCCCTTCTTTGTAACATTTACATGTAAATCCCTAAATGATTTCTTTTCACCTGTCCTCTTTTCGGTGGCTGGGAGGTAAGAGAGCAAAGCATCAGGTAGAAACCACTGACCATAGAAACATGGATATGTGTCGATGGATTGTTTCACTAATTTGTATGGGTTTTAGTCAAAGTGCCTTCCAACTAATATGGACCTACCATGGGTTCCAGCTATAACCACTTTGGGCTATATACCCAAATAAATCTAAGTCCACATATGGTTATTTACATACCAATATTTATTGCAGCACTATTCCCAATAGCTAGTTAGGTGCCTGTTGACAAATGTATACGGATGGATAGACGATAAATGGATGGATGGATGGATGGATGGATGGATGGATGGATGGATGGACACACAGGTAGACAGACAGACAGACACAACAAGGGGTTATTCAACTACAAGAAAAAATAAAGTGTCATTTGGAGAAAAAAGGATGAGCTGGGGTCCTCGTGCTAAGTGAAACATGCCAGACACACAGACAAGTTCTGCATGCTTCTGGGTGGACGTGGGGCATGGAAATGCCACCGAGAATCCATTGTCAAGTAAAACTATCACACACTAACACCGCACTAAAGCGTGTCGCCTCAGCATTCATACTGGACATCTGAACACGCCCCCCTGTGTTCAACAGTAGCCCTCCTCCACGGGGCTATTGTTAGTGGGGGTGGGATTTCAGGTCACCCTTCCGCATGAGCTCTGATACCTGGCCTTGTACTTCCCCGCTTCTAGAAGCTGCCCTGTGCTCTCCTAAAAGCTTCAGTCTTTGGAAATACAGAAAAGAAGTGCGTGGAAATACAGAAATGCAGATGAGTCGAAGAACCAGCTCCAGTGGTATCCTGGGTAACAGAAGGACCTCTGCTAGGTTCCTCTCTCCCGGCTCAGATCAAACCGCGGGGCTGACTGCTTCTAACAAGTCCACAGGTAGGTAGGGATAGTCTAGCTCAAACGGCAGACTGAAGTCTCCCCTCAGTCTGGTCTTGTGGCACCCAAAATAGCTAACTGTAGGCTATTTGTTAAATTAACAATAAACATCCTTACACACTAGGCACTGTTAGAATGTTCTCTTACTTATAACTGAACCCAACTAACCAATAGAAGCACGATTACTTCCTTGGTTACGGTTTTCCTAGATGGTGACTTGGTTTTCCCTCTGTGAATCTTTGCTTTCTGTATTGTTCTGTCTTTTTTCTTTTAACATAAATTTAGTAGCTCTGCAGCTACTCATAAAATATCACTTGAAGTTAAAATCCTGCTTGTTAGTGTTCTGGGTCTCTCCCGTTACCACCCCTCCGCTCCTTCTCCCTAACCTTATTGTCTCTGCTGTAGCTACGGCCTTACAGAGGGTAGAACGTGCACTAATGCGCTCGAACCGAAACTCAAACCAGGGCGACAGGTATTTACTGTGTGCCTTGCATGCTCCAGCCCTGGGCCAAGTAGTGTGACAAGTACAAAGACCAGACCCCACGCCTCTCCTCCCCACCCTCCTCCCCACCCACCCCTCATCTCCACCTCCTCCTCCCCACCCACCCTCTCCTCCCCACCCATCCCTCCTCCCCACCCATCCCACCTCCCCACCCATCCCTCATCTCCACCTACCCCTCATCTCCACCTCCTCCTCCCCACCCGCCCCTCCTCCCCACACACCTCCCCACCCACCCCCTCCTCACCACCCACCCCTCATCTCCACCTCCTCCTCCCCACCCGCCCCTCCTCCCCACATACCTCCCCACCCACCCACCTCCCCACCCATCCCTCCTCTCCACCTACCCCTCACAACCCACCTCCCCACCCACCTCCCCACTCATCCCTCCTCCCCACCCACCTCCCTACCCCTCCTCCCCACCCACCCACCCCTCATCTCCACCTACCCCTCACAACCCACCTCCCCACCCACCCCTCATCTCCACCTCCTCCTCACCACCCACCCCCTCCTCTCCACCCATCCCTCCTCTCCACCCCCTCCTCCCCACCCACCTCCCCACCCACCCCCTCCTCACCACCCACCCCTCATCTCCACCTCCTCCTCCCCACCCGCCCCTCCTCCCCACCCACCTCCCCACCCATCCCTCCTCTCCACCTACCCCTCACAACTCACCTCCCTACCCACCCCCTCCTCCCCACCCGCCCCTCCTCCCCACCTCCTCCTCCCCACCCACCCCCTCCTCCCCACCCGCCCCTCCTTCCCACCTCCTCCTCCCCACTTGCCCCTCCTCCCCACCCACCCCTCCTCCCCACCTCCTCCTCTCCACCCACCTCCTCCTCACCACCCACCCCCTCCTCCCCACCCATCCCTCCTCTCCACCTCCTCCTCCCCACCTGCCCCTCCTTCCCACCCACCCCTCCTCCCCACCTCCTCCTCACCACCTGCCCCTCCTTCCCACCTCCTCCTCACCACCTGCCCCTCCTCTCCACCCACTCCTCACAATCCATCTCCTCCTCACCACCCACCCCTCCTCTCCACCCCCTCCTTCCCACCCACCCCTCCTCTCCACCCCCTCCTCTCCACCCACCCCTCCCCACCCACTTATCATTGTGACTTTCATGTGTGGAATTGGAAATAGAAGCGACGTGCTTTCAAGGTAAGAACAGGGGAAATCTTTGAGTTCGCAGCCCTGTCGTGAAGACACTACCGACCTCCTCCTGTCCCCTGGAAGGTCCCTTCACGGCGCAGTGCGTGGCAGGAACAGGCCTGCTTAGAACATCCGTGCGCGGCCGGCACGCGCGCGCGCTGACTCCAGGTGCGAGGATCAGCAGCTCCGGAGTAGCTTCGCTCCCACCACAGCCAGCGGCGCGCACCCCTAAAATCCTTAAAACTCATGCAGCAACTACCCTTGGCCTGGAAATGTTGAGCCTTTCTCTATCCACTTATTGGGGGAGGGGAGCTTTTTATCATAGCCGCCAGAGGTGGAGGGAAGGGTAGATCATTCCCCTGGAGAAGATAACATTAGATTACTAAGTGACCCAGGCAGCAAACGGAGACGGAACTAAAAATAATGACCTTCAACGGGTACCAAAGTGCATTTTGTACCAAAGTGCATTTTGAAATGAGAAACAAAGTGTAAAAATTCAAAGTAAGGAACACGTGGTATTAGGAAGTACAAAGAGCGCGTTACAGGCACAGGTGACCTGGCGCTGCCGGCGGTGGGGGCAGAGGGTTTGCACCTGGACGCATAAACACAGGAGCAACGGGACGGCCCCGCCTCTCCGGACTGTGTAACGGAATCAACTCATGTGCAGGAAGCAGACGTGGACTGTGGAATTTGCACACCACGTGAGCAGGGCCCCTCAGACCTTGGCTTCCTGTGTTCCCCGAAAAGGCAGGAAGCATGGGGGAGGGGCGTGGAGGTGAAGGGACTCATGCAGAGTGCTTTTTGCCTACTTCGATGGTCCTGATATTCTACCACGAGACTGCTGCCCACAGACTCACAAACAAGGTAACACGGGTCAAATGATGCCACCTAGAGGAGAGCCCACGCGCGTCCAAAAGGCACCTGGGGGTTGGAGTGCTCATCCGTCCCCACCTGGTGCTGGTCACCGGAACGAAGACGGCCCCCGGGGCGGCCCCCGGGCTAGGGTGGTGACCTGCGTCAGTCACGGACCACCTGCCCAGGTCACACTTCATGCCCAAGGTTCTAAGAGGTTGCAGATTTCCATCTTCTATGTCCGTGGAGCTAGGTGACTAACGGCATCTACCTGACCTATCTATCAGGACAGGTGTCTGAGCGTAAGCACCCTAGCCAAGACTTGCTTCCCACGCGTTGATGAGGACACACTGGCTCAGGCAATCACCCCAGGGTCACACACCAGTGAACCCCCAGCCCTGAGCAAGGCCTGAGGCCCCCCTCAGCATGCCCTAGTGCAACCTGGCTGGTACTCAGTGGCTGCATCTTGAAGAACAAAGCAGGCTCCTGTGAATATAGCTGAATGCATGCAGCAGGACGCTGCATTATTGAAGAACTGCGATGGAATGATATAGAGCGGGGCCATGACAAGACACAAACAAACAAACAAACACACTCTCTTTCACTATAACCTGCTCACCAGGCAAGGCCATGGAAGCCCAGCCCCTGCCCTCGACGCTAGAACTGCTGTCCTACCCCCGGTCGCTGCATCACCCCATTTGGTCTTTGTTATAGCAAGACAACGGCAAGAGAAGTCCTGTCCACAAGAGACAGAGACAGCAGCCCGCCAGTCACGGAGCCTGTGCCGGAACACGACTGCCCAGTGAGCTGTTACACTGAGCTGGGGCCAAGGCCTGCCTAGCGAAGGCCTGGGGAGCTGGCCAGCCATTTGATTCACCGCTGAGCCCGGCAGTCCACAGTGCTGCCCAGATAACCACATGTGAAGGTTCCATAGCACACTCCCTTCAAGAAGAAACGCGTCACAGCGCACGCGAGGAGTCCTGGAGGAAGATGAAGCTGACTGAAAAATTTGCAAACGTAATTATCAACTTAATAGTGTGTGTATCCAGTTCAGATTGGTGTATAATCACTTAACTAATAGAAAGAAACTAATTTGCCATTACAGCTGTTTTGAGATTACATTTAAAGGCAAAATTAGCACGTACTAGGAATTACAGACACAGACTCGATTTTAACTTTAAAAAAAGACCATTTCTCTCTGATTGCCCCATCAGTAGCTGCAACAAACAGTAACTAAAGATGGAATTAGCACTAAAGTCCTGAGCAGCAATGGTGGATGAAGTACCGTACCAGCCCATGCCAGGGCCAGGTCTAGCAGCCGTTTACTAAGTTTTGATGATAAAATACTCATCAAAACTACTCTTCACCATGACCTGAATGCTAGAGACATAATGGTCCAAAGAACTGGCACTCTGATCAAAAGTCCTCCTTTTTCATTTTATGTCAGACAAGGAGAGCGGTCCTGTCCTGGAGCCCTCACCCTGTCTAGAGGGGAAAACCCAGGTCAGACTTTGACTGGTTAAGGTTTTATCGTAAGCCGATGAACACGGTCTCCTGTTGGAGACTGACGCCAGCAGATTCAAAGGCACAGGAAAGATTGTTATCTATATGCACAAAGCAACCCGTTCTGTGAATCCCTACGACAAAGCAAGATGACTCAGCCTGACGCTGGGGTCAAGCTCCGCCAGGGGATGCCTGCCCGGGCCTGGAGAGCACATCCTCCCGTGCTAGCTGCGACCCCCAAAACCACCTGCACGCCCCTGGGTGGGGAGTCAGTACATCCTCACAAGCACACCACGGGGCACCATGTGGCCCTGGCACACAAGTTCCTAATTCATTTTAACTGATTTGAATGGTGACCACCAAACGCCTCAACGTCTCGGGAGGAAATGTCTGCCATTCTTATTATTATTAGAATCTGAGGGTCTCACGGGTCTATTTAGAGCCTGAGGCCAAACGATTTTTAATAAGCGAAAGTCATCTGAAAACAGAGTGGTCCCACAGTTAGGGGACAGCCTGGCCCACAAAGAAGCAGTGTCTAACTCCAAAAAATGGAGCCAAGAACGGTGCTCACCGTGTGTGTGTGTGTGTGTGTGTGTGTGTGTGTGTGCATGTCCGTGTGTGTGCACGTGTGTGCGTGTACGTGTGTGTGTGCGTGCGTGTGTGTGTGCATGTGTGTGTGCGTGTGTGTGCGTGTGTGTGTGCGCGTGCGTGTGTGTGTGCGTGTGTGTGTGTGCGTGTGCGTGTGTGTGTGCGTGTGTGTGTGTGTGTGTCCAAGACAAGCTGAGCTCTGGAAAACCCAGGTCCCTGCACCTCAGAACCAACCATTAGCAGATGGCCAAGTACACACTTTCTAGAAGAAATGTTAATCTCATCATTTCCTCATTTCTAAAATACATAGTAGTAATAATAACCCGTTCTTTCATACCAGGTAAAGAATGCACGGCTGAACTCACGTGATTAGCTCCTTCTTCCACCCTGATTAATGAGATGTTTCTTACGGCCTTGACCTCCTTTCTCTTACTGAATTCCTCCCCTCCGCTTTGAAGGCTGCCAGCACAGGAGCGTGGCATTCACCGCAGTAACGATCACACGTGTGCTTGGGGCACCTGGGTAATATCTGCAAGATACTTTCCCATATTCAGTGAGGAATGCAGAAACAGGCCTTCCTATAAAATGATCAAATTACTGTTTGGAAAAGCCTCATAACACATGACTACAACATGGCCAGCTTTGTTAGTTAACAAGGTTAATATGGCGCCTTCCGGCGAAGCAACCAAAGCCAGGCAGAGAAAGGGCATTGTTCTGGGAGTGAGGGCACAAACGTCTCCAGCCTCCCATGGCCTACCCAATCAAACCACAGGGCAGGGAGCCGAACCCCGCCCGAGACCAAGCAGACTCACCCACAGATTAGAATCCAGATCTCTGACTCTCAGCTTCCCATTTACTGAAAATCATTCCGGATGAAATAAAATTCATGACATCTGGGACCAGATTTTCCTGGAGCATCTAAATCTCATCATCAGTATGAGGAAGAGGTACAGAAAGAAATCTCATTTTGAAGAAAAAAAAAATGTAGAGCTATCTATGTATATATAAACATTAACACAGCCCTCAATTCAGAATAATCCTGGAGGTGACAGTCACGCAGCCAGTGACCGCTAAGGAACTGAGCAGATAAGAATCCTCGATTCCGCTTCCCCCAATTCCCCAGAGAGGCAATGATGGAGAAAGAGAAAACCAAATCAGGCAAGAATGTATTTGTATAGTGTAAGTAAATTAAATTTACATTCTCTATTTAGCTCCACTCAGGCTCACTTGTGAGGCCAACCACCAGCACAGGCTGGAAGGCAAGGTTGCTAGGGTTCCAGGCAGCATGGCTATAGTTTTTTTTTTTTTGTTTTTTTTGGGGGGGGAGGTCCGGTCGTGGGGCCTGAACTCTGGGCCTGGGTGCTGTCCCTCAGCTCTTCAGCTCAAGGCTAGCACTCTACCACTTGAGCCACAGCACCACTTCCGGCTTTTTTCTTTTTGCTTATGTGGTGCTGAGGAATCGAACCCAGGGCCTCAGGCATGCAAGGCAAGAACTCTACCACTGAGACACCTTCCCAGCCCCATGGCTGTAGTTTAAAGCTGAAACATACCTCAAATTAGGAATCACTACATTTAATTTTCTTTTAAGTCCCTTCAATCAAGATTTCCTGATTCTGCCGGGCACCAGTGGCTCATGCCTGTAATCCTAGCTACTCAGGAGGCTGAGATCTGAGGATCTCGGTTCAAAGCCAGCCCGGGCAGAAAAGACTGTGAGACTCCTATCTCCAATTAACCACCAGAAACCTTAAGTGGTGCTGTAGCTCAAGTGGTAGAGCACTCACCTTGAACTGAAGAGCGTAGGAACAGCGCCCAGGCCCAGAGTTCAAGCCCCATGACAGACAAAAAAAAAAAAAAAAAAGATTTCCTGATTCAATGCATCTAAGATGTTTTTTAGTTTGTTCATTCATTGAAGAAGTGTTTTTTATTGATATTGCAGGGCTGGTGTTTGGAGGGCTACAGTTACTGCGTCAGGGAACAAGTGTGCTTCTCTCTGAACAGGCCACCTCTTCCCGTTTTCCCCCAGTTTCTGTCCCCCACAAGTGACAGCGTTCATTGTCGACAGTGTCTAGTGAGCATCACTGCTGCATTGGTTCACCCTTTGTCCTACCTACAAAAGGTACAGTAATCAAACCCAGGAGAAAAGACGACAAATAACATCCAGACGCAAAATAACCTCAGGTATGACCGGCCTCACGGGAGTGAGTGGTGGCTGAGCCAGCGCCCCGTGTCACACAGCCCCGAGCCCTGAGCCCCGAGCCCGGCTGCGGTTCCTCGGGCTGGGCAGGCCTCACGGGAGTGAGTGGTGGCTGAGCCAGCGCCCCATGTCACACAGCCCTGAGCCCCGAGCCCCGAGTCTGGCTGGGGTTCCTCGGGGTGGGCAGGCCTCACGGGAGTGAGTGGTGGCTGAGCCAGCGCCCCATGTCACACAGCCCCGAGCCCCGAGTCTGGCTGGGGTTCCTCGGGGTGGGCAGGCCTCACGGGAGTGAGTGGTGGCTGAGCCAGCGCCCCGTGTCACACAGCCCCGAGCCCCGAGCCCAGCTGTGGTTCCTCGGGCTGGGCAGGCCTCACAGGAGTGAGTGGTGGCTGAGTGAGTGCCCCCCCCGTCACACAGCCCCGAGCCCCGAGTCCGGCTGGGGTTCCTCGGGGTGGGCAGTTCCCGAGCAGACCCTGAGCACGGCATCATCCCTTACAGCTACCTATGCTTGCTGAGTTCTCAAGAACAGCTTGTCTTTAGTGGGGGCAAGATGTAGGAACGGGGGTCTGTGTGTTATTTAAGAGGGCTAATGCACATGGTAAGACCAGCCGCCCTGAGCCTTGCCCGTCACCGCAGACTGTGGGTGTGGCGGCCGCATGGCTCAGGGCGGTCACGGCTGAGGGCTGAGCCGCCCGTGCCCCGACAGTGCAGCGCTGGGCTGCAGATGCAAGATTCCCTCCCACCCCCAGGCCACCGGAGTCCCCACACCTGCGCTGGGCAGCCCAGGCGGCTCCCAGACGCTCCCGGCCGCGTGGGGATCGCGGTGGGATCTCTGCCTTCTTCCCTGCATTAAGTTTGTGAAAAACTGCCACCCGCAAGCAGTTCAGCGGCGCCCGAAGGTTCATGTGCTTACCTGCACGAGGCACCTGCGGGACCTGAAATCTTGGTTTTCAGAATTTCTTTTCATTTCTTGTACTTATGTATTTTATGAATGCATTTAGTGGGGAAAAAAAAAAACATGGAATAGAACTGTGAAAAAGGTTTGCATAGAAGTGGAGATTGAACCAAGGCCTGGTACCAGGAAGCACTCTACACCGCAGGGCACCCAGCTGGGTGCCCACGACTTTTACTAGGAAGCAAGGGCCGGGCCGTGGGAAGACAGCAGGGAGGCGGGGGAAGCTCAGGAACAGGTCCTACGGGGACCGAGGTGGGTGGGAATCACATCACAGCGTCTGACTGACGGCCAGGCCCTGCTGCCCCTCGCTCAGAGCCTGGAGCAGGTCCCACAGGCCACGAGATTCTCGTATTTTCCATCCAGGAGATGCTGAAGATAGCACTGCTTTCACGGTGTGATACTTTTATAATAGACACAGGACAGCTCACAGACTCGTTGCTGTATTTGGTCCACGTAATGATGACAATGTTCACCATTACTGGCACTGCCGAGACCCCGGGGACTAGCAGGGGGGGGGGGCGGGGACACTGTCACCAACCAAGGTCACAGGCACCTTGTCTGAAATAGTACTCGTCACATTTCATCGCAGAGAAACTTGCCTCTCATTTTCATTCTCTCCCACTCTCCCTCCCTCTCTCTCACACAAACTCCCCAATTTAAAAAAAACAAAGAGGAAGAATGGTACATTTACAGGAGGGGAGGGGAGAGGCGGGGAGGGGAGGGGCAGGGAGGGGAGGGGTGGGGAGGGGAGGGGCAGGGAGGGGAGGGGAGGGGCAGGGAGGGGAGGGGCGGGGAGGGGAGGGGAGAGGAGGGGAGGGGAAGGGAGGGGAGGGGAGGGGCAGGGAGGGGCGGGGAGGGGAGGGGCAGGGAGGGGAGGGGAGGGGCAGGGAGGGGAGGGGCAGGGAGGGGAGGGGAAGGGAGGGAGGGGAGGGGAAAGGAGGGGAGGGGAGGGGAGAGGAAGGGAGGGGAGGGGAGGGGCAGGGAGGGGAGGGGCAGGGAGGGGAGGGGAGGGGCAGGGAGGGGGGGCACGGCGCGTGCTCTGAACAGGAGCAGAAGCAGCTGGGAAAGGTCCAGGGCAGCCCCGCAGCCAGCCCCACGCGAACATCAGGAAGAGCGCTTTGATGATCTTCCAGCCAAGGCGCAGGCCGGGGAGCTGCGTCACTGTGCATCTCGCGTCGGGAGACAGCTGAGCCCACAGTAACCCCAGCACCACGGAAGGTCCCCTCACAGGACCAGCTGTCACCCCAGGAAGCCTTCACGGTGGGGGACTCCCCCCACCTCTCCCTGCTGCCATTTCCTCCTCTGATTGCCACCCCTGCCCCTTCCCAACGTCTCTATCAACTTCTACGTTGGCTGGCCGCCATCCACCAAACAATCCCAGAGTCCGGGCAACTGGAACAGTGGCCCCACTTCCTGAGCAGGCTGCAGGTCAGCACGGGCTGCGTTGCAGGTGAGCCCAGCCAGGGACCCAGGGCAGGCCTTCTCAGGGCAGAGTCGCAGAGCGCGGGGCGGGCTGGGGGCCTTGGCTGAGAGTGGCAGCCTCGCTTCTCCTTCATTCCCCTGCACAAGTTCAGCATGAACTGGCCGCCATCGTCAGCCAAATAAAGATTTTTCAAAAGAATGATACAACCGAGTACGTGCGTTACTAAAACAACCGGAAATTTATAAGACCTCAGAGTTGGAGACATGCTAGACCAACCCCAGAAAGCTAGGGCGGTGACCAGGACTTGTGTGGAATACATTATGCCTTCATCATTTAGTGTAGAAAGCATAGAACCCAGTGAGTCCTGTGGGACCACACAGAGTCACAGAACTTAAGCGAGTGAGGTGAAGAAGTACTTAAATACAAGTCAAAGGAGGCGGAGAGGCCTGGGTCTGTGTGTAAGTCCAGGCACGTGTGGCGGCACTCACAGCCTCCAGCCTGCTGGATGCCGGGCGCTGCGTGGCATCAGCGGGGTGTTGGGTGGGGAAAGTCTGTCCAGAGCTGTGGGTGTTTCTGATCACCCCCTCCACTGCTGGCACCCTAGTCTGCAGTGTTTGCATTTGCACTGGAGTCCTCCCCGGCTTCAGAGAGAGGAAGGCTGGGGCTCCCTCTGGAGGTGCACAACAGCTCCGACTTCAATCGGCTTGGAGCCAGGAGTTCCCTCATTTTGCTTCTTACTCTGAACTCTCGGATGTGGCAGAAGCTTGGCTTTTTAGAAATACAGGGTTTGTAATAGGCGCAGAAAGCGTCTTACTTGATATTGATAAGTATCCAACATTAACCCTCCTTCCATAAAAGTGGTAGGATGCCATTTAGTCTGTTGCTCCCTTCCCCTAAAACGATCACACGCACAGATCCAATTTCATTTTCACACTGGAAGGAATAAAATTTTTACCCTGGGGCTGGAGCTTGAATAATTTGCAAATTAAATTTTGCTTTTTTTTTTCAAAAAAATTGATTACAAGTCAGTGCAATCACCAGGAAGAAACACGTAAGTCGTTCCTAACTTTCAATGTTTCCACAGTGATTACATGTTGTATTAATCAAGGTCACGGCCACCTCGTTGTACCCGTGTCAGTGAAGACCTGATGCGATGTGTTAATTAAGAATCACCATGGCAATGGCTGCCGCCTGAGCTCCACAGCCCTCCACGAGCAGGAACGGGGCGTGGGCACGCGCTTCACCCTGTTACCCCCCCTCCCCCGCCCCCCGTCCTCCCCCAGTCCCCAGTGAGGCTAAAATCCCATCAGACAGACGCAGCAGCACCCATGCAGAGACCATAGGACCCGGCCTTGTATTAAAATCCTGGGAGGAAACATTCATTGCTGCTTCATTGTATGTATGGATAGTTTTCAAATACCATGCTCTTCTTTATTGCTCAAATCTCATTCCAAATATGATTGCTTCTGTGGGGAATTAGAAATGATTAGAAAACAAGTCCTAAGCTACAAGTTAAAGCCCGATTTTTCTTTCCAGCACTTGGGGACAAATTTCTGTTCTTGCTACACAGGCTCAAGATCAGCCCCTGACCCCTGGGGCTCTCTGTGGCCCCCAAAAAGCACCCGCCTCCCTCTGTCATTGAAAACCCTAACAGTCACAATTACCAGCTCAAGTCTCAGCATGGAAAAGAGCCATCTTGTCTGGAGATAAAGGGATGGGCTTCACATGTGTTTGTTTTTTGGCAGCCTGGTGTTGCAGGAATTCCCACCTTGGTCAGATCATCCTCTGAATGCTCCACGATGACCCTGTCCACAGTGCATTCTTTTCTATCTCTCTAAGCTACTGAAGCCTTAAACTCATTTCTCAGGCTTCTGCAAAAGAAGTCTTTTTTTTAAGTAGAGAAGAAACATAATCTATGTTGCCTGCCTGCAAAAGTAAAACATCTTTGTTTGCAAATGCATTTCTTTCCCAAAACATGACACTGCATACCATCTTCTTGTTTTCCCCATAGAAAACGCATCTGCAAAGAGAAATTAAGAAAAGTTTCTTCCACAGGGGCTTCACTGTTATTTAGTTTCTAAAATACTAACTACTGATGACCACTGTAGATGATCTTTCCTACTGCAAGAATGTTCCGGGCTTCCGCTTTCACTATATTTGATGTTAGTATAACATGTGGAGGAGATGGGGACAAACAAGTCGTTTAAGGATTCAGGTGGACCTGTTGCAACAATGAGAAGTACAAAATGTCATGTCAAAACCAGCTTTACAATTTCGGTGTGGGGGGGGAGGGGGGTATAATTGGGTGGGGGGAGGGGGGTAAAATTGGGTGGGGGGAGGGGGGAGGCGGGGAAGGGAAGTGAAGGGTAAACAAAGGAGGAGGCTGCAATGCTTGGTAAGAAATGTATGCATTATCCTGCCCATGTAATTGTTGCCCCTCTGTACAGTATGTTCTCAAATAAAATAAAATACAATTAAAAAAAAAAAAAAAAAAAAAAAGAATGTTCCGGGCTGAATTCTGCTCCCACTGCTCTCCAGAGTGTTCTGGGCTGAATTCTGCTCCCTCTGCACTCATAATGGGGGCCTGGCCCTGCTCCTGAGCTCGGCGGGCAGGTGGTCTCCGGGGTGTGTCCCCCTTCGTGAGTGGCCCTGTGAGGAGAGATCAGGACACACGGAGGACACAGGCAGAGGCCCATGTCCCGAAACCAGCCCTCGCCACCCCTGGGCCTTCCAGGACGTCCAGAAAACCAGTTTGGTGCCTTCACCACCAGCAGTGTGACACTTCAGACAGAGCCGCTGTCACCCACTGTCACCTGCCCCACGTGTCAGGAGAGGAGAGGTCACGAGCAGGAGAGCTCCAGGCATCGTATCTACATTTAAGACGGAAAAGGAGGGAATGTGACTTCAGATCAAAATGCCTGGAAGGCAGGACTCGCACCTTGGACTTCAGACGCTCTGCTGCCAGCTGCAAAGGCACTGCGGGGCTCAACACAGTTAATCGGCTCCAGAACCAGAAAATCCAGGGGTGTTGACCTGGTTCAGAGGACATAATCTGGACTAAGAGTCTTTGTCTCTGGATTTTTCTCTCACTGTATTTCCTTTACTTTCCTGCTTCTCCTGAGTATTCCTAGAAACCCTAGGCTTTTTTTCCCTCATGGCAACAAAGTGGCTGCTCAGTTGCAGGTCCCACATCCCCACCTCCCAGAACCCTATGGAAAAGCACAGGCTCACTTCCCCCTTCGCACACTCTCCTGGACTAATTATGAGAGATACGTTTTATACTCCACCCTCAGCCCAGTGTCTAACAAGGCTGTGTTCACTTGATAATATCAATGAGCCTCAACACTGCGGAAAGGCAAAGCTTTGTGCCAGCCCAATTAAATTTCTCCTTCGGTCATCAGATGTAATGACAAGAATGATCATTCTGCTTCAAAACCATCAGTGAATAAAGTATTTAAAAGTAATCTAATCAGGGCTGGGAAGGTGGCTCAGTGGTAGAGCGCTTGCCTTTCATGCATGAGGCCCTGGGTTCCGTTCCTCAGCACCACATACGCAGAAAAAGCCGGAAGTGGTGCTGTGGCTCAAGTGGTAGAGCGCTGGCCTTGAACTGAATTGCTGAGGGACAGTGCCCAGGCCCAGAGGTCAAGCCCGCCTCCCCCCAAAAAAGTAATCAAATCTAATCTAAGTCAAAACAGATCACTGAGATAGAACATAGGTCGGTAGCCAGACACAGTGGCACACACCTGTAATTCTAGCCTTCAGCTGCCTGGGGCAGGAAGATCACACGTTCAAAGCCAGACTGCTCAACACATGAGACTGTTCAAAACATAAAACACACAGAGAGAGGAATTTAACATCATCTGCACAGCCCTAGAACCTTTTCCCTCTCAGCCACAGTCATGATTCCTCATCACTCCCATTTCCACTCCAAAAGCATCTGCCACCTAGCCACCGTCTGCCAACTTCACCTACTTCCACAACCTACTACCCACTTCACCCAGCCTCTCCTCTATCCTCCAGCTCTGAAAGTGAACGCACAAACAAATGTCCCTATGCGCCCAGCCACTCTAGAGACGTTGGGAATGCTTGTTCTCAGGTTAGGAAGGAGAAGTGGCCGTGTAGCTCCGCCCCTCTCTGGACTTTCTCTGACTGGTTCATGGTGCAGTTCTACGCCTATGAAGCACACAGTGGGGCTCGAAACGTGCCTGCGGTGCACAGCAAGTGGAAGCGGCCGGTAGCAGCCGCGCTGGGGCCACCAGGGGGCGCTCCCAGAGTCGGCCTGACGGCTCACCGCGGCAGCGCCCTGGCCAGACCCAGTCAAGGACGGTGCTGGGTGCGACCACGGAAAGCGGCCAACCCTGTGGGCTTTGCCACCTTAGCAATCACAAATCAAGGCCACAGACGGTTGTTTGCTGAGCAACTCTTGTGTCAGCTAGGGACACAATTTAGGGATGAAATGGCACTAATGCACAATGTAGGGATGAAATGCACTAATGCACAATGTAGGGATGAAATGCACGAATGCACAATTTCAGGGTGAAATGGTTCTAGCATTCCGTTTCGCTCCTCCATGAGCTGAGGGTGCGCAGTCTGCAGCTGGCCCCATCTCCCCGTTCTCTCTCCTTTCTTCCGAGGTCCCCGATATTTGTGTTCTCACAGTCTTTAGCAGCACAACGTCCATCGGTGTTAAGTGTGTCCACACTAGATCACATGCCGCATGAGGAAAGCAGCCACGTTGAGCTGACAGGTGCTTTACAGACATCGCTGCGCTGTCGGGAACCACAGCCTACTGTCGGTGCAGCGGGAACAGAGGGGTGGTGCAAGGCCACTCTGGGAGTGCTGGTCCTCCATGGATGGACGCGTGCTGTGCTGGTCTCAGTGCACGCCACACCTCACAAGGCGCTGAAATTCTGAGTGCTCTCCCAGCGCCTCTGGCTGGGCCAGGACCGAGAGCCAGGCAGGAGTGAGTACCTCGAGCTGAGCGAGGAGCTGCCTAGGCCCCGGGCCCCTCAAGGCACTCTACACATGGGGTCAATCAGGACCTCCCCTCCCCCAAAGAGCCTGGGCTGGCCAGCTGGGCATCCCTGCTGGGTCAGGTCTGCTTCCAGAAGGCAGGCTGCCTGCTGACCCCAGGACGGGCCTGAGAGGTGAGGACGCAGACCCAGGATGGACCTGCAATCCATCCACACCCCACTTCTAAACAGTGCCTCCAGCGTGACCAAAGGGAAGTATGGCTCACACAGCTTCTGCGGTTTGGCAGGTCCCGCCATGAAAAGCACTGCTAACAAGGTTTGAGGAACCGTGAGTAGTCAGCACCAGGGTGACAGGATGGCTGATGTGATGTCAGGAACGAGGCGGCCCCACCATGGAACCCACAGCCTGGCGAGGTTCACAGAGCCACAGAAACCACGGAGCCACAGAACCCACAGCCTTGCGAGGTTCACAGAGCCACAGAACTCACAGCCTTGCGAGGGTCACGGAGCCACAGAACCCACAGCCTTGCAAGGTTCACGGAGCCACAGAACCCACAGCCTTGCGAGGTTCACGGAGCCACAGAAACCACGGAGCCACAGAACTCACAGCCTTGCGAGGTTCACGGAGCCACAGAACCCACAGCCTTGCGAGGTGAAACCACGGAGTCACAGAACCCACAGCCTTGCAAGGTTCACGGAGCCACAGAACTCACAGCCTTGCAAGGTTCACGGAGCCACAGAACTTGAGGGCTTACGAGGTTCACAGAGCCACAGAACTCATGGCCTAGCAAGGGTCACGGAGCAGCAGAACTCAGGGCCTTGCTAGGCTGCAGGAGCGAGGGTCACAGAGCTGCAGGACAAGCAGGGCACCAGGACCCACAGAGGCCAAAGCTCAGACCCCACTCTGCAGTGTTGCCTCCTTCTCCCAGGGCAAATACAGCCCCACCCCAAATGGCAACTGGATAACAAAGAAGACAAAAATCAAAACTGCAGTCCCACAAGTGAACATGCAGACAGCGCCTGGACACTGACGAGACTCCAGTAACACAAGCCACACAGCAATTAACTCTAAGCACCTGCCTCTAACGTGATCATCACTGATAAAGAACTGCCAGTTAAACGAGCCTGTTAACTCTGTCCTCTTTTCCTCTCCCTTTCTCCCTCCCTTAGGTTCTCTCCCTCACTTTCCCCCTCCCTCTCTACGCTCCCCCTCCCCTTCCTCCCCTCCCCTCTCCCCTCTCTACGCTCCCCCCTCCCCTTCCTCCCCTCCCCTCTCCCCTCTCTACGCTCCCCCTCCCCTTCCTCCCCTCCCCTCTCCCCTCTCTCTTCTACTCTCTCCCCTCTCTCCCCTCTCCTTTCCCTCCCATCCACCCCCTCCTCTCTCCTGGCCACCATGATGAAGCAAACTTCCCTCCTCCACCACTCTTCCATACCTTCCAAAAATCAGCAATATTTTAGAGAGTTTATTTCATTAAAAGCTTCATTAAACAACCCATTTTCCATTCCACCGATGTAAAACCTTTTCTTAAAGACAAGAAATTTGCCCTATCATAAAACAAGTATTTTAGTATGCAGGTATGTTTCACTTTGCTTTTGGTGTGAAGTAGCTCTATGAAGGGGTCTGGTTACCATCTTTACATACAGGCACATACGGTTCTCTCCACTATATTCACCTTCCCTCTGTATCTATTACATATTGTCTATTTGTTACATTTTGTGCAGATAATGTGCTTCTGTGATGTTTACCCCACCCACCGCCCTCCTTTCTCCAAATAGCTCCCCCTTTACAATCATTTCATATCATGGGTAGATCCTACGATCCTGCATATGAACAAAACCACGTGACTCCTTTCTGAGCTTGGCTCGTTTCTAGTTCCACCCACTTTTCCGGAAAGCACGCCACGCCTTCTTTACGGCTGAATAATACTACAGAGCATATGTGTGCCCCATGTTCCTTCACCACAGCTGCTGGTCTAGGTGTTGCTTTGGAAGCTCTGTAAGGGCCGCTGGGCTGGCCCCTGGAGTCAGGGCTCTGACCCCAGGCCTCGCTGGCCTGTACGCTCTGAGACTGCTCCTTGGGTACAGTTTGCAGCCTGGTACAGTGTTGTTGTTATTGTTACTTTGTTTGGGTTTGATGTAGGCTTTTTGTTCTCACCAAAACGACAAGAACAGAGAAGGAAGCATATCAGATGTCTGGGAGCCGAGTTAGTCCTCAGGCTCAAGCTACAGAAGGGAGACTCAAAAGGTGTCAAGACAGACAAAACCTGGGTATTTTCCACTTTCACATGACGTTTCTTTTTTCATACACAAGAGTACTCTGGTGATTTTGTAAACTTATTACAAGAAAGTATAGTGGTTCATTTTCCCTAGACCTTTTTCATAGTAGTATCAGATTTATTTCGCAGCAAATCTCACTCGGGGCAGACTCCGTCACACAGGTTTTGTAACTTACCACTAGTTACTAGCTGTTTTATCCCCTTTAAACTTTTGACTTCAGATGGAAGTCTTTTTCTTAAGTATTCTTTCTAGTTGGGAAACAGCTAGGGAGAGATATTATATAGTCAGTGACTTCCGCGGGTCCCACCATTCTCACGGTTAACTTTTCGCTCCTGTGCCGGTACTGGGACTCGGATCAGGGCCTCAGTGCTCTCTCTCCACTTTTTCTCTCTGGGCAGCACACCTCCTCTTGAGCCGCAGCTCCACTTCCAGTTCTTAGGTAGTTTATTATAGATAAGCATTTTTAACAGACTTCTTTGCCGGGACTGACTGCAAATGGAAATCCTCACATCTCGGCTTTCTGTGGAGCTGGAGCTGCAGGTGTGAGCCACCAGAGCCAGCTCTGACACTAACTTTCTACTTCTTTCAGGGGTGAGGGACCCTTTCTCTGCCAAAGGCCGTTGAATATTTGTAACATATACAGTGAGGCAGAGAGGCCACAGGAATCCACGAGCTGCGGGTCCCACCATGCACCCCAAGCTACGAACCTGCCGGTCCCACCATACACCCCAAACTACAAACCTGCCAGTCCCACCATACACCCCAAGCTACGAACCTGCCGCTCCTACCATGCACCCCAAGCTACGAACCTGCCGCTCCTACCATGCACCCCAAGCTACGAACCTGCGGTCCCACCATACACCCAAGGCTTTATCAGGCTTCACAAAGCCCTGAGCCAAGGCTTCCCACCCATGAAGCCAGCTCCCTAAGAGGAATTGTTTTGTAATTCCTCCTTACCTGGCAGCTGCATCTCGGGTCCTGCTCCTGCAAGGCCTCCTCTAGGAAGCAGTGGTCTACCGCGGTGGAGATGGCGGCTCTCCTCCTGGCCACGGGCCTGGTCACGACGTGGCCGCAGAGGGTCATGTCATTACCACCTCATCTGAGGGCGGCCCCTGCCCACCCACAGCGGTCCTCCACCTGGCTGTGGTGCTAGAAACCCAAAGTGCTTTTCAAGCACAGGTCCCCAGGAACACTTGAGCCCAATTAAGTCGGATTTTCCGTAGCAGAATTAGTAGTAGCTTGTGCATGTGTCACTTTTGTTTGTTCTTTAAAAGTACTTGTTCTAGTGTGTTTTTCTTTACCTCCACTAGACCTGAACCCTCTTTCGGAGAGGTGGAACTCTTCCGCTCTTTTTAATGTTCCTAGCTACACAGTTTGGGTTTGTAGCTTCTAATTACACATTAGAACCACAGGTGAGCGACAAATCCTGAAATGGAAGGAAGTAAAACTTACGTGAAAGAACCAAGCCAGCACTAAAGATGTCAAAGATGTATAGACCAGAAAAGGCATCCACGTTCCTGAACATGCATGTTTGGGGCCTCTGCAGACAGGCAGGAGGAGCTGTCTGAAAGTGCCGTCAGCAGAGGCGTGGCTTGGGAGGCCCAGGCCCCCACTTTTTGGTGTAATACACAGAGCAAGGAGATGAGAAGGGAATCTGCAGTTACAAACAAATCCTGTAGCCAATCAACGTAAACCAGGTGCAGGTGCAGTAACTGCTGGGTTCTTGCTGAGCCAAGTAAGCCAAGGTAAAGGCTGCTTACTAATAAAACTCTCCCATTAGAACGCTTTGATCTTTGATTAGAAATTGAATAGGCTCAGGAGTGTAGATTGTTTTCTGTGTGCCTGCTCTCCTGTGTTCTCACAGTAATCTAATCAGAGCTACATGAAACCAACGTGGTTGTTACACATAAAATTTTTTGAAAGCAGTCAATATTCTGAAACACCACAAGATGGAGATGATACTCCATTTACAGGGTGCTAGGCGTTTGGGTTTGGTTTGTACTCTTTGTTTAAAATGCTCCCAAAGTCTTTTGGACTTTTGTGGTTAAAATAAAGAAAGAAAGAAAGATTTCCAAGTGGATGGACCTAGAACAAATCGCATTAAGTGAGGTAAACCAAGCTCATGTTTTCTCTCGTTTGTGGAAGCTAGATCTAAAGTGCACCGGGACATGATAAATTATACGGGACTGTAGGTATTCACACACAGCGAGGCCGAAGGAGGACACTGCTGGGGGAAGAGCACAGGCCTCTGATCATACAGAATGCTGCTTACCGAATGAAGACAAAAAATGAAGATCTCCAGACCATCAGCGTTTCTAAATGACATTTAAAAGCAAAACCTCCAATAAAACAAAATTGTTACAAGGCTAGCCATTATAAAGCGGGGTGAGGACTGTGAGTAATCTTTGCTTGTGTGCTGGCCGTTTGCATTTATCTTCTGTATGGAGCTCTGTAGTTTCCTCTAAGAAGCAGCTTCTAGATAAGGAGTCATTCACCCCTGATCCCACCCCTGCTAGACTTGAGAATCACTTAAAGTCACTGTCGGAGCAGGCCTGACATCATATGACTGCTAAGAATAACACTTATGGTGTTAAGCATCTAAAGTTGGGTGTTTGTTTCAGCTAAAACAAGAAAGAAATCAGTACCTGGTGCCAGTGGCTCACAGCTACCAGCCTAACTACCTTGCGTTAAGATCAGGACTGGGACCAGTTCCTGCAAAACAACCTGAAACCTCACCTCAGCCAAGAAAGCACGCACAGTGGCGTGCGCTGGCCATTCCAGCCCCACTGGAGGCTGCGAGCAGGAGATCACAGTTCCAGGCCAAGCTGGGCAATGCAAGTTCATGAGACTTCTTCTCAATAGAAAATCTGGGCATAGTGGCGCATGTTTGTCATTGCAATCTAGGCCAACCTGGGCCTATCTCAAAAGGAACCAGAGGAAACAGGGCTGGAGGCACTGAAGCCCTGGATTCCACCCTCTGTGCCACGGAAGCAGAAAAAGGAAATAGGGGTGCTGTAGAAGTGGGGTGCTAACGTAAGAAGACATCTAAGAGGTAGCGTTTGCGGTCAGGAAATGGGCACTGAGGCAGTAACCACCAGACACTGTGTAAATCGTACTCTCAGTAATGTAAGAGTATAGACCAGAGTCCTTAACCTTGCAGTTGGAAAGGACTGGTTCTCACCAAGGGATAATTTTGGCCCCCCTGGACATTTCTCAGAAACTGAAGACATGGTTGATTTGGTCCAAACTGGAGTGGGAAGAAGTGTTCGTATTGGCTATATTGGCTCTCTTAAGCCAATGGAAAATTCACAATGGATGGGAAACAAAGCAACAGTTGTAACTGTCATTTCTCCTCCATACTTAAATCCTGTTTCAGCTGAAATGGTTTGCTGTTCAGATTAAGTGGCAAAAACCAGACCACAAAGCCTAAAATGCAGAGGTTCACAGAAGTCAGTCATGGAATGAATACACAAAAATGCATCTAGATTTCCTTACATCGTTTCTATCATCTTGTTTTGTCTGCACTTTGTGAGCTTACAGTGGAACTACATTTTCATGTTTTAAGCACACTTGTGTGCTTTTCTACCCTGATCTTGAGATGCTTACCGACAGTTCTGCTTCACTGGGTTTAAGCATGACAAAGACTCCTACTTCCCTCACAAATCCTCTGGCTCCCACCAGGATAAAATTACTCAGAAAAAGTAAGCTAACTTATCCCACTAGCTCCTGTAAATAAATCTGCTCTCACAGAGTTCCTGGCTACTGGAAGCGTAGGAAACTGTGTTGAGCAGGCAGCTTCTGGCAAGTACTGTGTCATGGCATACCAACTAGAGAAGGAAAAACAAAAACACCCCGTGACATTCCAGAGAACACAACCTGCAGTACTGGGGACTGAACCCAAGGCTTCACACACTCTAGCAGGTGCGCTACCACTGGGCCACTCCTCCAGCACAGCTAATCTTTGAAGGGAGAAACAGATGAACAGCACCTTGAGTGAGGAACCGCCCGCGCGGGGAGCAGGAACACGATTTGACTTAGATGGTAGATTTAGTGCCCACACAACTTTTGCCATCATCCGTCAAGTGGTACCAACCAACGATCAAGCACATTTCACCTGGTACTAACATTGCACGGGTGAGAAAAGGCAAAAGCAGAAATTACGGGGCCCACAGGAGACCCAGCAGCCCGGGACGAGGGTGCTGACCAGCACACTACCAAGCACGCCTCACCCTGGCTACCTTTACTTCTCCCTCCTCACCCAACCGCCTTCTTCTGTTGGAATTTAACCTCTGCCTTCTCAGCACCTTGGTGCCCTGGGAGCTTCTTCCCTTTTTTCTGTTGGGTCTGAGAACTTCACGCTCAAGGCAGCGAGCAGCAGTGGCCCCAGGCCTCTACCAGAGCCAGACTGCCATGTTGGCCGCACAGTGCCAACTCCACACCTTCCACAGACCTGCTCTTGAACTGCCCACCATCCCACACAGAGTTCATCTGACTTGTAGTAAGAAAGGATGTTCACTACGCATTTGCTAAGTGGAATCAGAAAAGAGGCAGTAATGCTTAAAATCACAGCCTAATAGTAGCGTTAAGTCTGATATGGCTGCATTTCAGTAAATCCAGACATAAATTAAGGAAGCTGTGTAGCACATATTTCATTAGAAAAATTATTTTATTAATTATGTTATATACATTTTACTTAATACAGAATTTGTAACTATCTGATTCAATATATATATGTAATTTTTCATATTGAACATTGAGGCAATTTATACAATGAACAAAGTTTAAACACTTCTATTTTAAATAAGTCTGTCAAAATCTAGATATATATGTGTGTGAATATGCGAATGAATATATATGTTAGTTAAGAGAAACTATAGAAAGTTTAAAAACTTTAAAGCTTCAGAATTCTAAGAAAACCACTATAAAATGTTAAGTATTTCAATGAAAAATTAAATCTTTCAAAAATGACTAAGAACAAATCTGTATTTTTTTAATGCTGGACCCAAACATAACATGGAACTATTTAGGTTTTAAATTATAAATTATGTTAATTTTAACATTTGCAAAATATTTTCAGTGTCTTGAATAGCAAAAGTTTAAGAAAATTTATCAAAACTCTAGCTCAGATGAGAAGAACGATCCCTTTTAGAAGTGTCAGAGCAATAAACAATGCAATTTTCTTCTCTCTGGCACTTGGCAGTAGGGACAAAAACACAGGATTTATTTAAAATAATAACAATCTTATTTGTTTCTCCTTTTCATTTCAAGTAAAATGGCTATGTATGACAAAATGTTTCAAATTATAGATTAAGTATCCAAATATTCAGTAAATAAACAAAAACATAGTACCTTTCAAAGTCCCAAGATGTTCCCAAATATAAGAGGGAGTTGGTATCTTTACATGTAACATTACAGAACCTATGCTATCATTGGATAAATAATCCTATACTGTTATCCAATTTATCATAAAATGAGGCCAAATTAAAACAAACCTATACATTCAACTAATATAAATAAACTTAAAAGTTCGTGGAATAACTCTCCTACATATGAATAGAATACCTATTACATACCAGCTTTCCAATAGTCTCCATTCCTTTAATTAAATTTGATATACTTATTTCATTCCCAGAATTATCTCCACTCCTTGCCATCCACACAAAAGTAAGAAAATGGAAGTATGATTTCTAAAATTATTTAACAATTCATAGATTATAACTTCATTTTAATTATTATGGTCATTTAAAAATCTAACAATATATAGCTTTCCAATCTTGTCAGCCTATAGACACGATCATTTAAGACAATTAGCACAAGAAAAGATTGCTATAGCAGCTTTCACAATTCAAGCAAAAGACTTCAGGAAAGTGCTCAATCTGCTCACTGTTTTTTTGTGTTTTTTTTCGTTTGTTTGGGTTTTTGTTTTTGTTTTTGTTTTTTTTTTGGTGCTAATACACTGGGCTTGAACCCAGGTTTTTCTGCTCCTATCTCACTCTGCCAATTAAACCACACTCCCAGTCCAGTTTGTCTACAGGTTTAGAAATATAATCGCTTGGATTTTTCTGTCCTGGCTGGCTTCAAACTGCCGTCTTCCTAGATGGCAGCCCCCTGAGTAGCTATGATTCCAACAGCAGACAGCTGCCAGCACCCTGCTATCTCTAACTTCTGCTAGAGAGTCTGGGGAATGTTACTCTGACAGAAGGATGACTGCTGATTTACAAAAATGAACAGACACAGACATGTACTTTACACCTATACCAATTAGCTCCTGACCATGTATACAAATAAAGGGCCAAAACACATTATGAAACACATAATTCTCAAACTATTTCAGATACATTTCACAGGACTGTTGTGAAAACTCACAACACAAAGAAAAAAAAAGCACAGCGTTTAGTGATTATCACAAATACTATTTACGGAACAATGATGAAAGTGAAATGTCATTACTGACTTGAGTTTGTCATCTTCTGTTTATTTCTGATGGTGGCTCGGAGTTTACGTATGACCAGCCTATCGGGTAGAATCATATCGCCTTGTTGTTCTAGGTAATCTAATAGATTCTCGGTCCACTGGAGGGCAGCTGCATGATCTATATGTTTCTCTGGAACCAGTTCTGTGTCCTCCTCCTCATTTTCACTGGATTCATCTGTCTGGCCTTGGGCTCTCTTGATGATTTCAGTGTCGGTTAACACCTCGTATCCTGGCTCAGTACTGTCCACTTCAAGCCATCTTTCAATGTTCTCAGTGGTGGGGCTTTCCAGTCCTCTGGTATGCTGTAAAAGGGTGGCCACAGTAGCCACAGAAATATCTTCTTCATCAAAGACCAACCCTTCTTTCTCCTCTATGGTGGGGAGAATCTGCTTCCAAGCTCTGCTAATGGTAACCGGCTTCACCAAGTTCCACGCCATGGCTACTTCATAAAGTGCGTCCAGCAGAGTTAACCTCTTCCAGAATGATTTCAGGTCATTGCCTTCTTCCAGATTGTTCTGCAGAAGGCCTGCCCGATAGTTCCTCTTGGTCGCTGCTATGACCCCCTGGTCCAGGGGCTGAATCAGTGGAGCCACATTGGGTGGTAAATACTTGGCAAAGATCTGGCCATCCTCTGACCGCAGGACGTTTTCATTTGGGTGCGTTGGCGAATTACCCAGCAGCAGCACAGCCTTCTCCTGCAAGCCTTTGGATCTTAAGTGCTCTCGAACCTGTGGCACAAAGATCTTATCGAACCACTGTCGGAAAATGGAAAGGTCCATCCATGCACCTCTCCGGCTGAAATAAGAGACGGGCAGGTTCACGGTGTCCGTGGCCTTGAAAGAGCGAGGCTTCCTCGCTCCGCCCACCACACACAGCTTCAGCTTGTGCAGACCCGTCGCGTTGGCGCAACACATGACAGTGATTCTTTCCTCGGAGGACCTGTGCCCGGGGGCGGAGCCTTTCCCTCGGACGCCCGAAGTCCTGGCAGGGAGACACTTCCAGAACAGCCCGGTCTCGTCCGCGTTGTAGATCTGTTCGGGCTGCAGATTCTCCCGCTCGACAAAGTCTCGGAAGCTGTTGCAGAAGTCCTCCACGGCGGCCTGGTCGCCGTTCGGCCGCTCGTTCCGGATGTTGACCTCCCGGATGCTGTGCCGCTGCTTGAAGCGGGTGAGCCACCCGGCGGAGGGGTTGAAGTCGCCGTCCATGCCCAGGGCGTAGAAGAAGAACTCGGCCCTCTTGGCACAGATGGGCCCGGACACGGGGCGGCCGCGGGCCCGCTGCTGGTTGAACCACTCGAGCATGGCGCGGTCCAGCTCCTCGTACATGGACGGCTTCATGGACTTGCGCTTGGCCAGCAGGCTGGTGGAGTCCGAGCTGCTGGCGTAGCTGATGATCTTCTCCTTGTTCTTCCGGATGTCGCGCACCGTGGTCTCGCCGATGCCGTACGCCGCGGCCAGCCGCTTGGGCGGGGCCCCGTCCTCCAGCTTCCGGATGATGTCCAGCTTGTCCTTGATGGTCAGCACCACGCGCTTCCGCTTCCCCGACATGGCGCCCGGGCGAGGAGGCGCGGCCTGGAAGAGGGGCAGAGGGGGTGACGGGGTCCCCCAAACCCTGACCCCGCGGCCGGGTTCGAACCCAGCTCGGCGCGCGGCCCGGGCCTCGCTGACCCCCGAACCCCCCCCGGCCTCGCTGACCCCCGAACCCCCCCCGGCCCTCGCTGACCCCCGAACCCCCCCCGGCCTCGCTGACCCGTCCTCCCCCCCGGCCTCGCTGACCCCCGAACCCCCCCCGGCCTCGCTGACCCCCCCGGCCTCGCTGACCCCCGAACCCCCCCGGCCTCGCTGACCCCCCCGGCCTCGCTGACCCCCGAACCCCCCCCCGGCCTCGCTGACCCCCGAACCCCCCCCGGCCTCGCTGACCCCCGAACCCCCCCCGGCCTCGCTGACCCCCGAACCCCCCCCGGCCTCGCTGACCCGTCCTCCCCCCCGGCCTCGCTGACCCCCGAACCCCCCCCGGCCTCGCTGACCCCCGAACCCCCCCCGGCCTCGCTGACCCCCGAACCCCCCCCGGCCTCGCTGACCCCCGAACCCCCCCCGGCCTCGCTGACCCCCGAACCCCCCCCGCCTCGCTGACCCCCGAACCCCCCCCGGCCTCGCTGACCCCCGAACCCCCCCCGGCCTCGCTGACCCCCCCGGCCTCGCTGACCCGTCCTCCCCCGGCCTCGCTGACCCGTCCTCCCCCCGGCCTCGCTGACCCCCGAACCCCCCCCGGCCTCGCTGACCCGTCCTCCCCCCCCCCGGGCCTCGCTGACCCCCGAACCCCCCCCCGGCCTCGCTGACCCCCGAACCCCCCCCCGGCCTCGCTGACCCGTCCTCCCCCCCCGGCCCTCGCTGACCCCCGAACCCCCCCCCGGCCTCGCTGACCCGTCCTCCCCCCCGGCCCTCGCTGACCCGTCCTCCCCCCCGGCCCTCGCTGACCCGTCCTCCCCCCCGGCCCTCGCTGACCCGTCCTCCCCCCGGCCCTCGCTGACCCGTCCTCCCCCCGGCCCTCGCTGACCCGTCCTCCCCCCCGGCCCTCGCTGACCCGTCCTCCCCCCCGGCCCTCGCTGACCCGTCCTCCCTCCCTCCCCCCCGGCCCTCGCTGACCCGTCCTCGCTGACCCACGCTCCCGCCCGGGCCCACCTCGGAAGCAGCGACTCCACAGCGCTGACAGCCGCGCGCGCCGCCCCGCCCGGCGCCGCTCCCGGAAGCCGCCCCGGAGGCGGGACTTCCCCCTGCCCGCCGGAAGTGGGCGGGGCGTCCTCTGCGCGCCCAAAGCCGGGGCGGGGCGGCGGCGGGGGCGCTTTGAAGGTGAGCGCGCGAGGGCGGAGCGCGGCGCGGCCTGACAGACAGCCGAGGGCGGAGCGCGGCGCGGCCTGACAGACAGCCGAGGGCGGAGCGCGGCGCGGCCTGACAGACAGCCGAGGGCGGAGCGCGGCGCGGCCTGACAGACAGCCGAGGGCGGAGCGCGGCGCGGCCTGACAGACAGCCGAGGGCCGAGGGCGGCGCGGCCTGACAGACAGCCGAGGGCGGAGCGCGGCGCGGCCTGACAGACAGCCGAGGGCCGAGGGCGGCGCGGCCTGACAGACAGCCGAGGGCCGAGGGCGGCGCGGCCTGACAGACAGCCGAGGGCCGAGGGCGGCGCGGCCTGACAGACAGCCGAGGGCCGAGGGCGGCGCGGCCTGACAGACAGCCGAGGGCCGAGGGCGGAGCGCGGCGCGGCCTGACAGCCGAGGGCGAGGACCGCGTCTCCCGGCGGGCGCCAGTGAGGTACGACGGGCTGGCAGGGACGCCGCGCCCTCGGCCCCGCTCTGCCCCTCGGCCCCGCTCTGCCCCTCGGCCCCGCTCTGCCCCTCGGCCCCGCTCTGCCCCTCGGCCCCGCTCTGCCCCTCGGCCCCGCTCTGCCCCTCGGCCCCGCTCTGCCCCTCCCTCGGCCCCGCTCTGCCCCTCGGCCCCGCTCTGCCCCTCCCTCGGCCCCGCTCTGCGCCCCTCGGCCCCGCTCTGCGCCCCTCGGCCCCGCTCGGCCCCTCGGCCCCGCTCGGCCCCTCGGCCCCGCTCGGCCCCTCGGCCCCGCTCTGCGCCCCTCCCTCGGCCCCGCTCGGCCCCTCGGCCCCGCTCTGCGCCCCTCCCTCGGCCCCGCTCGGCCCCTCGGCCCCGCTCGGCCCCTCGGCCCCGCTCTGCGCCCCTCGGCCCCGCTCGGCCCCTCGGCCCCGCTCTGCGCCCCTCGGCCCCGCTCGGCCCCTCGGCCCGGCCGCCGGGCAGTGGGGACGCGCGCCGGTCTCCGCGCTGCGGTGGGGAGGAGCGCGGCCTGGAGAGCGGGTTCCGGCCTCTGCCGCCCGCCGTGCCGTGCCGGGCGCGGCCCTCGCCGCCCGTTCCGGGTTGTTCCCTGGCCCGGACCCTCCGGCGTCGGGGCGGGCAGAGCCGGGCCGGTCCAGGGGGGGTTCCCGGGGCGCCGGGTGGCGGGGGTCTCGGGAGCGGACCCCGGTTGGTGGCCGGTGTCCTGGCCCGGGCAGTGGGGGAGGGACCGGGTCAGCTCCAGCCAGGTGACAGCCCTGGAGCCGAACCCCACCTGGCTGCGCGGCGGGCTGCTGCCGGCCACTTCCCCAGAAAGGCCACCGGACATTCATCTGAGCCCTTTCTTGATCCCTCCCAAGCCCCTTTATGACAGAAAACATCGAGGAGGGGAAATGTCTTAAGAACACGGGTGACATTTGAGCTAGTCTAGGGCTCCGCTGACCTCCAGGTAGTGTCCGTGAACACCGTCCCCTGCTCGCTCACACGGCCGGCTTTCTCTCTTCTGGAGAACATATTAATGAATGAAGATCTGGAGGAAAGGGTGTTGAAAGGGTGTTCTGGGGAGAAACTCAGGTGACATCATCACAGTCCCTTCTTTTAGTTGTAGAATTCCAGTACTGTGAGACAAGGAACGCAATTGATGGGAATGAATTTTGGCTTTTAATTTCCATTCGCTGGCAGGAATCATACCTGTATTATGTGTATCTCAACTTCTAAGCAATCATGAAATGGTGATAGTATTGATCTTCTCTATTCACTTATTGCTTTCTGGTTTTTATCTAACGGCAAGGTATTATTACAGAATAAAAGTCTCATTTCAAGAAACTGAGTGTATGCTGAACATACATAGGAATTGCATGCATTTGCATAGATGCTTTTTCTGAGTAAATCCTAAAGATAGCCTTCCATGCTCATCTCTCTCCAGGTTCGTTCCTCTTTCCTCTGCCCTCATTCTTCCCAACCCAGTCTAATATAGTAAAGAGACCCAGAATTTATCAATAGGAGTCGACTACGTTTGTATTTCCCCTTGCAATAACAGATTTTTTTTTACCTTATTGATAGTTTTGAAGTTGAAATGCTGGCAATTTTTTGATTGACCAAATAAAATCATTTATTTAAAATAAATATATGTTGTCTCAAGCACTGAAATTCTGCAGTTTTTCAAAATAAATATTTTTTCATCAAAGTCTGCCTTTCTCTAAAATCTTTACTTTTGACCTCATTGGGCCATCCCTTAAATTTTCTAATTAGTATCATCCGTAAGATAGTGGAGGGAAGTCTGCAAATATTCCTCTCTTTTACACATTCTTTTCTTGCCTAATGAATGAATAATTTACAAAAGTGTCCTAGTTCATCTGTACTAAAATTCAGTTGGTAACATGATAGGAAAAGCATATTTGTAAACTCCAGACCAATTTTATGGTTATTTTCTGAAAGTAAAATTTAGCAAGGAATAAGATATTAAAATATTTTAAAGGCTTAATCTTTACTACCTATACAAATATATTGGCAGCAGTCATTGTGTCGTACTGGATGGGGAGTCAGGAGACCTGCTCTCACTAGCAAGCATTGTGATCTTGGGTAAATCATTTATACTCCATGTCCTTGCCTTTGATATTTATAAGTGAAAACAAATGGTATGTTCCTTGGAGGATTATTGTCAGGATTTAAGAATAAGTATGAATAACTATGAAAGTAAACAAAAAATTAGGCAATTTCTTTTTAATGAATTTTTTTAATTTTTAAAATAATTTTTTATTTATGTGGTAGTGAGGAATTAAACCCAGAGCCTCATGGCAAGCTCTCTACCAGTAAGCCACATCCCCAGCCCTTGTATTTCTTAATACGTACAGACATCAGTCTTCTTAATAGTGTGATCATCTTTTTCTACCATTGTCCTAGAAATAACATTATAACTTTCTGAACATCTTTTTGGGTTTTTGGTTTTGGTTGTGGCTGTGGGGCTTGAACTCAACATCTGAGCACTATCCCTGAGCTCTTTTGCTCAAGACTAGCATCCTTTCACTTGAGCCACAGCGCCACTTCCAGTTTTCTGGTGATTAATTGGTAATAAGGATCTCACAGACCTTCCTACCCAGGCTGGCTTCAAACTGTGATTCAGATCTCAGCCTCCTGAGAAGCTAGGATTATAGGCATGCGCCACCTGTGCCCAGCTGAGGGTGTTATCTTTTTAAGTCATCTGGTATGTGTAAATCTATTTTGGATCCTAATAAAATCAGCTTTTCACATTATTTCTTACTGTCCATGTTTGCTTCAGTCTATCAAAACCATCTTTGTCATTCATCATCTTTAGTGTTTTTTCATTATTTCTCTCAATTCCAAACATGTTTAGAAGAAAGGCTTATTACAGTGTAATGACTCATGACATGCTCATAATTGGTTTATTCAAATTTAACGTATTTGCTTACAAATACTTATTTGTACTGTATGCCTTCAAATTATAAGTTCCCTAACCTATCTAGTTTCTATTCTAAGAAACACCATCTTTTCAGAAACTCAGTGGACATATTGTAAAGAATACATCCATCAGTAACATAGGAATTTTTTTTTAAAAAGTAACCACACATCTCTGATGTTTTTTTCACCTTCATTGGTTTTAATATAAGCCTTCTTCAAGATGCAACCAAACTATAATGCAGGTAACAGACTCTTGTGCCTAGTGACTAGAATTGTTAATATTGCTATTAGGTTATTGTAGCATTTATTGTCCACACCATAAACATCATTTCTAGCGTATAGTGTTACAACTACTGTTCTGACTTTTAGAGTTGTTACCATCATAAACAGAGACATTGGCTTATAAATATACCAGGATTTATACAATTTAATCAGAAGTATCTTTCCTATTCCAAGCAATCATCTTTTTTATAAACCTGGTCCAGCAATACCTCACTGCTCAAAAAAAAAATTAACTTCCAAGTTTTGGCATTTCTTTCAAAGTGTGTCTCATGTGTTTATGAATGTCCTTAATAATAGTTGGAAACTGCTAATAGTCTACATACATACCCTTAGATTTTTATTTTTCATTTCTGTGGGGGTTTTATGCTGTCATTTATAGAAAATTCCAGGAATGTTCTGTACATGGTAGAAATACTGAAATGATCAGACTCATGTGGTTGTTTCATTGCAGGGAGCTAATGGCTAAATTCTATAAGCCCTTACACGCATGTATAAGATCAGCCTCATTACATCATGACCACACTTCTAGTCCATAGCAACCAGAAGTGATTCTGATTTTCTAATTATCTTACCTATCTCTTGATTGCTCCTTTATTATATACTTGGGATCATTTTAATGGAAATCACCCTTTTTTAACATCAGAAACTGACAGCATTTGGTTTTCTTCCAATATCATCTCTGCTTCACCATGAAACGTTCTTGTTTTTCTACTTGACTACACGATTGGATTGTTAGTAAATTTTCTGTTGGATTGTACCATATCTAACCCTACTGCCAGCTTGCTAAGGTACAGAGAGGCTATCATCAGACTGGATAGGTTATCTTTCACTTTTCACTGCTGCCTCATGTCAGTTGCTACTTTACAACTTTCCTCATGCAAAGTGATTCTTTATAATTCATGTCAGTTTGCTACTCAAAATCCACCTTTGCCTAAAGGATGATCACCTTGGATACCTCATTCTACTTTTCTATTCCTGTCTCCCGTTTTGAGCCTGAAGTTTCGTTTTTGTTTGTTTTCCATCCATAGTTTTTCAGCCTCATTTACTGATCATAAAATGTTTGTTATCAACACCAAACACTTTGTTTTTACTGTTTTTACCTTCCTGAAATTACTTTTTCCTTTACTCTCTCTTTCCAAACATAATCAATCTTTCAACTATAAATATTTTGTGAAGGGCTTGGCCTATTAATATTCTTGCATGTTCATATTTTAATTGCTGTTATTTTTATCATTCATTTTGTACCAAATGAATACCTTGAATTTTTCTTGTTTTTACTTTCGTTTTACATATAAGTATTTATTTTCTGAAGGTCCCAGGAACATGCTTTTTCTTTGTATCCCTTTCAATACAACATAGCACAAGTTGGAAAATATTCATGTCATTGTTTCATAGATGTTGAGTAATTATTTGTATAATGGTTTATAATTTTATATTTATAATAACTTCAGATATCTTACCCAGATATTTCATGTAATTTTACCTTTGTGGATCATTCAATAAAATCATATAAAGATGATGTTTGCCATATATTAATTCATTGGTACAATCTATTATATTTCTATAACTTTATTTTGTAGAAGCTTTCATGAAAATGGTACATGTTAGAAGACATGAAACAAGGAAACGTTCTAAAACTCAAGTGCCTGAACAAAAATCTCGAATTGACTGGCGGCGGACTAAGAGAAGTATCTCACAGTTATGTGACGATGATGAGGAGTTGGGTAGTGACGATGATCTGGATAGTGAGGAAAGTGTTGATAATAACGAAGAGCTTGATAGTAGTGAGGAACATCTTGATAATAAAACAAAAGCAAATGAAAGAGAACTTGCGTTGACCAAAGTTGAAAGTGAAAGAAGCAACAGTAACCTCATTTACACCGGCAGTGGCTCAACATTTGAAGAAGAAACGAACAAAACAAAACTTACTGACTTACTAGGTCATGACAAGCCTCTGAGTCAAGAGGAGGAGGATCTCCACAAGCACAGTGAACAGATCTTAGAGGAGGATTTAGATGAAGAATGTGTCAAACGAGGAAAGAGAAAACGGATAGCCTCTACGATGTATGACAGCAATGAAAGTGAGGACAGTGATGTTCTAGTTAGAAAAGTAGGCATTAAATGTCCACGTCGAGTGGTGGAGGATGACTGCTCCTCCGTGGAAATGGAGCCAGAAAACCCTGAAAAGTCATTAGCTGCCCGAAAGCGAGGACAACTTCAGAAGTTGAAAGAACTCGCAAAACAAAGGTCTCACCAGAGATACAGTAGTGGTAGAGATTTTGAGGTGTGTTGTATTTTGTTGGTAGTATTATTGTTGTTTTTAAATTTTTACTTAAACTTATTTAATTTTTATAATTGCCAAAGTACTAGATTCTCTCTTCAGCAAGTCTAGAATTTATCAGTTAATAAAATACCCCTGAACATGTTTAATTGCATGGTTGTTCCTAATAGTCTTGTTTTATTATAAGCCTCAGTTTCTCACTTTTTTAAATTGAAAGGCTGTTGTTCTCTGGTCTTTCCTCTTCTTAAATGCTTACATTCTTAATGTCTATCTTAAACATTTTATACCACTTAACTGAAGCATAATCTTCCTAATAAGTTTGCCATTCAACATGACAAAATTCTCTAATTTTAATCTTAAAAATATGTGCTAATTTTGTGGATTTCTTTTATTCACAGATTTAACCTTTCAGACTTATATCCATTCTGGCCCAATTTACTGAAGCATTTATCTTAATTAGGACTCTGAAAAAGAATCTTGCCCAAGTGATAACGAGGATGATGAGGAAGAGGATGAAAAGGAAGACAATTCTGAATATGAAGAAGGAGATGATTATATTATTGATGATTTCGTAGTACAGGATGAAGAGGGTGACAGAGAGTATAAAAATGAACAAGGAGAAAAATCAACTATATCACAACTGAAATTAGTAAAACAGGATTCTCTTTGTAAGTTAAATATCAAGAACATTTTTTAACTTGGTCAAATTTATATATCAAATAAGCAAGTCAACTTTTTAACATTTTTCAGGTATCTTAAATGTGTGAGGCTCACAGTTATTCCAGTGCTCTCAGAAATGCTTTCAATCTAAAAATATATTAACCCCAACTAGTCTTTATTTCTAGTATCTCTGTCAACATTTACCACTGTAGAAATACAATTTGAAACATAATTTCTTTATTTAAAATACAGCAACAACATTCCATGAAAGAATAAAAACTATATTTTCTAAAAATATTGTTTTGCAATTCTAGACCTTGTTTTTGGCAGTACTGAAGCTTGAACGCAGGGCCTTGCTCTTTCCCTCAGCTTTCTGGCTCTTGACTCTACCAATTGATCCCTGCCTCCAATCTGACATTTTGCTGGTTAATTGGAGATAAAGTTTCAGAGACTTTTCTGCTTGGGCTAGCTTTGAAACATGATCGTCCAAGTCTCAGCCTCCTCAGTAGCTATGTTTACAGACATGAGCCACAGAAGCCTAATGAACCATCTTTTGTTTACCATAAGAGGTGGCTAGATTCTTACACTTGCTTTGCATTTAGTCTGTTGTGACGTGCTGGTTTGTTCAAGTATATGCAAACAGTTTTCAGACAGATAGGGAGCTGAAAAAGGGGAGGGGTGTTTTGAGAATATTTTTTAAATTTGTAACAGTTTTTAGGGGCTTTATTGTGCTAGATTCATACAAGACATATGATAACTTATCATATTCAAACCTATCACCCTCTTAGCATTCTCAGAATAATTGTAGATATTCTCACATAGATAGCTAGCAAGAAAAGGGAAGAATAGTTTAATAGCTATCTTTAAAATGATAATGGATATTCTAATTTAACGATACACCAAAAGCTGACAAATGATTTTAAGTTAGTCATAATATGGAATCTGAAGCCATGTGAGCCAATGTTTGGTGCTCACCTTGTAGTCCATTGGTCTGTGTTGAGTTTGATTGGGCCTTCTGTCCATGTTTAATTTTGTAACACTAATGTAGTCATTTGGAAAAGACAGAGTGTGTTATGCAGATCTTCAAATTTCTGGTATGAATTTTGCTGTATGATTTTTAAAATGTTACATTCATTACTATTACCACTAATCACATCAGAACAATCATCTGATACTGAGAAACTTCAAAAGTATGCCAAGTTCACAATAGCACATATAAGTGTATCACAATTCTGATTTCTAATGTTCCTAATAAGTTTTCCCTTAGCAACCTTGGGGACATTTAAAATAATATCTGAAAACTGCACTAGAAGCAAGTAAATTTGGAAGATAGAGATTTGCTTAGTGCACCAAGTCTCCAAGGCAGCTACAGGCTGAGTCAGCTGATTCTGCTGCTGATACTCCCAGTTTCCTAGCACTGATCATTTCTATTCAGGTGTGCTTTGTCTGCTTGATCCTAGCATTTATTTTAAATTAATTTCAGATTCTTTCAGTGATCACTATTCTCACTTTGAAAGAGTTGTGAAGGCTCTTCTGATCAACGCTTTAGATGAATCTTTTCTGGGAACATTGTACGGTAAGTTTGCAGTATAAATGAAACATTAAAATTTGTTTTTTTCCTAATTTTTAAACCATCACTTTTAAAATTAGCTTAAACAAAATCAAGGAGAGCCATTCTTAAAACTTACCAGTTGTTTCTTCTAGGATGCACCACACCAATAATAGATTTGAGTGAAAAGTTCAGTGGGTTTTTCATTTGAGATAAGTAAAAAATAAGAACATGAACAGATTCATGACCCAGAAGAGCTTTCCATGAATTTGAAGAAATAAACTCCTAAAACAGTAATGCTCAGAACTCATGTGCTGGCCCAGTTTCTCTCGAGTTTTTGGAATTTCACTTCCATGCCATTTTATGCTTTCATGTAAAATGAATATAATTCATTTACTACAGAAAAGTCTGTGCTGTGGGGGAAGGCTATGGAGTAAGGGGAGCTGAAATCTATGCCATGGAAGATTGATCAAAGAATGTCTCTCAGGGCTAACTTTAAATAGAAACCCGAAGTGAAGGAATAAGTCATACAGCATATAGGGACAGCAAAAACTGAGATCCCCCCCCAGGGAAGAGTTCCTGGTATTCAGGAATGACTTAGAAGGCCTGCAGAGCTAGAGTGGAATGAGTTCTGAGACAGGGTGGAAAAATGAGTTCAGGTAAGTATGTACCAGACATCAAGGCTTGGTAAAGCCATGCTGATGTGTGACTTTGTGGCAATTAAAAAAAAAACACTTATTAGATTCATTAGTAAAATTTCAAAAATGGCAGGAAACAAGGCATAACTTCACAGACCATGACAGATGTTTATAAATAGAGAATATAGTATGAACCAAATCAGGAAGGCAGAAGCGAGCGTGGCATACCAAAGGAGAATGAGGAAAATAACCAGCTAAAGGAAAGTTCTGCTTTGTTGGCACACGAAGTCACCACTGGATCTGTGGAATGGAGCTGATTCAGAACTTTGACCTGGAATTCAGTGGTCAACCCATGCCAACTTTGTGTGAGAGAATACAAGATAACTTGCCAACCTTTTATATCTGACTTTTTATTATCAGAAAATAATGTAAAGTTCCCTTGTATTCTGGAGAAATGAAATTTTCATTTTTTTTGTAACTTAAGTATTTCTGACCAAGTATCTTCCTAACACTCTAGGAAAAGGTCTTTAAATATTCAATTGATCCAATTTTTCATATGGACAGAATGATTGTTTTTATTACTGTTACCAATCCCCTGGCAGATGGTACCAGGCAAAAATCATATGCAAAAGAAATGTTGACATCTCTTCACTATTTGGATGATCGCTTTATTCAGCCTCGTCTAGAGAACTTAGTTTCTAGAAGTCGATGGAAAGAACAATACAAGGTATGCACTCTGTGACTCTCATGCACTTTGGGGAGATGGCCTCAACAGACCTAGTCTTCCAAAGCACTGACATTTGTCAGCGTATTTCTCCTCACCTGCCTTAAAGGCTATCATTGTTTTGATCATACACATGAATTTATCTGATAGTTAAGTATTGCTGGATGATAAATAAGTTTAGAACATCTCTAGGGCTTAGTGGTTCAAGGAGGCTGACACCAGCCAAAAGCTGGAGACTTTATTCAAACAATAACAAGTACAAAGGGCCTGAGAGTGGGGCACATTTCATCCAATTCAGCTTTGAATTCACTGGTGGTAAATTAGCTGTAAATTGCTAGGTTTAAGAGACATCTATGCAATCACAGAATCACAAGACTTCAAGTTGAAGAATGGCTACCATATAAAGCTTTTTGATTTGGTACATTATTAAACCTCTTAAGCCTAAGTTTCTTCCTCAGATAGAATATTTATCAGTTTAAAGGGAAATGTGTACTTACTTGGAGCATAAAAGGTGTACCACAGCTCTTATAATGTAGTATAAATTGTTTTCTTAATAGAAAAGCAGTAGGACTGGATGTGGTGGTGCATACTTGTAATCCTATCTCCTTGGGCTGTAGAGATTGCAGTCCAAAGTCAGCTGGAGGAAAAATTAGCAGACTCCATCTCAACAAGCAAACCAGATATAGAGTTATAAGTCTGTTAATTCCAACTGGACAAGACACTTAGGTAAAAAGATCATAGTCAAGGTAAAAAAAAAAAAAAACAGAATATTTGAAAATGAAAGCAAAAAGATCATAGGTTATAGCTTAAGTAGTAGAACACTTGTCAGCAAAGTTCAATGCCCTGTGTTCAAAGCCCAGTACTAGGGAAGAAAGGGGAAAAGATAACAGTATATATTTATAGAACATGCGACTTTTGCCAAGAATTATATGTAAATTGTGTTATTTATTCTATGAAGTAACACATGAGGAAGTCACCATTATTTCTACTATGCTAAAAATGATGAAAATATAATTTAGAAAAATTAAGTAACATAAGGTTCCATTGTTGGTAATTACATAGACCAGTATTTAAGAAACAGTCCAAGAAACCTCAAGAACCATGCTCTAGGTCATAGTATGCTTTCCTGTACTATGATAGGTTATAGAGAGTTTGGACAAACTCATGCTGGAACAGTATTTGTGAACTACACAGGGTGATTAGAGATACAGGTGACTCTGTAATATCTTAGGATAAGCTAGTTCTACTGCTGAACACAAAGAAATAATATGACAGAGTCAACACTTCCAAAATCTCAATCATTTATCCCAGCAAAATGTATTTGTCAGTATGTCCAGTAGGAATCATCAAAAGTGCTCTGTTTGCTGTAGTCATTCAGGAAGCCAAGCTGACAGCTGTTACCTGGGGCAGAGCTTCACTGAGTACCACAGAGGCAGAAAGTAGCTAGTCACCTTAAGATACCTGAATCTCAGCCTCTAAGGGGCCATGTCTGGAGGAGCTATAAGCAGGAGAAATATGAAGAACAGAAGGAAAACCATGTTTTGAATCACCATGTGGGAAAGAATCTATCAGTATTTTTGGATAGGTAATTATTGTCTGGCTAGTGGAGGATGTGAGTATGGATTAATAATTATGCTAACAGTGTATTCATTATGTGCACATCAAATGCTACAGCAAAACCCACTCCACTGCTAACTGCCAAGGTAGTGGCTGGTACAGACCCCAAGTGTAGGCAGAAATCCTTGGTCACAATAACTCCACCGCCCATGCAGCTTATTTGTGCATGCCGTGTATTTGCTGGGTTTGTTTATTCATTGTTAAGTTCAGCTATTAGACTCCATCAGTAGAAGACATGTAGAAATCAGCATTTCAATGTGTATCAACACTACTTAGCAGTAACTCATAAGTATGAGAGAGATAAAAGTTATTCTTCCCAGTCTAGTTCCTTTTCACTTACTATCCAAGATTAAAAATCTGTTTCTTAAATTTAATAACACATTTACTGTATGCTCTGTATTAAAGTAAGAAATATGAGTGAGTTTTGCTTTTATATTTCTTCCCACTAAGATATATTTTATTTTGGCTAGATTCTTATTTTATCTTAAATTTTTGTTTTCAGGAGCGAGTTGAAAATTATTCTTCTGTAAATATCAGTCAGAAGAATGCTGAGAACTGTACCTGTCAGGCATGTGGGCTACATCGTCACTGCAGGTACTCTGTGCACTTGTCAGGAAAGCAGTACAACCCCAGGACCATGGAGACAGATGATTTCATGTCACATGATCAGCAGGTATTCCATTCTCTAGTGTCAGTTTTCAGTACTTAGAAACGTTAAGTTCATAAGTTTGCATAGGGAGTCCTCAGTAATATTCACAAATAGTGAAAAGAGTACAAGGAGAGAAGGTATGATTTTAATATGAAAAGTATGTCTTACATAGCACATTCTTCCTCACTCACGCACTGAAGTAACATTTTTCTGTACATTTCTCCTGTCATGGGAAAAGGGGTGCACAGATGGAGGGTGGTGAGGAGGAGGTCACTGGGCAGGGAGCCACAGTTGCCAAACAAGAACTGGACCCAATGAAAACGTTGATGTGATATGATCTACAATACTAGTAGACTGCAGGTAAATAATTGAGGATGACTCGTCCTAACATGAGAAAGCTTTCTGACTATCTGGAGTATGTCAGAGTGCATAGCAGCCAGCATTTCCACAAGGAGGTCTTAATTGTGAATGAGTAAGTAATTGGTATACAAGAGCAGTACAAGACAACAGGAATGGCAGATAGCACTTCTACTTACCTTTAGCCTTTATAAGAATGCTGCACTTGTAAAAACAGATGTGTTAGTATCAAGCATTTCCTTTGCATATGCATGGAGGATGGAGGATGGATGAATAGGAAAGAAACCAGAGTTATCTCTAAATCTTTCCTGTTATTAGGTGGTGGAAATACTATTTATTTAAATTCCTCTACTAAATGAGGTAGTATGATTTCTCAGTTCTACTGTGCGATATAGTTGGTCACATCCTCTGGGCAGTAAGAGTATAAAAGTATCACTTAGAAAATGTATGTAGGCATAAGGAATTCAGTTAATATTTTTAATGTAAGTCTTTCTCAGCATAGCAGATGTACATTTCCCGCTCTTTCAAAGCTGCTCTACGATGTTCATTGAATAACACATGTAGAATCTTATCAAAAGTGATTTAGTACTTCAGGGATTTGCACCTCTTCCTAGCGAAGAAGGTAGGGTTTAAAAATGATTTTCATAGCTCTACCAATCCTGTGAAGCAAAAAGACTCTATATACAATAATTGGTTCAAATATTTAAAAAGCGAAATGGATCACATGAAATAAGAGCAAAGGATATTAGTACACTAATCACACAATAGAAAATATAAACATTAAATTAATGAATGAATGCTTATTCCCTATTTAAGTGAAATTATCTTAAAATGTAGGTTCATAGCCTTAATGTAGCAAAATGTTTCATGCTCAATTTATAAAATGCAACATTGTCAATATTACAGTGAGACCAGTAAACATATAGAAAATAGTATTACTAGAAGAAAAGGTAAGATTTATCTGGATAGCTATATATCACAAGAGACACAAAGCTATATATAGGCAGTACCTATAAGTTTGTCCTATGTAAATAAATTCAGTAAAAGCAAATGATGTCTTTGTGAAGGTCATTGAATTATTATAAGCATTGATATACTAAAAATTTGGAAACAATCCATGGTAGCAGTATAATACTCTACAATATATCAACATTATGTGTCAGGATAAAATATAGCCATTAAAATAATATCATTATTGCTATTAATATTTACAATTATTGTGAAAGCATAGTGAAGGTAAAGTAATAAGCAGTATAAACATTATCCTTTAGACCATGAGAATGACAATTTGCCTTGTGAAGGTTAAAATGTGTGTGTTTGTGACTTTAACTAAGTATCACTATTCCACAATAATGTGAAATTTATGTAGTTACCTAATCTCAATTTAAAAAATGTTCTGATCATCAGAAAACAAAAACAAAAAAATTATCCTTTGTGTAAAAACTGGATGTATGTAAACTAACCTATTGTATATTAAGCAAGTGTGACTGACATTCTTTTACAAGTATTTTTATTATCATTTAGTAGTTGCACAAAGGAGTTGCCATTCAGCAGTTTATTCATACAGTGCATCTTGATCAGTGTCACCCCTTTCCACATGCTCACTCGTCCCTCCCAACCCATGCCTTCTCTCACTTTTCCTAATTTTGTAGGAGATTTATTGACATATTCTCTCCCACTTTTTCTCTTCATTTGTCTACCTCCTAACCCTTGACATTACCCCAACCTTTTCAAGTACCTATTTCTTGGTATTTGATTTGTTGAATTATGATTTTGCCTTTCTAAGGAATTACATTGTTTGAGTTCTGTCCTGAATCTACCATATTTTAGTTAATACATTTGTGTACCATCCAGTATACTTATTTACATATTTAATAAACTAATTCTAGGCTGGGTGCCCGTGGCTCACACCTGTAATCCTAGCTACTCAGGAGACTGAGATCTGGGGACTACGGTTCAAAGCCAGCCTGGGCAGGAAAGACCATGAGACTCTTATCTCCAATAAACCACTCAGAAAACTGGAAGTGGTACTGTGGCTCAAGTGGTAGAGCTCTAGCCTTGAGCTGAAGAGCAGAGGGACAGCACCCAGGCCCAGAGTTCAAGCCCCACAACCGACAAAAAAAACCAAAAACAAAAACCAACTAATTCTAGCTTCCACATATGAGCAAAAACATGTAACCTTTGTCTCTCTTGGCCTAACTTAATTCACTTAACCTAATTTTGTCCAGGTTCTTCTATTTCTTTGCAAACAATGCAATATGATTTTTTAATGTCAAATTGTATTTTTAGTGAATTTTTTGGGGGTCCATCGTGGGGCTTGAACTCTGGGTCTGGATGCTGTCCCTGTGCTCTTCAGCTCAAGGCTAGTGCTCTACCACTTGAGCCACAGTACCACTTCTGGTTTTCTGGTAGTTAATTAGAGATGAGTCTCACAGACTTTCCTGCCCTGACTGGCTCAGATTCCAGCCTCAGATCTGGGATTGAATCCCAGATCTCAGCCTCCTGAGTAGCTAGATTACAGGTGTGAGTCACCGGCACCCTGCTAAGGGAATAATCACTTATTAAAATCTATTTTAAGAGCTAAGCTTTGAGGCTTATGCCTGTTACTACAGCTACTTGTGAGGCAAGATGAAAGGATCAGAGTTCAAGTTAGCCAGGCTAAAAAGTAAGACCCTATTGCAATGAATCTAGTAGTTCATAGTTAGAATCCCAGTTATGTGGGAGATATTCTCAGTCTGGCCAGGGAAAGACAGTAAAAAAATAACCTAAAAGCAAAAATAACTGAATGAATTTTCCATTTTGAAGTGCTGCTGCAGGTACATAAAGCTGATACCCTGGGATTAAATTGAGTTCTTTTTTAAGGTGCAGTCAGTACTGTGAAGAAATTCCTTAACTGAATTTGTCTAATGAAAAAACTTTTCACCTCATGTCTTTGAAAGAAATAATACACTGTTGGAAAGTGTGATTATGGTGAATGAGTCATTTCATTACAGCAGTGTGAGGTAGGGTGCTGAAAAGAGAGGCCTTGGATCTCCAGAGTGGGGACACCTGAGTTACCTGGAGGACAGAGAGGTGTGAGACTGAAAGTCAGCTGAGAAAACTACGGATCTTGAGTCAACTGCCCAGAATCTGCCTGGACTCCTTCAGCCTCCTCTAACCTGAGGAAAGAGGTTGCAAATTTGAGGAAGTGGCCAGCCTTACACAGTATGTGCATGTCACAAGCAGAGCTGGAGGAAGGAGGAGTCTTCTCTGTTGTCTGTGGCACTCCTGTCTGCTGCACTGTGGAATATCTGGAGATCTAACACAGGAAACAGACTTCATCCCATCTTCCTCTTTCATACAAATCCTTAACTCCCTCAAGTTGCTGACTGGTTGAGAATATCCTTAGCTAACTGGATACTGCCAAATCTGCATAATGCAGTTCTGTCCAGTTGTCTTGCCTGGGTGAGCAGTGTTGATTGACATGTCCATAAGACAGACTTCATAAATTACAACTAAGATTCTGTCTATGGCCCCGCCACTCAGCATCTTTAGCCTTAGGAAAATTTTGGTGTGTGTTCAGCTCCATGTCTGATTTCTAGATATGCAGGGTTGCTCGGTTCACACTGACAACTGATGTGACCCCATTACTCTCAGATTTGTTGGTTCACGGGACCAGGCCAACCCTGAGTAGTGGGTTAGTAGTTCGTGTTTCACATTGCTTATCACATAGCACTTATTTGATCCATTCTTGCTGTAATTGTTTTATTAGTGTACAGAAATATACTTAGGCGATTAGAAGCAGCCTCCATATACATATGTGGAAATTTTAAGGAAACTACTCAGGATAGGGATTCTTTTTGGCTATTTATAGTACTTTAAACAAATGGAATATTGCAGTATAAGCTGCCTTGTTCCTTGCCTATCAGTTTATATGATAAAGAAGAATCATATTGGCTGAGTGCCAATGGCTCACCCCTGTCATCCTGGCTACTCAGGAGGCTGAGATCTGAGGATCAAGGTTCAAAGCCAGCCCAGGCAGGGAAGTCTGTGAGACTCCTCTCCAGTTAATCACAGAAAAAGCCAGAAGTGGCACTGTGGCTCAAGTGGGGGGAAAAAAAGGAGCCTAGGGACAGCACCCAAGCCTAGATAAGCAAAAGAGGAGGAGGAGGAGGAGGAGATGGAGGAGGAGGAGGAGGCGGAGGAGGAGGAGGAGGCGGAGGAGGAGGAGGAGGAGGAGGAGGAGGAGGAGGAGGAGGAGGAGGAGGAGGAGGAGGAGGCGGAGGAGGAGGAGGAGGAGGAGGAGGAGGAGGAGGAGAAATGGCAGAAATGGAGATACACGGGGTCCTCTCATAGCCACTGCAACAATTGTGGTGTCATTTTTATCAAAGTGGGACATACTGCCAGTTGAAGTGCTGAGGTATCACTTAATACCAATTCTGGTTTGATAATGTTGAAATGGAAAAGCTAATGTAGTAAAAAAGCAAAGTATACTAATACTTGATTATTTCTAATGATCTAAAAAGCAAGAAAAATAGGCATAGAATCATGAAAAGAAATTGAAACATATTTTCTACAACTTTTGGGGGTTTAGAAAAGCATGTGAACATGTCCAAAATACCATACTCATAAGAAAATGCATCAAACATGAGTTGCTAATCACTGTAACTTAAATTTGCTTTTGCAATGTACTCTTGGCTCATCTATTGACTATCACCTGTGTGAAGTCTAGCTTTTTTTTTTTTCTTTTTGCTTATGTGGTGCTGGGGAATCGAACCCAGGGCCTCATGCATGCAAGGCAAGCGCTCTACCACTGAGCTACCTTCCCAGCCCAAAGTCTAGCTTTTTTGTCACAGAACAAGTTCCACAAATATTAAAAACTACACTGTAGTACTTGTACTGGATTTGTGAAAGTATCACCTGTTAGTGAACTTAATTAAGCATAAACAAAGTACATATGTTAGCAAGAAGTTCACATCTTTCTTTAGGCTGCTACATGACATTATAGTTGATAACTTCATAATATTCAGACCCCTTCTGAGGTCTTTTCTACAGTAAGAGAAATACTGTAGGTTAAATTGACTTGGTTTGGGCAGTCAATAATGCTTTCTTCCTAGCTTAGCTATGGGTGTGGATAACATTGTGAAAACATGTTCTGGTTGATTAATGCTATAAAAAAGAAGGTTTTCAATTTTATAATCCTACTTTGTTTAAACATATAAAATTAAAATTCTAGCTAGCAGATATTTATGTGATATTCACATATGATACATTGGCACAACAAATATGCTTAAACACCAATTTATTTTTTATACTACACATGTTTTGAGGAAATCAGTTAAAAATTACCATACTTAACATTGGTAAAGAGTTTTAGTTTTGCTTGTTGCTTATTCTTAGGATATTATCATAATCCAGAGATTTTAACACAGTAATATATACATGTGGTACTTGGCATTCTTTCTCTTGTTCCATGGTGTCCATCTTTCTGCCATTTTCTCTTCTTTCCAAACCTTTACTATTTTCAAGAATCACCAGCTTGAGGAAGTTGATCCTCCCTGTTTAGGTTAAATACTGCTTTTACTTATATCTTTTATGTATCACTTTTTACATGGCTTTAGGTACATTGTTTTATAATTTATTTTCTCCCAAGACTGTAAGCTCCCTAATGCAGGTAATAGGTCCTTCACTTATCCAGTATCCACTACAGTACTTGAGCATAGCAGATGCAAAGTTTTTGTTGACTGATTCTGTAAATTAAAGACAAAGAAGCTATTAAAGAAACAGGTAAGAAAGTTAATAATGTATTTATTCGATTGTAATAGTAAAGAAAATGTAATAATTCATTATTGTGTTATACCCTTCATATGTAAGATTATTATGTCTATTTTTTGTGTTAGGTATTTACTGTTGGCAGAATTTGTGCCAACCGCACCAAAATTTATCATAAACTGAAACATTTTAAATTCAAGCTGTACCAAAAATGTTGCTTCCTGGCAAATACAGAAGACGTTGAGGATGAACAGGTTAAAGAAACCGTGGAAAGAATTTTCAGTCAGTCAGAAGAAAGTGGCTGGATTAAAGAGGTAAAACCAAAGAACCACCTCCTTCTGTGGACCCTGGAGCCTAGTTTAATGAGCAGAAGGACACAAGTGAATTCGCAACAGTGACATGCCAGGGTCTCCTCTCTTGTTTTTGAACTTTCCCTCTTCCACTCATTCCTTTCATGCTTACCATTGTCTAACCCTGAACTATAGATAAAATCTTAACAAAAATACTGTTCTTCTGTGCCTTTTCAATTACACAAGGTCCTTACACATATATGAAGTCCCCTGATTATCTTTGACAACATGTGGGATTTGTGTCCGCTTTACAACAGTTCTTACAACCTGAGAGGGAAGAAGCACCTGGTACCACTGAGGACAGGATCTCCACTGCCAGTTCAGATGCCACCCACAACCTCTCCTGGGGGACATGGGCTGAGCAGTGAGGAGAACTAACTGAAGATCAACTGGCAGCTCATAAGCTCTGGTCTGCTCACAGAGCTTTTACAGATGTCTATGGTGTATGCCAAGAATGCTAATAGGATGGCAGTTTCTAAAATGAGGCTAGCTTAATGGATGTATAAGATTCAAGTCATAGATATTTGAGCAACTTAGGTATTTAATCTTTAAAAAGGAAAGGAAAACCTCATTTGAGAGCCCATGCTTCACTTCTATCTCATAGGGAAATGTGTAAAAGAAGAGGAGAAAAGGCAAGAGAGTTTAGCAGATACTATCCGAGGAATGGGAAGAAAGAACATTTCACCTGGGACAGGTTAACCTGCACCTGTTGTGTGCAGCCCAGGCCTCCTGGGAGAGAGGAGGGTACAACTTTAAGCAGTTGTCTTGTCACCTCCCACCACCACTGGTGGTTTTGTCTGCTCATGGCATCTCAACCCCCTAGTCTTTCTCTAGTCTTTTTCTCTAGTGTCGTTTGCTTTGCTTCCAGTTCTCTGATTCCAAATGCTCGATACTGCCCCCCCCACCTCCTCCCCCCCACCTTCTCTGTGCCTTTACATTTGCCTTAGGGAAGAGCCATCCACTTATCCAGTAGCTCTGTCTTCATTTTCTTAGTTGTTGAATTCATAAGTGCTTTTATTGATGCCATTAAGAACTGCCAACCCTCTAATGGAATTAGAAAACATATTGCTATATTACATTTGTAAATTTGCTTTGTTTCCCAATGCCAAATTGAACTCAGGGCTAAGTACGTATGATGCCACCGAGCTGCACCCCAGCCTGGTAAGCCACATTTATCAAGGATAGAGTGATACATGTAGAAAAAAGACTATGCATAATTTACATAGTATTACTATTATATATAGGAAACATTAAACTTCTTGAAGGAAAAAACAAAAGGCATTTCTGAATCATGTACTTTAAAGAAAGCTTAACAAGGTTAGGGACAATAGCTGGGATCTGAAATAACAAAAATATTCCTGAGCGAACACAGGTAAATGTCATGAACGTTGCATTCACTAAACATTAAGCAGTGAAGGCACATCACAGCACACATGTGTAAAGTATTGTGTACATTCTTTCACAAAAATAAGAGCTTCGTTTTCTGAGATTCCTCTCACTTTAAAAACTAAGCAGATGACTTTCTTAAACTAGTTCCTAGAAATCATGAAATTTATATCTACCATAAACCTATAAGGACTGTGATGAATCTCAAACGTTGTCCCACAGTGTCTGACATCCTCGCCCTCACTGTCTCTGTGTCTCTGATGAGCCCCGAAGTAACGGCACGTAGGCTGCCTGTGCTCCTGATGCAGGCTGGTTTCCTGGCTGCGGTCAGGTGGCCATGGTGACCCCTGCAGTGTCCCCTCATCATGCCTGGACTCTGGCATCTGAATGCACCTCTCAGCTATGCCTCACACAGATCATTTGTGCTTGTCTTTCTGCTCTCAGCTTGTCCTTGACATTTTGCTTTTTCCTTTATCTTTACTGAGCATTTCCCTGTACTATCACATAGTATCTCAGCCACCTTCCCTCAAACCTGCCAAGCAGGCTTCATTTTTGTTCTTCCTTCTATTCACTGAACTAGGTTTTCATGTTTTTAATCTAATTGCATTAAAGGAATATAGAATCACTCAAATATAAGAAAAGAACAAGTGAGCCAGGCACTGATGGGTCATGCCTGTAATCCTAGCTACTCAGGAGAATGAGATCCTAGGGTCACAGTTTGAAGCGAGCCCAAGCAGGAAAGTCTGTGACACTCTTATCTCTAGTAAACTAGCAAAAAGCCAGAAGTGGAGCTGTGGCTCAAATGGCAGAGCACTAGCCTTGAGAAAAAAAAAAACTCAGGGATATTCCCTAGGCCCTGAATTCAAGCTCCAGGGATGGCACGCACACACACACACACACACACACACACACACACACACACACACACACACACACACACACACACACACACACACACACACACACACACACACACACACACACACACACACACACACACACACACACACACACACACACACACACACACACACACAGAAAAACAATAGGAGAATTGTAATAAAATTGAAATATATAAGACATATACTATGTATCTTATTCTAAAATACCTTTGGAAACATGCTAACAAATGTTTTCATTAAGGAGAAAGTAGAAGGCTAGAGGCACAGCTCATGTGGTGGAATATTTAACTAACAAGTCCAAAGCTCTGAGTTCCAAAGGAAAAAGAAAGAGAAAAATAAGCAGATGGAGTCCTGGCAGTTGAAGAAAGATTATTGGTACTGGAAAGAGGAGGAGGAGGAGGACAAAAGTTCCTATGGACTAGGGACACATGAACACCAGAAGTGAAGAAAACTCCAACAGAAGCACCCAAGTTGGCTTACAATTGTGTTTGAATACATTTTAAGCACATTTCTACACAAATAAGGACTTTACATTGTAATCAGAAACCTATCATTTTCCTTAGTCTTCTAATTTCTTCATCGAAACTTCTTTTCCCTTTTTTCCTTACCTTCAATTGATGTTTCTCAAAACCTTGCCCTTAACCATCAGAACTGCCTAGAAGCTTGTCAAAGAAGAAACATAAATATATAGGGTGTTATGCACCAATGAAGACATTGATTTTTTTTTTGGTTGGTTGTGGGGCTTGAACTCAGGGCCTGAGTGCTGTCCCAGAGCTCTTTTGCTCAAGGCTAGCACTCTACCACTTTGAGCCACAGTGTCACTTCTGGTTTTTTAGTTAATTGGAGATAAGAGTCTCATGGACTTTCCTGCCAGGGCTGGATTTGAACCATGATCCTCAGATCTCAGCCTCCTGAGTAACTAGGATTATAGGTGTGAGCCACATGTGCCCGTGATTGATTCGTTGGTGAAGCAAATATGAGAACCGCAGCTTACTAGTACCTGTTGCACTAGGTTTTGACCCCTTTTCCAGGATTCCTTTGTGGGTCCAGTCTGCTACCTCAGACTAGAGACTCCTGATTCCTTTTATGTTCTGACTTCTTTCTCACTGCATTCCCATAATCTCAGCTATTTTTATCAGTAGGTCCATCTGGTAAGGGATAATCTTCATTATTAAAATAAGACCCAAACTCCCTTAATGTCTATGAAGAACTATGGGAGCTGCGACTTTAGGCAGAGAAAAATGGCTGCGTAATGCTAACTGCCTTTTGTGTTTTACTTTCCCTTTTGTGTTTTTTTTTTCTCACCAAAGCTATCACCCCTCCTACCCTTTAGAAATGGTGTGCTATAAGGTATAAGTATGCATTCACATATGTGCGCTGCAAAGTTGTCTCCCTCCTACCCTTTAAAACACAGAGTGTATGCTGTAATGTAAAAGCATGTGTTCATGTATGTGTGCTACCACTTTCTAGTAGTAGAATTTGGAGACAATTAAATTATTTTTCTAAATCTCATCTGTAAATGTGAACTAAATATTAATTAGGTTTTGGTTGTGGAGATAAATAATACACTTCAGGCATTTTAGTATAGGACCTAGAATTAGAAAGTTGCCAATTAATGTTGGCTATTATTGTAATAACGCTGAGAGATTTAACTTCCTTTTATAGTATAACGGATAGATTTTCATTTTCCAAAATGAACTTAATAAATGAGAAAAACAATGTAAATATTATGATACAAGAGCATAAAACACTCAAACTTTTAAAGTCTGGGTTTCTAGTCCTAAAGCACTTTACTGATATCTAATGATATCAGTATCTAGGCCAGGGAATGCCTAAGTAGTCTCTGACATGGGTTGGAATCTTAAGATCTTGAGAATATACAAAAGGGTTTTATGGCCTTGCCTAGAGAGGAAACACACCCCTTCTGTGTCCCTGTCATCACGAAATTCTTGGTCATTGAGATCTTCTATTTCTTGGGAATAGACCCCCAGAATTCACGAGTCAAGAAACCATTAGAGCATTTAATCTCAATGTAAGTAAGCACTTTGAACTCTGTATGTCCCAAACAGAACTCACTGTATCTTTTTTGCTCCTCCAGTCTTCCTGTGGAAAAACCCTGAGGTTTTCTACCTACTCACCTTGAAATCTCTGTATCACCCTTGAATCCTTAGCTTGTTCTACCTGGTTCATTATCCTTCATCTTCATTGTCGTCATTCAAATTTGGCATTTGGCATTTGGCATTTAAGCCATCCTAGGCAACAGGACAGCTCAATTTATTGCCCTAGGTTCTATAATTAGTTGCTAAGTGGTTTGCTAAGTCTATTATTTTGTTCTTTCCCTTGTGTGTGAGGGGGAGGGGTGGGGCCAGGGGAAGTGGTGGTGCTAGGGTTTAAATTGAGGGCCTCACACATCCTCTAGTTTACTTAATACTTTCCTCAGATCATATTAGTTACTTACAGTATCAAAGTATCTCATTACTTCGAAGTATCTCATTATTTGTCAAATCACTGCTCAACTCGTTAGCCTAGCATCTCATGCTTTTATACTTGGTGTCGTTGGTGTGACCTAACCTTTCTCTAGGAGAACTCAACTCTCCAGATTCATACATCCCTGGCATGTCAATGTTGATGAACTGTTTTATGCAGAAATCTTCGGCACTAATGTTTTGCCTACCAAATCTTGTTACTCAGAACCCTTTAAAAGCCAGTTTTTCCTGGTCTCAACTACTTGTGGCTCCTCTTCTGAACTCTTTTTCAAAGTTACTGCATTTGTACATAAGGATGGTACTGGAAAATTATCACCTTAAGACAGTCATGAAATGAATAATAGTACTGTTTGATTTCTTTCCAATGCTGTGACTTAGAAATCCTTATTTGAAATTTAGCTCCTAATCATTTAAATAAAATGAATTTTGTTACAAACATGAAATAGATTTGTTCCTGTTTGTGTATGTAGTTTTGGAAAGGCTAATTTATCTTCACTGTTTTAAGTCAAATAACAAGCTTTTCTATTGTATGTGCAGAAATATGGTCAACTTCAGAAGTATCTCGATTTTGCGGATAACTTTCAAGATGAGAAGTTTGAGTTGTAGCCCATTTCCTTTGAAGAAGATCTTATACTTTCCTGTAAATATGAAGATCATGTTTCTCTGTATCATGTGACATTTATATATTTTATGTGTATCTTCATGGCAAAATATTTGCTCATGTAAAGTCCAAGAGAGATGGCACTCTACAGTCTAATAAAACTTATCTGCTGTACATGAAAAACATAAGATTTATAATTTTTAACCCAACAACTATATTTTAAAGTTACATAGCAATGCCTCTATAAGACACGACTATCAAATGAATGTGTTATGCCCTTTACATTTTGGAAAAATATATTGTAACAAAATATAATTAAACTAACATCTATATGTATTTATTACTGAATCCCTGTCCACATCTGTGTATTATCTTTTGGCAATATTAAATAAACTCCTCTAATTTTGTTTGTCTACTGTCATCTAAATCAGTGAGCCATGGAAGAAACCTCAATGTGTCATTCAGTCCAGCGACCTTGCCATAAGAGTTTGGCTGTTAGTTAGCTTCTTGCTCTCAACCTTCAAGTAAGATTACCGGCCTGAGCCACTAGCTGTGATGACACCTGATTAAATGTAATTTTTTATGCCAAGATTGGAATGTGGTTGTCTTTTTTTCCGCCTTCGTCTTTGACACTGAACATTAAACCCAAGGCCTCTTGTATGCTGGTCAAGTGTTTTCCTTGACCCATACCCCAGCCCTTTTTTGTTGTTTTTAAGAGAGACTCTTACTAAAAGTGCCAAAGCTGACCTTGAACTATTGATCTTCCTAAATAGCTGGCAAAATCTGAAACTTTTTGAGAGGTGACATGCATTTTAGAGCATGTTGGATTTTTGTAATAAGGATGTTCAGCTGGTGAAGGCTGTTAATTTTCCAAAACCTGAAAAACTCCAAAATCTGAAACATTTTTCATGCCTGTATTCTGTCTGAGTATAGTTATTACTGTTTCCAAGCTAACACTACAGATTCTGAGATATATGTAAAAGCAGGCCAGACTATGGCAGATTAAACTGTGAACACAGGTAATCTTGAAGTGTGCCCATTGATTTAGTTCATTCTCATCTATAGTTCCTTTTGAAGCAGGGTCATATTACCAAAATATTAGAGTTGATTTAAATTAATAAAACTCCATTGATGGAGTCCAAATGACTTCCAAATTAGAATGTCGGGCTTATTTTGGTTCAGACTTTATATTCACCTCAGTTTATGTTCCATAATTGATCATGACAGGCAGAACTGTGTCGTTGACATGAAATTTGTTTCAGGAAGGATCATCAGTAGGGGGTTAAATATTTGCATGAGAGATACTTGATTTGTGTTGTTATTAAACTTCTTTATTACATAGAAAACCAAACACCTTGATAACAACCTTGCATTTGGTTTTGTCATAGATGATTGAATTTCAAAGTCTTTTTTTTCCTTCTAGCAATACCATCCTCATAAAGTATTTTATTTTCCCTACTGGATTGCTTGTGACTACCAGATGGACTTAGCCAAAGACACTTAGGAAGGCAGGTATGGTACCTTCAGTGGACAGCACTTATTTCTCCTCTTTCACAGCTCTGAGGACTAACCCACCAAGCTCCTTACCGTACTAATGAGCCCTTCCCAGTGTGAGCCCAGCGAGTGCGCTCAGTGGTGTCATTCACTGCATATTGAAAAATGAGCATCCTGTCCTCAGGGGGGCTGTGATGCAGGCCTGGAAGGGAAAATACATCCCCTGGCTGGGAATTTCTTAGCTTTTTAGAGCTGGTGAAATGGTTGCATAGAGGTTGGGGAATTTCCCCAGTCTTCCCCTCGTGACCAAGGCCAGGCTGAGGTGAGGGGGTGGTTGAGAGGCACAGGCTTTGGGATTCACCTCCTGGCCACTGGGAGGCCCTCTGCCTTCCTCTTTCCGCAGGCCTGGCAGATTACTCACTCAGAGCAGTGGCACCAGCCTTCCACCAGGGAGCCTCGAGCACCCCCCCCATCTGCAGCTTGCTGGCTCGCTCTCTCCTCTCCCTCTCCCTCTGTCTCTCTCCCTCTCTCTCCCCCTCTCCCTCTCCCTCTCCCTTTCCTATCGGAGCACAATGAAAGCCAGTGTGTTGCTGTGACTTCGGGCGGCAGCCAGTGTCAGCAAAGCGCCTAACAACAGCCTCTGAGAAAGAGAAAGGAAAATACAAGCTACTTTTTTTTTTTCCTTTTCCATTTATAAAGCGGAGCATTACAAGAGATAGAATCACATTGCTGATTGCGAGTCCAGACCCTCACAACCACTGGCCGGGATGGAGTGTACAAAAGTGGACAGAAAAGTGGCTGGACAGGACTCCGGGCAATTTGCTGGAAGTTTGTAAGTTTGACCATCTTTTGTAAATTACTCTCAGAAGAGTTTGTCTCTCTTGCTACTGTGTTAGAATAGAGCTGGGGATAGAAATAAGAATCTTAAGCAGGAAAGAAAAAAAATGTGTTGACGGCTCTCTCTCAGTGGTTCACCACTTCGGATTGCTTTCCTTTGAGGCTAGAAACCGTAGAGGAATGAGAATTTTTTACCGGTGATTGGATTAGCTGAGGGGGGAAAAGCCTGGTGCCAAAGTCCAATTACTGACAGTGCTGAGGACTGAGAGCTGTCTCCTCTTGGAAGACAACGGGGCGAGGGAGGAAGAATCAAACACCGAGAGCAGCTCCTGGATGTGGCATATTTTGAACACTGATTTGAAAAAAAAATTCTGAAGGCCACGGTTTGGAAAAGTGAGGACTGGCTGCTGGTTCCCTAGACCAGCCCAGACGGCCACAAAGAAGGGGGCGAGGCGGCTGGCCCGGGCCCCCGGGGTCCCCTGCTGGGTCTTGCTGGACGCCCTGGGATCCTGAGCCAACCCCAGGCCCTGCGCTCGGCCGGTCCCCGCTGGCTCCCAACTCGGCCCAACTTCTCCAGAGCTGTCAGGTGCCTCGGAATAAGCTCCTGGGGCTCGTTTCCAGCTCACCCCCGCGCGTGGCTCCTGCCCTTCCCGGACGCCCCGGCCGGCTTCCGCAGACCCCGTCCATGTAGCCCTGCTGCGCGCCCCCGGCCGACGCGGATCCGAGGGCCCCAGCCCGCAGGAGCCCCCAGGCCGCCAGCCCGCCCGGCGGGATGGGGGACACGGCGCCCCCGCAGGCGCCCGCGGGCGGGCTGGGGGGCGTCCCCGGGGCGGGGCTCCTCGGGGGGGGCCCGGTCACCCCGGTCACCCCACGCGTGCACAGCGCCATCGTGGAGCGCCTGCGGGCGCGCATCGCCGTGTGCCGCCAGCACCACCTGAGCTGCGAAGGCCGCTACGAGCGAGGCCGGGCCGAGAGCTCGGACCGGGAGCGGGAGAGCACCCTGCAGCTCCTGAGCCTGGTGCAGCACGGCCAGGGGCCCAGGCGGGCGGGCAAGCACGCCAGGGCGGCCCCCGCCGCGCCCCCGGCGCCCCCGGGCCCCGCGCCGCCCCGGGCCGGCCCGTCGCCCGCGTCCGACCACCTCCGTCGCCAGCAGCACCCGCTCAACAGTGGCAACACTGGGATTAACGGCGACCAGCAGCAGCGGCCAGCTTCGACCTCCGGGGACCAGCGGAACTCAGCCCTGATCGCGGTAAGGCACCTGCTTTTCCCTGGCTCTTGCTCTGGTTGTGTGGCTTTTATGATGGCAGAGGTCACCGTGGCCCACGTGGGGGACGTGGCAGCCAGGAAGGCCGCAGGACACTGGTGACCGCAGAAGCCAGGGGTGATGTTGTGCAGTCCGCTCGCCTCCCTGCCCAAGGCCTGCGGGTGCTGATATCTAGGTTATCCTCCAAGCGGAGGGTATCCCCAGTGTATACAAAGATGAGGTCTGGGACTTCCGGGGGGCCCCAGCTTGTTTTGCTTTGTGGTGTGTATTTTTGGAAGATCCTAGGCTGAGGATCCTTCACTTTGACTCACCATCTCTGATTGGGCCCAGCTGGCCCCACAGCATCCATCAGCTCAGCTGACCTCTATCAAAGCCACTTCCTCCGGCCCTGTGCCCCTCCCACCTTTGAGCCCCTTCCTGCTGGACGGTTGAGAAGGTAAATGTGTAAATGCCGCTGAGAGCTGCAGACCAAGTTCCCAAAGGCAGTGAGGATGTTCCTTAAGAGGCCTGCTCCCTGGGCTCCTATGGATGGATGTTGGTCACCACGGTCAGTGTGGTTTCTAGACACTCCAATAGTGCTGACCCCACCGTGAGGAACCGGCTGGCCCACGGCGCCCCAGGAAACACCGTGTCTCCAGCCACTCCTGGTGACAGCAAACGCAACCCCAGGTTCTGACTAAGTTTCTGACTGGAGCTGCTTCCTCAGAGACACAGGCACAACCCACTCAGAGGGAGTCTCCCTTGAATCATTGATTCTTAGTGCCAGTCCTGGTCAGGTGACCCTCTGCCTGGTGTTGCTGGTTTCCTCCAAGCTGCTGAGCCTAAGGCCTGTGGGTAGAAGGTAGAGCCCTGCCGTGCAGGGCTGTGGCCGTCCCCTCTGAGATCCACAGGGCTCCCGAAGTTCTGTAGCTGCTCAAAGGAAGGATGGCACTGTGGCGAGCCCCTCCTCCCAAGGAAATGAAGGGCCTATGGACAGCCAGACCCTAGGGTGCTTCTTTCTAACTCTTCTCATTCCTGCCCCGGGTCCGTGGTGGTCAAGTTTGGGAAGCTCTGAGCACCAAGGTATTTCTCTTCTCTTCCTCCATCCGTCTGTCTGGCTCCAGATGAGAAATGCCTACCCTCGCCAAGCTGCCCAGTGTGCTGCTTTTACCGTGAACGCAGGGAGCCCAAGGGGCTGCACTGGGCTTCCAAGCCTACTTCCTTTCCTACCATCTTCTCCATCCCAGATTCTCCCTAGACGTCCCCAGCAGAGCAGTGGGAGTTTCTTTTGGGAAAGAGGGAGGGTTGGGAGAAGAAGGAGGGTAAAGAACGGCTGGAGTGATGAGAAGAATGAGGTTTATAATTATGTGTGTGTCACTGGTATCTGCAGCCAAAAGTAACTAAATGCCTTGATTGTCCCAGAAAATTTATAATCTGTCCACAAGGCTCCCCATAATACGGCTTTGTGTACTTCAGTCTCCTGGTAAGAGTTTCAGGGATGATTCTGAGAGTGAGGCACCAGGCAGACCTTGAGATGGAGACTGGCCACGCCGGGTGTCCAGACCCACAAAGGGGCCAACCATGGTGTCCCTACGACCTTTGCATCTCAGCCTTTGCAGGGAAGGCGGCATGACCTTGTGTCCCTGGTTTTCTAGCTCTTGCCAATCTTGGAAGTAAGACAAGATTGTCTCTTTATCCAGAGTATTCTGGGTTGAGAAGTGAAACTAACTTCAGTGGTTGTTGTGACTTTACCATAGCAATGTTCCTGCGGGCAGGGGAGCAAGGAAACTATTCCACCTTCCTCCACGAAAGGCTTCCAGCTACAAAAGCCAAAGGTGTATGCTCTGCCGGCCAGTTCTCCCTTTTCCTCACCAACCATCTCCTGAAACCTGTCCTTGGAATGTTTTGTCCCCTTGGTACTCAGAGGTCTGGTAAAAGCAGGAAGGACAGGCAGCTGATACCTAATGTTTAATCTCCACTGAAAATGTGTGGCGCTTTGAGGGTTAGTGCACACACACCCTCTCCCCTTTGAGTTATTGGAAATTCCCTCTCCATTTTGGCTAGTGAATGTGCCTTGTTGCTCTGCATGCTACAAAGGGAGAGGGGCTGCAAGTGCTGGACTGACTGATAACATTGTATGGGGAGGGAGGTCTGGCTTTAGGGAGTGACTCACCAAGCCCAGAACACATGGCAGTCTCGCTGCTCTTTGACTCCTCATTTTCTGAGACAATGTTAATTTACAAAGGCCTCTGCTCAGAGCAAGTGTTAAAATTCTTTCTTAGTTTTATTATCACTGTCTCCACAGCCAGATTTATGGAATCTGGATGTGCTGAATGTATCACTTTAATGGTTAGTGTGTGTGCTGTAAGTGGCTAGAATGTCCTTTGGAGGAAGGGGGAGACTATTGATCCTCTACAATCAAATGTGTGCTATGTCCTCAGATGGAAGCGGTTTCCTACATACCATCTAGTAAAATGCTCATCTCTAATGGGTGATGTCTGTGAATAGAGGTAAAAGAACAGCTTCTGTTCAGTGGGGTAATGTCGGCTTTGAGGGGTGTTCTATTACAAAGAATATATAATGTCCAGATCCTTTCAATAGCCTACATTTCAATAACAATGGAAGAATAACCCCCAAACCAGTTCTAATTCTGTCTACACTGAGAACCTAATTCTGAGTCCTTACGCAGCCAGTTTCTTCATTTAGCCCAAGTACAAGTTTAGGGAAAGGCCACTGCTGCTGGGACTGAGGGCTGAGCTTGTAGGCTTGGAGCAGGTCTGCTTTTCTAGCCTCTTGGAGGGGGCAGTAGGCATGAGATCATTTTCTGCTGAAGTATGTTTGAATCTTTGAATGAGCTGTGAAACCGAATAATTGCAGGTCCATGGGACAGTAAGGTTAGACTTCCTTTCCCTTTTGCCTGAGACAAGCTCTTTTTCTGCTGCCTAGGTTGTGAGATGCACAGGGAAGTAGTTTCTAGTCATTTCTGGCCTTACTGATTATCTTTTTCTCTCACGTGGCATGGACCAAAGAATGCAGATTAGATAAGGATTCTGGATCACCTAGCTTTGAGCTGCTTGGTGGTCACTAACCAACGGGGTGATCTAGGACAAGACATTTAGAAGTCATCTTCAAAACCAAGAAGGAAAAATTTAGCGGCTGCCCTCCCTTGTTGAGTGAAGCAAATGAACCTCTGTTTCTGAATGGGCTTCGGGAGAATTAAACCCCTTCAGAAATGCAAGACTTCCTTTGTTACTAACATTACTCATAATGAACAGCTAAACAATGAGTAATACTACCAGATTTTCCAGAGATTAAAAGTATACTCAGTCTTCAGTTGTCTGTTTTAAATGGTGCCATAGCTTTTGTTGTAAACAGAGGGCTTTGGCATTTCTAATTTAATGATAATCAAGATAAGAGAGAATCCCTGAGGTCCCCAGGAAGTCTTCCTTAAGACATCAGAGTCCTGAAAGTAATCTGAGTTTTCTAGTGCCTGGCCTCTGCAGGCCCCTGCACGGATATGCAGGCTTTGCAAAGTTGCAGCCAGGGCCTGAAAGGAATATTGGAAAAGTTGTTTATACAAGTAGCATGGGAAAGTTAAATAAATTCTCTAAATGCTAATCATTCGCTTAAGAAAGTCAAACAAATTAAATGATTGCCAGAGTTTCCTGGTTGTTTTTAACTGATAATCATCAGGTTTCCAATTGACAGCTCAAAATTTGAAAGCTGCAAGCAGGGGGGTGGAGGGAGGTCCCGGTATGGGCATCTCTGATGGTCTATTGAATAAATATCCTTCTTAGGCAGTGATGGAAGTGTTCACCTTGTTTATATCTGCAACTGTCATTCCTGAAGAACAGGCCTATTTTGTTGTCGTTGTTTAGAACGAAGTAACTAAGGGAGAGCTCACACCTATTCAGGATTACCTCTTCTTTCAAGTACAGATAGACAGAGGGCTTAGGTAGAAAGAGAAGTTGGTCATCAAAAGCTGACAGAGAGCCTGCCTTGACAGCAAGGTGAAACTGCTATGTAAATAAACATAGGTCCGTATTTTTGTAGAGAGAATGCATCTGCTTTCTTTGACATAATGTCATTGTTAAATGATATTTGTGAATTTTTTTCTAACTCTTAAACTTGTAACACCTATGACTTCCCTAAGCCTGTAATTATTTTTAAGTCTCAAGATGTTAAACCTGGGCTTTCAGATGTGCTCAGACATAGAAATTAGGTATGACTACAGTAGTAGCCATGATACGCTGTTTTGTTTTTTATATTTATTTGATTATTGTTGGCCTGAAAAAAACTGGAAAGAAACCCTAGAAAAAGCCATTCATTTCTGCTGTACACAACAGATAAACCTCCTTGACCTCTGTGACAGACATTCGTGCAAATAGACAGGGCCATGCTTAATGAAAACAACACTAAACTCTTCCTTTTGCATTTTCTCGCGAGTAAGTTTCCCTCACACTCCAGGAGGCTCTGTGGGAGAAGGGGAAACATGGCTAAAGACATGATCCCTGCTCACTTACAGTCCCATGGAGAAATCAAGAGCACACAATGTGCTGACCAGGCAGACTGTTCAAAACTGGCATAGAAAAGCATAGAACGAAAGGAACAACTGTACAAGATACAGGGCACTTGGATGGCTTATTTAAGTCCTGCCAGCAAAAACCTGGCAACATTTGTTCCCTTTTATAAATAAGAGCAATGAACTTTAGAGATTCAGCAAATGGACGAATGTAGGCACAGATTTTCAGTTACCCCCATGTTTAGACCCATACTATATACCTCTTGCTGCACAAGTTTAGGGAAGTAACATTCTTTATTCAGGATCAGTATCTCTAGCTGCAAAGGAAAGCTAGAGCTATTTAACAAGAGGAATAGGTGTTTGATGCGCAATAGTTGTATAAAATACAAGTACTGTACATCATTGGCAGAGGAGAGATTTATAGTCAGGCTTTGTGAGGAATATGGGTCTCGGCAGGGCCGAGGGGGCAGGGAGAATGGTAAGGTTAAGCTGGGGAATGGGAGATGTGGAGGGGTAGAGCCAGGTACGTGAGGGTACGAGAGCAGTGTTGGAGGAGAGAGCTGGACCCTGACACTGCTCGACTGCTGGTGAGACAGACCCACCCGTCCTGGAGCTCACCAGCAGCCCTGGTAAAAGATGGAATGAGGAAGCTCAGAGGAGTCAGCAGCTACGAAGCAATAATAATCCTTCATGTACTTGAGGACAAGTATTACATTTCCCCTGCAGCAGACTCTTCTCAGAGCATACTTCCTAAGTGTTCTGTACTACCTATCTCCAACGCCCTCGAGCCGTTTCTCCCATTCACAGTGAGATATATACAGCATGACACGGCCTTTGGCCCTGGAAGGAGAGGTTTGAAAGTACACTGGCTAGACACAGACGGGAAAGTAAAAGAAGCAGAAGCAAAGCTACTGCTCTGCGCGGACTTGCTGAGCTCCCCATCCAACCAGAAAGGACATTACTCTCCTTTCTGAAACTTTCTTAAAATGATTGGTGAAGAGAAGGTGCCCCACTGCCCTGTTTCCTTCAGTGGTTTACTAGAACAATTGCATGTGGCGGGGGAAGGGTAGACTCAATCTCCCTAGAGTCAGTTAAATACCTTCCTTCCTGAGAACAGAACCAATTAACACCTTACAAATCCCCGGGTTCTAGGACCCACTGTCTAGAACGTGACTGGAGTGTACATAGAATATAGACTGGTTTCCATTCAGTTCCACTTCTTCTGTGAAGTGCGGGCTTGGAGGTAAATGAGAAATGTATGCTATATATTCAGAGTTTTGAGCTCTGAAAGAGAGTAGCCCAAGCTAATGGATTTAATTAAAATTTTAATTTGCAGTGTCTAGTTCTTCAGTGAATGTAGTCACTGAGTAGCAAAAGGTTAGAAGCTTCTTGCTATGAAGATTTATATTTATGCCTTTGAGAACCACATCTGGGCTAAGGCTGCTAAGGAATCAGTGGGCTGTCCGTAACTGCAAGTGAACAGACAACACAGATCAGCCCTCTTCCTCACCTTGTCCAGGAGCATGTTAAAAGTTCCTTGCCTTGATGTGGTTCTTGGCTAGGAAACTTTCTCTGCTCAGTACCTTCTAAAACATCCCTTTCCACAAGAAACCTGAGGAAGTATTGCCAAAGATTCAATGCAAAATTTAGAAAGCAGGATGTCAGGGGCTGGGGATGCAGCCCCCTGGCAGAGTGCTTAACTAGCGTGCACAAGGTCTTGGGTTCTATCCTCAGCACCAGGGTGGGAAAATAGAACATGGTATTTATGTTGCAGTAATTGGATTGGAACAAGAATGTTCTTCGTCCTTTGCTGGGTAATATTTGAGCAAAGATGGATTTATTGACTGTAACTCAGAACAAAGAATGTAGTCAAAACATTTTGGTGTTTTTCTTGTTCTCTGTCATTTAAACTTAGATTTTCTTTCCTTTTCTCACATGGACAGTAAGGTTTAGGAAGTATAGCATCAGATTCAGTTGGGTTTATTTGTTGTTGTTGTTTAATGGTGTTCTTTATTTTTATGACTGATTTTGGCAGGTTCATAAGTACTAGGGGACCACTAACATGTCAATTTAAAAATTCTCTTTTGTCAGAAATGTGCCTGGATTATATTAGTGGGTCCCAACCACATGAAGTCAGCAGTCAACAACAGGGTTGTTTTCAGGTAGTCCTGACGGATCTGAACAGAAATTTAATGACACTGCTATCTAACAAAATTTTTAAAGGTAGTTAAGGCAAAAAATCTGCAGCTGCTAATAACTGCCAGAAATCTGTTGGATATGTGGTATAATCTCTTAAAGTCATGGTAACCAGGGTAGAAAGAAGTGACTTCATTGAATACATTCTATCCACTGTACTATATTGTATCTTTCGAGTGAAGATTGTCATACTGGCTGCTCTTTTTTGGAGGCCTCTGGAGTCTGAATTATATAAAAATTAAAAATGCTCTGGCTGAGCAGCTGAGAAACCAAGTTTTTTTTGTTGCTGCTCATGTTCACTTAAGACTAAGCCAAAAGAGACTTGCTAAACCAGCTAAGGCTTGTACAGCTGATTGCCACAGCACACTCTAATTTCAGGCAGCAAAGGGTATGAGTTACTGGTATTATCCCATTTGGTTGTTTGACAGAAGTGTTGGAAAAATTGTAAAGTGCAAGCATAAAAGACATCAGGAAAGAGTAGTAGTCCTGACAGAAACAACGGACAAAGGCAGTAGCTTAGTCAAGTTGGATCTATGTCCTCTAAGCATTGCACCAAAGAGAGCTTCCTTTTCTCACTTAGGTTTTTTTGCATGTGGATCTGTTTGCAAGCTCAGTCCCCCAGAGAGAGATTCTGAGCTGTCTTTGTGCTAAATTAAACATTAGTTTTCTCCTTGGGAACCTGATCTTCCATAGACTAGGCAACAATATCTTTTTGAGAGAGCTCCCAGCTAAGCATTTCCCCCAGGAAGAGAATGCTCAGGAGTCTTTTCACTTCTCTGTCTGCTTAGCTGGTGTGACTATGGTTCCTGGGAATTGTTTTGTCTAAATAGGTCTAGAAGCCCTTAGAGCAAGGACTTGTACTTTAATCCTTAGCACAAGACTGCCTTCCACTGCTTAGCATATAATAAATAACCACAGAGCACCAGCCAGGTCATGTAGGATAACAGCCATGTATGGGAGGGAGTTTCCTGGCCTCCCTGCCCTCCTCCCTGGTTCTGTACCCACAGCAATGAAAAGGAGCATGTTGCAAATTACAAGCCATGTGACTTCCATTCCTCCCCGACTCCATTCTGCCCATCCCCCTAGAGGACCAGTTCATATTGCTCTAAAAATAGGCCACTATTTACAATTTATAGAGTTGTATGAGCCCTTAGAGAGAAAGCAGACCAAACCCTTTTATTTCATAGGTGGAGAAACTAGAGCCCTTTAAAAATCAAAAACAAAAACAAAAACTCCCTCCCAATATCGCAGAGCAGTAGAGTTAGAACCAGAGCCCTCTCACTCCACGCAAGGCAATTGTGTTACAAAGGTTTTCTTTTTAAAACAGAAGAAAACCATTACGGGACATTTTAGATTTTTGTTGATATTTCATAGTAGGAGAAGTGTGGAGCTTAGAGCCAATGATAGTTTTCTAAATAGCCATAATAATTCCTTCCATCTTACATACTTAGTGTGATGTGTCATTGGTATGCTCCTTATTAAAAACAAAGCTATCTCCTTTGAATCTTGCATGACCTTGTGATACCCTTTCACCAATACTATGTGACAGAAATGACAAAAGGACACACACTCTAAGGTGGCCCCACCTCTATTTCACACTCTTGAGCATGTATGCCCAGCAAAGAGAAAGGTTTTCCTCTGTCCTATACCCTTGAACGTGTGTGGCCTAGCCAGCCCCCTATTCAGAGAGCCACACAGGGAGCCCAGTGAAACCAGCAGAGAGATCACCAAGCAACCTTCACTGTTCAAAGTCATGCACTTTGGGGCGGTTTGTAATGTAGCAAAGCAAAATGGCCAGCCAAATCAAAGCTAAAAATCCTTCATGGCAGAGTTGCCCTGCTTTCTTATCTGTGCTACCTCAGATGGATTTCTTCACATTTTTGAGCCTCGTTCTCTGCTTTTGAGGATAATCCTAATTCTCTCAAAAGGTTATGGGGGTTAAATGAGATAGTTCATGAAAGAGCCAGTCCACATAGCACACAGGAGAACTGGACACACATTCATCTCCTTGCTCTCTTTTGTCTCTTAGCACCATGTTAGAATTCAAGCTACCCTTCCTTTGTTATCTTGCTTTTCCCTCTTGTGCATCACCATTTTCCTAGCCTTCCTCAGCCCACAGCTCCCCTGAACAATTTTTTTTTCTCTCCTGGATGATGGCCTGGTGCTATCATTCCTCCCAACTACCAAATTTCCCTGATTCTTGTTACGCTCCAGGAACCACATCTGCCTTGGGTGTAGTCTACCCTTACAATAGAAAAGGGTTAACCTCATAAAGATGTCGCTCCCTTGTACTGTTATGCTGCCCTTGGGAGAAGTCAAACAGCACAGCAAATATGTATGGGCAGCATAATTGCATTTGATCTTCCAGGTCACAGAAGACTTTGTTAGCGGTCTCTATTCAGCACTCCGGGAGGAAGAAGCTCAGTCTGACTGCAAGTGTGCTGCTCCCACACTGCCAATTCATTTTTTCTAGGAAATTAAGTGCTTCGTCTTTTCTACCTCATCCTTTACAATAGGTGAATGAAGAAAGAAGGAAAGATGCTGTGGCTTGCCTACTTGCTGTAGTTAGCGGTGCCATCCTGTGAGAGTCTGGCCTGGGAACTTGGTGTTTAGATTTGATAGGAGCTAATGGTGCACCTCATCAAAGTCTTTGCTTCTTTGGTATTTGGCTTTTTCTTTGGAGAAAAAGAAGCACTTGGCGAGTAGATTGGGTTATTTTGTGTCTTTCAATAGTGTTTTGTGTGTGTTTCTTAATTTCAGTGACTCCTTACTTCTCTATCTAAAAAAGTGAAAAAAAAGTCGAGAAGCGTCTAACATATTCCTGGGCACTAGCTCCCAGCCATGAGGAAGGGGTTGTCTTTGTATTCCTTGCTCAGCATCCTTCCTGGACATAATGAGCACTCACCATCTCTGACCCTGCGTGTGGATGTGAAGTTCCAGTGTAAGAAACACAGCTGTTAGTTGGATTCATTAAACTTTCACAGGGAACACTGATTTTCCCTAAGTCCCCCCAACTGCACTGGTAACATTTCTGTGGGGGTTAAAAAACTCCCCCAAGTACTACTGTGAAATAATTCCATGAAACATAAAGTGAAAAGTAAAATATTCGGTAGAATTCTTGCTCAGGAATTGTATGTATCAGTCTCTCCATCTGTTCTCCCCCATGCCCCACAGCCCAGACACATAACAATTGAAAAGTGTGGATTGATGGATGGGATTTTATACATGTCATCACTTCATTTTTTAAATATGTTTCCGCTTTAAAGGGGAGCTATAAAAGAGAGTCACTGAGAAATTGGCCTGGGGGAGGGGAATTCAATCCGTGGCTTCTTTTTTCCCCTCCTCTTATCACTAAAACCCTAAGCAGAGAGTGTAATCACCTATTCCCAAGGGCAGCCCTAAGCCCTTAAAACTCTGCTCTGTTTAGGGATTTAACAGAACTGGGGGAAAAAAAGAAACACAGTTCCTGCTCCCAATAAGCCAACAAAGGAAGATTTTCCTGAATAAACAGTAAATCCGAAGACTTTCCTGACATGAACCCTTTCTTTTCTATCTTTAAATGCAGTTAGATGCAGCTTTTCCTCTGCATCTTTACAATGTGGAGAGTTTTGGGGGGTCTTTGGACCACGTTGGAGCTCTAGACCAGCTGGGTGCATTTTCCTTAACAAAACAAGATGTAAGTAGCATGAAGCCAAAGAGTCATTTGGTCTTGGCTGTCACTTCATGTTGTTTCAAAGGACAGAGCGCTCAGCTTCATTGTCTGTTAGGTTGCAACCATAGAGATAATGACTTTTTCCCCCTCAGTTGCTTCTCAACACCTTGGAATTTCTTTTGTCAGGATTTCTAAATGGAAATATCTTAATGTTATGCTATGCAACATCGCTTTTCTTTCTTAAAACACTAAAACAAAGTTTCCTTTCTTTTTCAATACATTAAATCTTACCTTTGCTTAGAGAATGTACTTCAAGCTCCAATCTTTCTCTCTCTCCCTCTAACACACACACACACACACACACACACACACACACACACACACACACACACACACACACACAATTTTGTTTATTTTGGTTGTATATGTATATGGACACAAGTTGACTACCCGTATGAGTTTCAGAAAAAAAAAATGAGAGATGAAGAAATACATCAAAGAATATTTAAAGGAATTGCTGTACAAAACAAGAGCATGCCAATCTTCAGAATCTAGAAATGGGGGAAAGAATGTTATACTTCATCAATAAATGGATCAATAACAGGAAACCTTCACCCTGGCCCGTGCTTTAACTAACAAGGTATCATCAGGGCAAGCTGCCCTGCTTTGTTTCTCCAGCTGCAACCCCTAAGTTTGGATTCCTCAGCACCCTGCATGGCTAGATTATCTTGTCATACTGCATTCAGCTCAAATACCACCTCCTAGAGAGACTGCCTTGGCTGTCCTAATTAGGGTAGCCACAAATGATGATCTCCTTCTCTCCCCGAATTGCTAGTACTACTCCCGTGGAAGAAGTTTTCTTTTCTTTATAACTTTCATCACTGTCTGAATTTCTGTTCATTTCTTCTTTCTTTATGCATTTCCTCTCTTCCCCCCAACAGGATCGTAAGCTCCACGAGATGGGCATCTTAGCAGTTTTGTTCACTGTTTCTGTCCCAAGCCTTTAGCAGTTCTTGGGGCAGCACGTTTGGGGTCGTCAGTCAGTGTTTATTGGGTCAATGATAATAAGCCCAGTGGCTTTTAAGCTAGAAATGTCTTTCAGAGACAGGGGTTAGGAAAGAGAGAGCAATGTTCCTACCCCCCTTCCTGTTTAATTATTCTCTAATCTACGAGGGTGTGTGTGTGTGTGTGTGTGTGTGTGTGTGTGTGTGTGTGTGTGTGTGTGTGTGTGTGTGTGTGTGTGTGTGTGTGTGTGTGTGTGTGTGTGTGTGTGTGTGTGTGTGTGTGTGTGTGTGTGTGTTGGCATGTGGTGTGTGCGTCTGTCTGTCTGCATAAAACAGGGCTTCTATGAAAAATTCTTAGGCTAATCTCTTAAAATTCTGACTAGATCCAAATTCTAATGCCCTATCCCTGACATGAGAAAAATGTTAGCTGGTATAAGGAAAAGGATGATAGATCAGAGTTACAGATACTATGTTCCTACAATATGATTGATCCTGTGCTACCTTGCACCACAAAGGACATAACAATTTGTGTGTGTGTGTATGTGTGTGTGTGTGAGAGAGAGAGAGAGAGAGAGAGAGGAGTATATGTGTTTGAGTGTGTGTATGTGTGTGTGTGTGTGTGCGTGCACACACACGCACACATATACCCATACTATAAAGGCTTGAACTCAGGGTCTTATAGAGCTTCTTACTCTTGCTCAGCTTCCTTGCTCAAGGCTGGCACTCTACGCCTCCAGTCAATCATTTTTGCTGGTTGATTGGAGAGAGTCATTTAGACTTTTCTGCCTTGGCTGGCTTTGAACATGGATCCTCCATCTTTCTGAGCAGCTAGGATTAGAAGAGTAAGCCACTGGCACCCAGCAGAGAGGCTTTACATTTTAATGGGGAGACACACAGTAAACAAATAAAGAAACAAGATAAATTTAGCTCCTCATTCCTTACTTAATGTGGCTGATTAAAGATTGATTTGGGTTAACTAAACAAATCTGGGAAGGGCTGTGGAAAGTGGGAAGTAGGAATCACACACACACACACACACACACACACACACACACACACACACACACTTCTGAGGGACCCCTTTTCACGATTGTTCCAAGCCTGTGGGGGGTGGCACAGCACTAGGCCCCTTAGCCAGTCTGTGTGAAATGAGGATTCTGGTCTTTAGGAAAACACAGTCTTATCATGCCTTCTACGCCTAGCACTACCGTGTTCACTTCGTCAGAAGTCACTGGACTCAAGAATTCAAAAAACCTGATGGAAGTTTTCTTTAGTAGAGAATATAAGAGGTTGTGATGTGGTTGAGTGATTTCCTAGGTTTTATACATAACATTGCAAAAGGAAAAAAAAACAGAGAGAAGAAAGAAAGAAAGAAAAAAAGAAAGAGAAAGAGAGAGAAAGCAAGAAAAGGAAGAAAGGAAGAAAGGAAGGAAGAGAAAGAAAGGGGAAAGAAAGGGAAGAAGAAAAGAAAGAAAAAAGAATGAAATAGAGGAAGAAAGAAAGAGAAAGAAAAAGAGAGAAAACAGACAGGAAGCTGGGAATAGCATCACAACACTGGTAAGGTACAGCAAGCTGTCAGGAAGTATTCAGAAGCATGTAGTGGTGCTTACAATCGTCACAATAATATCTTACATGTACACATCCATATGGTCCTCACAGAAATGCTGCTATCTGCAAGCTATCAGTATAGCTATTTGTGGTTCACAAATAAGTTGAAATTGATCATAAAATCCACAAGTTCTGGGACTTGAACCAGGTCCTGGGCAACGTTCATGAGCTTTTTGCTTAAGGCTAGCTCCAGTTCTGTTTTTTTGCCCATCAATTGGAGTTAAGATTCTTACAGACTTTCTTGCCTGGCCTGGCTTCAAAACATGATCCTCAGATCTCGGCCTCTGGAGTGGCTAGGATTGCAGGTCACTGGTGCCTGGCATCAAATGCTATTTTTGAATCACTCATCTGTAGTGTGTGGGCCTGTGTGTATGGACATCTCAGGGTGTTCTGGGGGCTAGCACCTCCGTTTCAAGGACAGGTAGGGCAAACCCAGATTTGTTCTTGCTGATCCCTTCTGTGACCATCAATCTACTCTTGGGGCCAGCGGTTCTGCAATGGGACACAGTTGGCGAAGTTGAGCTAGTCCCTAAATCCTCAACTATACTCACAGCTAGGCGGAGACCTGGCAGCTCATGTCCACACAGGCTGAAGCAATGCCTCGCTCTGAGGGAGGCGTGAGCAGAGTGAGGAGGTCGAACACCCCTGCCACACCAAAGCTAGAGGAAAGGAAGTTTAAATCACCAATTTGTAGGAAAGGGAAGTAAGGTGAGGAAACACTTTAGTTTTTTTAAAAGTCTATGTTTTGCTGCCTGTATTTCTTGTTACCCTTGGGAGTCAACTGTGGGTCTCAGGAGAGCTACAAGATCATTAAGAAGAGAAATTTGATCTTGAATCAGAGAAACACATTCTCTTTGGAACTAAAACTGGTCTCTTAAGTATTTCTTCTTACTGTTGCTTATTTTGGAATACCTTAGATTGAACTTAAGGGAGAGATCATTGGCTCTTTTCTGAGAAGAGTTTTTTTTTTTTTTAATCCATTTCAGGTCTAAGAGGAGAATATATATTTTTAAAATTGATGAGTGTTTTCTTATTGCCAAGAGAAATGTGGTGGCTTGTAATTGATAAGATTTTGTTTCCAGGTGAAGATGTGCTTTATGTATCTTTTATTTTCGGTATCAATGGTCCTATCAGCCATCTAGTACCTAACCATTTAGTAAATGTTGAACTAATAGTTTTGAAAGAAGCACCGCACTTTACATTTCTCTGAGTATATGTCACTAAATGGAAATATTGATCTCCAAGTTATCTTTTGTTTCAGCACATTAAAAACATCACAGTGTTTAATATGTCAGATGCTATTCTTAGTTTTTAAAATATTGGCTTATGTCCTTCTTACACTATGAGATTATTCCTACTTTACAGGTCAGGAAATTGAGGCCTATGCTGAAGGAACATGATACTATTTAGCCATAAGCAGTAAAATCAGAAATTGAACTAAGCAGGATAATGCAATGCCCACAGTTCAAACCACTGTTGACACTGTGAGTAAAGAAAATCATACTCGCATCTGGGTGTGGCTAGGCTGCAGCTCACATCTGATCTGGAACTGATTTGGAACCCACTTGCAGTAAGACATTTGAAGGTCAATGGCAACCAGACCTAACTAGTTATCTAGGTGCAGGTATCATTCAGAGGGAAGGCCTACAGGCCAGAGGCTGCTCTTTGAGATAGTTGCCCTAATCCTACATTTGAAAATGTAGGAAGTTCTTGGATAGGCATAGTCCATGATTGACATGCATGTCTCAGCCAGCATCCCAGGGCAGATCTGAGTTCTGAGGAGGCTGCTCAGGGGATACGTCCAAGGAGAAAGGAGGGCTGTGCTGGGTATGAGAGAGCACCAGATGACTGGCCTCTAGGAGTGGACCCTGCTTTGGGAATCCAGGCCTGGAGCATCTTCACTACAGATTCCAGATGAGGTGTTGATCCCAAGGAGAAATAAATCAGAACTGACTGTACTGAGAGTGGAACAAAAATCCCTTCATGGAACAAGCTTAGGTTTGCGTAAGTTCATTAACTTTAGGGAAAGTGCCTTGAAGACAGGTGTGACCTCTCTTCCTGACTATACAGATAAGGTTTCTCTGTTTTGTGAGTTCTGTGCAGCTGCACTTTGCTCCTCCCCTGCAGTCAGATTGCTCTGGCCAAGCCCCTCTTACCTGACAACTGAAGATATGCATGCATTCTGGAGGAATTCCTGGTGGGGTAGAGGTAGCAGGGAGACAGTGTGGATGTTTCAAATAATGGCCTTAACTTGAAGGTGACCAATAGGACTTGCTTTGAAAAATCAATGTTTTCCTTTAGCAAATACGTGTTGACATGTTTTGTCTAAGCTCTACCCTAGGCTGTAGAAACAGAGAGGTGAGTGGACAGTATCTAGGATTTCTTGGACAGTGCTTTTCTTTTTTATCAGCAGCTCTTTTTATGCTACTAGATAAGAGATCTAGCTTCTAGAGGAGTTCTCTGAATAGAAAGCAGATTGTGCACAGTGGCCAGTGTGTGTTTTCAGGGAGGACATTTCCATGGTGTCCTAAGATTCTCCTCAGGTTGTAAGACCCAAAGAACCCGAAGACCAGCACAAGATTCTACCAACAGCAAGGCTGCGTGGGTCTCATTCTATACAGGACAGCCCGCCCAGGAGGTCTGCACACTCTCCCTTTCTTTCTGTGTCTATTCATCCAGTTTCAGGAATCTGATCAGAAAACAAATATAGCTTGCTTCATGCTTAACATATTTCCATAGCCTTAGACAGTTATCAATTTTGTTATCTATCTAGGTAAAAGGCCAATGGTCTGAGTTATTTTCATTCTCTATTGCAGTTAGTTTAAACCCAGTCCAGTAAATTTTTCACTTTGTTCTTAAGTGACCTCTCACCATTTTCAGGCTTCTCCTCCGCCTCTCTTGACCTCAAACATGAACTTGATATCTCCTTTCATAGTGAAGAACTTCTTGGTGAATAGGGAAAAGTGGACTACACCTCCCTCTTGGGCTTTTCAGAGTCACACTGACTCTATTATTATTAGCTGTGCTCTCTGGGCTGCTGGAGTTCCTATTTTGGCACTGGACCATCAAACGCCCTATTTTTAAGAGCCTTTCACTTAGTTGTAAACATGTGCTGTGGCTGGGAGCTCACTCTCTTTACTCATATTTACCCAAAGCATCTTAGCTGTTGAAAAGCTGTTATGATGAAAAAATTCAGAATCAAAGCTCAGCATCCAAGATTATTTTTTACATTCATCTAACACAGAACTCTGTGTGATCTTTATCAAAAAAATAATAAAATGACATTTAGTTGCTTAATTTGATGGTCCAGTCATAGTGCTAATTTGAGGGGAGGAAGAAATAGAATGGCCAAGTCATGTCTCTTTGAAAATGCTCTTCAAACTTGTCCAGAGGGCGATGCTTGCTGCATAACACACATGACCGAGCAGATGACAGAGAGGTCAGTCCAGTTTGCTACAAAAGTAGTTTATGCCCTGAACGTATTTAGAATAAACACAACATCCTGTAGACGTATCTCCAGCACACTCTAAATTCTGGAGCCTTCACTAGTCTCATTAGGAGAATATAAATACCATCTCAACCTAACCATTAGCTTTCATACATGTGTTAATGGGCTGTCGATGTCTGAGAACCATGTATGGATGGTTACACACACACATGTACACATATACACACATACACACATAGACACATAGACACAGGAATTGGGTGAAATAAAAATACTACCTGTATAGCTAATATTTTGATCTTTCACAAGAATTGCATACAGTGTAACAAAACATACTTCAATGTTTTGAGGAAGCTTAAAACAGGAGGATCGGGAATTTAAATGCTGGAGAGGTTGAACTGACGACTTCCTCTTGTGATTTATGACTCTAAAAGTAATGTTAAGCAGATTCTTGTATTCCACAGGAGAAGCAGTGTTTGTGGTACTTATCACAATATGAAAATATCTGATTGTTCTGTTTTAAGATTATATTTCCTTCAAATAGGACTTAAGTTCTAAAAAAAAAATAGAACAAAAGTTAATGTCTCTGGGATGCTTTTCCTAACGTGCACAGACTGTATTCTTTCCTTTTGGGCAGGCAGGTTCACTCTGCAGCCCAGGATGTCTGTGCCATACCATCACAGTACGTGTGTTCAGGCCATGGCAGACCACAAGAATACCTCTTATGTTCTAAAAGCTATCAGGAGAGGAAAATCTTTGTAAAATCCTGCTTTAAAATTCCTGGTGGCTTGGGTTTTTTGTTGTTACAAAGTGAGATTTCAGTTGTCATGTTAACAAGAAGGTGAAATTAGCCAATTGTACCAATTATCTATTGCTGCATAACAAAACTTAGATGCTGAAAACAACACACTTTCTTTATCTAAGAGTCAGAAACTGGGGAGCTGCTGGGTAGGGTGGCTGGCTCAAGGCCTTGTGTAAGGCTTCAGTCCAGGTACTGGCTGGAGCTGCAGTCACTTCAAAGCCTGATTGAGGATGGAGGATCTGCCTCCATGTTCACTCAAAGTGGTTATTGGCAGGACATCTCAGTTTCTCACTGGCTGCTGGCCATAGATGTCCGTTGTTTCAGGCCCCTCAGAACCTGCCTGAGTCCACAGAGTCCCAACCAACCCGAGACAGTGATCCAACAGGGAGAGCCCAATGCTGACACCAAATTTCAGAAGTAACACTCTTTCCCTTAGACATGTGGAAAACCAGGATCATTGGGGCCATGCTGGAGGCTGCTTAAAGTAGACCTAAGCACTAGTTCACAATTAAGGCTATACCACCGCTATTTAAAATTCAGTCACATCATATCCACTGAGGGTCAGCTCTCTACGAGGCCCTCTTCTAAATAGAATATAGCAGAAAATCAACAAAGATCTTCCTCTCCTGAGTCTTACATTATGTTTTATATGGCTGTAGTCACTATTTCCATAGTGAGTCCACATGGGTTGTGGGCTATTGTAGTTAGGATAAGTACAGGGGCCATTGTTTTAGACAAGAGCCGCCCTGGGTCAGCTTCAGCAGGAAACAGGTGAGGAACCGCCTTTATCTACTGGTAATAAGGATAGGTTTTTAGAAAGAAATCCAGAACAATGTCATCTCACTAGTGATTACATTCTTTTATTAGTTAACTTCAAGTGATAGCCTCTCTCTAAAGGCTAAAAGGAGGAAGGGAAGTACTCAAGAATTAAGGGAAGTAGAGAACATTATAATACAGTTTGGGAGTCCCACCATCTCATGTTTGAGCCATAACCTTCCTGCTTGCTTCTCTTGGACATATTGTTTGACTCATCTGGGCCTCAGGCTTATGTTTCTAAGATGAGGATTGCAATAGCACCTTTCCGGGAGTTGTAAGCAGCCAGTGACCCAAAGTTCTTATCACAGGATCTGGTTCTTAGGGACTGCTCAGTTTTATCTGCCTTTGCTTCCATCCGACCCTATCTGTGTACTAATACATGATCAGGACTCATTACCAAAATTGCTGTCAGAAATGTCCTCCTAGTTAATCCCAACTCTCCAGGACAGTAAGAGGATAACTAGACCCCCACAGCAGTCTCCCCTGTCAGTGTCAGAGCAGCGACTGTCTCTAATATTGTTAGGAATGAGGAAGGAGAATTCTGCCTGGTGTTCACTATGTCTTCTTATTTATCAACACAAGTTTACCATTTGGAAAGCATAAAAGTGCTTTCTGAATGCAAAGGTTTCCTATTTGTGCTATTTTTGTTGACTATCATGTGCTAACAAGCCTCTGTCAGCAGACACACACTCTCCAGGGTCTCTGTCTTATTTTGTCAGCCTCAGGCATCTGGGCTAGAAAATTCATTTCCCTCAGCCCAGGCCTGACCAGGCAGCCCTTCCCTGCCACAGAGGTGGCTGCCTTCCCTAGTGCCTCTTTTTTTTTTTTTTTTTTGAGTGGTATCATTAGAGAAACTGGCAGTGAGAGAAAAGGGACCCTGGTCACTGTCAGCTTCAGGAAGAAGATAGGAATTCAGTTGGCAAGTATGTTTTGATAGAGTGGAAAGTATAATTCCTGAAGTTTCCTAGAAGTCTGATCCCTGAGCACCACACATACCCCTCATCTTGTAGGCCTCCATTGCCAGGAAATACATGCACAGTCAATCCACAATCCCTGGAAACATAGGAAGACAGGAACAAATGCAACCAATTCTGAAATAGCCATGGGCTGTGACTAGTTTGAAGTGGAAGACATTCTGAAGATAGGAGGGCAGAGAAGGTTGGGGAGGAGGGTGCAAAGCAGGTGCAGATGCTTTGGAGTCAGACTCTGACACTGATTGGCCCTTAGACAGCAAGGGATGGTATTTCTTAACCTAACCCAAAGCCTATTCATGGAAATAATGCCTACCTGTGAGACTAAGCATGTAAAACAGCATTTAACACATTGAAAAGTCTCAGGAATAACCCCGTTTCTTCCTGCACTCTACCAGTTTTCTAAGTTAATCAAGTTAGACTAGGAGGTAATTACAGCTTCTGGTGGGGGGGTGAAGGGGGTTGGTTCTCTAACTTTGCTGTATTTGTCAGTCATGGGAAGTGTGCTAAAATTCTGGATTCCACCTTTAGAAACCCTTGGTTCAGGAGGTCTGCTACATTTAGAAACCCAAGCCTTATGCTAACTCTCAGTCTTGGGAGGGGTTGAAGTCATCTTGGCTTAAACATTCTAGTATTTGTAAAGGTCAGAGATAAAGCACGTTCTTTTAGAGACTGACCATACTTGTTGTGAAGCTACTGGTGTTTCCAGTGGCTTTGGGGTGTCTGGGAAGGTGCTGCTCCCCTTCCACGGAGACTCTCGTCAGCTTCATGTCCAATGTGAACGGAACAATCAACTACTTTCACAGGCACCATTGCAAATGCAGGCAGGAACGGGGTACCCAAGAGTATCTGTGGAATGCAGGCCTGAAGCTGAAGGAAAGTAGGACCAGAGGGCTGGGACAGATAATGAGTACTGAGACACGGAGTGCTTAACTCTTACGTGACGATGACTCTCCACCAGGTGTGTAGGGCACGGTGGCAGGCAGGAATCTAACTGTCTGGTCTTCAGCAGGCTGCCGGGTCATTTTCTTAATTCAGTCTCCAAGACACAGCTTGGATGTCCCTTTGGTCACCATCTTGTCCATTCTCCATCACTGGGCATCTCACCATCTCCCTTCCATACGTACTAAGAGCCAAGAGCAAGAGACATCCTTCTAACACAAAACTGTTCTTGTGACGCCTCTGTGGAAACCCCTAAGTTGTCTCCTGTTACGCATCACAGGCCGCTCCTTGACTACATGGCAGGTGAGGATCGTGTCTCCCCAGAGACCCCAGGTCTTCTTCCCCTCGGGTTGTTCTCCCACGCATCGCCTGGATCCCTAGCTGCCTCTCAGTCTTTACAGATGTCAGCTCAAATAGCAGCCCACAGAGCATCTCCGCTGTAAAGGTTTCTCCCCACATTCTGCCTCTTAGTCTTTCCTTGTTTCTTTGGAGCATTTGTGCTTTGCTTTTCCCATTGTGGTGTCATCCTCTTCTGCATATAAACACCACCCTGCAGTTTTCCTCACCCATGTCCTGTGTTCCCCACAGTCTGTGGGACTGTGGTTGCTTGTGAATGATGCACAGGTGCCCTGGCTTGCTCTCTTCTAGAACATAGGGTATTCATCCTACCAGAATATTCAGTGGCTTATTTAACCCAACTGAAATGCAAAAAAAAAAAAAATCAGATATTCCTTCATTCTATTTTTCAGAAGAGTCAGAGGATAATGTCTTGCTCAAATGACAGCAAGGTTATCTCCATGTGATAGAAACCTTGCACCTCCTGGCTTGCTGGTGGGTTCAGCAGCCTTAATGGCTGACATGCACTTGTTGATGTACACTGGGAAGAAATGAGATGTGAAATTGGGTTCCAAAGGCCTGCAGTGTGTGCAGACACAGGGTCCACCTCATGTTCTTCACCACAGTGGCCCCGAGACAAGGTACACAGTTTGACCACCGGCACAGAGAGTGGGCTTCGAGCCAAATGTCTGCAGGGACAGACCAGATTGCTGTCTTCCCTGGTGGGCCTCCTGGATACCAGCAAGGAGACCATGAGAATGGGAAAGGGGTGCCATGCAAGTACTCTTGGAATCCAAAGAGACAAAAACTTAAAGGAATATAAAAAAGAAACAGGGAGGGTGGGAGCCAGAATTCCAGGACACAAACACTAATTTTTAAAGTCTGAAAGAGATAGCTTTAGGAGAGTAGAAGGTCGAGTTTATACAAGCATATGGGAAATGCAGTCCTAGGAGACAGTAGACTGTGTAACTGAGCTAGATAAACATAAATGTATTTTATAGGCAGTGCTAATGGAATGTTTGCAGGTATCATTTCCAACAGGGACAAGCATGTTTTCCCTCACTCCTGCTCTCCCCTTGGTACCTCTGGCTCCCCGTCTTCTGAATGAATACTGTTCACCCCGCTGTGTACCATGGGTGGGGTCCGACATTGCCAGTCACCTCCCGGGTGAAGTTCTCTGGCTGAGAGCCTGGCCCTCTCTGGAGCTGAGGAAGGCAGCTTTGGCTGTTGAAATCAGGTTGGAGAGCAGAGATCTCAGGCCCCTTCTCCTGCCTACTGGACTCACAGCGTCCACTCTGTGGCTTCCAGCAGAAGAGTCCCTTGATGTTTTTATAATTTTGGGACAAGATCCCAGTTTCTCACGGTACTGTGACTTCAGCTTCCAGGTCAGTGTGCTGACTTTGCTCCTCCCTGACCTATGGTCTGGGACCCAGGAGGGCAGGGGGCTGCCTGCCTGCCTCTGATACTCCTGTGTCAGTGTCCCCTGGGCCCCCACCGGAGATAAGGCCGATTCTGTGCCATATATTTATTCTTGGGACAAAATGAATCCATGAGATCTTCTAGGCAGACATAAAAAATAATGCTTGACTCGGGGCAGAAGTTTGGGAGGCATTTTGGAAAAAGGAGAAAAAGCTGAAATTATCTACCCATTGCCAGGTTGTGCTGTGTTTTAGGTTATCTTAGCAGGAGGAGATGGCAGTGCCCCGGTGTACAATGCTTATTGTACCTCTCAGATAGGACTGTCACCAACCCACAGGAAGGGAGCTGTTATTGTCCGGGAGTGGGTGAGGCCTCATGAAGAAGAATCTGTGGTATGAGGAAATGTTAAACAGGCGGTTCTTCTTAGGAGAGGGACATGTTGAAATGACTAAGAATGCTTCCAAACTACCACTCTGTTAAAGGTGTTGTCTTTGAGATACTCCAGAAAGATCTTCCCAGGGTGCAGCTGAGGGAACCAGGGGCTTTTAACAGCAGCTATGGGACCATTTGGGAGGCACGGGCTGAGAAGCTGCCCCGACTCCTGCCGACTCCCATGTACACTTTCCATCTTTAAATCTCATCAGCTAAGCAAGGCCCAGCAGAACTACCCTCAGGAGGCCTCAGAACATTCTTTGGTGAAAACACTCAGTGTCCGTTTGTGGAGATTTTTTTTCCTTCATACTCTTGCCCAATCCCAAAGATCCTACTATGGAAAGAAAAAACAAATTCAAACATAGAATCTCCGAATGAATTACTAATGCCCCTGATCGAGTACATACCACAGTACGGAATCACTGGCTCCCTGGCCTGGAACTGGGCAGCATGCTTTATAAAAATGTAGAGAGAGCAGACTTCTGCTGTGAGGCTCCCGTGTGTACATTTTTAGTAAAGTATCAGGTGTCTTCGTCCTCCTGTTTATGAATGTATCTCAAACAATGTGGTCACTTCCCCCAAAACACCTTACCAAACACGCACTGAAGGAGTGAGTAAACCAAAATGTACTGGGAGCCCTTTAGAGGGATTGCTCTTCTTTTCAGTCTTAACAGAAATCTGTAGCAGAAGAGAGGAACCTTTAATGGCAGAAGACAGACTAGAAAAGGGGAAGGAAGTCAGCTTCAGGAATGGGGCAACTTCTGGGAGGAGAGACTAGCTGGGCACTGAAAGATTTTGAGTGTTTGGGACATGTGGTGGGGCTCGGACCAGGAAAGGAGTGTGGGGGTTGGGCGGTAGGGCTGTGGCTTGAGCAAAGGCTCTTCCATTCCAGAGAAGCTGGAAGCATCCAGAGAGGACATTGTAGAATACTGTTCTCTCTACACTAGATTCCAATGAGCACCCAGGATTTGCATTGTTGACAGCTCTTTCTGTGGGTGCTGAGGTATGGGGCTTTGTGAACCTCTTAGAATCAGACTATTGGTTTCAAGTCAGGAAGATAGCATTATGAATCGCAGCTGTCTAGAATCTTGCATAGATATAAACTCTATACTTGTTTCCTTCACATGTGAAAGAGGGGAAATAGTGATTAGATGGTTGCAAAGCAGGGGCCCTGCCTGTAAAATAGTTTGCATAAGCCAACACATCCAAGCACTTAGAAGATGGCTGTTTTGCATGGTGGTCCACACCTGTAGTGCCAGCTATGTGGGGGCTGATTAGAAAGATGGCGGCCATCTAGGACCTAGCCCAGGCAAAAGCATAAGAACTTATCTGAGCCGGGCACCGGTGGCTCACACCTATAATCCTAGCTACTCAGGGGGCTAAGATCTGAGGATCGTGGTTCAAAGCCAGCCTGGGCAGGAAAGTCCATGAAACTCTTATCTCCAATAAACAGTCAGAAAACTGGAAGTGGGGCTGTAGCTCAAGTGGTAGAGCGCTCACCTTGAGCTGAAGAGCTGAGGGACAGTGCTCAGGCCCAGAGTTCAAGCCCCATAATTGACAAAAAAAAAAAAAAAAACTTATCTGAAAAATAAACCAAAGCAAAAAGCTAGGTGTGTGGTGCAAGCAAGCACAGGATCCTCAATTCAGACACAGTATCACAAGGACCAAAGAAGAGATTATTATTTTGTCTAGCCACATCTTTTGAGGAGACAGAAATTAGGCATTCTCGTAAGATTTAATAAAGGATGAGCTAATTCATAATTAAACTGCAATTAAAGAACCTATGTCTGCATCACAATATGGGACTCACACAGCTGTAATTCATTTCTGTTAAGAAAACTCTCTAAGGCTAACTTTTTATAACAGGTAAAAATAGCCTGACTGCCACCGATGATGGTGACAGCTGCATACCACGAATGCACTCACAAGTGTGCAGTAAAACATTTTATGATATAGATACACACATTCACATGTCGCGTGCACACACACACACACATTCTGTCACATGTGTTTTGTCACAGGTCAATGGCCTGAGTCTTACTTTTACGCTCCTTCTCTCCTGGACCTCCTATGGTGGAATTCATTTTAGCACATAGCTTCACAACCATTGTTAAAATTAGCCTAGTTTGCTTTGAAATACATACTGCACCCCTTCTAGGGAGAGCTGTCTGGGCTTGTCATTGTGACTGCAGCCACTGCAAAGTGAATCCTATGGTATTTGAAGTTCCCCAGTGCAGAATTGGAATTAGTTCTCATACACAAAAGCCTATTGTTTTGGATATTCACTGGATGATTAAAAAATAAAATGGCATAGGACTTTGCCTGAGACATTTTATCTTTAGCTTCAGACTTTTCCTTTGTGAGATGATGAACTTGGTGGAGAAATATGGGCCACCCTTACATTCTTGTTGCATAGGCTTTATGTGGTGTCCATAATAGTCTTTATGTGGTTACACGCTATACTGAAAGGAAGAGTACCTTTGTGCTTGATACCAAAAAGGACATAGAAGAAATCATTTGAAAAGCCAATGTATGAATTGTTTCTAATTGCCCAACTCAGAGTGAAATTCAGCCTCAGTGCAGTATTCCACCTAATTCTAGACAAGTTGGATTCCAAATGCTTGTAAGGAAGCATGTATAACTTGGCACAGCTTCCCTTTAGCTGTTTCTACAAGTAAACGGTGAGCTGGATTTCAGGATGGCACTTGCTGGCTCAGTGGTGTGACTCCCATTGAGGTGCCATGTCCCCAGAGCCACTGATGGCTCTGCTACTTTCCACCAGGCTGATGTGGCACGTCGTGTCAGTCAGCGGTGGCCGGCGCCCAGGCCCGTAGATATTCTGTAAGTCATGATTCAGTTCGATGGGATAGCTGGCAGACACATCTTAGAGATCCCAAGGACAGCAGAAGTCAGCGCAGCTGTCCAGCTTCTGTTCTTCCTGCACTTCAGCCTCTTCTTTTGTTGCCCTTGTCATTCTGTAGCATGCCAGGAGTAGGCTCTCATCCAGCACTTTCTCTTTATACACAGGGGCTCTGAGGTCTGAGGGGGTGCCCAGCATCCTGTGCAGAGCCCAGCATCAAGTCAATGCAGTGCTTTCTCTTTTATTCTGAGACAAAATATGACCACATAGCCCACACTGACCTCTCACTCACAATTCTGTCCCAGCCAGCCAGGTGCTGTGATTACCAGGGTGAGCAACCATACCCACTCTGGTGCATGACTTTCTAGAACCCATGTGAGTTAGAATTACTGATCCCATAGCAATGCAAATCTAAGGACTGGGGAGAAAAGGCTTGCATGGCTTTTGCTCTAAGCATTTTCTGTTAGAGAAGTTATTCTGTGAGACCTGCTTTTTGAAGAGGGTTAGAGTGCTTTTTTTTCAGTGTACTAAAAATATCAGCCCATATGCAACATCGTGGTAACATGAAAGATGCCTTGGTGACCTCAGCCGCACTGGGGCGGAGAGTGAAGTACTCTTACATTCTCAAGGTCATCATGCTGATGAGATGGTTCAACTGGGTACTCTCTTAAGCAAAATTAATCTAAAAGGTAGTTTCAGCATTTTAGCCCTTCTAAGTAACTGACTCTTCGCATACTGCTTTTCAGATTATTGAGTGGAAAAGTTCTAACTCTGACACAGCAATGGTAAATTTGGCCATTTTTAGAGTAATTTATCTATAGTAGAATTTCCTTTTTGACAGAGTCACAGCATAAACTGAACCATTGTTATGACTCTTGGCTCCAAATATGACTTGAGGTTTTAAAAGCACAAGAAGCAAGTACTCACCTTACCTGTTCTGTGAATTTTAGAGTCTTGCAGGGTGTCCATAAAGAATATGGAATATCTCAGCAGTTAGGACCTTGAGCACTGGAACTGAAACATTAATATTTATTAATTGAGCAAATTGAGGAAAATTATTTCATTCTAAGGCTTTAATTCCCCTCTTTCAAATCATGATGAACTAGGACCTGCCTCACAGAGATAGTTATGATGTTAAATAATGTTAAATACAATCATCACTATCACCATCATCATCACCATCACCACCATCATCACCATCACCATCACCATCATCATCACCATCACCATCATCATCACCATCACCACCATCATCACCATCACCACCATCATCACCATCACCATCATCATCACCATCACCACCATCATCACCATCACCATCATCACTATACCATCCATTAAATGATACAAGGTCACATATGCAGCTCTCTGCATAGATGGTGTGGCTGTAGGTACAAATAAATCAATAGTACCTTTGAGTAGAATAAACCATGTACATACTAGTCTTTCTACTACATCTATAATGTTAAACTGAAGGGAGTTTTGGCCTCTGAGTGTGAAGGTATTGTCTGGGATCTATACAAAAACATATTAGCATTTCAGATCTTGGTATGATGTCAGGCACAATAGATTACTCATTTCAATAGGAGTTCATTTGCTCCAAAAACATTCATCCTGACATCCAGGGCATACTGATGAAGGCATTATCTTATAACACCACAAGGACAGTGATTCTTTCTCTCTGTGTTTTGCTGAACTTACCCAATGAATTATTTTTGTTTCACTTCTTCATTCAGTGAATTCATGTTGCAGCAGTTTGTATTGGGACAGGAATACACGGAACAGAACATAGGTAGCACATACATACATGTGAGACTGATTCATTCAATAGGTATTTGCTCATGCTCTACGATGCAAATGGCATTGAGTTAGTTGTATGGTCCCTGACTACAAGGACTTTCAGGTGTAATGAGAATATAGACTGGAAACAAGCAAGTATTACAGAAATAGAAATAGAAAGCCATGCTTGTTTATAACCATAGAGACATTCTTTAAATTTTAAGCTGAGACATCGAGGAGCAGGAATTAGATGTGAAAATAACGTTGAGAAGTGTATTCAGAGATAATAGAGAAACTAAACCTATACCTCTGTTGGGTTTGTAGCTTAATATTTTATGCCTAAAGGAAGTTTCTTAAGTGATAAAAGTTACAAGATAATTAGATTATGGGTTTTGGAAAATGACTAGATAAAAGAGAATAAAATATGATCGGGTATGTAGTAAGTGAAATATTGATGCCAGAATCTAGAGTAATACCATAATTACTTAAGTTGTCACTAGAAAGGATCTTGGGGTTAGTATTTAAACACATAGACCCTTGAATGACACACCAGTCACCCAGACGTATGTTCAAAAGGCTTCAGTTACACTTCAAAAGTGCTATTGTTTAGCAGATCACTGCACTTACTCTCGGTGGTTTAGGGTATCATTGAAATATCTCGGTATAATTATTTCCATACATTGTCATTGGTTCTACATGTTCCTTATTACATGGACTAACTCCCCAGATTTGAGCTATGGTGAAATGAAACTTCCTCAATAATCTTGATTCAGATACTGATGTTGGTTGTCCCCCAAACGTAGTCTCTAAGACTGCATAAATTCTGCATCTAGAATTATAAAGAAGTCACAAGTCTTCCCTGTGTATGTCTGTGCCGTGACTCCACAGTGTATTAACCTGCATGCATGATCACACGAGGCTGGACGACTCCTCACCCGCACACCAATGCAGCCGTGAGTCAGAGGCCATTCATTTCCTTGGGCTTTGTATTAGTTCTGCTCCTGAGCTTTCCTGGGTAAGCTATCCATGGACAGAAAATCAGATTCTTCCACACAGAGTATGTCTTTGCAGGAGATCTGTGGGATTCTGGACACTTGATACCATGCACCCCAAGTCCCTTACCTGGATCAGGAGAAAGCGACCCTGCTGTCACCTACTGAGGGCTGCTGCCCTGCTTGCTGCTCAGCACCTATCCTTCAGAGCAGAGTGAGGAAGCAACTGGGGTTTGAAAGCAGCTCCAACTCTGCAGCTTCAGGAATGTGTGGGCGCTGCAGCTTTAAGAAGGCATTTTTTTGCCTCTGGCTGCTGCAGGGAGTCCCTGGGCTGGAGTGAATGGGAGTTTTGTGTAGAGGCTGATCCAGGCCCATTGGTAATCAGGGCAGCAAGGCACAGAATCCTTTCAAACTAGTCTTTACCTACAGTGAAAGTAGAAGTCAAACTCACACTGTAGGTTGGGCACTAGCAGCAACTTGATCTCCCTTCATAGATGATAATTAGCACAGTCTGGGAGCTGGCCGCCCGGCCTGCTTTTAGAAAGTGGAACAGGACTGGGGTTCCGAGCAATTGTCTTCTGTGTTGCTGACGGGAAGTCGCGTGGGAACGCTTAGGACTTCAGGAGAGTTTGTGTTTTGTTGGGCTGAATGCCAAGCTCTTGTGACTTATTACAGCCGTGAGTGAGCATGCAGAACAGCATCCTATGTAGCGATTCAAAGGGCAGGCCCGCTTTAATCAGGGAAAGATAAAGCACTGGGTATTCATAGTATGCTTTATTTCAACTTGGAAATGATAAACAAATGCAAAATTTTGGTAGTCTTTGGGTCTGATCTTTTAACTTTGAAGAAAGCCTAAGTCAATTCCTTGTGCTCACCCAAACTCAAAAATCAAACAAAACTGTTTCTACTTTACATGTAAATATCCCTTATAAAGAACGGGGTACCCTTAACCACGCCCTCCACAAATGCCAGTTCATCTCAACTCAGCCCCAAGAACGCATAATTTCACAGGCTAAATTGATTTAGTGTGAAAAAAAGTGAGTTGGCCAGATTTCTTTTAAATGCATCTCCAGACATTTCTTGGTCTCCCTGATCTAAGGCATTTTGATCATTTTATCCCTGGTGGTACCATAGGACCTGGCCCCGCTATTGTTCAGTCATGGCCAGCCATGCCAAAGGCAAAAAGCTTTCATAGGGCTTTGGCGAAAACGTACTACCTAGGTTCACATATGGGGACATTTTAGAAATTTGCATACTATTTGTGCTTTCAGATCACAAAGGAAACTCACCATAGCCCCCCTCTGCAGTAGTCCACACAGCCCTGATATCTGAGGTTGATGTCAAATCCCTTTTTTATTTTGTGCTGTGTAGATGTTGCCTGGAAGTTCACTTGGAGCCAAGCCTTTTGAAACTTTTTGATCCATCCCAGGGAACTCTTGGAAGAGGAGAGAACTTTACAATTTCCATTTTTAGCCTAAAACAGATGTCAGCATGTTAACTCTTCTTCCTTCCATGGGCCTGGGCACAACAAAAGTGCTCCATTTATTCCCGAAAGTATTTTCATTGACAGACTTGAAGGAAATGTGTGGTGCACAAAGGAAGCTGCTTGAAGCATAGCATGAGGAAAGCTATGTTTTATATTCTAAAGCATGAGAGTGAACGTTGCTTGGGAAGCATTTCCAGGGCTCAGGAACCGTTTTCACAGTGTTTACGCTGGTATTTGTCCCCTGCAGTTTTATTTGGTTGCCAGGCTAGCTATTTATTTTCACACAATTTGACTGTAGAGAGAAATATTTTACATAGAGACAGATGTTTTCATCTGCCTTAAATTTCAGCTACTATATTTCCAGGTTCTGGTACCACTCACAGTAGTTCATCATACAATTGTGCAAATAAAGTTTCTAACATAGAAAATTATTTTTGTGTGCTAGATGACCGATATTTGGGACTTAGACAATCGATGAAGAATTTTTCCGCCAGAATGTTTCCACACAGGATAGTTTCACGTATATTCTAGAATAGGGTAGATCCTGTCTTTTTGTATTATTGGTATCTGAAGAGACCATTCTGGAGCAGTAGAGGCTCCCCCTCCCACCGCCATCCTCTGTCCAAGGTGCATTGTTTTCACCATCAAGCGTCATGCATCCCAAGCTTATGGTTTACATCAGCTCTCCTTGCTTGTTTTGTACATTCCAAGGGTTTCAAAACATACCCTCACCGTTATGGCGTCACAGACAGTAACATTTTTAACAACATATACTTGCCATTGTGTATTTCCCTGCGCTGTGCTCTGTGTTTTCTTCCTTCGCTACCTCCTGACTTTTGGCAACCATTGATGTTTTTATTTTAAGATGCAATGGCTTTATGAGTATTTCCTTAAAAATCAGAAGTTATCAAGAAATAGATTAAAGTCGTGTTTTTGTATTAAGGAGTTGTTACAAATGGTGTAGCTCTGATTCCTTATATGCAAGTGACAGTTTCTTGACCTAATAGAGTTTTAATTACAGTCAAGGCAACTGTAGCTCTCAGGAGTTTGGAATTTTCACCAAGTAGTTGAGTTATAATAGAAGGCAAAACAACAGGACATGTTGTTACCAGAGCATAAACCATAGCTTTCTTTGTTCTTGTCCGGGAAAGAGCTATTTATCATGTGTTCTGGGTCTACCTCAGCCATTTGTGTTTTAATATTGTGGCACTTCCAGGCTGGCCGGTGTCCCCTTTCCATATCTTCTGTCATTTTTCCAGTTAATTTGCTAAAACGTAACTCTTAGATCAAGTCTGGGCATAAAATCTTTAAATGATATTCTCAGCCTACATCTAAAACTCTAAACTTCCCAACTTGCCCTGTACCTTGAGGATCCGCATGTCGGGCAGACTCTGGAAGCGTGACTATGATAGAAATCCGTCTGACTTTCTGAGATGTGGGAGAGTGAACCTGGTCTGGTACTGCAGCCAGCGTCCTTTCCCCAGGACACTGTGATCAGAAGGCGCTTGTAGACAACTGAGAGTTCAATGGGGCTGGGGGACACGGGTGTGTGTGTGTGTGTGTGTGTGTGTGTGTGTGTGTGTGTGTGTGTGTGTGTGTGTGTGTGTGTGTGTGTGTGTGTGTGTGTGTGTGTGTGTGTGTGTGTGTGTGTGTGTGTGTGTGTGTGTGTATGTGTGTGTGCTAAGCCTGTGTCCCGATACCCACAGCTTTGCACGTAGTGTTTGCCGATGGGATCGGTTGGCCATTGTTCCCATAACTATTTGCTCTTTTCACTCTCTCAGGTGCCCTGAAGAGAAGTGCAGCACAACAGGACACCAGTCCGCTGTAGAGGTCTAGGATGGGCCAAGGAGTCGTACACATCTACCCCGTCTTCTGTGGGTACCAAGCCAAACTAGGGCAGCATGCCTGCCTGCCGCCCATCTGTGTCCCATTTAGACTCATTTTCTTGGATCTGTTCTTACAGGACATTCATTTTATCACTTGTATTGGGCCTGTCTTGTCCAAAAGCTGGTCGCTTAGTCATTACTGCTAAAATTAACTCTTGGCGTTGAAATAATTCAAAGGAGGAAAGGAAAATAGATCTCTTTATTTTTTTTATTCATAAAGTTCTAGATGGGTCACAATGGAACACATATACACATAGACACACACATATCCAGAATATATTTTATATGGGGGGAAATTTGCTGTGTCATTATAGAGATTATGTAAATTCTAACAGGATTAGCAAGAAAGAGAACATCAGTTATACTCTGACATTACATGATATTTTGACATTAGAACAGTTTCTATATTAATAAATTGCATGACGTGTCTATGAAGTTAATGAACATTCCACTAATTGGGAAAGTATTCATGATGCCTGAGCACGTTTACTTCAAAATGGACTGTGCAAAGATATACTCCACATTTACAAGCAAAATGTTAGAAAACCTTGGTAGCACAATGTCAACAATTGGTCATTGTTGACTGGAAGTTTGACTTTTTAAAAAAAATGAGCCTTGAATTAATTATAAATTGGCAGAATCCTTTTAGAAAGCATTTTGGCAATATCTTCGAAGAGCTATAATAATCCCTGTGCCCTTTGCCTCAGTAATTTCACTTCTCAGAATCTCTCAGAGGAAAGAATCCAAAATATGGAAAAAGTGATATGCTTGAAAATAATCATAAGCATCAGAGTTATTTATAATAATAATACCAGCCCTCAGAATGAACTGAATGTACAATAAGAAAAGAATTAACTGAATTTACCTATCAGTAGAGTAATACACATCAATTATAACAGAAATGCTAAGCCCACAGACATTGGTATGTTATTCTTTGGTTGTAAGCAACACACACACACACACACACACCCTACACACACACACACACACACCCTACACACACACACACACACACACAGAGACACACACACACACCCTACACACACACACACACACACACACACACACACACACACACACAGGCTCTGACAAATCAAGGAAGGAATTTGTTACAAGGGCATGGAGTGGGGGGGGTTGTGTAGTCCACAACATGTCTGAATAACTCAGCCTAGCAAAGATAAAATATGGGAGCAGCTCTGAAGTTCCTAGGGACAGTCTGGGACACCTGCTCAGGAGACAAACAGCCCCAGGTTTTCTGACAAGTGTCTCCCAGCCTCCATGAGCTGTGTCTGTCTTTGATCATATGACCACTTTAAAGAGGTTATCCTTGACTGACAGCCCCACCCAGATGCCACAGAAGGAGGGGACTCTGGGGAAAGAGAGATACATTGCATAAAGACAGAAGAAACTTTGGTGCTGAACAGACAGAAGAACAGACCTGCAAGACACAGAACTTTTCTCCTCTTTGTGTTCCAAAGGAAGTCAGTGTAGGTAGAGACTGAAGTAGTTCCCTTTGTATCACTAAAGCAAGCTGTGCTGTGTAGAGTGACAGCATAAAAATAAGCCCATGTCTTAACTACGTAGAACTATCTGGATGCACGCGGGGTGCTTGTGAGTGGAGCACCTCACTTTCCAGCTGGCACTGACAGTGTGTGAGTGTCTTCTAAATTTTCTCTTGTGTGTGTTCATTCGCCTATCTCAGAGTAGTCCCAGACCTGCTGACTAAATATCCAGGCATACAGATTCAGAATTTTTACTTTCTAGGAAAAAAGAATTTGTTTTGGACCAATATATCTGTCTGTGGGAATAATTTTTGCCTAACAAATCTATAAAAATATAACCTAGCATCTCTAGCAATTCATAGTAAAAACCCTTTATACAAAAGAATTCATTCAACGCCATGAGGCATATTATTTTAAACAAGGAAACGATAATTGACACCTGTTGAGAGCCTACGCTCAGCCAGGTGTTTGGATAAGCATTTTACATGTTGTCCTCAAAATAATCTGGTGAGGTAACTGAGACATGGAGATTTAGACAGTGTGTCCAAGATTCCAGACTCATTAGCAGATTCAAGAGCCGACTTAAGTCTACCTCTGAAGCTATCAAAAAGGTGGTGTACAAATTACTAAAGTCCTGGTCTTTGTGTAGCTATCTCCCACCCCCCCACTTGTTGCCCCAAGCCTCTGGAGTCATGGATCCCCTCCTATGATGTCAAAGAACACAGGGCTCCTTCCTCCCTTTGCTTATCTTCTTTTGCTAACTCCCCTTCCAGCCCTTCCACTGTAAATGGCTCACTCACGTCTCCACACTGCACTTTCTGTACCGTGCCTTCAGGGGAATGTGGGTCTCCCCTCAGTCGTGTGGTTCCCCTAGGAGATGGCTTGCTTTCATCCTGTCAGAGGTCCACTGTCCCTGGACCTGCACTACGACATTGCCCTGTTCCTGCCTGCTCTCCCACTCTCTGTCTTGCCTTGGACCTGCTCTGACCAGCTGCCTTTCTGTGTGAAGGTCACCTCCACACGCGGTCAGCTTGCCCAGGCTTCTCTTCTTCCCAGCTCCTGCTATCATCCTGACAAATCCACATTGCTGAATGAATCATTTCCAAGACTCAGATTTGAAACCTCTTCGTTTCCTTAGCATTCACATCAGCTCCACAGAGAACTGCTTTCCATAGCCTCATCTTTCCTATACCATCCCTTTAAAACTGTATGTATGAAATCTCAGCTTCAATGTCACACTGTCTCTTGCCCGCTTCTATTTAGAGTTATCCACCAGCATTTGAGAAGTGGGTTGAGGGCTTCTCCAAGGAAACTTCTTCCTTCAGAACCTCTTGCTGCCCTCTGGCCTGGGGGTCAGTCCCACACATGTGGCTAGAGCAAAGTCTAGCTGCTGTGTGTAGATGCTGTTAGCAGGCACAGGACAGCGTGCACCAGGCATGTATGCAGGGCTGCTGGCTGCAGCTACCGCCTTCATGGAGCAGGAAAGCCCTCCAGTTCTAGGGTGACCCTAGATGACGAGCACTGTCCTTGTGTCTTGTTATGGATATGTAGTTTCACTTCCCCACAGGACCTATAAACGCATTCCACTTCTCTTTCATATCTGTCAAGACTCTTGAACAGTGTCAGACAGACGGAGTTCACATTCTACCCCTCATAAACTCAGGCGTTGCTGAGGCCCAAGCCAAGACCTTCCACGTGAACTTCACCTAAGGTCACTAAGTCAAAATTTAAAGTGTTAATGGAAAAGCCTTTAAAGGTCTCTGAAAGTTTTGTATGGACATGTGATGTATGCTGGGGTATGGTGTTAAGTGCATATTTGTGATGAGTTGTACTAGGAAAGTTGTACTAGCTACAGTTTGGGGGTTGATGAGACCCACAAAAGAGTGTTACAGATGAATAATAAGAAATTTGAGTATTAGCTACACTACCATTTATTTTTAACACAATCTGACACTTTGACCCTCCTTGCCCAGCACAAGTCTTACAAAAAGACAATCCTAGCAAGATGTTGATCCTGCTGCTACAACTGTTAAAAATGGACAGCTTTTCATAAAAAGATTATGTTACTTTTTCCTTCCGACCTCGAGTTTATTTAGTAATTTGGGTATAACAGGTGGGCACATAAGCTGCATTAAAAAAAAAATCAGTAAATATTTTCCTACCAGAGTGACCTTTGAATCGCCCTTGTCCCAAAGGAAAGCAACTTCACAGTCTGACCATTTATAGTACATCTCTGAAGTGGCTTTTTTTTCTTTTGTAGAGGGAAAGTATTCAAGCTTGGCATTTGGCATTTGTCTGACTTTCCCAAAATCCTTATGTACTTTTTTTTTTTTTTTTGGTCCTGTTGTGGGTCCTGAACTCTGGGCCTGGGCGCTGTCCCTCAGCTCTTCAGCTCAAGGCTAGCGCTCTACCACTTGAGCCACAGCGCCACTTCCAGCTTTTTCCTTTTTTGCTTATGTGGTGCTGAGGAATCGAACTCAGGGCCTCATGCATGCAAGGCAAGCGCTCTACCACTGAGCCACCTTCCCAGCCCTCCTTCTGTACTTATTGTGCTTATTTCTATGGAACAGAACTGCTTTAGGACCAAAATAATTAAGAACCAACAGATCAGTCTTGTGAAGAACTGTTTAAAAATGAAACCTAAGCTAATGCTGAAAATACCTAAAATTAATTGGTTTCCTTCCAGAGCAACTTCTGAACTTTGGACACTTAGCATTTGTTTTCTAGTTGCAATAAAAGAGTCAGTTCTGACCTGAAGAGCCACAGTTAAGTAAAGGCTAAGGAAATGGTTCACCAACCACTAGGCTGCTGGACCTGCTAAAAACTATTACACAGTCATCCCAGTCCCAGGCTCTGCTCATCTGAACCATTCGGAGTTCAGAGGATCTTTCTAGTTTTCCTCTTTGCTCCACATATGAAATCTTCTCTGCTTTCATTTTAACCTGAAGCTTCAATGCATCTGTTGGGATGGGATTTTGCCCCATTTTACCTTTTCTGGGCTGGGTCTCTCATGGGAGGGGCATGACACCATATTGGTATTGTTCGCGGGCTTTCAGGGGCTGTTAGGCTGGATGTAATTTTTCAGCCGAACATTTTTGAGGATCTCTGCTTCTTACATCTTTATGGTTGATATTTTGCTGTTGTTACTATTGCTATTTCCTTTCGGTTTGCTTTGCTTTTAGACCTCTTCTTTAAGTAAAGCATTTGACATTTTAATCGTTATTACCAATTAATATGCATTAGAAAAATTGGATGATTTAACATGCTTCAGATGACCAAAAATGCAGCCCTTGCTCTCTTACAGCCTATTAAGGACTGAGAAAAATTATTCACCCTGTCTGACTGATTTTAGATATATAATTCTATCTGATCTAGCGATAGTGAAATTTAAAAAAATACTATCTTAGTCTGCCACAGACTCACACTTTTATTGGATAAGTGGATTTAAATGTTTGTTTGTTTTAATGCTTTTGAGCTACTCAAGGCCTAGCCCTTGGTACTGGGGTTTGTACGGGACCTTGAGCTTGCTGCAGGTGACTTACTGCTTGTGCCATGCCTCCAGCCCCTTTTTCTCGGTTACTTTCCAGGTAGGGTCTTGCTTTTTCCTCCAGCTGACCTGGGTTGCAGTCCTTGTGTTGTGGGAGAATGGCAGGCATGAATCACGGAAACCAGCCTTTGGTTAGGAGGGAGTCTCATGAACATTGTTTTCTTGGCTGACCTTAATCCAAGACTCCCTATTCTCTATCTCCCAAAATAGCTGGGATTATGGGTTTGTGCTACCTTACCAGGCAAAATGCTTCAAGCCTATCCTATGCCCAACGTTTTCAGTGAACTGGGCAGGAACTTGAATTATGAATGCTGTAATAGTAAAAATGTGGGTAGTTGTGTCATACAAAGGTGACATTATAGCCATTTCATTAGGTTCTTTTAAAGGACATGTGGTTATCTATGACTTTAGAGTTGTGTATTTAAAAACAAATTGCCTTGGCATCAAGTGATTTGTCTAAGTTTTTACTTTGCTTTTGAAAGACAGGAAAGTATTTGAAGAAATCCAATGTCAAATAGAAAATCCATAAACAATGATCAACCCATACACAGATCTTTCTCTAAGGTGAATTGATTCACAGAGTTCTCTTTCGTAGTCATGGCTCCTTCTGTGAGGCAGCTAGACTTCTCTCCCAATCTTCCCACTTTTTACATTTCAGTCCTGTGAACACACACTGTGCTGTTAAAAGAGCAGTCTTATTCATGAATTTGCCTACCATAATGATAGCACTATTCTGACACCCTCAAGAGAATAGAGGCATAGAAAAAGATTAGAGAATGACTGCAAAGGAACCAGATAGTCTTACAGAATAACTCGCCCAGCTGAAAGAGTTTTTTGGCAACAGATACAAAAGAAAATCTCTATACAAGCAAGAAGCGGATGAGGAGAATGGTGGAAAGAACATCCCCTGTGGTGACATAGTAATTGTAAGGGCAGGCCTCAGTTTCCCCATTCATAAACGGATACACATAACATCTGCTCCATAGGAATTACTATCAGGATTAAATGAGAAAAGTGTAGTTCTTAGTTTGGTGAACATTTAATAGAGGAAAATTTACTTTCTCCTCACAGGATGCTCTTCTTGTTATGGATTCTACATATACCTACAATCTAAAATGTTATATTAAAAGCCCTATACAGCACTAAATTTTTTGATTCTGTGAGAAGGAAATTTTTTTTCATTGGACCAATTCCATTGTACACAGACTAATTTAACAATAACTATGATATTAACCAGGAGAGGAAGGAGGTAACTTCACTGAGTCCCACACAGGAGAGCAGCCATGGCCCTATGCTACAAGGTGAAATGGTGCATGATAGTAGCCTGGAAAACATGATTTGCTATTCACTGAGAGGTAAGGCACCTTTACTAGTGAGGCATTCCAAAAGATTGCCAAAGCCGGGCACCAGTAGCCTGTAATCCTAGCTGCTCAGGAGGCTGAGATCTGAGGATCGCGGTTCAAAGCCAGCCCGGGCAGGAAAGTCCATGAGACTCTTATCTCCAATAAACCACTAGAAAACCAGAAGTGGCGCTGTGCCTCAAGCGGTAGAGCGCTCACCTTGAGCTGAAGAACACAGGGACAGCGCCCAGGCCTAGAGTTCAAGCCCCACGACTGACCAAAAAAAAAAAAAAAAAGATTGCCAAGAAAACAGCTTTCCCAACTTACAAGTATTAAAATGGACACACAAATCCCCAGTAGAGTTATGCTGTGGAACAGGGCCTTTGGCAGGCAGCCAGCTGCCCCAGCATCCCGCCACACAGCTCAGCAGGGGCTGCTGGGGAGCTGTGTTTGGAAGGTGAAGATCATACAAAAATAATTGTCCTTTCAAGGACAATCAGATAGACACACTCAGACCCTGCAAAGAGACTGTGGCTGGTATTTCTGAATGAAAATGGTGAATACACATACACACATACACACACATTGGTGTGCATATACACACATCGCATGCATACACACAGGAGCAGGTATAAACCACAAGTAGCTCCTTTAGGATGCAAGAGCCTTCTTTAAATAAAGTGACAAAATAAAAGGTAAAAATTCTAAAATGAGGGGAAGAAGAAAATGCAATCTCACTTGCCTAGATGTGACTTTTTCTGAAGTTGCAACCATGTGATATATAACTAAGAACCAAGCCATAAAGTAAAAAGAGGCCTGTGCAGAATCAATACTGACAATCACATGGTCCTCAGAAAATCTCTGAACTCTATTGAGCTCTTATTAACCCAGGAAGCTAAGTAAAATTTACATACTGCCTTCAGAATGTAGACAAACTCACCTTTAAAAAAGCATGTTGCTATATATGAAGTTATAAACCTGATTTAATAAAACACGAGGAATATTACATCAAGGTAGAACAAAACAGAAAGCCCAATAGACAGAGACTGGCAGGGGGCAGAATGCTTTGAGAAGGCAGAATTGAGTCACCCTACTTCACAAACTTCTACTCGAACCTGCCCAAGTGAAGAAAGCTGGGATTTATGAGCGAATCTTAACCGCCTAAACTTCTCGGATTTGAGAGGATTTAGAATGCATAAGTGATTGAAGAGGTGGAGTGTGGTTCTGACAACAGGATACACAGCCATCTTGAAACGCTGATGGTCTCACGCGTTGTCCTGGACTCTGTGCTTCTGCCAGCCTCCCAGCGCTGGCTGTCCAGGGGGACATGCTGGGCTTGTTTTCGGCCTCAGAAGCAGAACAGTGGCAGTTCTTTTGGCAGCAGCACTAACATTAGTAGTTGCAGCATCAATTACCATTTAATGAGCCACATTCTCCCTACCGGCTCCTTCGAGCCACTAGGGTGCCATTTTGTGCTGCAGAGTGGTAAATCAAATGCACTCTACTAGGTTGAAAGATGAACTGCACTTCCCTCCATGCTCAACTTATTCCCTGAAAGTGAGAGAAGTGCTGGGGAGAATAAAAGCCAGGCAGTGTCCAGGGCCAGAAGGGCCAACATGCCCACAGTTACCACTAGACAAAACAATGTCAGTGATGAAGGAGATGTAGTCCAGGGGTACTTGGTTACCTTCTGCTCAAGGCTGCAGACAGAATCACATACTGCTTATACACTTGAGAGAAGTGGGAGGAGTTAGGAGACTTCTAAGGTCCTTCTTGATTCCAGTTACTTATTTATCTAGGATTCATACTGATTCCTTCCAAACATTTTAAGCAGTTAAAAAAAACAGATATGTGGTCATAAAAGTTCTTCAAAATAACCAAAGAAAGGAATTCTGCATCTTTGAATGTGTGTGCATGTGTTCCGGCTGCTGAGAAAGTCAGGTACAGCAAATAAGCAAGTGGTACCAGGTAAAATACCTGCTCTCCAAAGTCATGTGAGGTAATTCTACCTGCATCTCAAGTTCCACACATCTCAAAATTCTCCTAACAATTATTAGCTTCTATTAATTTGAATAAATGCCAGAGAAGCATGTTTAATGTTGAGCATCATGTCACATACTTCTGGCTTCCAGCTTCTAAAGATCAAAAGAAATCAACATTAGATGTATACTTGAGTGTGTGGATGTATTAAAGTCCTGGTCTTTGCATTCCTAATCTGTCAGCTAGTATAGGTTGGGAATTCATTCATTCCTGAGTTTACTGGACCCCACAAGTCCCAGGAAGGGCCTGTAGGGGTCTGAGCAGTGTAAGTTGGAGGAGCCATTCTTATGTGTCCTTTTGCCAGCTGGATAATTATTTAAGTGTGTGGTTACCCTTGAGGCCTAATACACTCAGGGTTAAATACAAGTGGTGTTATTTAGACTCTACACAGGTAAAAGGATTAATCAAAAAGTTGCTATCTAAACACAACTATGTTATGCCAAGTGATAGTTCCAAAAAGCCAAGTTTCAGGTACAATTGTTTTGATATAACCTCCAAGTCACTTAAAAAATAATTCTGCCATTTTAGGACTAAAGTACTAAAATTGAATGTAAGTTCCACAGACAGTTAAGAAGTAAAGTGGGCATTAACCATACCAGAGCTGCTATCCCCATACAGCTTTTGACCCTAAGTGTACAGCCACACTCACGTAGTTAGAAATAAACAGAGTTAATTATGATAAGAATTCAGTACCCAGTGACTTGTTTTATTCATTGGAAAAGTATATCTTCAGCTTCCCATTCTTGATTCTCTGCTTAAGTATCATTCTTCCAGATTATACTTTCATCATCTTGTACAGTGTAAAAGTAAACTTCAATTTTCCACACTTTCTGAAAATAATTAAATTAGTTTAAATTTGCATTGGGCATGAATGAAGAGTCAGATTTAATATAGAATGGTTATGGTATTACATTTTCAGCTTAGTAGTTTGACTTTGTTCAGGCAAGTTGGAAAATGTGTTTATCTGTTTCACACCTGGTTCTAGATTGTAACCAATTAATGTAGTCTGAAAACCTAGGTATCTAGTCCCAAGTAGTAATACTGTGATCATTTTAAAAGACACTGCACATTTTCTCTGAGCTTTGGCTTCTTTTTTCTGAATTTTGGTGTGTGTGTGTGTGTGTGTGTGTGTGTGTGTGTGTGTGTGTGTGTGTGTGTGTGTGGTGTGTGTGTGTGTGTGTGTGTGTGTGTGTGTGTGTGTGTGTTTGCCACCAAGTATTTCCATATATTGAACAAGGACAGACCATTTCCTGTGATTTTTCAGGTGGTTTCCATGTTATGTCATTCACTCATAATGTCCAATGTAAATATTTCGGTGGCATGGTCTAAAGTATCAGGATACAGTTCTACTTAGTTCCAGAGTTTGCGCGGGGCCCTTTCAGGGTTTAGCCTCTCCATCCACACAAGTACCAGTAAAGCATATTGAACGATTCAAATGATCAACGCTTTCTTAAATAAACTTTGTAACTTAGTAGTAACATGGAAGACTGGTTTTCCCTGTTTAGCCATTTGGTGGCCTTACAGGGAATTAAGCAATAAAACATACAAAAGAAGAGCATTTCTATGTCAAGAACATTGGCAGGTAATTTAGACACTTGGTTGTTCTACTCAGGAAGGTGACCTAGGTGATGACTTTGTATTCAGTTACTACCAGGTAATGCATTTACACTCTTTAGTCTCTTAGGACCACTCCGGTTATATGTGTTTTGATCCTAAAACAAGAAACTCCATACTGTTAGAAAATTTTAAACTAAAGAAGACAGGATGGAAATGAAAATAGATATAGCATAATTTTTTTTTACAGATTTCTAGTTCTAGTCAAAAGGTGGCTAGAAAGGCGTGGTCTACTAATAAGACATCAAACTTTGAACTTAAGAAAAATACCCCATCCAAAGAGGGAAATAAGACATGTGTGTTCATACAATGCCCCTTTCATCCTCCAAAGGGATTTCATCTAATGAATTTCCCCTGAAGGACATTTTAGTTACCATTAGCTTCTCTTTGGGATGTATATATTTCTGGCTGTGGTCATTTATTAAAGAGAACGTTAGCAGATGTTATTAATCAAATACATTTACAAGAGCTATGGCTTTTTATGTATGCCTGTGAAGTAGCTCTCCTTTCCTAACAGGTTGTCTGGGGGCCTTTGGTGAAGCTGTCTGACGGTGGTCATCTTTATCCTCATAAGCCTGATGGGTATCTTTTCTTCTTTGGGCCTGATGAGTGCTAGGCACTGGTTACTTTGCACACTGTCCCCATTTACACAGTCATCTCTCCCTCGAGGCTGTCTTCAGGCTGCTGTTTATGGTGGAGAACACATCTATCTGACGGTGAACTTGGGGCCACATTGGAGTCATGGCTGATGTGCTAACTGTGGAAAGATAAGTTTGAGTTGCTGTTTCCCAATAGAAATGCTCAAATGACTTCCTATCCCAGAAATTGATTAGGAAGTACAGACTAGGTTATTTTCAAAGCCCAGGTTGTATATATACTTGTTTGATGCACATTAGGAAATTAGCATGACAATGTATTCAACAAGCTTTAATTAGTAGCTCATTTTGTGACAAATCTCTAATAATAATGATTTTTTTAAAAAAACCCTGGAAGCTGGTGGCTAACACCAGTAATCCTAGCTACTCAGGAGCCAGGTTCAAAGCCAACCTGAAGAGCAAAGTCTATGAGACTCCATCACCAAATTACCAGCAAATTTCTGGACTACAGGTATGGTTTAAATGGTAGAGTGATGGCAGAAAACAAGAAAGCTGAGTGAGAATTTGAGGCCCTGAATTCAAGTCCCAGGTATATAAAAGAAAAAAGGTAAAAATAAATGATGATAGTTAATATTTATTAAATGCCTACTATCTGCTAGATTCTGGGCTAATTTTCTATGCCAAGAATAACAGTACAAGAAGTTAAATTTTCTTCTTCCCCTACTGGGATTTGTATTCAGAGTGGGGAGATAATGTAAAAGCAGACACCCATGACATAAGCAGCAGTGGAAACGCCAGCAGAGGTAGTTTGTGCCAAGCAAGTGTCAGCCCCTGGGTTGAAGCCCCAGGAGCACCAAAATGCGAGTGGCTGCATTTGTGAACCAACTTTTGCACATAGAGGACAGACGTTGGCAGTTCTAGTGAGTTTGTAAGTTAAGTGTCCCTGTTGTAGGTCTTTAATACATAGTCCTCTACCTCAGTTACCTTATTTGCGAAGACTTTTCAAGTGGGTATCCTGAACCAGCAATTTTTATCTCTTAGGAAGAAGAAAGAATCACTCAATAGCATTATTGTTGTTGTTTTAACATTTTGTGAAAGGATAATTATAGTGTACAGTGCCTGTGTTTTATTTTCCTTGGCATAGGGGCATCTTCTTTTTCTTTTCTCTGAGTGAAAAGTTGGGGTTTGAACCTAGCGCCTCAAGCTTGCTAAGCTGGCGCGTTACCCCTTGAGCCATTTCTCCTCTGGCTTTCATGACTTCTTTTTTTTTCTTTTGTCGGTCCTGGATCCTGAACGCTGGACCTGGGTGCTGTCCCTGAGCTCTTCAGCTCAAGGCTAGCACTCTACCACTTGAGCCATAGTGCCACTTCCGGCTTTCTCTGCTTATGTGGAATAGGACCGAGGACTTCATCTCAGGCATGCAAGGCAAGCGCTCTACCACTGAGCGACCTTCCCAGCCCCCTTTCATGACTTCTCGATATTTTCTTCTGTCAGTCACTCATGCCAAGTGCTGTGATAAACATGGAGGGAAGTAGTACTAAACATACACATTCCCCAAAAATGTGCTAAAGAATAAATACTCATGCAATTTTTGGTTAATACACTCACATGAAGGTAAGACAGATAAGGTTGGTTGTGGTCCTGGTTTTGGTATTGGCTAAAAAGTCCAACAGAGTTCAATGCATCTGCATTGAACAAAAAGAGAGAGAGAGAAAAAAACCTGCACCTTGACAGTTCCCATCTCTAGTTTATGGCTTATTTAGCTTTTAATTTTATAAGTGATCAAAAGTTAAAGTTCATGGATTACACAATCTTTTGTTTGCCTCTGTTGATGGCTTATTTAGCTTTTAATTTTATAAGTGATCAAAAGTTAAAGTTCATGGATCACACAGTCTTTTGTTTGCCTCTGTTGATGGATTGGCTCCTGCTTTCCTGAGTTTTTAATGGAAACAATTATATCATATAAGAAACTATCTGGCCTGTTTCTATTCCCTGGCATCATATATGGAAAAATACAGCAGTTAGTTGAATTGTCTGCTAGAAAGTAGCCTTTAAAGGAGAATATAAGGGAAGAACCATCTCAAGTGTATATTTTAAAGTAGAAGAGAAACATAGAGGAGGAACAGTGGGAGGTTGTCTCTGCTCTCGTTCCAGGCTTGGGGGATTATTTACTAATGACATTTGTGTTTGAACTATAAAAGTCATGTGATTACAGATTGTAGTGACATGATATCTAATTTGTCTTCATTGTCATAGCAGAGTTTTCTACCTAATTCATACCAAGAAAACTCAGGTTTTCCTGTGCAATTCAAAGAAATATTTTTAAAAAGGAAAAAGTATCAACATGCCATGTGATCTAGCATTAAGTAAGGGTATTTGCAGCCTTCTAGAGACTAAAAGATCATAAAAGTTGCTACCAGCTTCAATTTTGGTTTGATTCCAAAGGCCTGGGCCTGATCTGTGAGAGTAGATGTCAATATTATTTGTTCTGCTTGATATATGTAATCCTTAAAAAGTTATATTTACAATGAAATTTCAGATTGCAAATTAATGTGTACTAGTGTGTTCAAGGCTAGCACTCTACCACTTAAGCTACAGCACTCAAAAAAAAAAAACTTCCAATTTTTGATCTCTAATCACATGTGAGTCTGTTGATGGCCGTGTGCAGGGATCGATTTATAAATATAGTTTACATATCCCAGATTCATTTTGTCCTGAACTGATTCCATGGTAGAACAAAAATGCTAAATTGATTTTTTAAATAAAGTTTTCAAGTAAGAGAAAAGAACTCTTGCAGTTACCATTTAATCTGATTACACTTTTGAGATACAGAAGTCCAGAGAGCCTGGCTCACCTGCACACACAAACTGTGGTATGTCTGCATGGACATTGTGGTACATTCCTCAAAACTGTCCCAACATTTATTAGTTTCTATTAATCTGAATAAAAACCTGGAGAAACATGTTAAATGATGATCATCCTATCAAACACTTCTGGCTTCCAGCATCTAATGATCCAAAGAAATCAACTTAAGAGAGTATAGGTGGAGTGTGTAGCTGTATTAAAATCATGGTCTCTGCACTTGTGTCAGCAACTACAGGTTGGCGTTCATTAGTCCCTGGGTTATATGGGACCCCACAATTCCCTGGGAGGGGCCTTGTGAGGTACCCCAACACACACATGCATCAGCACCGTAGGTCTGTGGTCAGCTGCGCCTCTCTCTCAGCAGTGCGCCTTTGCAGCTCCACCGTCACTCACCATGCCAGTGACCAAGGTCCAAGCCTAAGAACAAACCCTAGGAATGACACATCTGTAACCAGAGACACCCTAAGAGACTGGAAACCACGATGGTGACTGCAGGTAGAGAGACTGGGATTCAGTGTTCCAGAGCTTGGCCAGGCTTCCATGCGCTATTCGTCATCCTCTTTCTCTTCCCCTTACATTGTATATAGAGCTTTATGGTTGGCAAAAGACTTTGCTACACAATGGCTCCTTTGATCTGTAAATGGGCAGCTGGTGTGCCCATGCTTCATATACTGTGCAAGCCCTCTCCCACAGTGAGACGACCCTCCTGATACTTTCTCTAGCTTTTAGCAGGTCTTCTGATCCTGTTCCCTGTCCTGGATGAGCTCCTTCCTACAAGCCTAGAATTTTAAGACAGAGCTCCATGCTGCCATGCTCAACAGTGACCCTGTCTCCTTGGAGAAGACACAGTTGTGTCCATTTTCTATCCTCAGCTGAAGTTTGCCTCCACATCTGCTCTTTCTTCCATATTCCTTATGTCAGTGAATGATGTTGCTCATCCCAGCCAGAAGTATGTGAGTTCCCACAGATGATTCCTTCTGTCTCTTCGGTTCTGTAATCACTCACTTCCTGTGTGTCCATTTCTTAAATCTCCCTCTATTCTTCCCTTCTCCTTTGGAGCTGCTGCCACATGTAAGATCTTTTATATCACATTTCCTCACTTTGGTGAGAAAATATCTCACTAGCTCCTAGGCCTCCAGGAAAATCCTTTCCAATGAGCAACTGCCAACTGATCTTTCTGAAGTGCTTTCACAGTAAAGTTCAAGCTCATTAGCAGAGTATGTGGAGACATTGTGACGTGGTTGCTGAGAAAAGATACTGGCAGCTCTCAGAAGTAAAGCATGTTTAATGCCTCTGTGCAGAAAGCCTTCCAGATCCTCTCTAATAAACTGTTTATCTTTCATGACCCGGTGGCTTGCAGCCATCTTCATGATGCACCTCCTCTCCAAGTTGCTAGCTTGACCTTAGGTAGTTTTCATTCCTTCTTAATACCTAACATCAGCACTTATCCTAGCACTGAGTGCCAAGTTCTGGTTTGCTGGGCTGTCCTCTTCTCCATATTTTAGGCTCCTTACAGGCAGAGAGCTGTTCTGACGGCTTCACCTGGCCCACCACAGCACAGCCCTTGGGAGATGGTGGAGAATTGGATTTACTTTTTCCAGGGCATAAAGCATGCATGAGAGAGATGGATTCACTGCACGTGGCAAGTAGTTGCCCGTGCTTACCAAAAAGTTAGGCCTATATAAAGTGGTATTAGTTTTTAAATATGTTTTTATTGTAAAAATACTGTACAGAGGGTTTACAACTACACGAGTAAGATACTGAGTACATTTCCTATCGAGCATTGTTACCTCCTCCTTTATTTTTCCCCTACCATCCTTTCCCTCCCCACCTCCCCAACTCCTCCCTCCTCCTTCAAGTTGTAAAGTTCATTTTCTACATAATGTCTTGTACATCTCATTGTTACAGTGGGTAAACCTGTATCCTTATTTCAGCATTTTGTTATTACCCTTCCCCTCCCCAAATTAGAAAAAATGTGTATACAAGATGCAGGACACCAGAATCAAATACAGTAAAACGGGTTATACCATGGGGGAGGAACATACAAAAGAAACAAAAAACTCACAGAGTGCATTATAGGTGCATTAAAACAACAGCGACAAAGATTAACACCTCCTGTGTTGGGGTTCATTTCGCTTAATACCATCTTATCTGGTCATATGTACATAGCTTTTGGCTTTTTTTGCTTGTCCTAGACATATACTAGTTATTGCAAATAAGGGAAACCATGGGACCTATGTTTCTTTGGGCCTGGCTTACTTCACTTAATATAATTTTTTCCAAGTCTATATATACTATATATAATATAATATTTAATATATTATATATAATATAATATATATATACCTAAGTGGTATTAATTTTTTAATTATTTTAGTAAGATTTTTTTAAGCGCACTTTACCTACTTTTATCTGCTGTGTGGAATTTGATAATGCTCTCTGATTCTCTTAGTACCTGAGCTGCTTGCAGGGCAGGGGTTCTCGGAGTGGGGTCTGAAGCACAGATGCCGTACCCCAGGGGATTTGTGATCCGCACAGACTGCGTGCTGACCGCGGATCTGTAGGATGGAGACACGCCGCGAAGTCTCCTCCCCGCCATCCTGATGATCCCACGGGGAGAGGATCACTTCCTGTGGGCGACTCAGCAGCAGCCACCCTGACACAGAGGGACAGCCGCATTTCTGGAATGTTCGCTCTCTACCACCGTCCTGTCTAATTATTAGCTCTTTCCACACTCCAAATTAGTATGCCAAGATTTAACGCTGCAAAACCTCTATTCGACTTTCAGTTCTTTCGACACTCAGTCTCGAGCCTGCCTGGCCAATCACGAGCTTGCCTTAGTACCTGGCCAATCACGAGCTTGCCTTAGTACCTGGCCAATCACGAGCTTGCATTAGTACCTGGCCAATCACGAGCTTGCCTTAGTACCTGGCCAATCACGAGCTTGCCTTAGTACCTGGCCAATCACGAGCTTGCCTTAGTACCTGGCCAATCACGAGCTTGCCTTAGTACCTGGCCAATCACGAGCTTGCATTAGTACCTGGCCAATCACGAGCTTGCCTTAGTACCTGGCCAATCACGAGCTTGCATTAGTACCTGGCCAATCACGAGCTTGCTTGCCTTAGTACCTGGCCAATCACGAGCTTGCATTAGTACCTGGCCAATCACGAGCTTGCATTAGTACCTGGCCAATCACGAGCTTGCATTAGTACCTGGCCAATCACGAGCTTGCATTAGTACCTGGCCAATCACGAGCTTGCCTTAGTACCTGGCCAATCACGAGCTTGCTTGCCTTAGTACCTGGCCAATCACGAGCTTGCCTTAGTACCTGGCCAATCACTGAGTTGTGCCGTTGAAGGGACCGGCTAAGCTTCCCAGGGGGAGATTTTTTTTTTTTCCATTTTTGTGGGGTTTTTGGTTTTGTTTTTGTTTTTCAGTCATGGGGCTTGAACTCAAGGCCTGGGCATTGTCTCAGCTTTTTTACTCAGGGCTAGCAGTCTTACCACCTTGAGCCACAGCGCCACTTCTGGTTTTCTAGTGGCTAATTGGAGATAAGAGTCAGCCTGCCTGGGCTGACTTTCAACAAAGCCCTCACGATCTTAGCCTTCTGAATAGCTGGGATTACAGGCGTGAGCCACCAGCACCCGGCCCCAGTGGGAGTTTTTACGGAACCTAGACCTAGCTTTCTACTCAGAATCCCCTATACCTGAGAGCTAACTAGCAGTTAGATAAATGAATGAATCCTGCAGTATTTGTCACAATACTTTACAGATGGAGGTTTGTACTCTAGCTGCACAGTGCAAGGATTGGAAGCTTTTTCTTTCTTTTTTTTCCCTAACCTGAGAAGCTATAACACTTGTTTATATGGAAGAAAAGGGGAGAAATCATGGAAATGGAAAGACAGCAGCTATCTTTCCTTTCCTGCTTTTTAGTAGTCATTCTCAAGCTGGGTCAGTTTGATTAGAGTTTTGTTTTGTTTGGGTCCGGTCGTGGGGCCTGAACTCTGGGCCTGGGCGCTGTCCCTCAGCTCTTCACCTCAAGGCTAGCGCTCTACCACTTGAGCCACAGCACCACTTCCGGCTTTTTTCTTATGTGATGCTGAGGAATCAAACCCAGGGCCTCAGGCATGCAAGGCAAGCGCTCTACCATTGAGCCACCTTCCCAGCCCCTGATTAGAGTTTTAAAAGCAGACATCTAAATGTGTGAGTCCATTCAACAGATCCCAGAAACTACTTACCTTCTGTGTCAATAATAAAGTTGTATTTGGTTACAATTTGACCTTTTAACTGTGGTCAGTACAAGTTGGCCTGACCCAGGTGACTTTCTTGCTTTGGAGGCTGCTGTGTTCAAGGGCAGACAAGGGTAGTTTTTTGCTTAGAAGTGGCCTCTTGTGACTTTGCTGTCTTGGAATTTAGGATGCAGTTTTTAAAAGTTGACCCCTGCCAAACATAAGGAATGGCTCTTGCTGTGCTCACTGTGGAGCCGAGGACATCCTTCCAGACAGCTCTGAGTATCAGTCAGCCCCAGCCAGCGTGGTGTTAGGCATCTCCTCAGGAAGCAACGGGGCTGGAGGACACAGCAGTCTCATACATTCTGTCTGCCTCCCAATATTTGGTATTCTCTAGAAATGGAGACTGGACCAGGAAACTGGTGGCTGCTTTGTTATGATTTCATGTTCTCTGAAGAGTTGCAGGTTCTACTCCATTTCCACCAACATGAAGTACCAAAAGCTCCCCCAGGCTCAAGCAGCTGCGTGAAAACTGATTTCCACCACCCTTCTAGTTGAGCATTAGGAATCCCAACAACACACAGGCCTTTCCCCAGCCAGCCTTTCCCAGCCATTGCTAACCCTTTTCCCAAGGAATGTGGGTGTCAGAGGTGGGGAGCAGAGTCTCCTGGCTGGGCTGCACGTGGTTACCTCTGCTCAGCATGAGGAACTAGCATAAAATCCTACTCGGTAGTTAAAGCACCATCAAGATGGGCAGAAACTTCAAAGACAGCACTTTTATTGGTTTGTAGCATGTACTGTGTGTCAGGAGCTACTACAAATCGTAGAAATAGCAGAAATGTTTAAACTTGGAAAATGAATAGATCAGGAACAGGCTTTTCTGCAGTTTTCTAGAGTCAAATTACAAAGATGCCTATTGTATATAATGTATCTTGTATATACAGTAGCATTAATAATTAGTATTATTAATATAACTATATATAATATATAACTAATAATATAACTAATAATATTAGCTTTCACTGAAAGGCCTGGCATATCTGATTTCCTCAACAAGGTAAGACAAAAAGAAAGCCACCTCCTTAGTACCTGGATAACGAAGAAAATGCAAAAGGCAGGATGTGTGTGAGAACTAATTCACTATTTGAAAGAGGTCTGGGTGGGGTCTTAAGCACTTTTATAATATAGAAAGGAAGATATAACCTAGATATCCTCCAAGAGGGAGATCACAAGCATCTGTACAAGGAGAGATGATGCAGCTATTGCAATTGGAATGATCTATGTACATTTACGTGGAATTAGGTCAACATGATATTATATGAAGTGGAAATATAGTTTTTAAAAGATCATGTCTAATATACACATATATGCAACAAGATTCAGGTCCAAAATTCATCAAAACATTTAAAGTGGTCATGTCTTTGAATCCTAGTGATAGAGTATTTACACAAAGCATGAAAGCTTTTCCAGAATTAAACATACACCTAAAATGTAGAAAAGAACAAGAATTAGGAGCTGTGAATGTTTTGTATCTTTTGTTTTGAATTGTATTTCATTTTTCCAATATTGTTTAATTGCTAAGTAGAAATAACGTCATGATCCATAAAAAATTTTTATAAAGAAGAAATACCCTAAAATGTTATGCTTAGTAACAGAAATAAAAATATAACAAAGGAAAACTATGCTAAAGAGGAAGGGATATAAGTAAAGATGTTTTTAAAGGAAAAGATTAAAAATGTTTTAAAACAGCACTAAGACTAAACGAAAATACCAAGAAAATAAGGACACAAAGAAAGGAGACAGAAGAACACAATGAAACCGTCTTATAATAGATGGGAGTTACACATTACAAAAATGTAGGGCTGGGAAGGTGGCTCAGTGGTAGAGCGCTTGCCTTGCATGCATGAAGCCCTGGGTTCAATTCCTCAGCACCCCATAAGCAGAAAAAGCCGGAAGTGGCGCTATGGCTCCAAGTGGTAGAGTGCAGGCCTTGAGGTGAAGAGCTGAGGGACAGCGCCCAGGCCCAGAGTTCAGGCCCCACAACTGACAAAAAAAAAAGTAAAAATGTAAACAGAAAAATTTGATTCCCACAACAGCCAGAGAAGTTAGTAATTGTGAACATTTTACCCCAAGTTAGATGGGAGACGTGAAGGCCCGGGGCAGGGCACTGTCTTCGGGGGAGACACTCTCCTTTCTGGTGGTGGAACAGGCACTCTTGGAGTCAGCCAAGCAAGACTCACCCCTTCCTTCACCTGGAAAAATCAGGACTCAAGCTTACTCTCGAACCCGTGCTGCACACCATCTCTTCTCGTCTTCTGCTTTGTTTTCTCTTTTAGCCTTGTAGAGAATAATTTGCTATAGGAAGGAAGAATAAAAATAAAGAGAAAAGGATAAAAAGCTCCAGAACAAGAAAAACTTTCCAAAATGTTTATTTGTTTAAACAAAGAAAGTAAATTGCTTTTGTTGGCACGCAATTGCTATTTGAGGCTAGTGTAATTTTTCCTAAGTCAGATATTGATGAAGCCCAGTAAATTTAGTCCTTAAGTGGGGCCATTAAATAAATAAGTAAATCTTTTCAAGGAATAAATATTCTTCCAAAATTATTTAACTTTTTAGGGAGAATAATTGCATTGAAAAAAGCCGAGAAGATTGCCCTGGTTTGCAAATGATGCACAATTCAGAGTGTTTTCCATTGTCAGAGCAGTACCTTGCTTTTTCAGTGGGATGGGGTGTCTGTTCTGACTTCCCTCATGCTTCTGTGAAACAAACTTTAATGCGATCAGCATCACATAAAAACTTTTTACATTGAAACAGGAAAAAAAAAAACAGATTCTGACTCTGCATGAGTGGCATGCAGGTGGTGAGGGAGTGGCTAAATGTTCTTTGAATGCCAGGGTAAAGTAGAAATGATCTCTCCCGGACAGCTGAGGGCCAAGCAGATGTGCTGCTGCTACAATTTGCATATATAAACATCTCCAGGGATCAGAACCAGACTTTTGCAAAACAGAAAGGTATAAGGTCATTTTTTGCTTCTATTTAGACCCAGATTGTAACACAAAGAGAGTTGTCTAAATGGAAGTCTTAAATAGCTTAATTGTACAGCAAGTTAGAAGTTAAAGGGTCAGAGTAATGTTAAGTAAATGAATCTGTTTTGGAGAAAACCTGTAATGCAGCATTCCAGGTCTCCAAAGGCACAACGCCATTTGTGTGTGTGTTAAAATACTTTAAGACCAATTACGGTGCTCTCAGACTTCCAAAGTTTCCTCAAATTTCCAACCTGTGCAAAATAGCCTGACCAAGAACAGAGCACTAAGGCTGGTTCACAAACTGCTTCTGAGATTTTGTGGAGAAGATGTTTACATGTTTGTTTGTGTGTGTTAGCATATCTGTCCTGCTTTCCACAAATTGGTTAGGTTCTGGCTGCTGACTGTTGTAAATTTTTAAATCTGTCTGAAAAATCTGACACTGGCACGGTGGGCATTCTTGTGAAATCACGGAAGTGTTTGTCTAGACCTGGAAGCCAACAGCTTTTAACATACCCGCTCAGCAAATATTTTTGAGTTCCTACTGTGTGCATGGTACATGGAGCAGACACACATTTAAGAAACATGGAACTTACGTCCCAGCGGGCAAAACAGAGGTGAAGGGCCTAGATGTGCAAGAAGGCCTGTGGATAAGTCGGAGAACAAGAGAGAATTGTAACTCAGAAGGTCATAGAGCCTCCCTGGGAAGGTGGCGTCTGAGCAGGCACTGCAGGGAGGCGTGAGGGAAGAACTCCAGATACTGAGCAGAGTGAAATACTAAGACAGGGCATCCAAGGGGCCGCATGGCTGGCACAGAGAGGAAGGGAGTTGATATCAAAGAAGGAATGTTGCCTGGGAAGCATTGCATGGGACCTTGTAAAAGCTAACAGGATTTCGGCTTTTGTTCATTTAAATAAGGGTCTTAAGCAGAAAACTAGCATAATCTGGCTGAGGCTATAAATGGATCTTTCTGGCTATTGTGTTTTAAAATGACTGAAGGGAGAAAAGGCAGCATTTTAAAGGAGATGATATAAGCAGCCATGATAACAATCTGGTGAGAAACAGAGCCTTGGAACAGACTGTTAGTGGTAGAAATGGGGAATGTGGTAGAGTCTGGATATCTGATAGAGACAACAGAAATTTTAATGGATAATAGATGAAGTTTGTAAACAGAAAAAAAATCAAGAAAGATACCAATCTTTTCACTAGAAAAACTAGACAGATGGGTTACACTTTGTTTTAAGGAGAAAACTGGAGGATCAAGTTTTTAGAAAGGATCATGAGCTCAGTTTTGGACATGCTAAGTCTCAGATATCTAAGGAGATGTCTTTTGGATATGAGTTGGAGTGGAGGGGAGATGTATCGGTCATCCCCATCTGAAGTGATAGATTTCACTAAAAGTCAGGAAGCTCGGTGGGAGGCCTCTGAGAGTGGAGGTCCCAGCGTTTAGAGGTCACAGGGACAGGCAGAAGTAGGACAGTCTGCCAGCCAAGCAGTCAAGGTGCACGCATGAAGTGATGTTTCATTTGGCGTACCAAAATATCTCTGCACTGGGCTCACAGAATCACATTCACTTTAGAAAACAGTGAAATGAAGTCTAGTTTAGTTCTACCTTCCTTAAAATTCCCATCACAAAGTCACCGGCCGATTGTCTTTGTCAGCTTTGTGAATGGGCAATTTTAAATTTCTGAGTGACTCATGCATCTGGGAATCCCTCTGGGCCTGCTGTGACATGAAATAAGCGGACTGTGATGTCCCGAACTGCACTAATTTCTAACGTTGTCTCAGTGTTTGGAGATTGATCCCAGTCCAAACAGACACCCGTCAAACCATCCGGCGTTTTCTTGATTTGCAAACTCATTTTCTTCCCAAGTCAGCTTTTGAATTTTTCAAATATTTACCTTTTGGATCGCACACAGGTAGAAAACATGTTTATTCCTTTTAAAGATGCTGTGGTAGGAAGGGAAATGGAGTTAAATCTTCTTTACATCCAAAGCCATCATAGCATCCACTTTAAAATAAATGATGTTCTAGAGAGCAGAGATGGTGTCCGGCCCGTTGAGAGCGTAAGTGCCTGTCATAAAGACAAAGCCATCTCTACGTTTCCTGAGTCCCCGTGAAATCAAAATTCACATTTCCAGTTCATTCAACAGGTGCCTTATTGTCAAATGCTTCTTGTAGGAGACACTGTTGTTGGCCCAAACAGCACAAAAAGGGCTAGTAAGCAATCACAGGCGGGTCCCTCACAGTGCAGAAAGCCCAACTCCAGCGTGGGAGCCCTCCTGCCACCAGGGGACAGGCCTCCCTGTCCTGCAGCACAGCCAAGTGGAACTAGGTACAGGAGGAGCTGGGCCACGGTGCAGTGGGTCAGACTAGGCAGGACTTTCCTTCTCCTTCTCCTTCTCCTCAGTGGAGTTTTCCCAGTCAGTTCTTCTTTGCACCTCTGGGCAGCAGTGATGCCCTGAGCAGTGTCTTGAGCACCTTGTGCAGTAAGCAGTAGGTGGTTACAGTCACTTGTTTCATTAAGTTTCACTCTCTGCTTGCCTTAGGAAAATTGTAGGAAAAGGTGTCACCTTCGTCTTTGTCTTCATTTCATCATCGTCTTCTTCGTCATTGTTGTCATCTTCTTGTTTTCCTCCTCCTCCTCCTCCTCCTCCTCCTCCTCCTCCTCCTCCTCCTCCTCCTCCTCCTCCTCCTCCTCTTCCTCTTCCTCCTCCTCCTCCTCCTCCTCCTTCTTATTCTTCTTTCTCTTCTTCTTCTTCTCCTCCTCCTCCTCCTCCTCCTCCTCCTCCTCCTCCTCCTTCTTCTTCTTCTTTTTCTTCTTCTTCTTCCTCTTCCTCCTCTTCCTCCTCTTGTCTTCCACCTCCTCCTTTCTTCTTTCTCCTCTTTTCTTCTTTTTCCTCTTCATCTCCTTCTCCACACTCTTCTCTTCTTGCTGCCACTTCCTCTTCCTCCTCATTCTCCTCTTCCTCCTCTTTTACCTCCTCTTTCTCCTTCCCTGCTTTTTCCCCTAGCTGAAAGCCGAGCAGTTTCACATTGTGCTGAAATTAATATGCTCTGTTTGTTTTGGCTGAATTAAGCATCTATACTCACACATTTCCTCTCTTTTTGTCCATTTCTGCTTCAGACTTTATATGTGGGAAAGGAATTTCATTTAATGGAGACATCAATTTTCTATTGTCTTTCTTGAGCCAGCTCATCTCTGCATGGATCCTGAGTGCTTTTCTGTGCTCCATCATCAGCTTAGCCCTGACTCCATTATTATTCCCCATTGTTTTTTTTTAAATCAAATTCCATATATTTCCCACAAAAGCCCAATAGCTGGTTAATTTGCTACAACTCCAAAGAAATTTGCCTTTCCCTTGTAGGCCATATAACCCGCGGTATTCTACATCAGACACGTGCCCTTCAGAGGAGGCTGTGAGAGGAGGTGTCCTTCGTGTCCTTGGTATACTTGGTCATCCACACATTCTCTTAAAAACTATCTGTTCCTGGAGCAGGTACACTCCACGGGAGACGTAGTTGTCAGTGGGGTTGGAGCTAGATGTGCCTTACGTATTTATAAGTTAGCGTGCCTTGGGTGTTGGTCCAGAGGGGATTTGCTGTACGGCATGCTGTGTGGTAGTCGCCGAGGCACCGCCTGGAACCTATCTCCTGTTGTAGAGGGAAAAGCCTGTTGCAGTGCAGGGGTGTCCTTCCTGCTGCTAGGTCTCTAGGCATTAATATGTCTTTCTTTGTTCATTTACCATCAGAACTCAGAGACTTGCACTTGATAGGCAGTCTACTGGTGAGCCAAGCCTCAAGCTCTTTTTGCAATAGTTACTAGTGAGATCCGGTCTCACTTCCTGCCGTTACAGGCCTGGGGCCGTGATCTGCCTGTTTTAGGCTTCCCACCATAACTAGGGGGACAGGTGCATGCCACTGCACTTGGCCATTGATCAGGAAGGGGTCTTGCAAACTTTTCTGCCCTGGCTGGCCTTGAACCATGATCCTCCCAGCCCTAACATCTAAGGTAGCTGGGATTTACAGATACGAGCCAGACGCCTACTTTAATATGCCAGCTTTACATGCTCACTGTGTGGTCAGAAATTACAGACCTTTCTGTACCACATGATTTGCTTTTATGTGACTGTTAATGGTGTTTTCATTATCATATATAAATATGCATAGTTAGGGTTTTTCTTGTGATATTCCCATACGTGCATATAATGTACTTTTATCAAACTCACCCTGTATCACTCTTAGACTGTTTGAGATACAATTAACTTGAAGCAGAAATGATCAGCTTCCAAGTATCAGTGAAGCATCACATGAGTGTGTCGCTCCTCAACAACTGCTGTCCTCCTGAAGTCCAGACTAGCCCCAGGGGGTGGGCAGGGGGCTCACCCTGAGTGGAACCTGGCCAGCATGCCTGCAGTGTGCTCCTTTTCTTTGAATAGGCTTTCTCTCTGCCGTTTTGAGAACTGTGCGGCTACATTCTCAGCCATGTTGCAGTTGCTCACTTGAAAGTTTACAAGGCTTGCAGGAGCAACTCACAGGGGAAAGACTCTGTTGCTTTTCCATCATGTTCCGCCTAGGCCCAACTCTCCCCTCCTCTTCCAAGTGCAGAGGCTGCTTTCCTGTCCATGTCTGCATGTGGAATGCCTTGCAGTGAGTGCGGTTGGGCTTGTGTATCCTCTTCGGTAGCTTGTTTTCTTTAGAGATCTCACCATGTTCCTAATACAGGTCATCTGACACTGCAGGCTTTTTGTCCTGAGGAGTAAACAGCAGTTTAGTCGGGTATAATCTGAAATGTGTTGATTTCTTTAGGTTAATGTTATAGCTTCCATATAGCTCAGGCCTGGCCATCCGCTAATTCTTTGAAAGCCAGAGGGGCTTATTCTTCAAGCTCCTCTCCTGACAGAAGAGTACATTTTTATAGTTGAAGATTGGCATGGTTTGTGTATTCATTTTATCTTTGCAAAACCAAATAAGGACCCTGTGTACAACCAAGCTGTGGGGGAATGTGGTAGCCTCTTTCCCTTTTTTTTTTGTCAGTCATGGGGCTTGAACTCTGGGCCTGGGCACTGTCCCTCAGCTCTTCAGCTCAAGGCTAGTGCTCTACCATGTTGAGCCACGGTGCCACTTCTGGTTTTCTGGTGGCTAATTAGAGATGAGTCTCACAGACTTTCCTGCCCAGGCTGGCTTTTGAACTGTGATCCTCAGATCTCAGCCTCCTGAGTAGCGAGGATTACAGGTATGAGCCACTTGTGCCCGGCTTACTTTTCCAAATATTAAAAGTCTTGATTTGGAATGCAGTCAACCTCTTCATTTTAGGAGCTCCTTTAGGAGTGGTTTGGGTCACAACTGCTACTGTATTATAATGACTAGCATAATTTGTAGTGCTTAATCTGTGGATCTCCTTATAAGCTAAATTTGGAAACTTTAGCATGGTAAAACAAGTGAGGCGGGATTCCAAGATGGGTAAAATAAAGCTAGGAGAAATGAAAATCCCTTGCCCAGGGTGACTAAGAGGGACAGGAATAGAGCCTGACTCCTCACAGAATGGTTCTGTGTGGGTGAACAAAGAAACAGAACATGTCAACAAGCAGAGAGAACTCAAGCTCAGCCGTGCAGCATATTTGTACATGCTGCTGTAGATTGTGTTCAGAGGAGTTATTTTTGCCACAGTCTGTTCCAGTGCATAGCCCTGCCAGAGGGGTTGGCTTGCAGATGACTTGTGCCCAGCAGACACAGGAGTCAGAGTCTCCAGAGACTGGATTGAGTAGGGGGCTAGCTCTTATCAAAACTGAACTGACAGGCTCCGCACTCTGTAACTAATTTCACAGCTGTTGACCACATCTTGTTATGTCAGGGGCCACATAGGGTTATGGAGCTGTGAATTTGGAGCTGGGCTAGGCACCCCTACCCGTGAACTTGAGAATAAATAGTAGCTGAACGCAGTGTGCGCAAATGTAGCGTGATAGCCCATGCAGAGACACACAAGGACCCTTGGCCTCAACTGAGGCTATAGCAACTAAAGTAGCCATTTGCTTCCCCTCTGAACTGTAACTACAGCTAGCATTTACTTTTCATTAGAGGGATTTCTATTGTATCTGATTCCTTCACGGAAACCTCCCAGATATATTAATATACAGGCAAGCTCAGGGAGATTGTGACAAGCACAGTGTATAAAGGAACCAACACTCAGATCGTCTGGCTCCACAGTAGGTGCTTTTCTAATGACAATGACCAGTTCTACTGCTAACCGGGTTCCTGCGGCCACCGCGGCCTCCTCACGCCCACAGAATCCAAGTTGAGGCTCCAGGCAATTTCCCTGGGCTGAGAGGATGCAGGGAGTGTGGGGAGCACAGTCTACCTCGCCAGTCTTTCCAGAGCCTCCTTGGTCTCCCTTTGGGTGGAATGGACGCTTACTCTGGAGGTGTTGTGGCCAGTTCTTTTGTAGTTTAATGTTTTATAAGCTCCATGAACATTTTGGGGGGGGAACATTTTAGAAATGCTGAACATATTATTGTGATGAAATAATGATGACTAATATTGCTATTAAATTGTTGGAATCAGAATGGCTTTAACCTGTTTTTATTCAGGATGTTTATTCTAGTTTGTCTTATCTTGTCTTTCAAATGGCCCTGTTGGCTTTGAAACACTAACAAACAATGTTTTTTCTCTTAGGCTTTGTTCCCACTTTGAGCGGTCATGGGCAATATATTTAAAACATAGTGGAGTTAGACGTCACATTTTACTGATTGGTAATAAAAGAAAGCTGAATAATCATTGCTATTAAGGAGATGGTAATATACTTATTCACAGGGTAAATAAAGTGCTCTTGAGACATAGGTTTATAATACGATAGAGTACACAAACCAAATATGTGAACCAGAAATTCCTGAACATTTTTCCAAACTGCTAGGCAGGCCATTTTCCAGGAAAATGCTGTGTCCATTGCTGCCCAGCCTAGCCACAGAGAGATCAATAAACACACAGATGCAAAGTTGAGTCATGAAGGATAACATTGAAAAGACAGTACAAGAAGGTGAGATCGTTTATCTAATGGCTTGCCATTTCTTAGACATTAAGGAAACAAGATAAAAATGGCTTAAAAGTTAGAACAAATAGGGACTCCCAGGGTGAAACAGAATTAGCACTAATCAGAATCCTGAGGAAATTTTTCTACTTTGATTCTTGTGAATTTTATTCATGCATAAGATAATGGTACTGAGGGTTATGTTGATATATCATGACATGATAAATAACTATAAATCAGCACAGCTGGAGAAGTAAAGAACTATATTTGTTCCTGAAATTTTCATTTTGTCATAATATCTTCTCCATAATTTCCAATGTAGCCAGACCTCCCTCTCATACTTTTAGCAACACAGCTTTTCAGGTTAGCAGTGTTCCACAAACTTGAGTGCCTGTTAGCAAAGCATTCAGGCGTCTTCATTCCATCTCCAGAGATTGGGTAGAAGCCAGGAAGAGGGAGGACATGAGACCACTCTTTTTTTTTTCCTTTGGCTGTTATGGGGCTTGAACTCTGGGCCTGGGCGCTGTCCCTCAGCTCTTCAGCTCAAGGCGAGCACTCTACCACTTGAGCCACAGTGCCACTTCAAGTTTTCTGGTGGTTAATTGGAGATAAGAGTCTCACGGACTTTCCTGCCCTGGCTGGCTTTGAACCATGATCCTCAGATCTCAGCCTTCTGAGTATCAAGGATGACAGGCGTGAGCCACCAAAGCCCAGCTAATGAGACCACTCTTTACCAACACTAGCACAGACAATAAAGAGCCAGCAGGGAACAGCCCTGAGCACTGGGAGTCTGCCCTGGGCAGCTTCATGGTCAGACCTGCCGCCAGGTCAGAGGCAGCTGTCCTCTGAGCTCTTGCCTGGCCCCGCTCTTGGATGATAATTAGAATGGATGTTGGAGACATCTCTGAATCCGGTTTGCCTTCCTGGACTTGTGGGATGTGAAGGAGCCTCTGGATTGCCCCATAAAATGGATTTTCAAACAGTTGTCTTCAGCACACACACACACACACACACACACACACATGCGAGAGAGAGAGAGAGAGAGAGAGAGAGAGAGAGAGAGAGAGAGAGAGAGAGAGAGAGAGAGAGAGAGAGAGAGAGAGAGAGAGAGAGAGAGAGAGAGAGAGAGAGAGAGAGAGAGGAGGGCGGTTTATAAGTGGAATCTCTAGGCAAACAACTGGAGCTGGGGACACCTCTGTGTGTAAACACTTCCAGATGGAGACAAGCTTTTCTCTTTTCTCCACAGCTTTCATTTTAAAGGGTGATTGGGAGGGAAGCCTGGGGGCAAAGCACATTAAACTCACTTGCCTGGCTTCTCTTCCAAAGAAGACTGACTCACAATTGCAAGGGGAAAATGGCCATCTGAAGAACAAATCTTAATCTGTTCCCTGTAGTCTATCAACCCATGCCTTTCAGAAGAAAAGAAAAAAGTAACTGAGGAAAACAGGGCAAGTTTGTGGAACATCTTGAAGGAGGCTGGTCTCCTTTAGAAATTGAAAAGATATGCAGAAGGCTGTTGGTTTAGTGGTTGGTAGAGCAATGTAAGGAAGGAACTTAAAGCAGCACTACTTGTTCCATAGGGTTGCTTGATTGTTTTCACCCGTTGAAAGAGTTGTGAACAGTTACAGTTGTTTAAATCCTTGGGTCTACCAAAAAAAAGTTATTTTCCTCATGTGTGTGTGTGTGTGTGTGTGTGTGTGTGTGTGTGTGTGTATTTTTTTTTTCTCCCAGGACACAAGTCATCCTCCCCCCCCCCCACTTCTGTAGCTTCCGGTACCAATGTCTGCCTGAAGTAAAAACACATGTACTTCACCAAAGAAAGAAAGAAAGAAGGAACAAGAGTCCCAGCTGCTCCTACTCTTCCTGGCCGACTCCCACTAGCTATCTCCTTGTTGCTGTAAAGTTCTTCCAGGCCTAAGGCAGAGATGGACCTCTGCTCCAGAGTGACTTAGAATCTATGACTCTGGGCTGGACGGAGTGTGAGAGTCCATGCATTTCTGGGCTCTCCCAGCATTAGACCCTGTGCCCCTGACCCGAAGTGATTACGTAGTAAGCTGTGCTGGGCAGTGCTAGGCCAGGGCCATCTTGCCCACCACATGAATGTGATTCTTGTGTGTGGAGAAGCCACCAAAAAATTCAGCTCACGTAGCACCTAAAGTGAACACTCTCCTCCTGCTCCCCTGTGCCCCGGCAGTGGACAACAACAGGATGTGGTTTTAAACACACATAAGCCTCTTCGGGCTGGCTCTTTCTGTTTCATCCGTTTTTAAGGTACTAGAAAACATAATCTACATCTTTGAAGAGAACTTTTTTTTTCCTTGCCATTCATTAGTATGTTTTCTTTTTACTGTTCCATGTGACATCAGGACAAGATTCCTTTCAGGTACTTACAGTAGCACTGATATATATTCAATGAAAACATGGGATATTTACAAAGCATGCAGATTAACAAGGTACACTAAAATTTCGTCTTCTGTGAATATAAAAATAGATTGCATTCACTGTGCATTGATATCATTAAAGATTCTCTGCTACTGTCCTTCGAACCTAACAGGTTCGAAGTAACAAACAGGTCACAGTAAAAGTGAAAGACAGGTAGTTCCAGAGCAATTTATTTACAAATTAATTATGGCCTGATGCCTGGAAAGGCCATAACTTAGGATCAGGTAGATGCCGACAAAGTGCAGGCACTTTATCAGAGACAGAGGACTTACAGTCTAGAGGAAGTACAGAGGAAGCTGATGACATCCCTGGGTCCCCACGGCTTCCTTGTCCCCTTTGCCCTTCTTTCCAACCTGTCTTTTGCTTCTGGAACTGGGTGTCTTCCTGTCCCATCTGTCTCCTCTTTTCTTCTTCCCCGGCTTTATCCCATTCCCATTACCCCCAGGATTCTTCAGGGAGAAAGAGCAAAGAGATGGTCAGGATGGCAAGCAGGGAAATACTGAAGGGTTAGGTACTTCAAGTTTTGAGCATGTGCTAAAAAGGGGGTGTCACTTCATTCACATTATCTTGGAAAACCAAAGGCCCTTTTTTCTATTTTTTCTCCATAATAAAGACTATCTTGGATTGTGGAGTCTATAATTATGCTCACTGAACAAATAACTCGAAAGGGAAGTAATTGCCTTTCGTATATCAAAGTTTCAACTTGGGTTGTATTTTCTGAGCGCCTTACATGCCTGCGCATTTTGTTATTCAACTATAATGAAAAAGTAGAGTAAGTTCATATCGGTGTCAGTACCTGCTCTGTGTTAAAATCTAAAATTAAAGAAGTCATAAGCCTCCTACTCTGAAGATTTCTCAGTCTCTTAGTGGAGAAAAGAGCATAAAAAGATCAACTGCTGGGGAAGAAGAGAAAGGTTCTCTAAAAGCACAGATCACTGTGCTTTTTAAACAAAGGATGCAAACCAGTCTTCCCTCTCTTAAGGGAATAAAGGGGCTATCGGAAATTTGGCAATGAAACAATTTATATAAATTGCAACATTTTCCTACAACTCTACTATACAATTGGAAATTTTTTCCCACAGAAGAGCCTTCCAAAATGCTGAATGCAAAGCTTGGGATCCCAGAAAATGTTATGTTGTGCCTTGTGCCCATATTTGGTCTGCTGGAATTTGTTTTTTCAAGACGCTCTCTGCTCTCACTTGCAGTTCCACCGTGTTCTTCTGATTCTGAGATTGCCACCACTTGGGGAGCAGAAGGACTGTGGCGGCCTCTGCTCCCCTCCTTCCTTCCTCTCTGCAGAGATATTTATGGAATGCAATAGAGTTCCAGCAAGCGGTAGTTCAGGCTGACATGCTTCTGTGCTTGCAGATGTGTAGAATGCATAGCTTCCTATCTTCATCTGGTTAGCTCAAGAAATAATTTAGGGTGAGCAAAGTCATTTAATAAATACAGACTGCTTACTTCTGTGAACCACTAGAAATGTGGCTCTCAACTTCACAAGCTTACCAGGGGGTGTGGGAAGACAAGCACTAACTACTTTGTTTGCAATTGGGATAAAACTACAGAGGACAAATAGAGGTATCTGTGAGCACGGGTGGGGCTGCTTGTAGAAGATGTACAATGATCAGGAAAAGCTTGTCAGAGGGGATGTGTGTAGGCTGGGCTCTGAGTGGTAAGAGGAAAGCTCTCCAGGCGGAGGGGTGAACGCTGAGTCTGAGCAGGGGAACCTGGCGGTGCAAGGCGATCGGAGACCATCAGAACCACCACAGCACAGGCAGCAGGGCAGAGTGTGCAATGAAAAGTCACAGAATTCAGCACTGGCCTCGGGAATCGCATGTCAACACTGGACTCCGATCCTCACAGGAGTAACGATTTAAGAATGTTCATAGAAAGGGGAATTATCCAGACAAAACAAAGTCTCAAAAGAGCCCAGGTTTTCAGATGAGATGGAGCCAAGTCCAGGCTCTAGCCATGATCTCTCCTGCATTCCGGACTTTTGGCTTAGTGAGTGCCATCCTCCAGGAACAGCCACGGCTGCCCCAAGCACAGATGCCCCTTTGGCAAAAAGGAAAAAATGTCCTGGGCTCAGTTCCTTGGAGCTTGTCAGAAAGCTCGTGCCTTCTCAGAAAGTCTTGGTCAGTTTCTACCTGCCTGTCGCTGGTCAGAACACTACAAAGAAAAGAAAGTGAGACTAGCATAATAGCACAGGAGGCGGGGCTGGAGATGTGGACTGAACACACTAACTTTATACCCTTAGCCTCATGACCACGGGTAAGGAATCACCATGCAGATCCTCAACTCCATGTCTAAAGTGAGGTTAACTGAACTCATTTCTGTGCCCACTACAGAGTTAGCCTCAGCCCTCATGATCGCATGGTGTGATGCTTGACCTGGTGTGTTGTTACCCCCTGGCCAGGGCGGGTTTTGTAACTGGCACTGCTGATGCCGTGTTCACCCGCAGCACTGTGTGAAGGAATTAGAGACATTTAAGCAAGCTCTGGAGGGAGACACCACTTTCTCCTCGCGCAGGCTTCTCTCCGTTGTGTTGCAATTTTAGGCAGTTCTTGGCTTACCTGTCTTGGCTCTCTCTTCATTCTTGTTTTGGCAAGCGCCTTTGTTTTGAGATGTGTGAAATTAGAATCAAATGCAGGTGTTTGAGTTCCTTTGATTTTGTTTTTTGAAAGAGCTTTTAACTCGGCTCAATTTAATGGCAGGATATCAACATATTTTTAATCAGGATTTTCAAAGCTACCTGGTTGATATTGTACCTACAGAAAAGGAAAGAAATCTCTCAAAGATTGAACTACTCGCCCTACCGTTAAGAGCCACAGAGCCTACAAGTTGAGAAAGAAAAAAAAAGTGTTGCAACATTCCTTCCACACTCCCACTCCCCCTGAGGTCCTTCCACTTCCTTCCCATGGCTGTTTTTAGAAGCCAGTGTGTTTTTCTCACGTCCGGCAACAAAGGATGTTTTGTGCTATTACTGAGGTTCATGTGTGTGACTTACTTCAGAACTCTTTCTAGAAAGTGCTGTTACTATTTGCATAGAATTAGTAGAATCTTATCTGCAGTGAAAGTCTCAGGCAGCTACTGAATTTCAATTCACTTTCCTTATGTCTTTGAAAATAATCCGAATAGAAATACTAGCTTTCCTTCTGAAGTCCCATGTAAGTTTTTTTCTTTTACAAACAATATTCAAGTGATTCCTTCAGTGTATTGTCCTGATTCTTATGTGCCATTATAAAGAGTTTTCATGAGTTCCTTCGTCTGAGAGTGACAGACTGAGCAGGGATCATGGGGACCCTATCCACAAGCTTGGCTGATTCTCACGGAGAGAGGTTGTACTGTGGGAACAACCAGGGCAGCCCGTGAGGCTCATTGTGATTCTCTGTGCAGCCACACAAGGCGGGTAAACAGAACTGTCAGGTAGCTGAGGATCACACCCTCCATCCTGAGACAGGATCTATCTTCCCCTTGTCACATAATAGAAACCATCTTAAAAATATGCTGGAACAATCTCATCTCTTCCAGAAGAATAATGGAGTTTACCTCCCAGGTGTTCTCTCTGTTGATGCTAAATGAGCATTTGAGGAGTTGGAGACACGTTTTGTGTCAGTGTGCTTGTTCTAGTACAGAAATAACAGCCTTAGCTGCTTGGTAAATAAGACTGCATTGGAGACACTCTACCTGCTCCTAGTAATCGACCAGCTCTGAAGTCTTCAAGTAAAACCCTCTGCAAGTGGATGTTACAATTCCTCTTCTGTGGGTATGAAAAGAGTTTGGATTCCTAGATCAGTGTAATGCCTAACATCTTTAGCATTGGTCATATTAGATCAGCACACCTCAGGTGGCTTTTAGTAGTTATTTTGACATTGACTCTTTTCTCTACCAAGCTGAATCAAGTGAAGATTTGGAAAGTCAAAGTGAATCAGGAAGCTCCCACATAAATGAGGTGTGGGGAGGGGTGTGTACCCTGAAGGACAATACAAAATCGCCCTTGGTGTGCTTTTTATTCCTGTAGTGTCTATGGTGAGCACAGGCTTTTTGTGCTTGGGGGTACTATGCAAAATAATTTTAAGGTGAACCAATTGACGAGAGGAGCCTAAGTATTTACTGAGACCACATAGCTTAGCAGGAGGAAGCTAGAAGCCAAGATCTCTTGTCAGCACCTCCCAATGAGGTCCACCTGGGCCTATAAACAGGTTATCCTTGAACAAAAGCCTCCAAGTAATCCTTCACTGGGAAGCACAGATGAAAATGCTGGCGGCATAGGTAATGGTGGAAAAGGCATTGAGGTAAGGTTGCCGAAGACCATGACAGAGGGGAGACTGCTTGTGCATGAGTCCCAGCGGGGCTTTAACAGCAGGCAGGCCCTCAGCAAAGCTCCTGTGATGGCTGGGCTTCCCTGGCCTCCTCCAATGCCAGCGAGGACCGTCCTCCCGCCCCTCCTCCCTTAAAAGGCGAGCAGATGTAAAGGACTGAGAAGGATACTTGCACAAAGACTACATGGGGTTTCTTTCATTATGGGAATCAGATAGGGTGCCTGTGAAACACCTGATGCATATGTAGGAGTTAGCTATTAACGTGTGTGATTTAAACAGAGAATTCAGCACAATGTGGAGTACACCTGTATTCAATACGTATTGGTTAACTCCATTACCTATTGTATATGTCTGTGTGTGTGTCTAAAGAGAGAGACATAGGGACAGGAGCGAGGAAGAACTCTTTCTCTCTCTGTCTCTCTCTCTGTCTCTCTGTCTCTCTCTCCACACACACACACACACACACACACACACACACACACACACACACACACACCACTCCAATAACATAAAGCACCTAATTTTATGGGGCAGAGTACACAGAACAAACTAGAAACAAACCAGGCTATCCAGGAGCACTCCTCGTCTCCAACTTACACTTCAAGGGTTTCTTGTGATCCTGTCTGGAGGCTCCTCTTTCCCCCGTTGCTTCTTCAACATTTCCACCAGGACAGAACTTGTAGCACCTCATAACACCTTTGGATCCTTACCTATTTGGTAAACTTTCTTGGCTTTTGTGCTTGACTGAAACTCTCGACTTAATGATGATGAAGGTAGTTTCCTAACGGTGTCCCCAAATTTCAGTGATAAAGCAAGAATCTGGATATCAATTTTTCATAAAAGCATAGAAATGCCTCTTTAAAAGGTGGTATTGAAAGGGTCAGGTGGGGATGGGGCTCAGTGGTAGCATACTTGCCTAAATCCCTGGGTTTGATCCCAGTACCACAAAGAAAGAATAATAGAGGGAATGTGTTGAAAGTAAATTATAAACTTGTATGGAAATACCACAGCGAAGCCCTCCACATTGCATAACTGATATCAGTGTGTACCTTGACGTACAGTACAAAATCGCCCTTGGTGTGCTTTTTATTCCTGTAGTGTCTATGGTGAGCACAGGCTTTTTGTGCTTGGGGTACTATGCAAAATAATTTTAAGGTGAACCAATTGACGAGAGGAGCCTAAGTATTTACTGGGACCACATAGCATAGCAGGAGGAAGCTAGAAGCAAGATCTCTTGTCATTATTGCCAGACAAGTCACAATTAATTCTGAATCAAGTCAGATGTAGTTGTCCTGCCATCACAAACCTGTGTCACTATTGAGTCAATATGGAGAGACAGCAGGACAGGTGAACACCTGGTCATTTCAGAAGTGTCCATCACTTCATGCTCTATACGGAGAGGAAGTGTGGCAGCATACTCATTCTTTGTGATCTAAAGATGGAATTTTCCACCCACTTACTCATTAATTCATACCTGGAAGGCAAGGTCAAAGTCTGACCTAAAAGTGTACATCTGAGCACTTGAAACTGTAAGATTAAAAACTTGGTGTGGTAGCTCATGCCTGTAATCCTAGCTACTTGAAAGGATCAGAGTTCAGGCCAAAAAAGTTAGCAAGACCCTATCTCAATGCAAAACAGCTGTTCACGGCGGTGTATGCCTGTCACCCCAGCTACATAGGAGGTGGGATGGGCTGAGGCCAGGCAAGGCAGGAAAAACATGAAGAACAAGACGCCCCCACCCCCGGGTCATGTTTTCATTCAGTCCCCTCCTGCTCTGTGCGGTCAACAACAGGAACATCCACCGTGTGGACAAAGTTGAATTCAAACATGGGGGAAACGTTTGACTGGGCCCTAGGTCGCCTCGCCCTCCCCTTTCCTGTCTAGGTTCACGCATGCAGGTTGGGGTGGGAGCGTGAGGTGCTAAGCAGAAACGTGCACTAGAGTTTCTGGCCACTGAACTCCTTCCTGGAGTTCTTCTCTTAGCAAGTTTGATACTTTATAAGTTTTTCTTGACTGAGCCTTCTGTGCTCTTCTCTTCCTCCTTGCTTAGAAGTCATCAAACTGATTGTGTGTGTGTGTGTGTGTGTGTGTGTGTGTGTGTGTGTGTGTGTGTGTGTGTCCAGGCTACAGGGGTGTGTGGAACTGACTTCAGACATTAATGAAGGCTTTCTGGTCTCTGCTTGTAACCTCAAGCTGCAGTCAACAGAACAAATCAGAAAGTTCCCAGAACTAAACTGAAAGTCTTGTGTAAGGAGGATCACATGAGATTTCTGTCTTTGCAGAACTCCTCTCTGTGTTATGATTCTTTTGATCATGCTACACATGAAAAGCAAAGGATCCGGCCATGAACCACTGCCTTGTTTCCCTGGGCATTCACAGTGGAGACAGAGGGAGGAGTCTGAGGACACTGAGAGAGGAGGTCCTCTGCCCCTCAGGTCACCTGTGCGCATTGCACAGAGACGCCCTCGGAGCAGACCACCACCTCCATACACCACACTGAGGAGTCAGCACTGGACACTGTCCTCCCCGGATTGCATTACAGAAACGGGCACGCAGAGGCTCCCATGCCCTGGGTGGCTTTCAGAATTAGCAGTTTACAAGGACAGTGTGCACATCAATTCGAAGTAGATCTGGGGCCCCCGTGGCTGCCCTCCGGGACACCCTAGCAGGAAGGATCACTTAGTGCCTAACATGTGCACATGCTCCAATCATGCCCCAGAAGAGAGGTCAGAACTTTGTGTTTTTTCAACTGGTGTCCTTCTGCCATCCCACTTTTAAACATCTTGTAAAATCATGCATTCTCCTGACAGCACCCGGAGAACTGCACCCTTAACCAAATGTGTTCTTGTGGAAGCGTCCTCAAATGTAAGTACACAAACTGAGATGGCTGCTGTCATCTGGTGGGATCAACCCCCCGTGACTCAGAAATGCACTCCAAAGCTCACGATCGAGAAAATGACTGAGCCACTCCATAGGGGAGCTGGCCTTGCCTGAACCAATCACTCTGTCTTATGAGTTCTGGTCTCCCTCTGGAGACCAGACAAGGCCCTGTCAGTGGCCTTGTATCTGTGGTGTCCAGCATGCCACTTGCCATCTAAGCCCTCAGATGTTTGGTGAATGTGAAATGCACAGAATTAAGGTTGGTAGTGTGGTTCCGGTGATCGCGAAATGAGCTTGAGCTAGGCTACAAGTCTGCAGTCCATACGAGCTTGTATTGAAGGGAGTCAGCCGGTCTGGTGTGTCTCAGTGAAAGCCCAAAGTAGAGATCACATAAAAGGTGGAATGTTTCCCCCCTAAACACTCAGGAGTTAAACTGGGGCCTGAAAATCCATTTGTAGATAGTTTCAGTCTGAGGCTAACAGGTATGCAAGAAAGGTTTGTTTAAGGCTTAGTTTCATATGGACTCTTATTTGGGGAAGAAAACCTTCACATGGCACTAATATACCATAAACTGTGATTTATAAAAAGTCATTTCCTATCCTGTCTCGGGTGAGATTTTTAGTACTTCCAATGAACTTCCCGCTGAAAGAGAAAATGGTAAAGCTGGCAAAATAACCTAGCTCTGTGCGATTTGTTTTGAAAGCTTGCTGTCTCTGAGAGCCTCTCCAGCTTTACACTCTGCCAACGCTTTGGGAATGCAGTGGGAAACAGATCTTTGGGGAAGCTTGAAAGTTAAGACAGGTGGACACGGGAGCACCCGAGTCCACCCGTCCTGACCACAGCGCTCCCGTGTCCACCCGTCCTGACCACAGCGCTCCCGTGTCCACCCGTCCTGACCACAGCACAGACCGACGGGGCGCACTGGCTGAGCTCCAGTCGGGACAGAGCTGCTTACCGAGCCGTGGCCAAGGACGTGCTGGGCAGTGTGGGCGTGGCCGTGGGAGGTGCCCAGCGGCGTGGGCGTGGCCGTGGGAGGTGCCAAGCGGTGTGGGCGTGGCCGGGTGGTGCTCAGCCGTGTGGGGTGGCAGTGAGGCATAGGCATGGCCAAGGAGGTGCTCAGCAGTATGGGCGTGGTCATAGGAGGTGCTCGGCACTGTGGGCGTGGTCATAGGAGGTGCTCGGCACTGTGGGCGTGGCCATGGGAGGTGCTCGGCACTGTGGGCGTGGCCGTGGGAGGTGTTTAGCCCTGTGGGCGGCACTCAGCTGTGTGGGCGTGGCCGTGGGAGGTACTCGGCAGCGTGGGCGTGGCCGTGGGAGGTGCTCGGCGGCGTGGGCGTGGCCGTGGGAGGTGCTCGACAGTGTGGGCGTGGTCATAGGAGGTGCTCGGCACTGTGGGCGTGGCCGTGGGAGGTGCTCGGCACTGTGGGCGTGGCCGTGGGAGGTGCTCGGCACTGTGGGCGTGGGCGTGGCCGTGGGAGGTGCTCGGCGGCGTGGGCGTGGCCGTGGGAGGTGTTTAGCCGTGTGGGCGTGGCCGTGGGAGGCGCTCGGCGGCGTGGGCGTAGCCGTGGGCGGCACTCAGCTGTGTGGGCGTGGCCGTGGGAGGTACTCGGCACTGTGGGCGTGGCCGTGGGAGGCGCTCGGCGGCGCGGGCACGTTCGTGGGCGCAGCCGCGCTGCCCGGGGCCGGGCGCAGCAGGCAGCAGGCTTTTTCTGGGGCAGGAAGTGTCGGCGCCTCCGGCCGCCTTCCACCCGCAGAGCGCGGCGGTGCCCTCGGGCCGCCGGGGGCCGCCGGGCCTCGCAGCACCGCACCGCAGCGCAGCTTCGTCAGGTCCGGCCGGCCTCTCGCTCCTCCTCCGCCGTGGCCGGACCGCTCCCCGGGCTCAAGGTTGCATCCGTAGTCGGGCGGCCGAGGACCGGCCCGGGCCGAGGACCGGGACCCCGCACCCCGGGACTCGCAGGACTGCGTCCCCGCAGCTCCGGCCGGACGCGGCTGCCGTGGAGGAGCGTGGGTGGGTCCCTCCGGCCACGCCCACGTCCCGCCTCCTCCCTGATCATTGGCTAGCGTCTGCCAGGCTCCACCCCCCGGAGGTTGGCATTTTCCAAATGCTTCCTTTTGTCAGCTTGATGTTCTCCAGAATTTAAAAGCGGAAAGGCTGAGAGGAGAACAAGGAAGCTATTAAAGATGCACTAAATAAACTCTACTGGGAACGAGTGTGTTTAAGAGAGAGTATGTAACTTTTGCAAGGGAAGTTTTGTGACTGCTTATTTTAACAGAGGTCGTGTGTGTGTGTGTGTCTGGAAGTCTGCGTCTGTGTACCTGTGTATGTGTCCCATGTCTGCCTATGTGTGTGTCTGTCTGTGCATCTGCATGTCTGTGTGTTTATGTGTCTGGAGGTCTGTGTGTGCGTGTGGCCGTGTGTCTGAAGTCTGTGTGTGTGTGTGTCTGCGTCTGTGTACCTGTGTATGTGTCCAATGTCTGCCTATGTGTGTGTCTGTGTGTGTCTGTGCATCTGCATGTCTGTGTGTTTATGTGTCTGGAGGTCTGTGTGTGCGTGTGGCCGTGTGTCTGAAGTCTATGTATGTGTGTGTGCAAGGCTGTGTGTGTGTTTCCCTACAGTAGAGAAGCAGATGTTTAAAGGAGTCAGGCAGGAAGCAGCTCTCATAAATGAAAAGGTTTTTTTTATTGAATTAATGAGCTAAAGTTTCCCACCAGCAATTCATTCAACCCTAGGCTACATAAAAGAAAACCCATTTAACTGAAGTTTAATCATCTAACTTTTAAACATGCAACTAGATCAGGCAGCTCAGCTACCCCAGATAAAACTGAAATAACTGTGTGCTGACTCTAGATTATTATTAATTGGTAGTTAAAAGCCATACCCTTTCCTTCATGGTACTCTTCCTCCTTCACGGTGCCGAGTGCCAGACTCCATCCTTATTGTCTGTAGAAGCTAAGAGTCCTTGGCACAGATTTCTCTTTCCTTTAAGCTGCATTGTGAGCAGGTGCAGATGGCTTTTATGAACTGAGCCAGTTGAACTGTTCTGTTTAGCCTGCAGAAACAGACATTTTAAAAATGAAACAGCCGTGTCTTACCTATAATTCTGCTAGAAAATGTTTTCCTCCTTTTATGATGAATCTGCCACCTTTGTTTCTCTCTCTTAATGAATCTGTTTACACTTGCAGCCTTCAGGATATCTTCTCACTAAAATCCTCTGTTTTTCAGTCCTGATGATTTCACAACCAGATCCATTGCAAAATAAGAGTGATGGGCATTAAAAAAAAACTCTCTGGAGATTTTAAAGAACCTTTTCTCCCTGTCCTGTTTCTTCACAGCATTCTCAAATAGTTTCAGAAAGACGGAAAATTATGAGACTCTTTACAAACATAATACAAGCTACTTTCCAAAACCTACAATTATTAACTGAGCAACAGAAATTAGGGAGTCACTGCATGTTCCCAAGTTCTTGTTTGGTGCTTACACTGCTAAGACTTTCTGAAGAACAGTCACTTAATTATTTCTGAGTACAGAAAGTGCTGTGGCCCTGGTGGTGGTGATCTCTGGCTTTCTGTTCTAGTCACACCCATGTGGCTTCTAAGGTGCAGGCCAAGTACCCACAGAGCCCAAATCAAGAACACGGAATGAACAAAACCAAAGCTTAATGTTTTACCTGAGCAAAGTAAGTCCCCAAGTAGAACAGATGAACTAGCCCCAGCCAGATAGACACTTATGTATTTTCTAAAATTTTGGGACAGTTCCACAAGCCCACAAAGGGGTGGGGCTGGGGGCGGTTGTTCCGTTGGGTCTGTGCAGGGCATCTTTGTGAGAGCTCATGAGGATGTGAAGGACTGGGTCTCTGCTGCTGTGTTGACCTGCTGCAGGCACAGAGACCCAGGCAACAGTGGTAACTGGTGATGCTGTTCTGTCAGACAGAAACCAACTCGCCAAGCTTCCTCTCAAAACTTAAGGTGTGGGAGATCAAATGAGTCCAGAATCTTCTGACCATATCACAGACAGTGTTTGTCTTCATAATTGCCAGAATATTTCAACATGTTGAGTCTAATAGCTTTTCTAGTTCATGGTGTAGGAAGAAGCTCTTTCAGCCAGCCTGCCTGCATGGCCTGTGGTGAATTATTACATATCCGCGTGCTATTTCAGGAGAATTAGACATCTTAATTATAACTTTTTTCAGCTTGTGTGTATATACTGTATGCTTTTGAAAGGAAATTTATGGTTATTCTTCATTTCAATATGACTTTTCATTTTTCTATAATACAATAGTACCTTTCTGTTGGCAATTGCCATAGGGTAGGAAGTCTTGTTTCTACATCAGAGACTTATTTGGAATCATTGGTCTCGCCAAGATTATAATGTGGTAATTGCATTTAAAATTGAGCTGTGCCAAAGCATTGCAAAAATACTAATAACCCCACTAAATATATAACACTGACACAGACAGTTCATCAGCTTTTCTTAATACTGCAAAAAAAACAAACCAGATTTTCTCTCTCTTTTTTAATATGTGAGGAGAACCTTGGGAAAGAATAATCACAGTATAAAATTGAACAGCTAATCAAGTTTTCCAAATGGCTTATTTTAATTGTACTTTAATACTCTAAACCACAGGCGCCTGGTTTTTGTTGTTGTCTTTGAGTGTAGATTATACATCAAACTGCTGTATCACAACAAAGAAAAAAGTTATTGGTTAATATTTCCTCATACCCTGTAACTGATGATGGTGCCTATGAGTCCTGTAATGAGAAACATCCTCTTCATCCACTGGTCTATGCAAATCAAGTTCTACCTATTACCAAAGAGGAGTTCAGCTTGGAAATGAAGGCTTGGAGCTGTGGTTCTGAGATCGAGATTGTGCTTTGTATGTGTGACGCTCTGGGTTCAATCCCCAACACTAAAAATGCAAAGACCTGACACCCAAGACGTGACACCCCTTTCTGCTCCAGGCCCTTGTTACTGTTACTATTTTTTATGATACAATACAGACTCCAAACTAGGTAATGGCTCAAATAGTACTAGAGAAGCTAGTACTCATTTCCAACTTTAAAATGTTAGAAGGATTCGCCTCTTACTTGCCATTTCGGTTGCTTTGGACCTGGTGGGTGGTCCATGAGCCTTCAGTCCAGTCCTAGGATAACTCATTGTTTCTGACTTGGACTTTGATCCAAATGTGTTTTCTCCACATACTCCTAAAGCCCAGAGAAGCTATATATTTATTCTTTTAGACAATAACTCTTTCAAGAGTTCCCTTTTGAATTCCATTCTCTCCAATCTATTTAATCTGTGACCCAGTAATATTCTATTCTCTTTTATAAACAGATTTGTTACCTGACCATCTCTGTTCTTACCAGACATTTGAATGTTCATATATTTTACTTACTTGTTTATTTTTGGTTGTGGAAATGGAGCTTGACCTTAGAGTCTCGCACATTCACTCAGCTCGTTCTTGGTCATGGCTGGTGCTCTACTTTTAGGCTGGCATATTGCTGGTTAATTTGAACCAAGATGCTCCAAAATCTTAGCCACCTACACCTGGCTTTGTTTATATGACTTGACTTAACTCTTCTAGGATTCCTGGCCTCTTAAGATATTATCGACCCCCTTCTATATCTCTTTTCTATAGATTAGGTTTTGTCTACCTTCCTAGTAGCAACAATGGGAGAAAAGCTATTGATCAGGAGTTGGACTGGACTTGTTTGTGAGGCACTGGACAGTGCGGTCTCAGCCGTGTGGGGACACGCGGCAAGACTTCATTCTAAATTGAGTTCCTTTCTTCTGATCTCACAAATTATTTCCAGAGGTTAGCCACTTACAGAAAGGGAAAACACTCTCTTTTGGAAGTAAAGAATGTATTATTTGACTCAAAACACAACAGGAATATTCCTTGGCTGGGGTTTGGCTGTGCTTTCCTCCTAACAGCCTTCTCTGAGTTCATTTGTGAGGTATCCTCACATGAAACCTGAAATCAAACTCTAAAATGGTGTCAATCACAGTTTTATTGTCTCCTCCATGTTAATGAAACCCACAGCCAAACAACCAAAGCTCTGCACTAATTGCTTGTCCTCAGAGTCGGGTATTTCAGGTCTAATTCTCCTAGAACACCAGCTGGCATGGAGTATGCAAAAGCGTCTTTCATTACTTTAAACCACTCATGTACTGATTTCATGCCAGAGAAGCTTTCGAGTCCCTGCAGTGACAGCAAGCAGAACAGTGAGCCCTTTCCTAGCTTTTATTAATATACAAGTCACCCCATGGATGCATGTAGTTGAAACAAATGTTTGGGTTGTCAGGATGTATCCAGATAAAGTGTTTATTGTGGTAAACATTTGCTAGGCAGATTCCTTTCATTACAGAAACATTCCACATAATGAGCAAGGTGCAAACTACAGAAATGTGTGATCCTTGAAGGAACTATACCTGCTGGAAAAGATTATGTCATTTTCCAAATGCATGCTTATGTGGTTCCCAGACTCGATGCATAATTATTATATTAGTGGATGAAGGGATGAATTGTTAGAGTTTGATCATCTTTCTGACCCATTGCTGATCTATGAAATCACACATTGTTGCTGGGAGTGAATGCCAGGTATTCCCTCCCCATTTGCCTAGTTCCTCCTCTTCGTGTTTGTGCACTTACTCTGTCCTGTACCCAATGTGGCCCTCACCATTAAAGTTAAAGTTTCCCACTGGGACCTTAACTGCTTTACCCTATTGCTGTTTCTGCTACAAAAGTTTAGTCTGTAATCGCCCACCACACATCTAGGAAGTTGAATAACCTGTCAAGCAATGTGAAAATTTTGTTGTCTGGAAAAAGAGGGAAGTATTCCTTCTTGTAGATGTTTACATTGAGCTTAACAGTTGACTAAATAGTACAGATAACAGCCATGTTCGTGAGAGACTGACAGTTTAATTTGATACAGAAAACCAACTGGCATGGAACAGTTATAAAGAAGTGAGGGTTATTACGGACTGGGGCAATTAGAGCCAAGGATAATAAGGTGTTAATTGTGTGGGTTGGGCGGTGAGTCTCAGAAGAGCTCAGGCAGGTAGAGATCATCCAGGCTGAGGTCACCCAAGAAGGCTTTCAAAACAAGCCAGCAATGTTCATAAGCCCCCTGCACGTTCATGGCACTGTGAGAAGTCGAATCACAGACATGGGACTTAGATGGGATCTGAGAGGATGAGAGGGGCTCTGCCTTGCCCGGAGGAGGAGGTAAAGCTCTTAGAAATACAGAAGCGGGGGCGGGGCGGGGGGGGAGTTGTGTGTGCAGAGAGTGGACAGGGGAGGCCATGGCTGAGGTAATCGGCTTAGCAGCACTGCAGCTCCTCTTCTGAAAGTCCTCTTACCCTCATGCAGATATGCTGGCTTAGACTTTTCAATCCATTTTGGCTTATGCATTTAGTTCACAGGTTTCTCTGTAAGAGGGAGAGAAGAGCAGTATTATTGTTCTTTGGGGTTCTGGACAATAATCTAGCAGAAATGATAGCGTGAAACTGACTAGCATCATGTCCTTGCAAAGGGAAGCATTTAGGGAAATGAAGGTGTTGGCAGCCCTAAAATGTGTGGTAAATGCACAGAGTGCCCAGGAGCCTGGCAACCAAGTTCTTGGGTCATTTGCTCATCTATTGTCTTTGGGTTTTATAAAACTTCTCGGGTAACTCCATTTAAGAGGCACATATTTCTGTGCTAAAATAGGGAATAGTATTCACTAGTATTAAAATGAATAGTATTCATTATTCCTTGTGCTTTCTGAATTCCATGTACGCTTATCTATATTAAAAATCCCCTGCTATGGAGACTAAGAACCAATCATTACTGGTTCAGAGACTCAAAGACACCCAAATACCTTAATCAGACATCAGGGATGTATAAGGAAAATATGTATTTGGAAGATAACAGGAATTCAGCACTGCAAGCTATTGCGCTTTCTGCCTTCTGTTTAAAACGAAGTGGTTTTGTTTTTACGATAATGCAGTATCACAGTTTTCTATTCTGTCAAGACAACTGCACTGGACTGGCAGCTGTGGAGATTCTGGAGGCCATAGCCAGTTCTTGCTGCGCCAACAGCACACTCCTTTGTGGGTCCTGTCAGGTGTCTACAGGAGGAACTGTAAATGTAGACTATGCCAATGACAGCATGACACCCCCTGTCATCTTCCTCAGGATCCCAGAGCTGCTGGAGTGTGGGCTCACTTACACAACACGGCAGGAGAAAACACTCATTCTGGCAGAAGTAATGCAGTGTGTCTGCTGTGGGAATGTGGGGGCAGGATGCTCAGACAGGGCTCAGACAGACTTCCTGGGTTCCTGTCTCCCTTCAGCCCTCATCCACAGCCCTGGGCAGGGCCTTAAAAAGCACTTGGGGTGATGATACCTGACATGATAGCAAGAATCTCCGTGTAAACTGGATTTTTGCAGAAGGCCCTCTTTTTCCATTGATTTGCACCATATGTGAAAGTTAAGAAGGTTGCTCAATCCATTAGAGTGCAGAAATGTCAAGGGAACGACTAAGGAACAGCTGCTCCCCTGGCTGACAAGCAGGAGGTCAACCTGAGGGAAGCAGTCACTGGTATCCAGGTGTGCTGACATCCAATCAAAAGACCGATGATTGGCAAATGTATCCTGTCCATGGCCAGAGGCTTTGTGAGCCGAATGGCTATTCTCAGAACTCTTAGGTCCCATCCTGGGTGCTTCAAATCAACCATAGACAATATGTAAATGGAAGGTATGTCTGCGTTCCAATAAAACTTTATAGAAACAGTTCAGGGGGCCTATTTGGCCACAGCTCACAGCTTGCTCTCCTTTGCTCCAGATCCAAAGGACACAGTGATCTCGAAATCTCGTTGGCATCTTCTTTAGGAGCCGCACCCCACATCTGACCTATCATGGAGAATATCAGTTTTTCATAAATCCAGGGGTGCTATTAGATATAAGTGCCTGTTCTGATTCAGGCAAAACTGACTCTTTTCATAGCTTTCTGAGGAAAAGGTTGTTATAAGAATTTCTAAGTATTGAAGAGTCATCCGTCAGAATTGGCTTTGTGCTACTATTTCCTCAGATGTGGAAGATTTGTATTTCTCAATGCTTTTTTGAAGTTGAGTACATTCATAACAAAAGGTCGTTCACTAACCCTGTTAGATAATGGTAACCTGAGTAATCTCAGAAAAATCTGACTATGCACTTCTTTTTCAAAAGTGTGATTCCAGAGTTTTGTGGCTTAAGAAATGGAAATGAAAGCCGGGCGCTGGTGGCTCACGCCTGTAATCCTAGCTACTCAGGAGGCTGAGATCTGAGGATCGCGGTTCAAAGCCAGCCCGGGCAGGAGAGACCGTGAGACTCCTATCTCCAATAAACCACCAGAAAACCGGAAGTGGCGCTGTAGCTCAAGTGGTAGAGCGTTTGCCTTGAGCTGAAGAGCTGAGGGACAGCGCCCAGGCCCAGAGTTAAAGCCCCATGACTGACAAAAAAAAAAAAAGAAATGGAAATGAAGTAAAAGTTTCCAAGAAGCTCTAAGTTTTGATGAACAATTGCTCTTGGATCACAAACAAAAGTTGATGTACCTATGTACATGTATACATGTTTGCGAGAGAGTCTGTGTGTATGGGAAAGGGAGACACTTGGGGGGGGGGCAGTCAGAGAAAGAGAGAGAAGGAGGGAGAGAGGGAGGGAGGGAGCAAGAGCCATCTTTGAAAGGCAAGTCAGAAAATATCCTGGCAATAAATGTCCCAGAATTAAAACCTCTTTTCCCATTAAACCTGTTTGGTGGGTTCAGTGTCTTCAGACATGCTGGAGTTAAATCGATCTATCTTTTTACTTAGGCCAGCTTACAAAAGCTTTCTCTTCCTGCAGCTAATTGTTTGAAAACAATCCTTTAGGAAATATATTTTTCTCTGGGCTCAATTCAGCAGCAAGACTTGATGGGGATGGAAAGTCAGTCTGTAGTGCGAATCAAGGAATGGAGAGAGAGGCTGGTCCACTTGCTTTGTTGCCCACTTGGGAGCCCATGAACACAGTTCCTGCCTCAACTTCCCTATCTGACTCCCAACTAGCTCTTCTTCATTTCACTCTGCTCTGTGTTCCTCACCAACTCCTGAACACTGCAGAGGGTTTGTGTCATGATGTGTCTGGAACAAAGTACTTTGTTCTTTTCCATTTCCTTCTTGATCTTACTCATGCTGAGATATTTTAACAAATGCAGAAAACCTACATGAATATATAATGTCTCCCAACATAAAGAGTTCATTTTCAAAGGTAATAGTTTTGTCTATCTGTAAATGCTTTTGGAGAGCATTTGAAAGAAAAGTTGCTTTTTGCTAGGAATGAGTTATAGTAAAACATCCCTTTGTATGGTTCTATTAGTCTCCAAAATGAATCCCATATAATCATCTTGTCCTAATACTTAGTCTAGCTGGGATTTTGGTGAAGAATATTGCTTATAGATTATTTTAGATAACATTTCAGATCATTAAAATCTTGGTCTCTTTCTCAGTCATGTCCATGCACTTGTCATTAAATGATTACACTGTGTCTAGGTTTGGCATGACGGCCTCACAAAACATTTTCCAGTATTTCCTACTTAGCTGAATATGGAAATGTAGCTCAGAACCTGAGCATTTAGTGATCTCACATGACCAAGAGAACATTAAGGAAGGAAGGAATGCAGAAATGGACATGATGATCTCTTATAAAGCCCCTATTTTGGTAGGAAGGTATGGTTTCAATTAGCTAAATGCAGTGCCAACTCTGTTCACACGTACTGCAACATACTGAATTTAGTATCGTCCTCGTCTCCTGCGTGCTGCTCCCAGGATATGTGTGTGTGCAGTCAGACCCTGGAGACTGCAGAGCACGTAGTGGCCCAAAAAGAATCAGCAGGATCTGATATGGGCTACTTGGACCAGGAAGCCCAAGAGGCTCTACCTCTGTGTGCTTCTTAGTAAAGCATTTTACATGTCTACATATCCATTCACTCATTCAAATACAGGAAGTTTTCATCTCTATATCAGGTGCCAGCAGTAGCTCAGGTACAGCCTCATTCTTCCCACAGTTTACTTCTTTTTCGTTGTTGTTGGTCATGGGGCTTGAACTCTGGGCCTGGGTGTTGTCCTTGAGCTCTTCAGTATACACTGCTTCTTATCATTAAATTGAAAAGAAACATATATAACTCATTGAAAAGATAATATGTACAAATCCTTAAAAGAGCACTAAAGTGAAGTACTGCTTTTAAATTGAGAACTAGCATGTATAAATATGTATAAATAGAGTGCTTGTGTTGCATGCCTGAGGCCCTGGGTTCGATTCCTCAGCACCACATAAACAAAAAGAAAAAAGCCGGAAGTGGCACTGTGGCTCAAGAGGTAGAGTGCTAGCCTTGAGCTGAAGAGCTGAGGGACAGCGCCTAGGCCCAGAGTTCAGGCCCCACAACCAGACCCAAAAATAAAAATAAAAAAATAAATATGTATAAACATATATAAATATACATATATTTTACAGAAAATATACAAATTTTTCAGATATTAATTTGTGTATTTTTGTAAACTGGAAGTTTTTGCAAAAATGTTGTCATTGTATCCATATTCTGTCCTAGTCAGATAGACTGTTCTAAACTAGCTGTGTCTATCTATATTCATCATTCCATATTCTAAACAGCTCAGGATTTACTTTCTAAAAATGAAACCAAGTGCATTCATATTTTGGAGAAAGATTTTCATTGAACAGTTCATATTTCATCAAATGTCTTTTTTTAAAGCTATTTCAATTATCAGGTTATTTTATCGAGGACAATAATTCTGAAAATTTGATAAAAATGTTTTCATCCTAAATGCAATAGTTTTCTATTTAAGAAAAAGTCTTGCGGATTCTAGAACATCAAAATATCACAAATTTCTGTTGCCCGTATCTGCCCATCTTCCTAACTTTGATATCTGTAATTTTGCAAGACAGAATATTCTGAACACGGACACCAAAGTAACTAGAATTTTCTGCAATCCAGAATCCACTTTGTTTCCAAATAATAGAAAACTTTTTTTTTCTGGAATGAAGAACTCTCTCAAATGTTTCTTCTCTATTGGTATGACAAATGCCAATTGTAAATTCTTAAGTGATTCAACCAGTGAGTATGTATTCAAGGATGGTAACAGATAACACTGCGTATTTATTTCTTTGTCTGGGTGCTTACAATTATATAAGGGAAAGGGCTGGTCGTGTGCTAGGGAATGACTTGCAGATGTATCTGACAGCTCAGGGAGGTGAGCTGGGGGCTCGGTGGGGCCTGTGGGTGTGGACCGCCTCCTGCAAGGGTGGATGGAACCCCAGTAGAACCGCACTCATTGTTTGAAGAGTACCCAGATACACAACTTGTGGTCCTGGAAGCTGTGATGCTGGAGTTCTTCGTGTGTTAGACAACATTCTGATCACCATTCATCAACCCCTTGGTACCAGGGACTTAAGGTTTTCTCCCTCTCTTCACTTATCTGGGAAATTCTGGCACTAGACAGGTTTGGAATGTTTCTGTTCAAGACATTCTTAAGTGATTTGGTAAGAAGTAAAAGTCTTTACTGCATTTTTTCTGAGAAACTGCTTTTCCTTTTGTCTTGGTTTAAACCCTGAACTCAGCTAAGGCTCTTGATTTCCATACACACTTTCGGGGGTGAGAGGGTAAAGAGCTTTTAGTTTTAACTAAAAATAGACCTTGTTTCAGAAAATAGTTCATGTATTTTTAAAACAACAAAGACCATTTTACAAGAGAATCCACGAACATGGTTTCAAAAAGAGAACCCAACGCTCTGACAGCGGCACCAGCAGTCTTCCACACGGCTGCTGAAGGACTCCCGCCTGCCAGCGGCGCCCCACCAGAGTGGCGTTCAGCCACCCTGTCCAGGAGAGGGGCCTGTCTTGGTCTGCCTCGTCCAGCTGATGGAGCAGGCTGGCGTGCCTTCTTCACTCTGTGACTACGTGTCCCACAGGTGCTAGGCAGGTGCTCTCCATGAAACCCCACAGGTGCTAGGCAGGTGCTCCCCATGAAACCCCACAGGTGCTAGGCAGGTGCTCCCCATGAAACCCCACGGGCAGCCCTTTTGTGCCGCAGTTATCTCCCAGGCAGGGTCTCATGCTTTCACTTGGGGCTGGCCTTCCACTTCCGTCCTCTTCCCTGCTCCTCCTACTTGGCTGGGGCTGCAGGCACATCGACCTTGTTCTTTGAGATGGGATCTCATAGACTGGGGTTGAACTTGAACTGTGATCTTCTCTGTCTCTACCTTCTGCATAGCTGGGATTACAGACTCTGCTACCATGATCAGCTGATCATCCCTTTTCTTTCCCATCACTGGACTAGTCAGGAGAACATAGTTTTTCTGAGGGCAGCATGTAGAAGTCAGTCAAGTGAAACCATTTTTGAATAACTTCATTTTTCTTCTTGCCAACCCTACACCTCTAGAGAAACTGTGTTAATCCTGGGAATCTGGTACTCTTATGAAAGAGAGAAGCATGAGAAATTTCCAGCAACTTCCAGAGAGTTACAGAAAACCAAGAATTCAACCTTGTGGTGGCTGTAGGTAGTGTCCAGAATTAGCTTATTTCAGGAGTAAGCCAGGCTGTGAAGGCCCTAGGCAACTCCAAGAACAGGCTACCAGACACAGTATGACTCTGCAGAGCAGAGAAATCCTATGAGTCTTTCTTCTCTTTTTTAGTAACTGGACAAATGAGTTTGTAGTGAGTCCATATGTGAAGACAGAGACATTAATAATAACAATAATTACCAGCCAAGCACTGGTGGCTCACACCTAAAATCTAGGTACTCAGGAGGCTGAGATCTGAGGATCAAGGTTCAAAGCAAATGAGGGCAGGAAGATCTTTGAGACTCTTTTTTTTGGGGGGGGGTCTGGTTGTGGGGCCCAAACTCTGGGCCTGGGCGCTGTCCCTCAGCCCTTCATCTCAAGGCTAGTGCTCTACCAATTGAGCCACAGCACCACTTCCAGCTTTTTTCTTTTTGCTTATGTGGTGCTGAGGAATCGAACCCAGAGCCTCATGCATGCAAGGCAAGCGCTCTACCACTGAGCCACCTTCCCAGCCCTGTCCTTGAGATTCTTATCTCCAGTGAACTAACTGAAAACCAGAAGTGACGCTGTAGAGCAAAAGAGCTCAGGGAGGAGTTCGAGCCTTACAACCAACAAATAAATAAACAGTACCTACTCTATGCTCAGAATTAAGCTAAACACATTGTATGAACTTTCTCCATTAAACTTAAGACAACCATGTATGGATGTTGTTACTATTTCTATCTTCATTTTACACATGAGGAAACAGTGAGAGGGGGAAACGCCCATCCCTTGTTCCATAACTGAATTGTCTTTTTTATATTATGTAACTATGGATTTGTCACATTTATTATGTTTCTGATTCATCAATTGAATATAAAATTTCTTAATGTTTCCCAAGTGAAATAATAAGATATTCTCACTAGTCTTTAACCAATTCTAATGGACTTGTTTTCTGCTAATTTTACCTGACTTAGAGGTTTTAGAACAGCAAAGACCACATCTGTCTTTGTGATCTCTTAGATGACCTGCAATTATATGCTTAATAAATAGATTTTCATGATAAAGAAAAGGAGGGATGGGAAATTCAGGTCAGACAATGGCTCTTCAATTAGGAGTTGACATTGCCTATAAAAGATCTTTATGTATTATATCCACTTGGAAATAGATTCATGTTTAATTTTTGCTAAGTGAAACTTTATAATATCTCTTGAAACTAACTGGAAAACTTTCCAAATTAATGCTTAGCAGTTTGGCATGTGGGGGGAAAAATCTTTCCTCTCAAGCAGCTTTTCCAGGGAACGGATTAGTGTTAATTAGAGGGTATTTTACTAATGGAATATTTTTCTTCCATCAGTGTCACTGTCCTTCAACTCTGACAGGGAGTAGAGGCAAGGCTTGCTGTGACAGGCAGGAAGACCATTTAACAAAACTCTTACCACCCACCCTCAGACTACTGCCTTTCCTTGGAAGGCCCGTTTGGGACCAACCTGTTAAGTTACAACTAGCCTGAGTCTTTTCTCCAAGTCCACTCAAATTCTTACTCCAATACAATAGTGAAATAGGTCTTTAATAATTTCTTGCATGGCAAGGGCTTCTCAGGTCAGCTTCAAGCTCCACGCTGTTTGTTGTGAATCAGGTGGGAATGCTGGCAGGAATGCTGGAATATGCAACCACTGAAAACACCTGCCACACTTTGTCTTCATGTGTGCAAGATGACAAAGGCACAGGGGTTGGCTGACGAATATGTTATCCACGGAGTGACAGTCAGGACCTCTTTAGTCTGACAGAGGAGGGTTCTACTATATCACAGAAACTGGTATGCACACTAGGTGTTGTTGCTCTCAGGAACCAATGATCGTAGATTTGAGATGGTTTGAGTTCCTACAATGAGAAAGATATGGACTGTGGTAATCCACACCTCACGGGTCTGTATCCTGGAAGGTCCAGCATCTCCCCCGAGTCAGTTTCATGGTCTGGGCTTAAGGTCTAGTGGAGGCCGTGGTCACCGTTGGGCTCAGGTTGTGTGGTGAAGGATGATTTGCCTACTTGGCACTCACATGGCTGCTAGCAGGTGCTCTGTGAGCTGGCAGCTGGCTCTCCCGTAGCAGAGGTAAAGCTGCAGTGTCTTTTACAACCAAGTTTCTAAATTGAACTCCTTCACTCCTGTTTGTGAGGAGGGGCCTCTGGGTCAGTCCGTCTGACACTGGGTGGGAGGTAGTTACAGTCCTCTTGTGGACGGAGGGAAGCAGTCAATTTGTAGACATTAGGAACCATTGAGATAGAGCATTATTGAAATCCCTCCAATATATTTGCATAAATCATGTTATTTTAAATGGCTTGACATTCCATAGTTTTCTGTTTGTCAATAAGAAGGGCTTTTAAACAAAGTACCTTTCCTGGAAATTAGCTAACTTTCTTAAAAATATATATGACAATATTTTTTTAAAAAACTTATAATCCTGCCGGGCGCTGTTGGCTCACGCCTGTAATCCTAGCTACTCAGGAGGCTGAGATCTGAGGATCGCGGTTCAAAGCCAGCCCGGGCAGGAGAGACCGTGAGACTCCTATCTCCAATAAACCACCAGAAAACCGGAAGTGGCGCTGTAGCTCAAGTGGTAGAGCGTTTGCCTTGAGCTGAAGAGCTGAGGGACAGTGCCCAGGCCCAGAGTTCAAGCCCCACGACCGACAAAAAAAAAAAAAAAACTTATAATCCTGAGAGCACGAATCCGAATAATGACACAACCTTGTTTTTACTTCCATCTTATCCCTCTGGAATAGATCTAAAAATTCAAAATAAACAGGTCAATCAATTTCAGTCAGGCTCCAATGGCTCACACTACATTCCTAGCTACTTGGGAGGCTGAGATCTGGAAGACTAAGTTTCAAAGCCAGCTCGCTGCAGAGCGATGGGGGCGTGTGCTCCTATCAGGAAGTGTACCCCATATCCTCTGCACACATTCGTGCTGAGAGCAAAGATGACACCTCAAATAATTTGCCTTTTCTTCCCCATCCCTCCATCATGTGACAGCAGGATGGTCAGAAAACGCTTCTGGACTGAGTAGGCCTCCCAGTCTCGAGGCAGGAGACAGGAACGGCTTCTGCCAGGGCCCGAAGTGCTGCTCACAGCACTGATCCTCAGGGTGACCTGTGGGGCCTCCAGGTCTGAATGCACCTTTCAAACAGCCCTTTATCTTTAATAACTGCATTTTACAATACACGGCCCTTAAAGGAGAAGTCCTGGCCCCAGGAGGGGCCTCCACAAGGCTCCGCACACCCACTCCTCAGCACAGAACAGGTCCGTGGAGGCCCACGGTGGGGGAGGGGGCGTGGACAGAGAGGCTGCCACGTGCGAACTTTACCTGCGGACATTTCTCACTGTGGCTGCAGAGGGCCAGGCCACATGCCAGCCCTGTCCACACCTGGCCACCGGCTCTGGAAACCACGTGGCAGCAGAGGGCCAGGCCACATGCCAGCCCTGTCCACAAGTGCAGCAGCAAGTCCGCACCCACGTGTTCTTTCCGAGACTGGAAATCCAGGCCACAGGCCGCTAAGAGAGAGAAAGGCGCCAGTGATTGACCAGGTCGCTGGCCGCGTGGGGTGCAGAGCAGGGCAGCGATGGAGACTCCGTGCTGATGGCTGCTGGACAGCTTCTTCAGCGTCCACGGCTGTCCACGTTTCATCTGGCTCTGGGTATAGCCCGTCCCCCCCAGTGTCACTGTTCCCACAGGACAGGGGACGCCCGTGTCACCTCCCACAGGACAGGGGACGCCCCGGGTCACCTCCCACAGGACAGGGGACGCCCCGGGTCACCTCCCACAGGACAGGGGACGCCCCGTGTCACCTCCCACAGGACAGGGGACGCCCCGTGTCACCTCCCACAGGACAGGGGACGCCCCGTGTCACCTCCCACAGGACAGGGGACGCCCCGTGTCACTGCTCCCACAGGACAGGGGACGCCCCGTGTCACCTCCCACAGGACAGGGGACGCCCCGTGTCACCTCCCACAGAACAGGGGACGCCCCGTGTCACCTCCCACAGGACAGGGGACGCCCCGTGTCACCTCCCACAGGACAGGGGACGCCCCGTGTCACCTCCCACAGGACAGGGGACGCCCGTGTCACCTCCCACAGGACAGGGGACGCCCCGTGTCACTGTTCCCACAGGACAGGGGACACAAGGCAGAGGGCCACGGAGGGCTCAGGACGGGGTTTTGCTCACGGAGCCCACGCAGGCTGGGGAAGCCGCAGGAGGGCGCGTGGGGACAGCGGTGGGCGGCGGCGCCAAGAGAACGCAGACGGCCACGCGCCGTCCTGACCCGCGCTGGCCCCGCTGACGGCCGAACCTGCTCCGGGGAGGCGCCGCGCACCGGCTGGCTGTCCGTCCGCGCCCTCCCTGTGGACATCCACACCGGCTGTCTGTCTGTCCGTCCGCGCCCTCCCTGTGGACGTCCGCACCGGCTGTCTGTCTATCCGTCCGCGCCCTCCCTGTGGACGTCCGCACCGGCTGTCTGTCCGTCCGCACTGGGCGTTTAGAGACACCCGCCGGGGGCTGCACGGACGTACCTGACGCACGTCTTTTTTTCTAGCACGTTCCACCGTCAGACGATGACCGGTGCAGGTGAGTGTGCAAAAGGCTTGCAGAGGACGGCCTCCACCTGCGGAGCACGGGGGCCTCTGGAAGGGCGCGCCCGCCCGCCCCGCGCGCCCGTGTGCCCGCCCGTGTGCCCGCCCGCCCGCGCGCCCGTGTGCCCGCCCGTGTGCCCGCGCGCCCGTGTGCCCGCCCGTGTGCCCGCGCGCCCGTGTGCCCGCCCGCCCCGCGCGCCCGTGTGCCCGCCCGTGTGCCCGCCCGCCCACGTGCCCGCGTGCCCGCCCGTGTGCCCGCCCGTGTGCCCGCGCGTGTGCCCGCGCGCCCGCGTGCCCGCCCGCCCCGTGTGCCCGCCCGCCCGCCCCGCGCGCCCGCCCGTGTGCCCGCCCCGCCCGCCCCGCCCGCCCCGTGCGCCCGCGCCCATGTGCCCGCCAGGCCGCTGGCTGCTGGCCTCGGTTGTCGTCAGAAAGGGAGGCCTTCCACCGGGAGGAAACCCACCCGCGCCACGCGCCGGCAGGAGGGCGGAGAGTTCTGGAACGCAGCTAGGATCCTGACTGGAAGCCTGGAGTGGAGGCAGGGAGCACGGAGACGGGGAGAGGGGGGGAGAGCGTGGGGAGCGTGCAGACGCCGTAGGGAGCGTGGGGTGGGGAGCGTGCAGACGCCGTGGGGAGCGCGCAGATGCCGTAGGGAGCGTGGGGAGCGCGCAGACGCCGTGGGGAGCGTGGGGTGGGGAGCGTGCAGACGACGTGGGGAGCGTGGGGAGCTTGCAGACGCCGTGTAGAGAGCGTGGGGAGCGCGCAGACGCCGTGTAGAGAGCGTGGGGAGCTTGCAGATGCCGTAGGGAGCGTGGAGACGCCCAGAAAGCGTGGAGAGCGTGCAGACGCCCGGAGAGTGCGGAGAGGCCATGGGGAGCGCGGTGATGCCGGGAGAGCGTGGAGACGCTGTGGGGAACGCTGAGTTGCTGTGGAGAGGCGGCACAGGACGTGGAGAGGCCGTGGAGAGGCTGCGGAGAGGCCGCACAGGACGTGGAGAGGCTGCGGAGGCCGTGGAGAGGCCGCACAGGACGTGGAGAGGCTGCGGAGGCCGTGGAGAGGCCGCACAGGACGTGGAGAGGCTGCGGAGGCCGTGGAGAGGCCGCACAGGACGTGGAGAGGCTGCGGAGGCCGTGGAGAGGCCGCACAGGACGTGGAGAGGCCGCGGAGGCCGTGGAGCGGCTGCGCCCTGACCCGGGGGCGGCGGAGCAGCGGCGAGGGCGAGGACGTGTGGCGTGGCCCGAGTCGGGCACAGGAGCCGGTGCAGAGGAGCGGGAGCGGCGGTGGAGGCGGAGGCCGCCGCTGGCCCGGCGGGGTAAGGCCGCATCTGCGTCCGTGGACTGGCCGGCGAGGGTGACGTGGGGGCCGAGCGCCCTGGAGGCGGCGGCGGCGGGGCTGGACGGAGCCTGGCCCCGGCCGGCCTGGTGGGAAGGGCCCTCAGCCGTGCGGACGCACGTGGCGGAGGCACCGACACAGACTCGGTCCGGGCTGAAGCCATCCCGCGCTGCACGAGGGGAAGGGGGCGCCGGGCGCCTCCCCGGGAGGTGAGCGCAGGGCCGCCTTCGTGGCCGGTGAGCGCCTGGTGGGCGCCGGGCCGCCCTCGTCGCGGGTGGGCGCCGGGTGAGCGCCGGGCCGCCCTCGTGGCCGGTGAGCGCAGGTTGGGCGCCGGGCCGCCCTCGTCGCGGGTGGGCGCCGGGTGAGCGCCGGGCCGCCCTCGTGGCCGGTGAGCGTCCGGTGAGCTCCGAGGGCGGCGCGCTCAGCCGGGCTTCCCAAGTGGGGGCTCAGATGGCCGCTCGGGGAGGCCGGGGCCAGGCACTTAGGGCCGCGTCTCACCCGCCGGCGTCAACCGGAAACAGCCGGGAGCCGCGGGGCCGAAAGTGCTGCGTCCGCGGGAAGCTCCTGGGCTCCGGGCATTCGGGCCTGCCTTCTGCCTTGGCAGCGAGCTCGGGGCTCCCAGCATCCGCCGGAAGCTCCGGGCGTTCGGGCCTGCCTTCTGCCTTGGCAGCGAGCTCGGGGCTCCCAGCATCCGCCGGAAGCTCCGGGCGTTCGGGCCTGCCTTCTGCCTTGGCAGCGAGCTCGGGGCTCCCAGCATCCGCGGAATGCCCCATCTGCGGAGAGGAGGCCCGGGAGCAGGGCGCCCACCTCCGACCGCATCTGACCCTCATGTGGCCCAAACCTGCAGCACGTTCCTCCGTGGTGCAGAGGGTGCTGCTCGGGAGTTAACCTGCCTCGGGTCCGGTGTGCTAGAAGAGAAAATATGCCGTTTGCTTCCAAGAATTCTTGACCAAAAACAGGTGCTTTATAAGCCTTACCAGCTTTCCTGAGCTCCTGGGAATGTCCTCACACGCCTGGTGGGAGTGTGCTGCTGCTTGTATTAGAAGCGTTCACTCTGTGTTCAAGTGTTCGTGCTGTGTGCGCGTTACAAGAAAATCCTTTATGATGGGTGTGTGTGTGTGTGTGTGTGTGTGTGTGTGTGTGTGTTCCAATTGTCTCCTTGTCCCAAGACTGGGAATAAAAATAATTTGAATTTGTAGCTTGATGCCAGTGTCCACTTTAACCTGATTCACTTGTCTCAGGTTTCTTTGCAAAGCTCTCAGAGGTGCTGTGGCTCCTGTGTCTGGAGACTGTAAAGAACTTCCCCCTCTTCCTCAGAGAACCAATTACTGAGAGAAAGGGAGAATATTCTTTTCTGATGTTTTCTAATTTAAACTTAGTGAATGTTGTTTCAATTGCCATCTTAAAGACAAAGAAAAGCAAAATGTGTGCACAGCGCTCTGTGACTTTCCTCCATGGGATGCGGGGGTGGGAGGGACCTCTAGTCTTTTCTGTGGCCTCCTTTGGAGTCCAGATGCTTCTACACTGTCCTGGGATGAGTAAATATCAGCCCTCTTCCCAGGAAGATTTTCTAGGAGGAGGATGGAAGGAAAACTGCTACTTTTCAGAAAGCTGTACCTGCCACCTTTGCTTCCTATGGCAGAATCTCTGTTGATTTATTTCCATGGTGCTCTGATTTCTAGAAGGAGTAGATATCTCATGCAGTTTTAAGAGTAGCAGTAGCTTCTTTCCAAGACATTAATTCTGGCCACAAAGTTAATGTTTGTTAATGTAATGTACTCGCTGACCTTTAAAAGACCATAAACTAGAATTAGGAGGCCTTTATTCCAGGCCTCAGCCTCTTTCAGTCTCTTGAGTATCAGTGGAAACAGTGCATAGGCTTTATAGTAAGAAATACCTAAATTTGAAGCATAATTTCTACTCGTCACCTGTGTGGATGAGCTCCTGAAACTCCTGTGTTTGTTGTTTAACCTTATCTGCAAGATGGGCTGGGATTGTCCCCCTGACAGGCCCAAATGAATGCCTCTTTCATACACTTTGGCTGGAAACACTCAAAGAATTCTTGTCATCACTTTCCCCTCATTAGGAGATGCAGGCACCTAGGCCTGGGTTTGTGAGAGTCTTACCAATTCCACGAATAAACACTTCTGAGCTCTAAAAGGAGTCTGCCTGTAGGGGTTCAGACTGTGTTGCTGAAATCACCATGCTCTTTCAACTTGTGGAAAAACTTGTTTTCTACTATTGATAGTTCATTTGTTCCTTTATGTCTGTGGGATCCTGGTATTGCTGACTCTTCCTAGGTCATGGGCTAATTACTCATTTATTAGTTTTCTCAGGGTCGTGTTTCTCCTTTCCCCCTCTTCGCTGGTACTTCTACTGGAGGTTGTGAAAGTGGTGACAGGACCTTGTCCTTGTTAGCAGCCTGACTCTCCACCCACTGCTGCTGGCTGTGAAGGCCAGGAGGACAAGGGCTGCACCTCTGCGGCTTGGCCTTCCAAATGGCTGCTTGCCCCTTCTGACCACCCTCCCTTGCAGGGTCACCTTCTCTGTGGATCTATCCTTTGGGAGTCTTCATTGGGTTATTAACTGTCATTCCTGCCTCAGCTTCCATCTCTGGGATATGGATTCTTAGACCTGTGTTCTTTGATCTACGTTTTCCTCTTAGTCTCCAGATCCTTCCTGGTTTGCTGTGAGCTGCAGTGTTCCATCCACTGTAGAGCCCACACCACAAGGAGGGTTGTATGTGGCTTCTCCTACACGGCCTTGCCATCCCTGTTGCCTCCATCCTTTTAACCCCCTACCCCTGAAGACCCCGCAGGGAAGCTTTTGTGAAAGCTGGTCTTTAGACACTATCGCATATGGTTACTTGCCCCATCTCTGTGTGCTCACAGCCTCTTTGTCGTAATTCCCATTACACTTTCATATTGATCTCTCCCTAACAAGACGATGAGCTTGTCAGATTGGAGACTCGCCTGTCTCCAAAGTCCTGTCAGACCATATAATGTTTTGCACACAGAAGGAATCCATTAAATACCTGTTTGCCGAACAAATGCATTCATCACTGTTATTAAGATCCAAGGAATACTTATTTTTTCATTTTATCTTCATAGTTAAATGTTTGACACTAACTCACTAATTTACCATACATTCCACAAACTAACACAGAGCCTTCCCATCAATATCTTTCCTGTCCTAGCAAGATGGTAAGAATTAAGAATTGGGATTCCTGAAATATTTCAGGAATCACTGACTTTCAGTGATTCTCAAATTTCTCATAAATTTATTTGACTTAAATTGTATTTGAATTTTTTTTTTTACTACTTAAGCTACTCTGGCCTCAACTTTATGATGATTATACAAGATCCAAAGACAGGTAAAGATATAACCCTGAATGTATTCCAAGAAAGGGGTAAAGTCAGCTTAACATGTGGTTTGTGAAAGTAGTCCATACACAAAGCTGTAGAAGAGAAAGCAACAAAAGAATTTCAAACTATGTAATTATTATTATGCCAATTCTGCATACATGTGCATTATTACATCTAAAAGTAGCTTTAGAAGTTAAAGATATAAGCTGGGCACTGGTGGCTCTTGCCTATAATCCTAGATACTCAGGAGGCTGAGGTCTGAGGATCATAGTTGAAGCCAGCTCAGGCAGAAAAAGTCCATGAGACTCATTTCCAGTTAACCAGCAAAAAGCTAAAATTGAAATTGTGATTCAACCTTGAGCCAAAAAAAAAAAAAGCAAGAGCAGGAGGCCCTGAGTACTGATACACACACAAAAAAGTTGGATTACTTGCCCATTCCTGCATTACACATTTGCCCATTCATGCAATACAAATGTATTACAGTGGGCAGTTAATAAGTCTACAGATTGCAAACAATAACAATTCTAATAATGAACATTATTGAGCACTTACTGTATAGTAGATACTTTGCTCAGTACTTTGTGTTCATCATTTTGTCTTCTCAGTATCTTTTCAACAAGATTCTAATTATTTCTGTCTTTTCCATGAGTAGATGAGTCTTAGAAAGCTAGAATGGCTTGTTGGAGCACATGTAGTTTTAGAGCTATTTGATCTTCTGTGTTGAATGGATAAATGTCCTTTAGTCATCTTGGTGTAATTTACTAATTAGTAATTGATAAGTCATTTTATATGCTTGTATTAGCTGTGATTTATGCAATTAAAATAAGGCATATGACTCATTTGAGAAGAAATGGAAAACAAAATTCCTTGAGATTCATTAAGCGTAGCAATTGATAACTACTGGATGTCTGCATCCACATTTTAAAAAAGTCTTCTCTTATACCACATTTTTGAACTTACCAAAAAGAATGCATGCTTGTGTTTTTTGGATCTAGAATTCTTTCTTAGGTAGAAATGCAGGAAAAATCTATTTCTTTAAAATTGGACAGTACTACCACAAGGGAAAACTTATTTATTAAATTGTACTTCACTGTTCCATTCAGAGGAGGAGATGCTGAGGTCTATTGCTTGATATAAAAATACAGTAATTTAAAAATTAATCAAGGTTTTCTGGTACTGTTCAAGTCAGTGTGCTCAATCATGATGAAAAGAGCCTGCAGATTTTATAATGGCTCCATGTTAATATATTCAGAATATCTGGCTGTCAGAGTGAGTGCATTACAGGATTCCAATTTAGGGTTCTTTTCTTGATGTTTGGTGCTTAGAGTTCTGTTTTTGAGTAATTGTTGAAGATGGAGCTGACTTCATTATTAGATTGGAGGAAAAAATCCTGCTCCACAGAAGAAGTTTGGGGTTTTAAAGATTTTTAAATTTTTGGTTGTTTTCTGTTTAACAGGCAAAAAAAAAAAAAAAAATCCCTGAGCATGTTATTTCTGTCTTTATCAATCCAAAGTAACCAAATTGGAAAGGTACCACAAAATGCTGATCTCCAGGACCCTCTCATAGATTCAGCCAGGGAAGGAGATCCAGGAATATGCACTTGAGTAAACACGTAAACAAGCTGGGAAAAACTTTTTGACTTACTGATAATGGACACACCTACTCCTTAATAGACTGCGGACACAGACCAAAAGCAAAAGGAAAAACTGGTTAGTTTCAAAATGCAGAGTTCATTCCATTTAAAGCATCTGGGCCTAGCCCTGCTTAGATTCTGTCAGAGAATATCATTGCTTTGAAGTGAAATAAATGAAACATACTCCTTTAATGACTGTAAGAACTTCAAGAAAGAAAAAAGGTTGGTTTCCAAATAGTTCTTTTTTAATAGTCCCAGAAATCAGTGCTAAAACTTCAGGGTAGAATGTATAAAACATTCTTGAATTGTATTTCATTCTTGAGTACCAGGCACATTACATTTGTATCACCAAACAGAAATAATGAAAAGCAGGTGCTTTGTCAAGTTATTTTTGTAATTGGAAACTAGGAATTGATATATTTTGCAAAAAATTTTACAGAATGACCCCAGTGGGCGTGTCTGGTGCTGTCCTATAGGTCAAGTAATCTTAGACTGGTAAAGGATATGGTATGTAAGAGCAGGAGTGGGCGGGACATTTAGACTAATAATACCTTTTATGACTATGGGAAATGAATCTTCTTTTTCACCACTGCTGTAAAGAAATGTGGCCAGTTGGTAAGAAGTGCTTGTTCTAAATGTTGCAGAATCTCAGTTTCAGAGCTTACAAATAAACCTTGCAAGAGTGTTAGTATGGAGAAAACAGGAAGACAACTTCCTCTCTAAACATACACCATTTCCTGGGGAGGAAATGGGGGCTTAGAAAAACAGAAATGTTCTTTGCTGGCTCTGTAAGTGAGTGGTGTCTATTTAGAGATGATCATATATGTTTATAGAAACCAGGGCACAGACCTTTAATAAAAATGAAATCCTGAACGTGCTTTCGGAGTTTGGTAATGGCAGACTCAGAACTGGGACTCGTCGGTGTGGTACTTCTGTTTTTGACTACCTTTGATTTCCTCATGTCCCTGCCCTACTGGCCTGGACAGTTCTTCCAGGACAGCAGTTAAAACACTACACTGCAAAGTCGACTTGAGCTCTGCTCTATTTCAAATCCATTGGCAAGGCTCTGGAAAACCAGGTCTGGGAGCAGGCCAAGCACCAAGGCCTGAGCATGGGCTGGTGTGTCTGGAGACACCTCACCTGAGACTGCACAGGTGAAGACAAGCAGCATCCAGCAATAATGTGAATAGGAATACTTCCTGACCAGCTAACTAGCATGGCGTGTTTATAACTAGATTTAAGGACAGAGTAATAGTAAAGTGGCCTTTCTTTAGCAAGCAGTTTGGTAATTGTGAGCATAAATGACAAACACCCAGAGCCAAAGGCGTGCTAAGTCTTAAGAACCACATGCTGGCCTTGAATAGTGACTCCAATCATGCTGAGGTTTTGGCTGTAGAATTGTCCTGTAGACCTTTAAGAACCATTGAAGATGGGCCTGCAAATACTAGAAATGATTTGTTTGTGCCACTATTTGTAGCGCCCACGGAACACACAGAACAAGAAGCTGTGCTCAGAGTACCACGGCCATCTCTGTGACAGTGGAGCACTCTAGCCATCCCGTTAAGGAGAACAAATTCTGTACTAGACAGCAGAGTAAATCTCTCGTGAAAACTAAAAAGCAAGTGGCCTCAACATCATTCATTAAATTGCCTTGAAAGAAGACGGTTTAACTTTACTGTGTGATTTCGGGAGGTGTTCCTCCTCCTTTTCTTCTCCTAATACTTTATGGTCTATATATATTTTCTTTCTTTTATCAAACAATATTTTATGAAGACCCATTAGTCCCTCAGCCCCAGTGTTCCTTTTAATACCTCTATTTTTTCCAGATTTGTCTTTATTGGATGCAGAGTTTACAGCAAGAATTAAGAACAAAGCTGCATCTTGGGTTGTTAACTTCACACATAGTGCTAAATAATTGCACATCAGCAACCAGGGAGCCCATGACTTCCAGGCAGCATATTGGCGTTTCTCTAGCCCACAATAAGTACTTAGTAGCACATTAATTTTCCCTTGTGTTACACTATTAATCACATGAGTATCCATGAGTATCCATTTTACCTGAATCTTTTCTTTTTTGTTTGCATGTGCCTGGATGTATGCTTGTGTGTGTGTGTGTGTGTGTGCTACTGAACTCAGGGCCTTTCTTGTTCAACTTGCTGGTTCAGCTGGTGTTCTACCATAGAGTCATGCCTCCAGCCCTAAGTTTTGCTGGTTAGTTTGGAGATAGTCTTAGGGACTTTTCTGCCTTGGCTTGCCTCAAAATGTGATCCTCCTAATCTCAACCTCCTGAGTAGCTAGTGTTACAGGCATGAGCTACCTGTGTCTGGCAACAAACATATTTAATGACACGTAAGCTAAACATATTTCCTGTGTTCATAGAGCGTTTTGAAAAGATGAAGGAGCTATTTCTATACAAAAGAACTTCAGTGTTGAATCTGCTTAATACAGAAAATCAATTCCATCAAAACACTAATCATGAAACGCTCATATAAGCTATTATTACACATGTTGTCTACCCTGTTCCACATTTACCCATTTTTCTTTTTTTTTTAATGGTTATTTTTCCTTTTATTTTATTAATTTTATGTGGTACCAAGGAATTGAACCTAGGGCCTCATGCATGCTAAGCAAACACTTAACCACTAAGCCATATTCCCTGCCCTACCCATTTTTCTTTACATGTGCAAGTGAGCCCTGTTAATATGGACCTCTGCAGATAGCATGAGCAAAACATGAATTTAAAGACAAATGTGCTGTTTTTGAGGATCACTTAATGCTCAATTGTTTTTTGCTATAAGCCAGATATCAAGGAAGCTTCCTGAAGAATAGCAAAGAAGTTAGGAAGAGGATGAAGACATGTTTTGATTTTTGAGAGGAAAGAAAGGGGTTCTAGTGCAGGGGGCCTGTCACCATCAGCTGGGAAACTGGGAGAAGAGCAGAAGGTAGCTGAGAAGCAGTGGCGACTGGGTCCCGGGAGAGCAGTCACACCACTTGCCATGCTCACTGAGCCCGTGTGTCACACGTCACACCCAGGCTACAGCCCAAGCAGCATGAATCACACAGCTGGAGGACTCTGCCAGACTGGCGCATTGGAACCCAGTATTGGTAGAAGGTGTGTTTAATTAAGCTTAGCCTAGGCATCTTGAAGGGAGTGGCCAAGTCATGTTGACCCTTGCACCCACAATGCACTGCCTAGGACATTTCAGACCTTGCACAGTGGATACTGGCTGAACCGTTAGGCAGCTGGGAGGAGCTGCACACATGTTAAGGCCCTGGGATAGTATGGAGGAGAGACTAGTCTTAGAAGAATGATTAAATGAAATACTGGTAAATCACACCATTAAAGCACTCCAGATATTGTTACTAATGAAACAATTGATGGCAACAGTTAGGTTACTAATATAGTTGCTCAACAATTGGAGCATTCAATTCTGTGGCAACCAGATGATTATGCGTTTCACTGTGTTGACATCATACTGCAAAATTCACACATTCTGTGATCAGAAATTGCACCAGCACAAGCACAGCCTACCGCACCTAGTGCAGGAGAGACTTGTGTGGCTGAAACGTCCTCCGAAGAAGCACAGACACAGAGACCTGAGCTTTCTGTGCTGGGGGAGCCCTGGGTGGGAGCTCCGCTAAGGATTACTAACATGAATAGTGACAAAAGGAAGCTGATTTCACTTAAGTGTGACTAAAATCACCTCTCACAAACCTCTGCCCACCTTGAAGGAGGTGAAGGGTGGGATAGAGACCTGGGTCTTTGTCCCACCCCCGTTACTTAAGTAATTTCCTCACAGTTAGGTGAAGGCACTGAGGCATTTCTAATATGAATTGTGGTTTTAAAGTACTCAGAAAATATTTGAGGTCTTTGCTGAGACCTGTTAATGCAATGCTTTCATCTGTATAAACATATCAATAGAATTATGGGTCCATAATTCAACGATCTCTTTGTTATCTTGAATATAATTAACTTCATTGTCCTAGGAAGGCTGTGTCAGCAATTCATTAACAATGTCCTTTTGGAAAGGATTGATCCTCCTGCACTGTTTGTTTTCCTACCTTCTTGTATTTCTGCTACAGATCTAAAACAGAGCCCTGTCTCCACCCTGGACACTGACTTTCTTCTGGGCTGAGGCTCTGTCTTACTCTCTTTGGTAGTCCCTGCCTCGCATAGAAACAGCAGGGGTATAGTGGCAGCTCAGTGGTGCAGAGTGTGCCTGATGTGTGCCTCCAGATGTGTTCTACCCTGAGAGGTTTTCTCCTTTGGAGGCAGCCGCCACACAGGTTGGTCTCCATTCCTGCCCCCCTTGAGCACCTCAGCATCTCTGATTATCCCAAGTTCTTAGGACTGGATAATGGGTCCCAGCCCCTCCACAAATTATCTAGATTGGAGTGTTCTTCCTGCCAAACACTCAGTAATGAATGGAGTAGGGGAAAGGAAAAAGATTTCCGTAGAAATGTACGTCTAAGTTCATGGTATTGAGATGACTACACTGAAATTTTGGTAAATCTTTCAACAAATCAATCCTGACGTATTTTTATTCATGGTGGACCCTCATGATTTCAAGAATGTGAAGTTGGAGATTCATGCCTGTTTCTGTGCCATTGTAACTGGTCACTGCTTGTGTGCTGGGGCGGGGGTGGGAAGGTACCGGCGTGCCTGGGCCTGCCTGGGGAGGAAAGGGTGCCAGGCTTGGCCTTTTCCACTCTTCATGGTGCCTTGCTTCTGATGGTTTGCCAAGTGACCAGAAATTTTAAGAGTCTAAATGCTTATGAAATACAAATGCAAGTGAACAAACACAGGGCCATATTTGACAATGAATACTTTCTACATTTTTTAGATTTGACTTGCTACATTCTTTTCCAAAGCCAGCAGGACATGAACTTACCAGTTGATGAGTATATTCACGGTGAAACCATTAGACTAATCATCAAAATGTTCATCTCTTGAAGAATGTTAAACGTTTAATTCGGGCAACTATCCAGATCAGCCCTCATCATTGATGTATAGGCATCACCACAAGCTGAGAGACTGTTCTTGTTATATATCTGGTAAATCCTCAGCTTCTCAGCTGTCCAAAACACAGCGTGGTACCCTCTAGCCATTTAATAAGTATCTGTTGATTAAACGAGTACCTCGTGACTTGGTTCTGTGGTTGTGTTTACATTGGCAGTTGATGTACCATCTTTTGGAAGTGAAAAGGAAGTGTAGGTTTACTTTCAGTATCTGGCACTCCTGGGCCCTGGCGCATCCTGCCTGCTTGTGAAGCAGTACCCTCGGCGCTATCAAAGGCAGCCTTCTTCCACCCTCCTCACCTAGGGGTTTGTACCCTTTTAGAGAAATAGATCTTCCTACAACGTGTGTGGTTCTGTGTCCTTTTGTGGCTGGTGACCAATGGCTGAAGTGTGCCTCCTCCTCCCTAGTGGTCTTTTTCTAGCTCATCCACGATGGAAGAAGGTCACCTGTGAAGGTGATCTGAAGCTCTTCTCATATTGTGATTCCATTAGACTATTTTCCAAGGGCTTTCCATAGATCATGTGGCTCTACTTGATTTTTTTTCACTAGTACTTTTTGTTGTTTGGGCAAATAAGGTGTGTGCATTTTTTGTTTTGTGCCAGAACTAGGATTTGAACTCAGGGCCTTGTGCTCACTCAACTTTTCTGCTCAAAGCTAGCACGTGAGCAGTGCCTGCAGCTCCCTCTGAGTAGGTTTGGGTGTGAGTTCTTCTTACAGTGGAGTGCTCAGGGTCTCAGACTGGAAACGCAATTGAGTAAAACTCTCAGTTTGAACTAATTTTACCACAGTCGAAATAGGTTTCTAGAGGATTCATAGCTTATGATTGTAAATGGAAAGATGCTGCTATAATTAGAGAAATCACATCCCTTTAGGCAACCAAATGTCTTCTTTCTCCTCCTCTTCATCTCATTCTCCTCCTATTCCTGATGCTTCCTGGAATTACTTCTGTTTTTACAGCGGAGAGAAATGTGTTATCAAGAAGGCATCAGTAATTATGATAAGTAGTTATAGACAATTATCCAAATATCCCACTGCTTTGGAGAATTAGTCAATAGAAATTTTCTTCATTGTATTTCAGATTTCACATAATAAGCGAATGAGGTTTTCACTACCTTTATTTAAAAATAGAAAAGAGAGAAAAAGTCTCTTTTTTGTTTCAAAAGAAGCAAAAGTCTTTGTGTTCTTATACAATATGGCTTCCAAGTCATAAACCAAAGTCGCTCATAAGTAAGCTTATTATCCTGGCTGCTTTTGTTATGTGCAGTTGAAGGCAATTTTTTCCTCCTTCGCGATTACCCCCTTGTCCAAGTGGTGTGAGTGAGGGACAGGGCTGACCAAGATTTCAGGCAGCACCTCCACTTACTCCCCAACTCCCCCCTCCAGCCACTCCCCCCACCCCCCCTCCACCCACTCCCCCCCCCAGTGCCACAGACACAGCCACAAGTTCCCAGCATGTCAGCAGTTAAGACAGGCAGAGTGAGGCCTGATGGTGGCCTGAAGGAAATAATTAAATTGCAGCAGTGTTCTTGTGAAGAATATACTAACTTCAGACATCTTTCTCTGATGAAATCTGTCAAGCTCTTAGTTTTCAAAATGTGGGAACTTTCATACTCGTGTTGCTCCTCGCCACGGGATAGGTCCCAAGAGAGATTCCATTCATTCCTCCTAGAGACACAAGAAAAAGAAGGAAGTTGCACTAGAAGCTTGCTAGAACTGTGCGTACTCTGAGGTCTGACTGGAGGAACAAACTTGGGATCTCAGCACAGCCAAACTACAAAGTATTTCCATTCCTTGTGGGCCATCTAGAGCTCAACTACGGATCCTGTGACTGGAATCAAGTGAGCTGCAGAGAGATTAATCGTGGGCATTCATTAATTATGGCCATGTTCACATTCTCTGTGTGGCTGATCTTTCATCTGTTTGAATGAAGGGTCTTCCTGTCTTTCTGAAGTGATAAAAACTGAATTCAGCTACATACGAAGTACTCACACCTATATACCTTGACTCCTAGCTATCCACTCCCTCTTTCTTCCTTTTTTTTTTAATTTTTTTGGGTCGGTCGTGGGGCTTGAACTCTGGGCCTGGGCACTGTCCCTCAGCTCTTCAGCTCAAGGGGAGCACTCTACCGCTTGAGCCACAGCAACACTTCCAGTTTTCTAGTAGTTTATTGGAGATAAGAGTCTCAGGGACTTTCTTGCCCGGGCTGGCTTTGAACCGTGATTCTCAGATCTCAGCCTCCTGAGTAACTAGGATTACAGGTGTGAGCCACCAGAGCCCGGCTCCACTCTCTCTTTAAACCTCCAGTAAGGTTTGCTTCATGCTAACAAGTAATATCCACTCAGGTGAAGCTGGAAGAAAAACCAGGCTTAATAAAGTGTTGGTCTTCATTTTGGCATTTGTGGAAACTGTTGAAACGCAGAGCGACTCCTGCATCCATTATTTCTCTCATCTCTCCCAGAAAGTGGGCGGATTTCTGGAAGGGTATGGCATTCTCTGGTTGATGTCACCATGCTTCTCCAGGTTCCTACTTAAAAGTGTAAACAGAAACCTTTCTAACTTTACACAATTAGCTTTTAGAAAAACTGTGCTTCTGAGTGTTTGGATTGGGGGAAACTAGAATCAGAAGAGCAGTGACGTCTCAGACGCAAGTACTAACAGACAGGATCCCCAGCAGTGGAGTCACCACAGCCAAGCCACCTCACAGCTCCCAGACAAATCCTACACAAAGGGCAAGATGTGCTCAGAGTAGTGGGCCTTGATCAGAGGCCGAAGACTGAAGGCTGGCCCTGGGGTCTCAGAGAAGGGAAATCCTTTCAGGAATGGGGCCCCTGCCCAAGGCATCACAGCTCACTTTCTGCTTCCTTAAATTCAGTCTGCCTATAAAGGATGTTAACAAGTCATTCTGGAGAAGAACCATATGACTTAGTAGTTGCTTAAGGGAAAAGAATAAAAAAAAAAAGGTGTGTGTGTGTGTGTGTTGGGAGGGAGAGGTGATAGTATATTGTAGGGAACATTAATAGAAATAAATTATCTGGAATAAGAAAAGCATATCAGAGTTAGGTTTGGCAATGAGAGAAAATACAAAATAGCTAGGAACTGGTAGCTCACGCCTGTAATCCTAGCTATTCAGGAGGCCGAGGTCTGAGGATCCCAGTGCAGCACAGAGCCAGAAATGGAGCTGTGGCTCAAGTGGTAGATCACCAGCCCCAAGTTCAAGCCTCAGTACTGGCAAACGTGGGGAAAAAATGTAAAACAACATATGTGTTTATTTTTATCTTTGTAAATGATATGCAGAGGTCAGTGACCCAGAAAAGGAGGACACTTCACAGAGACTGTATGTGAAGGAGGGGCTAGCGACCCCCATAGGGGGTGGGGGGTGAAGGGGGGCTGACTCTCTATTTAAGGACCTAGTCACACCTAGATGCCCATGCAGATTTAGTTACTCACCCCTGGTTCCAGGAGTGGCAGGGAACTACAGCCTTTGTTTTGGGTAGCTTTAGGACCAGCCACAAATCAGGGATAGTCTGACTCCTAAAGGAAGAAAAAGGGACTGTCCTCTGCAGCGTCCCCAGTGCTGCCATGAGAAGCCATAGACTTCCTCTCTGATCTTGGTTCACTAAGGGGTCACTTTTCATTCCTGGAAGCCACACTGGAGGGATAAATAAGAGCCAGCGTGTCCATGGGGACTGGACTAGTGTGGGTGAGATCTGCCTCTGCCCTCCACCTACCCCAGCATGAGGATCATGGAAGACACGGAGAGCAGAGAGTGGGGGGAGCAGAGAGTGGGGGGAGCAGAGAGTGGGGGGAGCAGAGAGCGGGGGGAGCAGGGTGGGAGAGCGTTGCTGGAGCTATGTCCACAGCTGGTCAAGCCAGTGAGAGGTCTTTCTGGTCCTCAGAGCATTCCTGAGGACCTGTGAACTTTGGAGAGAGCAGACTTCCTGTCTTTGAAGGAATTAAGTAGTAGCCCAGTCAGCCAGTGATCAGTGGATAACCTTTTCACAGGCCTGCCAGGCTCTGTCTTCCTCCATCTGCCAGACCCCTAGATGAGCCTTTTAAATGAAAATAGATCACAACCCTCCTACTTAATCCTTTCAGTAGCTTTCTATTTCCTCCAATGGTGTTTGCTTACTCAGCTGAGAGTCTCCAGATAAAACTCCTACTTCCTCAAATGTGTCAGATTCTTCCTCCTCAGGGAACTTTGCTCATATCTGCACTTTCACGCCACCCAGCCAACTTCTACCCATCCGGCTCCTCTGGGGTCTTTGGTTCCATCCTCTCAAGGTGTCTCAGAACTTCAGTCATTCACTCCGGGATGCTATGGCTGCTCTGGCTGATTTAAGAACCCCTGCCCAGCCAGTCCGCAGGCCCCCTGGAGGTCGGGCCTGCTACACTCAAGCTTAGCCCATGGTAGAGACTGGTGGAGAGGCCCACAGAGGTGCAGGTGGCCGAGGGAGAAGTGGTAGTGGGCGGAGTAAGGAGGAAGCCAACAACAACAACAACAAGGTTGTGGCTGTCTTTCTTGCTCATCCCCTTTGTGCTTCCTAGAGGGAGGGACTGAGGCCTGGGAAGGAAACACTTCTCTCTCACTTGATGGCTTCCTACCCCAGTCAGAGCAACTGTTAGAGGGAGTTTGAAATACTGGCTGTGTTAATGGAGGTCAGAGGCGCTGAGACTGAATTTACAGCTACAAAAAGTGAGCCCAATTTATTTTCTGTTATTCAAAATTAGTTATGTTGAAGGACGAACAGGCACTTCCTGGACGTAAGCTTGTTTGACTTTGTCGTCTACTCGGTGAGCCAGTGGCGTTGGTCTGCACACCAGCCTTGGCTTCCAGGACCCATCTGTGTCTCTCAGTGGCTTTTCACAGACAGACTGAACTCTGGGCCTCCAACACTTGCTGCCATTGGCTGCCTGGTGCCTAACAGCCCCCATTTCTATCAGAGGTCTCAGATACAATATTAACACGTTGATTTACATTCGCGGAGCGAGTTACTATTATTATTCTATTACCTATTGACAAATAGGGAACCATGAGTTTGAAGAATGTATGAGTGGAGATGAAATGTTTCTTTGTGTGTAACCCCTGTTTTCACTGTATTTGCTTTGGGTGCCCTGCATCTAATTCGGGGAGGGGAAGGAAAAAAACAAAATGCTTAAATTGGGATACAGGTTGACCCATTGTAACAATGAAATGTGCAAAACACTATGTTAAAAATGAACTTTACAACTTAGGCAGGGGGTGAGGGTGGGGAGGGAGGAGTTGGGGAGTTGGGGAACTGGGGAGAGAAGGGATGGTAGGGGAAAAACAAAGGAGGAGGCAACAATGCTCAATAGGAAATGTACTCATTACCTTACTCATGTAACTGTAACCCCTCTGTACAGTATTTTTACAATAAAAATAAAACTACAGGAAAGGCATGGGACTGTAAAGAGATTGTGTGGACAGGACTAAGTTCTTATTTGGAGCTTGGGGTGCATCCACACGGTAATTCACACTAAGTGGAGCACCTGCCACCCGCCCACCACCCAGGATGCTAGTGTAGCCCCCACAGCCCATGTGGGACCCTCCAGTCTGGAGTTGCCCTTAAACAAGCAAGACACGCCTCTCTGATTTGTGTTGTAGCTGGCGGGCTGCACACACATTTTCTGCACACGATTTTCTTGAACACATCTGCTTTCCTTGGTGTGCAGGAAACTACAGCAACATCTCTCTAGTTTCAGGGAATTGTGTTATGTTCAGGCAGCTCAGAACAGTGGTTACCCAGAAAAATGACTTTTTAAGTAGCATCAATATCTGAAGCTGATTTTGAAATGATGAACCAGAATTTCCTATTTTATCCAACCCCCCCCCAAAAAAAACTGAAATGATCTGATTGCTACAAGAAAACACAAGCAATAACCCTATTGTAGGCATTCTTTTTTTGTTTGTTTTAAAAGGCATGCAGTCACCAAAGCATGCTGTGGGTACAAGGCATTAATTAACAATGGTTACTATTTACTTACACTTAAAATGCTAATTGATTTGCTTTTTGAAAAATGCTCAGCTTGCTTGGCTTTCTTATAGGTGCTTAACTATGGTGTTAAATTATACATTTTGAAATGGATAGGGAGGTTTAATTCTCTTGATCTATATAGTATTTCAGTTCCCTAAACAAAACCTGCTGGTACAATTAATCATTAACCCACTTGCTTTAGGGATTAGAGGAAAGAGAAGTTAACTCTTTTGTGACTTTAAATCATCAAGAGGGAAAAGATGGTGGGCCGCATGGTTGTGCTGCATTTACAGAGGCTTGGAGACGGGAGGGTAATATTCAATTAAACTTCTAGTTGCTCATAAACACATCTGGCTCTGGCCTGGACAGAGTCCCTGGGAGTTGTATGTATGTGGTGTGAGTCACTCCTTCCTGCTGGGTCCTGGGACAGCCTCCCTCCCTCCCTCCCTCCCTCCCTCCCTTCCTTCCTTCCTTCCTTCCTTCCTTTCTCTACTTTGGCAGCAAAGATTAGTCAATATTTTATTGGAGAAGCAAAGCCCCAGAGGCACGGAGCTCATAATCAGTTATCTTCTCCAGGACCTTCCTGCTAGAGGACGGAGAATTCCTCTGTGAGGGTCTTTCCCTGGAGTCCTCCCTCCAAGGCCCCCCTCCCTGGGCTCGCCGGCCCCCTGGTGCCCAGCCCTGCACTGGAGCCCAGGCACTGCCAGGCAGGCAGGACTTCAGGTTTCTGTAAGCAGAAAGCCAAGCGACATCTGGGGTGTGATCTGTGGCTCGATCTGGGCCTTGCTGAAGAAGATGCTTTCCTTTAACGCACAGAAGGTCAGGAGCATGGCTTGTGGCTAGGTCAGGTCAGGTCAGAAGAACAGCCTGTATTTGAAAGAAAAGATGAAGCAGGGGGGCTTGGTGTATAGAGCATGGGTGCAGACGCCGGTCGGAATCTTCAGCTCTTCTACTTTCATCTTGTCCATATAGAAAGATTCAGGAAAATAAAAATTCAGGTTCTGAGTATTTTTTATCTTGTTTTAGTGACACAGAATTATGTCGATTGCCATGAGGAATTTCAAGCGCATTCATTCTAGACATGAAGCTTTCTCTGTTTGTCAGTACTCCTTTAAATCTCACAGAAGCTGTGGGGTTGAGGGCCAGGGAGGATTCTGAATCCACCTTCAGAAGGATTTTAAAGCTTTCCCCCAGTGTCTTTTCTTGCTGAGAATAAAGGGAGGGAAGGGGCCAAGGACTCAGCCCTATAGCTACATTTTCCCCCAAGGAATTTCACATTTAGTTCTTGTGCCTTTGGCTAATAAAAAGAGACACATTTAGCTCTTGTGAACAAAAGAAACATATTGCAAAATGGAATTCTTTTACTTGAAGATGTTCTAGATTTCATCTCATCCAACTCTACTTGTAACTGGAAGAGAACAAATAATTTACTCTAACAAGGTTACTCTCTCCCTGCAGTAAACTTCCTTGCATTAAGATGGCTTTTTTTTTTTTTAGATGAAATAAAACAGGGAATTTGCTGGTTGGTTCAGAGAAGAGAGCTAAACTACAGAATTTGTATTTATCTGTCAGATCCCTTTCTGTAATTGTGTGGAAATTTTCTTGGATTCACCTTTTCTTTGACTGTTAAAATATACAACCAGGTGTAGACAGCATCACCGATTCAAACACCGGAACAGAATTGATCTGTTACTGTAACAGTATCTCAGCTGGTCTGGCTTAGCAACCTTTCTCTCCCCAACCTACCATTCCAGATTCTCATTCAGCTGACCCTTTCTTAGCATACATTTATTCGATTGACCACCTGGTTGCTATTACAGAGCCTTGGCTTTTCTTTTATTTCTACAACTATCGCCGTTTTTGTTTCTTATTTTGAGGTCAGTTCTGGATTTTCAGTCTGGAAGGTCAGACTTGTATTCTGCCATAGGGTTCCTCTTAGGCAAATGTCAGGTTAGGAGGGGATCCAGAAAACAGACATGGCTTCAGCAAGAGTAAGAAGGGAATAGAAAGAAAAAAGGGGAAAGACCAAATGGAATTTGCCAGCTGCTTTCATTATGTTTCTTAAAATGCAAGCCAAAGTCTACACGAACAGCAAAGATGGACTACTGTCCAGTTACAGTAAATGTGCAAGTTAAATACATTTTCCTTGTATTTCCTAAGAAATAGAATAAGCAAGAAATAAAAATAAGGCATCTCTGGGAACAGAAATTTCCATTTTGTACACAGGAGAGGGTTTCGTTTGAAATTGGTAAATACATGACTGTTTTGCATATGTTCTGGAAAACACGGTTTGTCTTTTTGACCCTCACAGAATTCTTTCCTTTATTACTGTCTCTTCTCGTTTCTGGAGCTGAGGATGTTGTACAAAGAGGCTAGCGCACAAAAATCCACCAGTTCGTTTTTAGTGTTGTGTTCTTCTGCCAACTGAACACTGCTCTCTGATCAAATTGACAGTGTCTGCCTAGTCCCGTACGATTTTGACCCGTGTCCTTCATCAAATGTCCGTCAGTGGAGAGCAGCCAGATCTAGAGGGGAGATAGATAGAATGCTACGGGAGCCTCTTTCCTGGTGACTACGTGGGCACAAGAAGTACGCAAGATGTGGCTCCTAGTGTTCACACTCTTGTGAGTTATTCAGGCGCATCTGTCCCACCAGAATTTGTGTTCCAAAATAATCCCATTTGGGAGTACACAAAAGCAGAGTCAGATGCCTTCATGGTGCCAGCCTGGTAGAAGTCGGGACCCACAGTCCGTGGGGGTGTCTAGGTGCGGCTGGAGCTTTGGACTGGTGCACGCCCCAGGTAGTAGAGATTGCTCCACTGGAGGACAGTTTTACTCAGCTCATGCCAAGGCTCAGTGTGGGCAGAAGGATCCCACGGGGTACTAGTCTACTAGTCTAGGACAAAATTCTTCCTGATCTTCTGAAGACAAGTATCTTTAAATAGATGAACTGAATGCAATTTGGGGTGGGAGGCCAGGCACATAATTATGAAGTTACATCGCTATCCTCTGCTGTTCTTAGAACCATTGGTTCTAAGAAGCATCCACAGAGATGTTTGTAGCACTAAGGAATCGATGTCCAGTTCTGTTAACCCTGATTTATGCTCCTTACCCAATGGGCTTCTTCCTTGAACCCCAACCACAGAGGCGCTAAGGTCCTGGTCTGCAAAGACCAGGGAGCACTGTTTGGGCCTCTCCTCAAAAGCACCAGCAAATTCATCCTTGCTAGAGGCCTGGGCTCCCTCACTGCTCAGCCAGGTTCCCAGCCCTGACTTCCGCCAGTTGACCCTTGGCTTGGGAGAAGGCTCGGGCTCTCTTCCCTCCCTACATTTTCACGTAGGATGGGAATGACGGGAGGTTGGCCCTCTTTGAGCTATCCGGATTTCTGGTGAAATGCCTTTCCCAGCACCCAATTGGGTGCTTCTTTCACATAGTGGACATTCAGCTAATTCTTACTTACCAGGGGTGCCTTCTCTGTTGCCGAACCACCACAGTCCTTTTGCTCACTCTTCTGCAAGCAGTGATTCCCGTTTGGCAATTTCCATCTGGCTGATAGCTGGCGCCTTGCATCCAGTTGAATCCTTTTACACAGAAGTCCCCCTAAGACTCATTTTGAACTACAGAAATTTACACTTAAGCTGTAAAATGCCACATTTTAGGGTGGGCTCCAGATTGTTGAGAACATTTTGATCCTGACCTTATTACCCCAAGCAGTCTTCCTTGGCCATAGATCCATCCTAATGATAAATTCATTAAATGTGTTTCTACACATTTTACCAAATCATCAACACAGAGTATTTACAGATCAGTGCCAGACACAAGCCTTCAAATAAAATATCCAATCTCAACATAAGGGCATTACAGATTCTAGGTTCATTACTAAAAGTAAATACTTTATGTTCTAGTAAAAGAGCTTCTCTGTTTCGATTTTCAATGTGAAATGATTTCCTTGAAAAGACAGAGTAAGAAAAACAAGAAGTTTCTTTTTTCTGCATCTGGTAACATGCACAATTAAGCTCAGTCCCAGACAGGCCCAGTATGCTTTGGCTCTGAACTTCTGAAGAAAAATTATCTTCGTCATCTTTGATATTTTGTGATGAAGATGATGATGATGATCACAGTGAAGATCACAAGGATGGAAATAAACAGAGACAACTGGATAAAAGTGTAAATACCTAATTCTAGTTTTGAAGCTGTTTCCTCCTTGATGGATTCTTTTCTGAATGAAGAATCACTTCCCACATGTGTTCCCAGATAATTCATCAAAGACAGTACAATCAAATCTAAACACACAGTGGCCAAGAAGTCAGGCCATTGAGTAGACTGCAGTTCCTTCTTAGTCTACAGAACTGCTCTGAGGAAGCTCAACAGAAATTACGAAACCTATCAGGACAAACAGAAGCCATGCTCCAACCAGCAGAGCCACAATTCCAAAGCCTAGATTTTCAATTACCTAGAATTAGTCATAGTAGTAAGAGATTACTTTTCTTTCTTGTCTAACGTGCGCTACCATGCGATAATGTTTAAGCTTCAGATTTCTAGTAGAGAACTTAAAGCATCCATTTTAAATGTTTCAAAAGTCTGTGTTCTCATAGAGTTGCTTTAGTCATTGAAAACATGTATACAGCAGTATATGAAGATTCTGTACGTAGTGAATATGAAGCAAGCGCGCGCGTGTGCGCACACACACACACACACACACACACACTTTCACTATACAAAATGGCTACTCATTTCTAAAAGCAAAACCCAAACAGTTCGACAGTATGTAGATCCTGCCGTCGGATCTCATCTGTTGATAGAGTTTGACTGAACCCCAGCAATGTTCATTCCGTTGAAAGAGTGGCAAGGGCTTCTCGTCTCTGGCTTTTTGGGTTCTGGAAAGCTTCTTCTTGTTTGTTTCAGTAATGAACACATGCAGAGCACTTTTAGTGCTGCCGTGATGTCCCCTAGGTCTCTGCCTCATAACTTCTTCCTGTGATACTTCCTCCTTCCAAAGATACTTCACGTGTGCCTTTTCCTCCCCCCCCACCCCTGTATTTCCAGCGCCTGCCCCCCCCAGGCAGCCGAGGGGGGCTCCGTGGCCCTCATGCACCCCAATCTTAGAGCTTCTCAAATTACCACTCACATTTTCACTTCTCAGTAAGGCGATGTGACTTCTCAATAGGACAGAAAGTTCACATAGAGGCCTTGATATTTTCAGAACACGTTATGCCCTGAGGTCTGCTCACCTTGTTTGCTGTAATGAGGATACATGCTTTCTCTTTGCCTGAGGGACCCTCAGGCCATTTGTCCCTGTTTATTGGTTTTCTCATCAGAAGTTCTTAATTAGGCATCAGTAAAATAATACTCCATAGTCACATCCCCATAGTCACACAGGGAAGAAAAGAAGGATTGCACAAGTATCTAGATTCTTCAGAAGAGTGTAGTAGGGGAGATTTACTGACTTCCCCCTTATCATCAACCAAATCAGATTGTGAAATCTGAGCCATGAAAGTTATAGGAATGGCTAGAAACTGACTTCAGCATCTGTGTTAGAAGCATCCAACCTGGGACAGCTTAAGGAAAAGAAAAGCTCAAACACGTGTTTCTCAGAACAGACTTGGTGACTTCACTGGTGAGCCTAAGAGCTCTTACAGAAGTGAGCCCTGCGATCATCACTTTCCAGCCAAGGTTCAGCAGGTGCTGCGACAGTGACTGGCCACTAGCAACAGCATCTAACCAGAAGCCTGGGACATTCCTGCTGCACGGATACTGGGTCTGACGCCTGCCCAGTGCAGGGCCCACAGTCTGGGTGAGGCATCCCAAGCTAGGGAATGAGGGCCTTTAAAAATCCTTAGTCACTTCTGCAGCAAGGCCCTGATACTGGCCAGGGATTCACGGATACTCCTCGGTGGCATGTGACGTACAGCGGGTGAGAGAAGAATTTCACTCTTCAGATCATTTGTTGTAGCACAGGCTCCACCTCCTGATCGAGGTCGGGGTGATGGTGGCGGGCTGTGGCCTGGTCTCAGACGCTCAGGGAGATGCTGCCTGTTCCCTTTCCTGGGAACAGCCCGGCACCGACAGGAGACCACGTCCCCGGCGCGGCATGGCTCCTCACAGAGCACGATCAGCCTCCAGTGATCCCGCAGAGTGTCCAGGGTCTCTCTTGTGGCTCTTCTAGTCACTTTGAGTGTGTTTTCCCACAGTGTTTATACATGTTGGTATCTCAGCCTGGCCCTGTCAGACAAGGAAGAGAAAAGTATGGAAATGCTATATTGCTCATGTAATTGTTATTTAGTTTAGAAAACACAGCGTTGTGGATCTCGTCAGATTTAAAATTGTATCCCAGATGCAGGATCGCATTTAAACACCCACACACAGGCTCGAGATATTCAGCTTTTCCTACGTCCCTTAAATATTCCCTCTGAAAACCATTGTCTTTTTAATCCAACATGAAGCAATGAACAATTCCAAGCTGTGTCACTGTCTCCCATGTCCTTTTCATTCCCAACCCCTCACATTCTGTCTTCTCTAGATCCCCCTGAAATATGGGTTTGACATTGCACGTAATTTCAGAGTCAATGTTTATGTCCAACACAAAGATATTTATTTGAACATAAGGAGAACAGGCTCAGTGTCCCTGTGGCTTCTTTCTTAGGAAGGACAATGTGTCTCAAGGCATATTTTATGGCCTGGAAAGACTCGGCCCCAAATAAACCCCATTTCCCCACAGTGTCAGATTTTCCACTTGAAACACTGACACACCTTGTGACTTTGGCAGTGCCCTGTCATGTGGATAGTTGTCTGCCAGTGCCACTGATGCTATCTTGGATAAAACCTGTCTCATTGCCTGTAGGTTGTGAGAGAAAGAAACTCGCACACCACCTGCACTCTGCATCTCTCTCCATGTCATCCCTGCCCTCTTGTCTGCCTCTCTTGCTTTCTCTCTCTCTGTATGTGTCATCCCTGCCCTCTGGGATATAGTTCAGCCCCCAGGGGGACTGCAGTACCCCTGAAAATTGACAGTCACATTCTATTACAACACAAGTTCCCCACTTAATACCATGGTCTAGGTAATGATTCGTAATCCTCAAAGGGCTTCCTGCCAGTGACAGCTGAGCTCAAGCCATTGAGACACCTTGACGTTTGGTGGTGATGACAACCCTGATCCAATCAGGAGTGAAAGCAATGGTCTGCCTGGAGGCTTCCTGATAGGTCTCACATCTGGTTTACATGTGGGGCTCGTGGGGCCCAGTGGCAGCGATGGGCTGTGACGGTGCCTTTGTTTCCTGTTAGATGTAAACCCTGCAGAGGCAGGGCCTTTCCTCTTCATCTGTCTCTAGTGTCTACTATGGTGTTAGGCACACGGAGTGTTAAGTCATTACTTCCCCTGCCTGGTTCTCTGTTAGGGCTTCGAGCTCCCATCTGTCAGCCAAGACAGGTGCACCAAAGTGCAAAGCCGTTCCAGTTGTTCACAGCTGGAGTCCCTGGTATTGGGGAGGTAGGGATAAAGGAGGATGATAGTTTGAGGCTAGCTTGGAGAGAAAGCTAGTGAGACCCCCATCTCAACTAACAAGCTGGAGATCGTTGTTCTGTACACAGAAGTTATAGGTAAGATTACAGTCCAAGACCAGTCCCATGGCAGGAAGTATGAGACCCTATTTAAAAAATGACTAAAGCAAAGGCAGGCTGGGGTAGATAGCAAGTGTTCAAGCCCCACTAGTGCTGAAAATAAATAAATAAATAGACATATAAAAATAAGAGCTCCTCAGCTCGCTCCTACCTCAGGATGAGCCACCTACCTAACCAAGATCTAGGTGTTTCCCAGCATCTTTTCATTATTCAGTGCAACAATGTGTTGCATCTTATGCTATTTGGCATATTGCAATGGGCTTGGGCTTCCTTCATCACTTCCGGCAAAGGGGCTGTCATCTTCCTTTGTGAGAACTGGGGGCCGGCTTACCTCAGGGGAGGAGCAGGGTTAAAGAGGTCCACCTGCTCGGGCACCGTCAATAGGGCATTTCCTCTCACTCCTGGTCTCCCGTGTGTGTGTGTGTGTGTGTGTGTGTGTGTGTGTGTGTGTGTGTGTGTGTGTGTGTGTGTGTGTGTGTGTGTGCGCGCATGTGCGTGTGCACGTGTGTGCTGGGGCGGGGATTGGGGCCACTATACTTTGGGTTCACAGTGATGTGAGTTATAATTGTGATTTCCATCTCCTCTGGTACAAAGGACAAATAATGGTAAAATGGAGTTGCAGTGGAAGGTCATGTCTTCTCCAAACTCTCCAGGACATGTGGCAGGGCCTGTGGCACTTTCCCCTCCCTGATCCCTGCAGGCCTGTGGCACCTTCCCCTCCCCCTCCCCCATCTCTGCAGGCCTGTGGCACCTTCCCCTCCCCCTCCCCCCTCTCTGCAGGCCTGTGGCACCTTCCCCTCCCCCATCCCCCCTCTCTGCAGGCCTGTGGCACCTTCCCCTCCCCCTCCCCCATCTCTGCAGGCCTGTGGCACCTTCCCCTCCCCCATCCCCCCTCTCTGCAGGCCTGTGGCACCTTCCCCTCCCCCTCCCTGATCCCTGTAGTGCCTGTGGCACCTTCCCCTCCCCCATCCCCCATCTCTGCAGGCCTGCGGCACCTTCCCCTCCCCCTTCCCCCCTCTCTGCAGGCCTGTGGCACCTTCCCCTCCCCCATCTCTGCAGGCCTGTGGCACCTTCCCCTCCCCCTCCCACCCCATCTCTGCAGGCCTGTGGCACCTTCCCCTCCCCCTCCCACCCCATCTCTGCAGGCCTGTGGCACCTTCCCCTCCCCCTCCCCCCTCTCTGCAGGCCTGCGGCACCTTCCCCTCCCCCTCCCCCATCTCTGCAGGCCTGTGGCACCTTCCCCTCCCCCTCCCACCCCATCTCTGCAGGCCTGTGGCACCTTCCCCTCCCCCTCCCCCCTCTCTGCAGGCCTGTGGCACCTTCCCCTCCCCCTCCCCCCTCTCTGCAGGCCTGTGGCACCTTCCCCTCCCCCTCCCCCCTCTCTGCAGGCCCGTGGCACCTTCCCCTCCCCCTCCCACCCCATCTCTGCAGGCCTGTGGCACCTTCCCCTCCCCCTCCCACCCCATCTCTGCAGGCCCGTGGCAACTCCTGGTTTCTGCAGACAGGAGATACTACAGAGGCTTGCTTTGCATACCATTAAAAAAAAATCTCAGTTCAAGTAGAGCCAGGGAAGTTTTTGTTGGCTTGCGTTTGAGCTGATTTTAAATTGCAGAACTAAGTTTAATTTGGCTTCCACTTCCCCTGATGAGGAATAGCAGTTCTACTGCAGGAAAACCTGACACTCCTTTATTCTTGCAAGGATGGTAAAAATTTCTGGGTCACAAACCAGTGGAGAAGAAATAGAGGTGCATGTAAGCCTCCTGGGATAACTGCTCCCTGCAGTAATTATTAGGAGGCGTGAATTCAGAGGATGTCAGCCCAGGATCCAGGACCGTCTTTCCTTCTTGTTTTTCCCTGGTTGCTTCATTCATTGTTGCTTGTGCAACACACTAGGCGGGGGCTGCTTCACCCGCATTTTCCAAAGTGCTTGGAAATGTGGAAAGGCAGTGATAAAAAAATGAAGCCTTGGGGTTTGAAGGCTCTAAGAACATTAGTGTAGCCAGACTCCAAGCCAAGGTGTTCCCCAAACCTGCTGACAAGGCCAGCACCTGCGCCGTGAGTGGCCGCTCCTGTCTCCAGGCATTCAAGCCCAGTTACCACAAGTGTGTTCAGGACTGTGCGTGACGCAGCCCCCCTTTTCAAAGAGACTGCCATTTCCCAAGGAGATCAGACTGCTCCCATTAGTACAATTGATGTCTAAATGTTGACTGTGAAATTTCAGAAGAGAGAAATTGCCAGAGCCTGTAACGTCCCGGGGCCGTCTTCACAAAGGATAGCCCAGGAGAGGAAAGGCAGACGCCGCCTCCTCATGGTAGCCTCTTGGGTCCTGAGTTGTCACCTCACACCTGGGTGTGCCAGGTGGGCACCGGGTTCTAGACGTGAAGGAGAGCAGAGGTGACACTGTGCTGCCTGTCATGTGCTGGGGGATGGGGACGGGAGGGGTAGGGGGGCAGGCCAGCCTGGGGGGACAGCACTAGGCCACTTCCGTGAGTCACTCCGCTCACCCTGCTCGTGATCACCTCCGTCCATTTAGAGCCCACACAGAGGCGTCAGCCCTCACTGTCTCCCTCCGTCCCCTAGGCCTCGAGAGAGGCAGGTGGGCCCCTCATGTGTGTCTCCTGCTCTCTCCGGACAAGCAGTCCTAATGAGGATGTGCTGATGTGCTGGAGCTGGAGAACGCGAGGGGAGGGAGGAAGGCCAGAGCCCTCCTTCCGGCCTCACGCCTCTGTCACTGCTGCAGGGGCACCAGAGCCTGCCGCCTCCTCTGCCTTCTGCCCCTCGCCCAGCACTCTTCTTCCAGTCCTGCTCAATCACATGGCTCCTAAAACTCAGGCTCTACCATCGTTTCTTTACCCTTTCCTCCCCAGACCTGCCCTCAAAGTCTCAGCCTCGTCAGGCGCAGGTGGCTCACGCCTGTCATCCCAGCTACTCAGTCCCGGTTTGAAGCCAGCCCAGGCAGGAAAGACCCCTTGAGGCACTGTCTCCAATTAACCACTCAGAAACCACAAGTGGTGTTGTAGCTTAAAATGATAGAGCTCTAGCCTTGAGTACAAAGAGGCTCAAGGACAGTGCCCAGGCCCTGAGTTCAAGCCCCACACCAACCAAAAAGAAAAAATCTCAGCCTCTCCATCCAGACCTGACTGCTGTCCTGAGCTCCAGCCCTTCATCTCCAGGGCTCCACGCTCTCTTCAGACAATCTATGCAAAAGGAGGCCCCGCAGCCTTCTTTTACAGGGCCTTCTTCCTCTCGTCCCGTGTGTCACAGGACAAATATAAAACTCCCTCTTCAGACCCAAGCCCCTTTCTTTGGTGGCAGAACGCTTCCTCCAAGGAGCCGGGCTGGTATCTGCTGTGTGCCCAGTCCCTGCACCCACCTCACCAAAAGGGAAGGGGGGAGGCCAGTCAGCATGGCCAAGAACCTGACAAGAGGCAGTTTGTGATGCCAAAGATCACTGTGCCGGGGAGGGGAGGGAAGGAAGTTAGAGGATTCCTGTAAGAAAGGAAGTCTGGCTTGGGTCTGGGTCGGCGTCCTGCGCCTGAGCGGCAGCATGTGAACAGGAGCTGCTCACGCTCTCCATCAGCACACACGGGTGCTGCCGTGTGAGAGCCTTACTGTAGGAGCCTCGCATTCCACAATGTACACACAGAAAAATATTCCCAACACTTGTTTAAAAAACTATTAAAACCATCTGAGTAAAGTTGTGGAGCATCTCAGGAGGACAAGTGAAGTGCCAGCCCCCTCTCTCTGGACTAACATGCACCCTGCCTTCTGTGCAGTTATGGGTACAACACCGTGACCCCCTGCCCTCTGTGTGGGGGTCAGTACTGCACCATGACCACCCTTTCCTCGGTGAGGGTCTCAGTACAGCACCGGCACTGCTGCTGTATTCTCCTGGGGTCTTTCTAAGGTAGCACTAAAGGACAAATGCAGAGGTGCAGGGGGACTCTTCCTCCCGCGCGGGACTTGAGCAGGGACCACTCAGGAAAGAAGCCGGCATCCTGATTCTCTAATTTACATGCAGCTTGAAAAGCAGCTGTCTTGTCTCACTTCCAAAATGAGCAAACACGTCAGCTGGGCCTCCAGCCCTGAACCAGCTGCATTCGAGCCTGTTTCTCACTTGTGCTGTGCCGCAGAGCTGTGAGCTACCTAGGTGAGGTAGCTCAGGAACGCGACTCAAGAACGACACTCAGCTCGGGCCAAAGATGACCTGCCTGCGTTGAAGATTTCAATATGCATGTGGTCATTCAGCCAGCATTTATTGAGCACCAACTATGTGACAAACATAGATCTACTCTATACTTTCTTGATTTACCACTGTACAAGAAAAAAGATCCGGTCCTGCGGTGACTTGTGCTTTATTGAAATCATGACCTGCCACCTGAGGACTGAGGAGAGAGGTCAGGGCCTTCCACAGAGCCCCAAACACTGAGGAGTGACAAGTCCCTTCCCCTCCCTTGTCTGTGTCGCCTTCGCCTCAGCCATCTCCCTTGGTGGGTGCCCTCACTACACCCTCAGCCCAGAGTTAACTCCTCTTTCTGGACTGTGGGGTATTTCATGTCTGACACACCTATTTTCTGTTCCATTGGTCATATGCCTGCTGGACAGCCAGACAAGCATGGTCTTTTGTAGGACATATGCTTACTTCAATTAGCTTTGAAAACATTTAGAGCCAATCATATGCTTTATGCTTTATGGAGGTCCGGGAAGAAGAGGTGTTGAGTCAGAGAAGTGAGCCATCGGCAGAGTGCCACATCTGGAGCTAGAAGGAGAGCCGGCACGTGCGTGGGCAGAGCCTGGATCCCGCGGAGACTGAGGCTGGGCCAGAGTGAAGGTAAAAGCACAATGGCGGTGACAGAGGACCAGTGCCATGTGGTTACAGCTCACACACAGCCAGCCTCGGTGGTTCTACCTCCCTCTCCTTTATGCTACCTGGGGACGCTCAGAAAGAGAAGAAGCGGAGGTTAGACGGGGAAAGAGGCCAAACTAGTTTGCAATTCTTGCCAGAACAAAAGAGCAAAAACTGCACAGTGAAGCCACGTCCCTCCTCAGCCTTGCTCTCCACCGCTGTAGCCCAGGACCCTCTGTCATTTGTCACCGAGTACGGATGCGTGCACCCGCCATCAACCCTCCACGGACAGGCAAGGAAACCTAGGCCTGCCTTGCTTGGCTTCCTATGAGGATTTAGAGGCTGAGGCATGCTGAAGGTTCTTGAGTAACAACAGTCTCCAAAAGCTCCCTTGGAGAGCAGAGCTCATCTGCGATCAAACTGAATCAGTGCCCTGGGAGGCTCATTTTCTGAGCTTTTTACTGGAATGATAAATATGTTGGCTGTGGCCCTCTGGTGAGGACAGGAAACATTAAGTATTGGTTATCAGTGTCTGATTCAGCTTTAAGTAGGGCAACATTAATTATTGCTAAATGTATGCAGTTTGGTTCATAAAAGTCTGGTGTGGCAGAGAAGAAGGGATGGAAGCACTGGCTGGGTGGCCCAGGCCAGGCTGCATGGCTGTACTCCGGCCGCACGCCGGGGGCTGACCTGGAGGCAGGACTGGGCCGCAGACGCCTGCCTGGGTGGATTCGGAATGTCCTGGGCAGATGGTCAGAGTGCAGGTGGACAGCTCAGGTGTGGGTGACATTAGGGATTTCACTTCCTCTGCCTCTCACCCTCTGTTGACACTGCAGAAAACAGTCAGAGGAGGCAGGCCTGACCTAACTTTTGTGACTGCTTTACCTTTCCGAGTGTGCGCTGGTGGCGACCAGGCTTCCTGTGGCCACTGCTTCAGACGGTCTTTGAGGAGGGAATCATTGACACGCACACCTTCTGGTACCCTGTCCCAGGTCCTTGGGAATGGGCCGCTTCTGAAGGAAGTGCTGGTCCAAGCAGGCTTGCAGTTGGCAGGGCTGGAGGGAAAAGAAAGGTGCCTTGTTTCAGGTGTGCTTTCTCCTTCCTGGGTTATCTGAGCGTGGCTCTGGCTGCACCACAGCCGGCATGCTACGCCTTCCGAGATCCAGGTGTGCCGCCATCCACCGACGTTGTGAAACTGAAACACTGTGCAGCTCACGCGGAGTGGACTCGTCTCTTTCCAGAAAGGCATTGACACTTAGAATTTCAGTCCGTGCAGCCTCATTCCCAGGATGCAATCAGAATTACAGGCTTGGAAGAAACTTTAGCAAAATCTTGCTTCAGTCCAGGATGAGAGGTCTGGAAGGACTGAGCTCACACACAGGGCTGTGGGAAGGGGCAAGGAAGAGCCCCTTGCAAGAAACGAATCTGAGACAAAGAAGCCGGTTCCAGTGTCAGGATAGGACTCTGAGCTTCCAACGCAGTGGTGGGGCCATTACCTGAAATAAGCGTGTAAGAAGGAGCCGGGTGGGGGGCGGCGGGCAGCGACAGGTGAGGTGCAGGCCAGCTTTAGACGGGCCACGTTTGAATAGCCCTCCTGATGAAGCCCCACAGAAGTTGGCCAGCCCAGCCACGGAGCAGGTGTTCCTCCGGGGATCATCCCCACAGCGTGGGGACAGGACCCACGGGGGAGCAGAGGGTGTTCTGCCAGAGGATTTTAAAGGAAGAGGAGACGGGGCCCAGAAAGTACATAACACAGGGGTTTCAGAGGATGAGCTGCCAGGGGGCAGAGTGACATCGGTCCGTTCAAAGCACACCGGTGTTTACACGCAGAACTTTAGGAAAACTAAACTCTTCTCAAAAGCTGGACAGTTGACTACACCCCAGGCTGAAGCATGGAACAAACAAAGCTGTATGTCCAATGGATGCCCCGGCCCTGTGCACTGGACGCCCCGGCCCCATGCTCCTCCACCCAGGGGAGGCCAGAGCACCATAGACTGCAGAATTTGCCCCCAAAGCTGCAGACCTTGAGCCTTGGGACTTCCGTGGTGAGGGCAAGAGGCAGTGGTGGGTGAGTCTTTAGGGTATGGTATGCGCTCCTAGCCCACAGTGCCCACTGCAGGGCAGGAAACAAGATACAAAACGATTCAACGGAAGTAAAACAACCACCTTCTCTTAAAATGAGCCAAAGCATTTATTCTTTATCTAAATTCACTCAACACTTTTGTGTTAAAACGCGTTTACTCGGTGCACCTGGGAGTCTTCAAGCTGGTATGGGTCTGCCATCTTCGTGGGAGTTGTAGCATGAATGTCCTTCACGATTCCACATGTGTGCGCAGGTGTGTGTGAGTTATGGATAAGCAGGGACAGAGAGCTATGTCAGCATTCAACAAGAACCACAGGCAGCATTGAGATTGCATATAACCTCTGTTAGTTAGAACTGTAGCCACACTGCCTGGGATTATGAATGATACATTTAGGCACAAATATCATGCTTAAGATAGAGCAGTGCAGGAAAGCCTAATGCTATTGTCAAATTAATAATCTGGGGAAAAACATTCAACCCCAAATGATGCCAGAGAAATATAAATATGAGGATCAGTACGACACTATTTTTTTCTCCCTCCAAATTGGCAAATCTGTTTTAAAAATTATAACACTCTGGGCTGCCGACGTCAGGAAATGAGTCTCCGCTCTGCTGTGAGAGCGTAATTAGGGACAGCCTCTGAGGACAGCCTGCCAACATCATCCCAAACCTTTAAACGGCTCTTCATCTTTGACCCAGGTGGTCTTCCGGAATTTATCCTAAGGGAACAGTCAAAGAATTGTATACCTAAATTGGGTGACTCTTTATGGTATGTGAAACCCCCTTTTAAAGAAATAGGGGAAGTATAAATGTTTACTACATTAATATTTCAAAACAAGAGAAGTTCCATGCTCATCTTCTGCCACCCTTGTTCAGCGGATGAAGCTGCACTTCCTTGTTTGAAAGGTGTGTTGTGCTGCAGCCATATCTCCATGCACACTCCTCAGGGCAACTGCATCTGTGCGAATTACGCATTTCCACCCTAGAATGACTACAGAAGAACCAGGGCTGGGTTTTGGCGCTGTTTCCACAAGCCTTCCAGATGATTCTCACGCTCCCCAACATCTGAGAACCTCTTGGAACACAAATGTCCTTGATTAGGTTGAAATGCCTATTGTAAAGTAGGAGGTAAGCAGACCACAAAGCAATATGTACTTGAAAAATACCTGCACCAACGTGCGCCTGGGATTTCCGCGGCCACCGCTTCTCCAGCCTGACTTCTCTGGGGCCGTGCGGCAGTGTCAGTGATTGGTTGGCTGTACCGTGGCTTGCGCCTTCCATGCAGACAAGGTCTGTTTGGAGCTGTGTCACAGAGAGCATCTTGTTCTGTGGGGAACTTCATATACAGAGGGAAGTGTAGAGCATTGTGGGCAAAATCCTGCCGTGAAGAGACCGGAGGGTAGGTCGGGACCACCTTCCATCTTTTGTGGTAGGAAGGGGATGGGAAGGGGGAGGACGGCCCTCTGTAGCAGAGGGCGGTCTCTTCTTCGCCTCTAAGCTGGAGGAGTGAGAGGTAGTCTCTGAAGCTCCTCCCCTCTCTTACGATAGATTCTGGGTGACAGAGTGACCCCCAGCCAGAGGCAGTGCCGTACTCTCTGATCTGCTTCCGCAGATTGGATTTCTGAAAGCCCGCTGCTTTTTCAGGAGTTAAACCTCCTTTAGCAGTTCCCCTCCTGCTCAACACTGAAAATCCAGTTACCTGATATACCACATGAATGATGTCAGCAATGAAAAGTGACGCTGTCCCTTCAGACCAGTTTCCACAGAGCAGCTGGTGGACAGCGTGCAGTTAGGACACGGCTGCTTCTGGAAATACACAGAGAAACCATGATTATGTGCTGTAAGTCACCAGAACTGTTCATTAGAGTTTCCCTGTATTAGAGAAAACGTAGTAATCATTTAGGCCAGGTAGAGACTTGAGTTCTAATCCTGGCCACCACCTTGTCTACCTCTCTCATTTGAAATTCCAGTTGATCTCCAGCAATATTTTGTTTGTGAACATGAGCTTAGTGAGTTTACAATGGAGAGTTGTATTGGGACGTAACCTGGCTCCTCCAGGTTAGTGAGGAGGCTGAACAGTGGTGCAGAGCGATGATGGCACCATGGACCTCACCCAGGGCCAGAGTCACTTCTGCCGTCTCCAGTGAGCTCTTGACAAGGGCTGGGAGAGGAGCACATGCACTGTCTGGGGCTGGTGATTGCCAGTGTTTTTCTCGGAGTAAAGGAAGTACATGCTTCAACTGCTGAGACAGCCTAGGGATTGGGGAATAGATTTCTGTTTAAAGAGTGAGTGTGTGTGTGTGTGTGTGTGTGTGTGTGTGTGTGTGTGTGTGTGTGTGTGTGTGTGTGTGTGTGTGTGTGTGTGTGTGTGTGTGTGTGTGTGTGTGTGACGACACAGTGATTAGTGTGCCCTCCACTGTAAAGAAAGGCTGCAAAGTTTGCCTGGCATATGAAGTCGTGCAAGAAAGAAGCCTGGGCTCCAGCCAGCATCCTCGAGCTGGGCTTTTGCACAAGTTGCAAATCCCTGGAGGAAGTGCTAAAGCACAGAAGGCTGCGTGTCGTGGGCTGCACTAATCCAGGCAGGAAATGATAATGACTTAGCTACATAAGCAGGGCCTCTTGTGGCCAGCTGGGAAGGACAGCCATCTAATTCAATAATGGCAGGCCTGGGGCCCCTGGGGTCTAGGCAGGCCAAGCGGGGGGCCCTGCCCAGCTGCCCTTGCTCAGGGTTGTGGGGTTCCGCCGTGAATTCTGTGAAGATGAGGTCTTCATCCTCTAGTACCTAGCACCCAGCACAGCTCCTGGAACACAGCAGCTGCTAGGCCTAGCCTAGGAGATTTTTTAAAATATTTTGCCAGCCCTATAAAATGTTTTGTTTTATACCAGTGGAAGTGCCAAGAATTGCTTTTATGAGCCTCATGTGAAAGCAAAAGAAAAAATTCAGACTCAGTTCTGCATGGAAGGAAAGAGATATGCTGAGCGCCAAAGCAATAAAGTAGATTGCTAACAAGAGAGCGGAGGTAAGCGCTCCATGTTGAAGTTGCTTCCTTTTTCTTTTCACTGACCAAACGTTAAGCTGGGGTGTGTGATAGATTAGAGTTGAAAATGAACGGGCAGCTGTGGATGAGGGAGAGGGGGTGATGCGCGCAGGGTCAGAAGAGCTGGATCTGAGCCTGCTTGTGCCGGCACCAATCTGTTGAAAGATCCAACTTCCCTGCCTGCGAAGTGCCAGGCCTACGTTATAATGAGTGATTGCATTTCCCGGGACAGGGCTCCTTCCAACCCCCGCCCACCGCAGCGTGGGGGACGGGGAAAGCAGGAGACATAATCGTGTGGCTAGAACATGGGACGTGCCTGGACAGGCCGGTGATGACTGGCCGGGGCCGCCGCGGAGAACGGAGGGCCGGGCGCAGCTCGGGGGTGGAGTGCGCCTCTAGCGTGTGCGGGCCCCAGGTGCCATCCCCAGCATCAGCAAGCAACAACAGCAAAAGCACCTTGCCTGTCGGACAGCACACGTGAAGTATAACATAGAACTGCGGTTATATTGGTAATGCCTCAGGTTCTTCCTGCAGCATGGAAGTAAAAATTGAAGCAACCTAAAGTGATTTTGAAGCGAGCTCCCATCCCCCGTTCTTAACCCCTGTGACCCCCACCGCCAAGCCCCCCTCGACCCCTTCCCTCAGTGGACTCCAAGATTGCCTTGTTTATCTCATGGAGTCAAATAGGAACCTATTAAGGACCAAAAAAAACCTACCAGGGCTGTTCTCGAAGGACTGTACGAGGAGGAGGGAGGGAGATTTATGAGATGAGGTAATAGAAATACAAATAGAAAAGCACACCCTGAAGGAGCTTTTCCCTTGCAGGCCGGTTCCCTCTGTGATTGATTTGTGTGGAGAGATGGGGAAGCTTCAGGCTGCCACCCTGCCTGCTCTAGCCTCTGCGCATGCTTGGCGGCCAGGTCTTCCAGCTGGATCCTCTGAGAAACACAGGGCCATTTCCAGGGCTCCTCTGTGGCATCACGTGTAGGGAAAGGCCCGGTTCCCCCCGAGTTGTCCCGGTGCTATCCGTGACTGGTAGTCAAGTGTTCAACAGGAGTCGCTCCTAGCAGCGTGAACTCTGGGTCAAACCCAGCAGTGTGGCCTCACCACACTTATCTACAGTGAAGGACAGATGCTGCGTGATGCCCGGCGTGCAGTGCTCACAGGGCTGTACAGATTCCACCATTATTTCATCAGGTTCTGCAAGCAGGTGTGTTACACAGGCACTGTGGCTTCCCACCCTAAAAATGGGAAAGCCCAAGGAATGTGCCGGATTCACGGTTGGGCTGAGAGCTGGGTTCCCTGGCTCTGAATCCTGTTGTCAACCAGGCTGAAATGTCAGTGAAGCATATTATAAAGGAAGAGAAGTGTAACAGGCAGACAGGAGGTGACCGGAGGAGAAGCAGCCAGGATCCCCAGACCCACCTGCCCTGCTGAGGAGGAGAAGCACCAGGATCCCCAGACCCACCTGCCCTGGTGAGGAGGAGAAGCACCAAGATCCCCAGACCCACCTGCCCTGCTGAGGAGAGAAGCAGCCAGGATCCCCAGACCCACCTGCCCTGCCCTGGTGAGGAGGAGGAGCAGCCAGGATCCCCAGACCCACCTGCCCTGCCCTGGTGAGGAGGAGAAGCACCAAGATCCCCAGACCCACCTGCCCTGCTGAGGAGGAGAAGCACCAAGATCCCCAGACCCACCTGCCCTGCTGAGGAGGAGAAGCACCAGGATCCCCAGACCCACCTGCCCTGCTGAGGAGAGAAGCAGCCAGGATCCCCAGACCCACCTGCCCTGGTGAGGAGGAGAAGCACCAGGATCCCCAGACCCACCTGCCCTGCTGAGGAGGAGAAGCACCAGGACCCCCAGACCCACCTGCCCTGCTGAGGAGGAGAAGCAGCCAGGATCCCCAGACCCACCTGCCCTGCCCTGGTGAGGAGGAGAAGCACCAGGATCCCCAGACCCACCTGCCCTGCCCTGGTGAGGAGGAGAAGCACCAGGATCCCCAGACCCACCTGCCCTGCTGAGGAGGAGAAGCACCAGGATCCCCAGACCCACCTGCCCTGGTGAGGAGAGAAGCACCAGGATCCCCAGACCCACCTGCCCTGCCCTGGTGAGGAGGAGAAGCAGCCAGGATCCCCAGACCCACCTGCCCTGCCCTGGTGAGGAGGAGAAGCAGCCAGGATCCCCAGACCCACCTGCCCTGGTGAGGAGGAGAAGCACCAGGATCCCCAGACCCACCTGCCCTGCTGAGGAGAAGCAGCCAGGATCCCCAGACCCACCTGCCCTGCTGAGGAGGAGAAGCAGCCAGGATCCCCAGACCCACCTGCCCTGGTGAGGAGGAGAAGCACCAGGATCCCCAGACCCCACCTGCCCTGGTGAGAAAGAGAAGCACCAGGATCCCCAGACCCACCTGCCCTGGTGAGAACGTTCTGAGGGAGAGGCCCGGCGCCTCCTGGGCCTGAGGGCATCACCCCTTCCTGCCCCGTTCCCTGCTGATTTAATACACAAGCCCATATTGATCTTTCCTATAGAGAAAAGCACCGCGGCAGGCAAGAGAGAGACACAACTTATTGAAACATACATTTTTGCCTTATTCAAGACAATAAACACTACAGGACATGTGACTAGTAGTAATACACTCAGACTATGATATTACTTTCAATAGATTGGATCTGGTACGAAGAATAGCGCCAGTGGGGCAGGGTTTTGTTACTTGTTTTCATTGTGAGCACCACACAAGCAAGGCTGGCTGCCACTCACTTGGGAACTACACAGCAGTGCAGATTTTCAAGCACACTCTCGACAGGGGGCTCTCTGCGCTGTGGTTGTGTTGGTGTGTTGGCGTGTTGGCGTGTTGTGTGTGGTGGTGGTACTAGGAATGCACTCAGGACCTCTGCCAAGGAGGCCACCCCAGCTCTTCTTGGTCTCTGTAAGGTCAGTGCTTTAGCCAAGTGCCCCACAGGATGCGCCTGAAGCTTGAGAAGCCGAGGCGAGGGGCGGGCTGGTGATGCTCATCGGGCGGTGACAGCAAAGGTCCCTGCCAGACTGTGAGATCCGAGGCCCACACCTGGGGCAGCTGGGCTGGCTTCAGGCGCTCCTCTCGCGTGCCCCTCTCTGTTCCTCCTGCTCACGTTTCTATGACAACAGCCCGGAGACAATTTGTATTTATGAAAATCACATTAATTTCAGTAGAGCCTGGGGACTCCTTACACATCAGTGTCTTCCAAATCCAATGTGACTCTGCAGCACAGCAGCTGCCCCTCCCCAACTGTGGGTGGTGCAAGAAGGGGCGCTGGCCCTGTGAAAACAGGACAGGCTCCAGGCACACCTGCCCGGGGCTCACTCTGTCTTTTCTACCACCTCCCATGTCTTCCAAAGAAGGCTTTATTCTCCTAAAATGACAACTCTAATTTCTGTCCTGAAAAGAAAGACTGGGAACCCAAGGCTTCCAGCACCCGCCTTCCAAACTCGGGGTCTATCTAGACTGTCAGAAATAAATTCAACAAGAGTCAGAGGGTCGTGGGACAGCCGTGCCTCTAACAGCTTGTCTGCCCGCTCTGCATAGAATCCGGCGACAGCTCCTCTCAAACTGAAAAATATATCTTAGAGCTGGGGGCATGGTTTGAGTGGTGGAGCACCTGTGTAGCAAGCACAATACCCTGAATTCAAACCGTGTGTCTACCAAACAAGAAAAAGAGAAGTTTACATAGGAACTAGGATGGTCATGTCTTGGTGTGGGGAAGACTCTGTCTAGCGGGTGTTGATTTGGGATGCTACAGCACAGACCCCGGGCCTCACAGGTCAGGTCCAGCCACCCTGCCAAGGAAAAGACCAGTCACCTCACCGTGAAGGGCGGAGAAAGGAAGCACGTGAATGCACCTTCCTCCAAAGGACTCTGCTTCAAGTTTAAACGAGGAGGAAGGAATTGAGGGGAGGGTAGAGACGTGCATGATAATTACACAGTTCTGGGCCTGCAGGTGTGTGTGCACATCACCTCAGGACTAGGCAGTAGGAGGCATTGCTGTCTGGCGAGTGGCCCGTCTTTGGGAGACTCTGCTTCTCTCCCAGGAGGTTTCTTCCATCTCTCTTTTATTATTATTATTATTATTATTAAGTTTTTTATTGTTAAAATACCATACAGAGGGGAAAAAATTACATGGGCAAGGTAATGAGTACATTTCTCATCAAGCATTGTTGCCTCTTCCTTTGTTTCCCCTTCCCATCCCCTCCCACCCCCTCCCACCCCCCACCCTGCGCCAAAGTTGTAAAGTTTGTTTTTCGACATTATGATTTGTACATCTCATTGTTGCAATGGGTCCACCTGTATCCCTATTTAAATGATTTGTTTTTCCCCTTCCCCTCCACAATTATACCAACATCAAATACAGTGAAAACAGCGGTTGTACCATGCGGGGCGGGGAGGAGACATACAAAGCAACAAAGAAATCATCATATAAATAACTTAGAAACAATAGCAAGAAAAAAAAACCATTTGAGTCCCTATCTTGGGGTTCATTTTGTTTAACATACCTTATCTGACCTTTTCTGCTTGACTTAGACATATACTAGTTATTGCAAATAGGGGAAACCATGGGACCTATGTTTCTTTGGGCCTGGCTTACTTCACTTCATATAATTTTTTCCAAGTCTTTCCATTTCCTAACAAATGGGGCAATGTCAATCTTCCATCTCTTGTTGTGAAGAGATGTTTTTCATGGATTACAAGATGGCTGCTGGAGAGAATGTCTCAGAGCAAATGGTTTACATGTGTTCTACACAAACATACTGTTCTTGTCAGCTGAGGGACAAGAATGGCAGTGCAGGTGGGTTCCGGGAAGGTCATCTGAAGGCTGGCCATTACTCTTCCATGCCACCAGTGGGGAGACACAGGCAGACAGACGCTGAAGGTTGCATGGTCTCGTGGGCAGCGCTCCGGGGCGGTGTGCGATGGTGTCTGGAGAGGCCCTCGGCTGGTCAGGGCGGGTGCGTGGAGCCGGGGCTCCTCCCGGTGTCCCTTCCTCTAGAAATGTGATCTGAGTCAGGGGGCTGAGACCTCCAGGCGCGTGACTTCACCTCTGAAGTCTTCACACTTCATCGGCTTCTCCAAACACCGGCTTCAAAACACTGGCAAAACATTGAGCACTTATCAGTCCCTCCATGTGGTGTCTGCCTTTCTGGTCCTGCCCCTGAATCATGGTGACACTGGCACAGAAACCATTTGAATCCTGTGCTCTCCCAGCTGTCCTGGCTCCTGCGGCACTTTGTCTCCCCTGACTGCCAGCCTGGGGCGGGGCTGAGGACTCTGACAGCCACTGTAATTAGTCCAGGCACCACGACCTGCCCGACATGGGGCCAAAAGAACATGGAGTTTAGGGTTCTGCGGGTTTCGGGGCTTCTGCCTCAGTGTGCTAATGTCCCTAGCTCAGAAATGGAGCAGCATGCTGAGACTGCTCTCCGGGGACTCCTCCTCTCAGAACCAATGACCGGGTAGACCTGTTGTAATTTGACCTCTGTACTTCGGGAAGAACAGTGGCCTTTCTTTAGCTCCTCTGCTCAAAAACTCTGAAGGTGGTTTTCAGAAAGTGGTTAGCATGTCCTGGCCTCACCCCGTGAGGAAGTCGAGTAGCTTTGTTTTGCTAGTTGGAAAAAATGAAGCATCAAAAGCTGAGGCAATCACCAGCTGTCCTTCAGGGAGGCTCACCACTGGAGGACCAGGGAGGGGGCTGCCTCCTAGTCGTGGAGAGGGGGGTCCGTGATGTGTGGAAATGCAGGCGGATACAGAGGCTCCCCTTCCCTCCCTCCCGGAGACACCAAGCTCTGCAGAGATGGCTCTCTCTGGCAGACAGTGACCTTCGGCTAGGCCATGGAAAGTCCAGGTGACTAGAGTACTGCACCTGTGGTGTGTCAGGGTGGAGGGTAAGAGGTTGCCTGGCAGCCGGGCAGCACAAGCCCTCTCCAGTCCACGCAGGGGGGAGGCGGGAGCGGAGGGTGCGAAGCAAGCAGCTCCTTCCTCTGTCCGACCACGGGGACAGATGGAAGCCCCGGGCTAGGGAGGCGAGTGTGTCAGCCATCCAGGGACATTTCCTGTCTGCAGCAGGCAGAGTGCCAGCTCTTCAAGGAGCTGGAAATGGGAACCGGCGGGGGCGGGCCGCACAGCCCTGTCCCTCGGCGGGTTTTAAGGCGCGCAGAGCGGGAGCTTGTTTATGTGCTGCGTTTTCTTTTATGTTTCCTCTTGTCCTACTTGATGGTGTTCAATCCTCAGAGGTCACATTACAGTTATGGCCCTGGCACACTTCAACCAAGCCACTGTTCCGGCCACAGTCACTGCTCAGGAGTGTGGCTGGAGAGGGTCGGCTCACTCAGCCTCCGCTTCTCCAGCGTGCATGTTCTGGAGAGCAGAAGGCCGCCAGGGGCAACCCTCAAGACAGTGAGCACCCTGCCCTCCAAGGAGCATTGTTCACGGAGCAAGTTAATGTGCACCGCCCTCAGATGGCCCAGGGCAGCAGGGAAGGCACAAACGCTGGACCACGTGGCAGCAGCCACCAACTGCATGAGATCTAACAAGAGAAAACGCAGCCTGCTTTAAAAAGGACCACTTCAGGGGTGTGGTGGTACATGCCTGTAACCTCAGCTACTCAGAAAATGAAGAGAGAACTGTGAGTTAGAAGCCAGTCCAGGAAAAGTTAAAGGACCCTATCTGAAACTTACCACAAAAGGGCTGGGAATGTGGCTCAAGTGGTAGAGCCCTCACCTAACAGGCTCAAGCCTGGGTTCAATCCTCAGCAATGGAGTGTGCACAGAAGGGGTAGGTAATACCGGCAAGGGAGAGACACAGCCAAAGACTGCCCTGGGCTCTGTTGGTGCCCCAGAACCCCTTTCCTTACAAAAGCAATGCCGCCCTCTGGCCTCCCTCCGTGGTACGGAGCATTCACCTGCACTGGAGAGTCTGAAGGAGCCCAGTGGAGAGCACTCTCCGACCCGAGTTCTGAACAGACTAGGAGCCCTCTCTGTCATTCACACAGGAGGTCTAAGGGGGACGATGCAGCCTGGAAACCAGCCACCTTGGCCGGCCCAGTGAGACAGTCAGATCAGGACCCACACCTCTGCAGAGTGAGCCACACGGCCAAGAGGCCACGGCGTTAGGCAGACTCGACAGTAACCCTCGGGAGCAAGGGAGAGGCTGCTCCTCACACTGCCCCGTAGATCTGCCCACACCTGCGCTCTGTTCCTCCACAGCCTTCTCTCCACATTACTGTTTGTCACACATAACAGTCAGTGGTAGCATAGTGTGGGTGTGTGTGCACTGTGAGAGAATGCCCTTTGGCTCACGGTGCCTGGTACCTACCAGGCATCCATAAGACTGTTGTGCTGAGCTGACCCCAACTTCTAAGCCTCTTTGCCAACCAATGCTAAAAATGTTCTTGGTTGGGTGGTCTCAGAAACTTTGGCATGTTATTCTAAGTCTTCATTATCAAAGTCGGGATAAACAGTGATAAGACAGTTGGCAGGTGCTAAAGGGAAAGCTATGACACGCAGATAAAAGCTGCCCAGGCAACTGGAGGCTGATTCCGTGTCTCAGAATGAACCTGGGCAGCTGAGTCTGAGGTTCCCTTCTGAGTGATTGTGTTTGCAGCCAGTGCACGTGCTGTGATGTGGGTACAGGGGGCACCAGGGATGGATGAACCCCAAACGTGGCGGGAAACCTTCCATCCTCTGTGGTCCCCTCTGCCCCGGAGCCCCACCAGCACCTGGGAGCTTGCTAGAAATGCAGCTTTTCACACTCGGCTCCCCTAGGACTCCTGGGGCCCCAGTTCAGCCCTCCATCAAGTCCTCGAAGTTTGTTTGATTTGCAGTGTTGTGTTATGCCTGTTCTACTATAGAAAGAGCAGATGTACAGCCAGGAAAGGACTAGCAACCGCTCGTGTATTTTGCAAGGTGTAGTCCTAAACACTCTAATGAATTCTCTCCTTGCATCCTTCCAAAAGCCAGTGATATGGTTACTGTTTTTCACTGACTTTGATAGCTAAAGAATCTAAAAACACAAGGCCAGTGCCTCAATTGCCTTTGGTTACCAAACAGCAGCAAGTAGTCAAAATTATTAATATTTTAATGTAGCATCTCTAAAGTGTTGGAATTGAAGCTAATAAAGCTAATAAATGGTTTGCTAGGGTGGCACAAGAGGCAGAGTAAGGGCTGAGGCCCAGGCCATCTTCCCATCTGCCGTACCCAGGGCCTGGGCTTAAGGGCCAGGGAAAGCAGTGGCCCTAGGAGCAAGCATCAGAGTTCTAACTCACTCGGAACTCACACAAAAACTGCGTAGCTAAAAACAGAAGCTGAAATCCCAATGGAGCCTCCCAATATCACAACTGGGTCATCCATGAGCTAGCTGAAGGATAAGAAAAGAAGCATTCCTAGTGCCCCCGGCCCCCAGCCATCTCCTGCTCGGAGAGCCGGGGTGTGAAGCCCCCTGCATCCTGGCTGTAGGAATGGGGTCTTTCGCATCACTTAACCTTGCTGTGGCTCTCTCCCCGCTCCCTCCACCATCTGTGTAGGCCGACTGCTGGCCACGGAGACCGGGGCACCTAGAATGGCTGCCTGCCAGAGCGGCATTGTTCAGCCACGTTGGTATTCTAGCAAGCCTCCCGTCCTTCTTCTGGCACATCAGCATTCTGTGAGCATCGACTCTCCTGGCCCGAACACCCTGCAGGGTTCTGCCTCAGCCATCACCATCCGTCCTGTTTTACACACACGGACTCTAAGGACTGTTCTGGAGAGCACGCTCTTGTGTCAGGAAACTGGAACCATTTTACACGAAACGCTGAGGAAAACATTGAAAGGGCTGTGTGTCTCTCCTCAGGTTCCAGCGTCTCAGCTGCGAGAGAGGAAAGGGCTTTGTCCACTTAGCTCTGCGGTAGTTAAGGGAATTAAAACTTAGAAAGTTTAACACATAGACCTTGGAAGAAGATTTTAATTGGCTGGTTGGCCTTTTCTATCACCATGCATTTGGGTAGCTGTCATGTTTGCGAGTAACTTGTTTCATAGGCTGGTCGTCTAAACCCAGTAGAAGTCATTCTTGGATAGCACCACGGGGCTGCTGAGTGGATGGGCTTGTCTCCTGCTCTTGATAGAAACATGTGCTTACTCTCTCCCGCCTTTGGATAAACACTTTTCTTTCGGTAATTTATCCTAAAAATAGGTGTAGAGTGCCTAATTTTTTTCTTTTTTGGGGTGCTGGGATTGAACTTGGGCCCCCTACTTTCCGGGCAAGCGCCAGGCCACATCAGCCACACCCTCAGTCCTTACCACCTTGTTGGGGTCTCACGCTTTTGCCTGAGTCGGAGCCAGTCTGGGACCCCCGCATCTCTGCTTTCCTCAGTGGCTGGGATAACTAACCTGTGCTGTTGAGCCCAGCCCACGTTAGCTGGAACCTGTGTGGGTAAAGGGCCTGGAATTTTCCGCTGCCAACAGGAGAAGAAGGCACGATAGACTAAGAAGAAATCCTAGTGATCTTTTTGATGCTGAAACACAGTTCAGTGTTCCAGCTCAGCCCAGTGCATCACAAAGATACAGACAGGTGAAAAGCACCACAGGCAGGGCAAAGATGGGCGCTGAGCAGGCTTTGGAAAAGGAAAGGGTCTGTGAGGCTGGAGAGACGTGGGGATCAGATGAGGGGGCCGGGCCATCCTCGCCAGGGCCGTGTGACCTCCCGCCCACCCGGCCTCTCTCCCACCAGCTTGGCCTTAGCGGGGTCTGCGGGGCTGGACTCTGACTCCCCAGGCCTCCCTGCAGCTAGGGCTTCACCGCACAGATCCGGCCGCGGCGTCTCAGAGGCTGCCTGCAGAGGCTGTCTCTGAGCAGCTGCCTGGCCCCTGGGCTTTGTGTGTTTCCAGTGGAAGGCACCACCACCTCATCCCTTTCACACTCTGCAGCCTGTGACACTAGCATTTCAAAGGTGACACCATGGCTGCCCCCAGCACCGGTTATGCCTCGGTCCATCTGAGCCTGTGCAGCGGCGTCTGAAGGCCTGGCCGGATGAGCACCAAGTCGTGACGCCTGGGTCCTGGGTCAGCAGGGCCTTGCTCTTTGCTCAGGTGGACACCTTGGAGGCAAATGCATTTCTATACCTTTGAGCCTGTGCTGGGTGCAGGTCTCTGAGACCCTCCCTGACCATCAACGCACTTGGCTTCTCTTTAGCGGCTCTGAGAACTGCAGCATGGTGACCGGCCGCAGGGCCTCCTTCTCTGGCTGTTTCCCCACATCTTACTGCTGTGCCCTTTTTTGCTCCTGATTCTCCCTGTAACTCTGGCTGAGAGTAGGCGGGGATGCCCACAGAGCTCACGGCAGAGCTCTCTGATGCCTCCAAGGTCCCTACAGCAGCGTCACTGGCCCAACGCCTGTGGGCTTGGCCGCTGTACCGTCTCCATGTGTGGGCAAGATGCTCTCGCGCCCACTGTCGGGCACGACAGGATGGGCTCCACCCGGCTCCAGTAGAGCCTCTGCCTATCAGAGACTGCTCAGCCTCACTTCTGGCATCACATTTCTGCCAGCGTTCTGGAGCTCAGCCCTTGCTAGAACTACCTGTTGGCTCTGCTTACACTGCTTTAGTCGGCTTAAATTCTTCTGCAAACCAGTGTCAAAGGCCTTCCCACATTGTCAAGTACCTGGCAATGATGGCCCATTTCCTCTTCATCAGCACGGAGTTGCTGTAACACGTATCAGAGATACCTGGCTTGTGAAAGAATGGGGTGATTGAACGCACAGGTTTGGAGGCTCCTGTCCGTGATCCTTTGGCTCCATGGGTCGAGACTGTGGTAGCTCATCATGGTGAAGAGTGTGGACAGGGGTAAACCTCTCACCTCGAAAGAGAAGGGAAGAGAGTGCGTCGCGTGGTCTCCTTCAGAGCACACCGAGTCTTGAGGACCTCCCCGCCCGCCTTCTATCGCCTCCGCCGTTTTCCCTCAGCACCACGGTGGAAACCGAGCGTGTCCCAGTCCTTGGGAGGCCTCTAGGTCCATCACTGCAGCAGTGAGGTAGGGCCTGGGACTCTGCATTCCCAGCGAGCTTCCAGATGGTTCCGAGGCCTGCTGAAGCAGGGAGGCTTCACAAATGTTTTGTGAGAGATGGAAAAATAAGGTGGGAAATGAGGTGTGCTGTCCGTGCTTCCCAGGACGGCCGCAGAGACCTCGGTCTGTCTGTCCTCGCTTCTACGACCCCGCTCTCCTCACACCGAGGAGCGGAGGACGGACGGGTCAGGGGGGCGCTGTGCACACCGCCTTGCTACCCTCTTCCTCCTCCTGCCAAGGTAGTCTGGGTGTATTCTGGAGCTGCAGGGCATTTCAGACTGGAAGCATTCTCCTGCTTCAAATCCGACCCCTGACACTTGGGGGGGAGGCCGTGTGGCCGGGACGCACCTCAGTGTTCCCGGGTTCCCACAGGCCTCCGGAAGTACGGCCCGTGCACACTTCCCTTCCCCTCACCCGCGGCAGCACTAACAGACTTCTATTGTGTTTTTGCCATTCAGCTCACTTAAAGGGAGACATTCTGCCCCAAATTAATATGCATAGTTGCTCTTAGAAACTTCCAGAGCTACATTCCCAACAAAATCAGACCTACTGTTTTATCTGAGACAACTCCCCAAAGAAAATCGCAGGATATGAATGAACAGAACAATTCTTTATGTTTGCGGTAGACAGGCAGACAAAACCCAATAAAACTGAAGAAAGAAAGAAAGACCCAGCCATGATTGGTTTTCATAATTATGTATTCAGAGTGGAAGGGAACAAGAGAAGAAGGCTTCTTTCAGCATGTCTGGGCGTGACAGACGAGGTGGCCTCACCGCGTGTGTGCAGGAGAGAAAAACGCACCAGTGTCTTGTTAAAGGAGATGCTTCATGTTGGACAGAGATCTGTTTCCATCTGCAGTGCCGGCGACAAACACCCAGTATTTGAGTCCTCATTTGCATTAAGTGTAAAGCCCCTCACAGTAGATCTAGCAGAGTGGCAGGTGATTGACTGGCAGGCACCCCGCCCTTCTTTTCTGTGTCCTGCAGCAGAAACAGTCTTCCGTTCAAGGCACAAAACAGGAATTCACCCAGATACCCATTTTCTCCCTAACAGTGCCCTCAGAACTTGCATGTACCAGGCTTAGAAATCATGCAGGGTGCAAAGAACTGTACCTTCCCTAAGCTCATTTTCTCTTCCTGTAACCAGCTTGCTTCCATGAGATAGGAATAGTTTTAGCAAGAAATCAAAGGAACAAAAGAAAAAAGGGAAATGCTAACTAAATGGGCTTTCTTTTCTTCACTTAGGTGGAAAAGATAATAAACTTTCTTCTTACCTAAAGTACACAGCCTTTGTTGGTGGAAAAGATAAATCCAAAAGATCCTTACTTGAGCTCACGGAGCAATAAATCAGACCTGTGATTATTTTAAAAAGAAAGTAACAATACAGTTCTTCATGTATCTGATTAAGAGAGCTTTAATGCATTCATGAATCATTTCCTACGGGTACCATGAATTCTAGGTTAATGACAACAAAATGTTAAGTGCAGGAAGTATAAAAAAGAAGAGTTACGGCGTAAACTTGCAGTCTCTGTGTTACAGTCATGTGAGAGCCTAAGCCTTGCAAATACATAAATTAAATGTTGAGATCTGGTGTCCTGGCAGATTATTGCACACTACCCGTGGCATAGGAAAGGAAATGATGACAAAGTAGTCTGCTGTATGGTGCACACAGTGCTGTTTCCTACAGCTGCTTCTTCACTTTGTGCCAGTGAGTCAGACATTTGTGAGTTTAGCATCACATGTTACTTCAGTGAATTCTTTACTAAATCTTAGGTGATCAGCCTGAAATTGAAATTTGATTGAAGGGTGAACCCTAACCTGAGGTCACCCAGGAGTGGATCCCAGAGTTTGTGCTGTGCCCAGGGCCCACATGACCAGGGCCAATTGAGACCAGAGCACTGCTGTGTGGACACGGGACAGTCGGGGGATGGGGAGCCCTGCGTGGTGGTGATGTTTGCACACTCTGTGGGTCATGACGCTGGTGCTCACAGAGTTTCTGCCTGGTGGAAAGTGCTCAAAGTACTTCATACAAAATTACCCTAGAGATGATGGTGTCCACTCATCAGCTGAAGACACTGAGGAGCGAAAAGATCCAGTCAGTGCAGATGCAGTGGCTCATACCTGTATTCTTGGCTCCTTGGAGATTGAGAGGAAAGGAGTTCTAAGCCAGCCTGGGGGAAACGTTCATGAAACCCCATCTGAACCACCAGCTGCCTGCAGTGGTATATACATGTCATCCCAGTTACCTGGGAAGCGTGAATGGGGGGATCGCAGCCCAGGTTGTGAGACTCTATTTGAAAAACATTTCATCAGAGGACAGGGATGCGACTCAAGGGAGAGAATGCCTGCCGAGCAAGTGTGAAGTCCAAAGCAGAAGTCAGATGGCTGTCAGGAGATCCACAGGCCTGGAGTTGGCACTTCCTGCCGCGCAGGCCATGGTCTGCCCCAGCCTGCCTCCCACATCCACTCTTCCCAGAGGTCCTGTGTGCCATTCCCAGCCAGCCCGAGTGTGAGCAAGCAGTACAGAGGACCAAACACCTGGTATGTGGCTTTCCATCATTTTTCTCACCAAAACCTATGATTCCATAACCTGCCTCCAGATCCCAGGAGATATAATTCCTTATTAGAAACCGGTTACCTGCAAATAGTTAAACTACTGATACCAACCATTTAAGCCTCATATCCTGAAGGTCTCCTATGCAGAATAGCACCCTAACAGTGATTCAAATATGTAAATTTTACGTCACTTTGGATTTAAGTAAATGGAAAGTCATTGTTTTGTGTGTGATTGTACTGCCCGATACCACGTCTGTAGGTGGTAAACTGTGCTTATACTTAATCCTTCCCGTTTATGTGTATGTGTACAGCTTTTAAAGGCCCTCACATGTCATGATTTTATCTGGACAGTTCCTTTTACAGAGCTTGGGTGTTAGAGGGCTTTAAGCAATGAGGGATGGGTTGTGCAGCTTATGAATGGAAGGATAGAACTCATATGTCTTCCAGACAAGCCTGCCTGCCTGCCTGCCTGCCTGCCTGCCTTCCTTCCCTCCTGCCTGCCTGCCTGCCTGCCTGCCTTCCTTCCTTCCTTCCTTCCTTCCTTCCTTCCTTCCTTCCTTCCTTCCTTCCTTCCTTCCTTCCCTCCTTCCTTCCCTCCCTCCCTCCTTCCTTCCTTCCTTCCTTGCTTGCTTGCTTCCTTCCTTCCTTCCTTGCTTCCTTCCTTCCCTCCTGCCTTCCTCCCTTCCCTTCTTGCTTCCTTCCTTCCCTCCTGCCTTCCTCCCTTCCCTCCCTCCCTCCTTCCTTCCCTCCTTCCTTCCCTCCTTCCTTCTTTCCCTCCTTGCTTCCTTGCTTCCTTGCTTCCTTCCTTCCTTCCTTCCTTCCTTCCTTCCTTCCTTCCTTCCTTCCTTCCTTCCTTCCTTCCTTCCACTACGCAGGCTGGTATAAGGCTTCTCATGGGCCTCCCACACTTTCCCTTGAAATAGCACAAGCAACATGATGTTTCCTGGCCTATCACCATCAATATTTCAGCTTTTAAATGAGGAGGGGGAGGTCTCCACAGAGATTTCTGCAGAGATAGGGGCGTTCTTGGTCTCCATTCACAGACGTTGAGCGGTTCATGGCGCCACTGTCTGGTTGAAGCAGGGCTGAGCTGTCTGGCTGCAGTGGGTCCCTCAGTCCTCCTGGGGAGTCGGGAAGCAGGGATTAAAGTGTGCAGCAGCAAATGCTGCCTCTGAAATTTTTCCGTAGAAATGTAAGGAAATGGGAACTCCCTGAAGTTTGGAATAAAACTAGACATCATTGTGAATAATCTCACAGTACCTGCCATGTAAAATCCAGAATAATGGGAGTAGGAGCGAGATGACCAGGGCTCAAAGGCTTTCTGGTGTTCCCCGTGAGGACTGTGATCTGAATCTTCTCACAGCCTCAGACCCCCACACCCAGAAGGCTTTTGTAATTAGGCATATTCTCCTGCACCACAGTATGCTGCTCCAGGGAGAAGCCCATTTGTGAGCAGTTTTAAACTTTGCCAAATAAAGGATTATTGGCAAAAGGCAGTGAACACTCCGATAATGACCCAACTTTAGAAAACACACACCCTGCTGTGTTGTATTCAATCCACAGTTCTCTTGAAATAAAAAAGAGACAATGCCTGCTTTCAGACACTAGAGATCTTTTGTATTCTAATAAAAGTCTAAATTAATGTTTTAAAAGGTTATTGCTATTTTTTCCCATTTAGCTGGTATCACTTATGTCTTATTTAGACAAGATCCTATGTTATTTTACAATTCCTCTTTTTTCACACAAAAACTAGTATTTGATTGCATTAGATCATCAGCTTCTGGTTTTCATTAGCCAAACCAGAAATACCCTATTATTAACAAAAAAAGAGTTGTTTTCTTGTTCTGAAACCTATTATTTTTGAGGCTACTGTGACCGTCAGAGGAAAAATTATCTTTATAAAACCTGACACAGAGATGATCAAGAGGAACAACATAACCTGCTCCACGCCATAACCGAGAGGAATAATTTAATTCCTTGACGTTGTGATGCCTCCCTTATTATGAGAGGACTTCAAAGAGTGAGACTGTGATGAAATAAACTGTTGGCCTGGGTAATGCCGGCCACTGGTGCAGTGCTGCGTGGATTCTACCTTCAAGAGCTCCTCGGACCTGAGGGTTCGGAGGGCTCAGGTCTCCACATCACTGAACGGAAACTGAGACATCGGCCAATGGTGGGTGTGTATTTCACTGGCCTGAAACAAAAAAGGAGTCAAGATCACTCTCACACAATTCAGGAATCCCCTAATTATCCCACTGTACAATGATTCTCACATAAAAACGCATACACCCTCGCATTATGCCCGAGTACCTGACAAACAGCCATTCTGTCTTCTGTCCTGGGCTCATCCCAGGAGTGCTGTTTTAGCCCAAATTCAAGTGCCTTAGCAGAGACAATAATTGTGTTTTCCTAGAATTCTTTATTCCTCTGTACTTGGACTGATTTTAAACTTTGGAGGATTGAATAATTACCCAGGAAAAAATTGTAATTTGTTAACAGTATGGTAAAAAAATATCAGGCCAAGACAAAAGTGTGAAAACTAACTTGAACAGGGTAGAATCTCAATTTTCTCCGCTGGCTCCTGGCTTGTGTGCTTGCCACAGGTCTGGTGGACACCCGGTGGGTGGTGTGTCCACGCCTGGGCACTTGAGCCAACAGAGAGGACATCAAGAGGGGAGAATCATCCACCGAGGTGGCAGCAGTCCCCACGCAGAGACCTGGGGCAGCCATTCAGCTCCGGGAACCTTCTGTGCCGAAGGTCTCAATTCGTTTTCCTGGTTGTCCACAGCTTCCTTCATTCAGTAGGTTTTCTGTGTTGAATTACAGTCACGCAGTCATCGCTGCCCACACACCCAGGCCTTTTCTGTGTCACAGAGTGGATGGGCTGGTCAGGGTGGGCGTAGGCCGCAGAGATGGATGTCTCAAAGGCCCTTGGCTTTTGCTTAGGTACCTGGTACCGTTTGGGGCTTCGCCATCATTTCTGGCATCACCCTGAGAAAGCGAAGCTTTTCCACTGCCTGTCTGAAAGGCGACACACGGTTGTAAATTTAAAATCTGGAAAGGTCCCTGGAGAAGCCCCTTCCTCTGAAGATTGCATTCTGTGTAATTTCTGACAAAGAAATCAACATGGCTGGCGATGACTTTCTTTCCTTGGCAAATGGAGAGGAAGGAGCTGTTGTATTGGTGCTGGGTGAATCCTTGTTGGACGTGCTGTCTCTAAGCAGACATCTGAGCTGTGTGGCTGCTGCACACAGGTGCATTAGGAGGGCTGGTTTGATCCACGGTACGTTCAGATGGACATACAGAGAATAGTTTTATTAGCATGTGGGTTTGGCGTATTTTCCTTGTAAGGACTCTAAGCATCAGATGATAACCTGGATAATATGACTTGCGGAATAATTAGGTAACTATTTTCAAGAAATCTGGAAACCACTGTATGAAAAACGGCTTTTCATGTTTTTCAGAGACTTAAGGAAAATGAGTTTACACATCTTTTTGTGGCACAGGATTTGAGAATGGGCTTATTTCTATCAAGATGGAGACTGAGCTCACCAGGAGAGTACACTGATTCCTAGTAGACTCAGGAGCTCTGGGGGTCCTAGCAAGTTGCTGGTCTCTAAATGGAAAAGGTGCTGGGGTCCTTCCTGGCCTGTGGCCCAGAGGTCCTTCCAGCTCAACACTTCCCACTGAGGGTACATTATCTGCCACCTGGCTCCCGGGAGCTCACCTGCTGTCAGCCCTGACCGCCCTCCCCAACCCCCCTCGCCTGCTCTCTCCAAGAGCACTTGGGGGTAGGAAGCCCATTAGCAGCCATTAGAGGCTCGGCAGCCACTGCAGTGGATCTTTAAATAAATTTCCTGGGAAGCCTTATGGAGCACAAGATGAAGAACAGCCGCTCTGCCGCCCCTCTCACAGGTGGCTTAAAAAGCTCCCTTCAACCACAGTACCTCAGGGGCAGGGGCAGAGGCCTCCCCACGCAGGGACAGCCGCCGGAACATTCTCACTGGAGGAGGTTGCCCAACGACTCAGGTGTCGGTCGAGCACAGAATGTGGATCTTCCTTCTTTCTTTGGTGTTCCATTTGCTTCCACTCAGCCCTTTTCTAGGTGTGCCCTGCTTGATGCAGGAAGAGGACCTCAAGTCACACACAGGACCACCCCCGTGTTTTCATTGGGACACTCTGAGTTGGGTAACTTCTGCCACAGCCATTTCCTTCAAAGGAAGATGACAGACGCCTGCTGGCTATGAAGACACTGCTTTGATGATGGGGAATCATGTGGCAGGAAGGGGTTTGTTCATGGAAAGTGACTGTCCTTTGGTGTTAATACATAAAAAGATGCTAAAATCACTGCTTTGGGAACAGAGTACTAATGACAACACATCTAATAGTTTTGATCAGTATTCTAACTTTATAACTTGTTCATAATGTTCCTTATCCAGATGACTGATAGTAACCTTAAATTCCTTACCGTTTTCTCTCCTCCCCCTCCCCAGTGTGCAGATACACATGCAGTGGGTGCACTGCGTACTGCAGTGGAGTGTGGATGGGCAATGAGTTTGTGGACAATGCAAAACTTGTTCTTCTTCATTACGAGAAGCAAGAAGCAAAGGATTCCCAAGCTTAGATCACACGAGGGAACTCTTTTTGGCTCCCAGCAACCGTGTCCTTCAGTTCTCAAAACATGGGGACTAAAGTAAACCTAGACTCAGTGAATGGCTTTGCTGAGAAGACAAAGAAATTAGGTTTTTCCTAAAGATTTTCTTAAACTGGTCAGATTTGCTTCTTCTGATCCAGGCATGTTAAAGGCAGTAGAAGAAATTCAGTCTTGAGAATTACGACTTTAAACAAAGACCAGAAAGACTTGAGTCTATTTTTAAACCCTTCTCATCTTCTCTAGTAGCCAAGTGCAACGTAATTTGAATTTGTTTCCTGTGAATGTGGCTAACTTGATTTAGCAATCTCCTTCATACTCGATCTCTAATATTAAGCATCTACAAGATTTTCTTTTAACCAGTTTCCACATAGAATTTTCTGTGTAGAGCTACCCTGAGGCCCGTGCTCAGGGAAAGCTGATGACATTGAGATAGAACTGTTGTTGTTTCCCTAATGGCTCTTAAAAAACAAAAACAGCAGTGGAAAAAAAAATACCAGGGCACTAGTCAGGTGTGATTGTTGGCTGACACTTCACTCGGGCTGCCCAGGGTTCCCCAGGAATTATGAACCGCAGTGGTGTCCCCGGTAGTAAATAAAGCAAGATACAGTCATTTTAATGTTCATCTGATTGATTCACCTCTCTTCTCCGTAAGTTTTTAGTAGCACGAAGCTTGTTCCCAGTGAAAGGTCAGCTTGGAAATAAGCATAAAGTTATTTACAGGAACTGAGGCAGAAAGTGAGCTTTCATGCATTTTTTTAAATGTCTGTGTTCTGCAGAAGAAAACGAACAGTGTCATCCGTTGAAAGAAAAACAAGTGGCTACCTCATATGAAAGCCAAATAAATACACACCACACCAGAAGAGAGTGCCACTCACTCTAAAACTGAAACTCTCCAAGGCCTGCTTCCCTGATTCTGAAGATGTAAAACATGCAACTGTGAATCAAGGTCCTAAGAAAAGAGGCAGACATTGTAGGAAAGGAGGGAGGGGGTGGGGGGAGAGGAGAAGACGGAGCTGGGGGGCAGGGTAACCGGGCGGGTTTTCCTTTCAGTGTGAGATGCTAACTAGACATTCGTGGTAGCTACAGGACCAACAGCACCTTTCAATGTGTAATTTCTTGTCAGTTATGGAAATGGGATTCAGCTCATGCATATGTAACTGTGGATGTATGACGTGCACGTGTAACTGTATCTGCCGAGCAAACCGGCCCATCCGTGAGGAAAACACAGAGAAGAACCATGGTGGTGAGGAGGAGAGAAGTGGGACTTACACTGAGCTTTGGCCTTCCTAGAGCAAACCGCGAGGACAGACTTCTTCCTGTGCTGGGCAAGGGAACGGTGGGCTGTGCTGTGCCATGGCGTCCGGGCAGTGTGGACTTTACAGTGGGCTGTGCTGTGCTGTGGTGTCAGGCGGTGAGGACTTTGCAGGGGGCTGTGCTGTGGTGTCAGGCAGTGGGATGGCCTAGTCCTCACGCAGGACTTTGCAGGGGGCTGTGCTGTGGTGTCCAGCCAGCAAGATGACCCGGTCCTCATGCAGGACTTACTTTGTGTCATGTTGGTCCTTGATTAATAGCATTAATAGGACCACAGCTCTGTCAATGGCAGGTCACTTCATCAAAACTACTTATTCCCCAGCGTGTGCATGGCTCCAGGCTGGGAAGGGGTGGTCTCTGGTTCATTTCACAGTAATCCTTAAGGTGTATAGTTGCTACTGCTATTGTGAAAATAACACACACACACACACACACACACACACACACACACACACACACACACACACACACACACACACACACACACACACACACACACACACACACACACACACACACACACACACACACACACACACACACACACACACACACACACACACACACCCTAATACCCAAGAAGTAACAGAAAGCTATAAGAAACTTGACCTGTACAAGGTCTGCTGAAATCAGGACACTGTGACAAGAGACAGGGAGGAGATTCTCCAAGGCTCTGTAGCTGAAGCCAGGACAATGCTATTCACCCAAGCACTGAAGTCAGAGAGACCTAGTTTATGAGACACGTGTGTTTACTACTGCTTCCCAGCCCCAGCCCCGGGCACCAGGGAGAGAATCCTGTCCCTGAATGGCAGGCGTTCTGACTGAGGGGTCAGCCAGCATCCGAGCAGAGCCAGGTGCTGTCATTCCTCTAGAGGTGACAGAGAACATGCCTCTTTCCAGGAAAATTGTAAGAAAAGCTGACCTTTAAGGAACTGCTAGTTACTTATCTTTTTATCTTTTAGTTAGCTTCTCTTCTTAGCCCCAAAATGCCAAAATTGTGACCACAGCTTAAATAATTAAAAATTACAAAAAAATGCTGCCACCTCGTAGCTGAGCAAAATTAATAAAATTCATATCACTAAGTAAAAGTATAGTCCTAAGGGCTACCTCCTAGGCCCAGGTGTGAAGATTTGGTGAGATAATACATAGCAATTGGGGTGGAGCAGTTGATACCTGGCAAATCCTCAGTAAATATGCACTGTTACCACCCCTGCTGTGCTCAGGACCCAGTGCCCAGCGCCACGGGAAGGAACTGTGGCTGCTTACCCCCTAGTACGTGACTGAGCTGCCAAAGAGCAAACAGAAGTCAGTAGTACTTACGCTTTTCCATGTTAACGGCTTCCGTGCACCCCGCAGCTGGGAGAAGAAAGGCAGTGCTGGTTGAGAAGCAGGAGTGTGCCCTTCACATCCTACCACAATATGGCAAATAAGCCGAAGGAATCCAGTTAGGACATTTCCACGTGTCAAATGGAATCTGGTGAAAAGAAGTGTACATTAATTGATGTAAGCAAAGTGTCTTTGACTCATAATGTTTGGACAAGGGTTTGGCTGGATTCAAATATATAAAAAGCCACAATCTTCTAAGCAAGTAAATAATTCCAGAATCTTAAAGTTCTCATTGATGTTGTAATAGAGAACATTAGGATCAGGGACATTTGCTGTTGTGCCTTAATACATTTAACAAATACATGTCATTTTATTTAAGGGTTGAAGATTATAGCAGACACTGGGGTACAATGAGAAATAAGAGATGCTGGTTTTGCTCACTTGAAACTTGTGAGAAAGATAATTTTAAAATTTAGTTGTAATGAGGGGTATAAAGGAAAAAATAGAGTCCTGTATCCTGCCACTTCCCACCGAGACAATCCTGAGTGCTAGAAGTATTTGAAGAGTTACAGAGATCTACTTCAATGATGATGAACTGTCAGGCCCTACACAAGCAGGAAGAGAGGTATCACCATGTGCACCCATAAGCTGCTGTCGGCTAACTACGCCTCTGCTTTCTATTACATAGACATACAAGGTATGTTCTCTCACAGGAAAGCACATTTCCCATTTTTTTAACACTCTGTGAGGTTTTGGTTTGGGGCCCAGTGGCCTGGTGGAGGGGGGGGGACAGAGGGGGCGAATGGGGTGGGGGCGGGGCACTGCAAGGGTCTGGGAAAAGCAGCCTGTGAAAGCAGCCTGTACATAAGACAATAATAATGGGGACACACATGATACGAAATGTGACGTTGCATTCATACCTATTTATCTACCTTCTCCAGATTCAATGAAACTGAACTCGAACACAGAGTCTAATCAACTAAGAGAGGAGCATATTAATTTCACATTAATAGAACCACGTAGTATTGTCATGGATCTCCTGTAATTTTTCCAAATGCTCAGTACTGAAATAAAAAATGTTTTCCTTTAATAGGAAGCATTTTATTAACCATCTAGTAAATTCTGTTCTCATTCTTTCAGAATTCTGAAAGCAGTATCAGTTTCACAGAGGTTAATCATTAACTATGAAATGTGTTGGGTGCATTGAATGAAAGTTATCAAAAATATCTTTGTGCAAGGAAGCCCAGTTTTGTTTTATTTATATTGATATCTAATATATTTTTATATTTTATTTGTTCCTATATCTCTCAGCTGATCGTATATAGAAGGAATTCACTGTATGTTATCAAATCACACAGCCATATTTCAATTTTTTTCTCTAACATTTCTTCCAGTGGGACCACAGAGTAGAAATAGATTTTCCTCTTTGTGATGCTATAGTTGTGAACTGCGGTTACTAGGAAAGCACACTACCGCTTGAGCCATGCTCCCAACCCCCTTTGCCCTCCTCACAGCTCACCCACACCAAGCTGTGCCGCTTGTGCTGGGAGAGGTGTGACTGAGGGCATGATCGGTGGCATCTCAGGCCAGGCCTGCTGAGCAGAGCTCCCCCTGTGGGGAGAGCTTTCTGGAATGAAGTCTTTTCCCCTTCCCGTGTGGCTGTAAACACTGCCTCCACCGCCCTGCACGGGCCTCCAGAGGAGCAGCTTCCAGGAAAGGAGGCTGAGGTGGAACAGAGGTCCCGCTCATTTTCATGGCCTTGTACAGAAGCCGTGCATGGGAGCCGGATTCGAAGCCCGCAGCTGTGCCAAGATCCAGATGTGCTTTTATTCTAAACTTCCCTCCAGATGTCTAGTTACACCGCAGAAGCGCCGTAGAGACGGCTGGTCACCTAGGTATATTCAAATACAAAATGTATCCCCTATTAACCTTATTTTCAAATTTACTCATTGGCTAATTTCCTCAGCTCCCAATAGGCAGCAAATGACTTGGCCCTGACTGAAGATGTCTAGTTGGCCTTGGTGGGAGACTTCAGCAGAGATTGCTGCGTTGGCAGCTCCCTTCTCGGTGACGACCGTGTCCTGCAAGCCCCAAGGGGAAATGGCTCTGCCTGGCAGTCCTCTGGTAGGAAGCCCGGCGGCAGCAGAGCCCGGCGGCTCTGTTAACTGAGCGGTCCTGGAGATGGCTCCGTGGGGTGAGAGCATGCTTTCCTCGTGAGCCCTCACCGTACGCTCCTTTCCATTCAAACAGCAGAGGGGGAGCTTGGCGCCGCTCAGGCCGCCCGACCCTTGTCCTCACTTCAGGCTGAACCTTTCCTGAGGGTGAAGGAACAGTGGGTCTAATGGTGAGGCGTCTGCTTCGAGGGGACCACCCTGCCCTGCTGCCCACCTCCCCGCCCTGCTGCCCACCTCCCCGCCCCGCCGCCCACCTCCCCTCCACCGCCATGTGTTCCCCACACCCTTGCCTTTGCAGACAAGCGCCGTCCCTGTGCGCCAGGTGCCACCCACCACCTGCCGTGCCCACGTGGCCTTCAAGGCCTGGCCTGCTCTCTGCTCACCTCACACGTGGTACAAGAGCCACATTTTTCTTGCTCATTCTGGGGCTTGAAATCTGGGCCTGGGGCTGCTGTCCCTGGGCTTTTGTGTGCAAGGCTAGTGCTCTACCACTGTGCCACAGTTTTCCTTCTAGCTTTTTGGTGATTAATGGGACATAAGAGTCTCATGGATGCTCCTGCCTGGTCTGGCTCTGAACTGTGATCCTCAGGCCTCAGCCTCCTGAGAAGCTGGGATGACAGGCGTGAGCCACCAGCACCCAGTTCTCCCATATATTTTAATTTATCTCTAGATTATTTTTAATTCTTAATGCGGTGTAAATGCTGCCAACATTGTTATAGAGTCCTTATGGAGTAATGACAAGGAAAGTCTGTACCTGTTCAGTACGGATGCATTTCTCGTTCAGATGGTTTCTACCTGGGCTGTCTGAGTTTGCAGATGTGGAGCCTGTGATACTGAGGGCTGACTTGTTTTCTCTATTGTTCCATTAGCTGCTGTGATTTTCTCTCACAAAATGTCACATCTTCGTTTCTATAAAGTTTATCCTTCCCACTTGACTCCAGAAGCCTAGCGGCAGCTTTCTCTAGCTTTCTCTGGCCCGCGTGTTCCCGGAGCCCTTGCCCAGTGTGGAGCTGGTGGCGTGGCGACAGCTTGTGAGTCAGCGCGTGAGCACAGGGCTCCGGTGTACGGGAAGCCTTTTTCCCAGGTTCCCATGGAGGATCCTCCCTGAAGTGCTCTGCATGGGTTAGAAATCTCTGTGAGGCAGGACCACCAGGAGCTTTTCCCCTCAATCCAACTCCGCCCTAGGGAGTTAGAACTGGAACACAAACCCTTTGTTTCCCCACACGTGGCTGTCCCAGGAAGCATGCTTTCCCCGCGCTTACCTCTGCAGCCTCAGCTCGTGGCTGAGCTCACCTGGTAGAGAAGAAGCCCGTCTGGGGAACACAGCCTGGTGAGATGGTGTTCTAGCTGGAGGGGCCTGACTCCATGCCTTTCGCTTAGCCGTTAGCCACATGCCAGGGCTGCAGGAGTCATGAACAACACGCTGCCCGTGCCAGAGAGAGCAGGCGGCGAGTACCTGCACACGTGGATGGAGTGAGGGTGTGCAAGGCCTCTCCCCTCCCCCTGCAGCCCGGCCCAGGAGAGAACGCACACAGCCACACCGCCCTCTGAGAAGTGGATGCTGGCCTGCGCGGGGCAGAGACGTCCTCTGGCTGCAGGGACACTGATAGGAGATGTCACCTCTGCCTCCTCCTCCTCTAATGGTCTAAGAGGCTGGACTTGAGACAGGTGGTCTCCACACTTCTCAGCCCAAGGACTTCATAGCCCCGGGGTCACTCTGTACAGAACGAAGTTCTTCTGCCTGAATGACCACAAGGAATCTGGCCAGAGCTGGTCTATGACTCGGCCGCCCCTCCCTTTGTGGCTGCGCCCACAGACCTGCATACAGCAGGGTCTTGGCAGACTTTCAGGCTTTCTGCAAATCCAGCCGTGAGCAGGAAACTTTGAGCAGATCCTAGAAGAAATACACAGAGTTTCCTCCTCTTCACTGGGAGTCATGGCTCAGGTTGGAGAGTTGCCTGCCACTCAAGAGGCTCAGGCACGGCTGGTCCTATTTCTGGGGAGATGAGATCAGCCGCACGGTCTCCCAGGCCAGCCCCTCACGTGCATGGGGTCACCGCACACAGAAACGGGGGCTGGACACCTCAGTGCCTGGCTTTCCTGTCTTTCCTTTTCAGTCCCTTCTGTTTGTTTTTCCAAGAGTGTCTCACTGCAGTGAGACTGCCAGGCACCAGAGACCCTTCACAGTTACACGGAAGTGCCGGGGATTCCTGGGACCCAGGAGAGACAGCGGGAGGCTGAAATCTAGAGGCAAAAGACATAATATATGCTTCTTTGGTGATTTTGGCACAGGGTACCAACCTACCTGCCTATTAAGTGCCTTTTGGCCCCTAGCTACCAATACACGCTGGACAAATCTACTTCTTTCCTTCCTGCTAACAGGAAGGGCCATGAAGGCCTCCCTTGCACCAGCTAGTCAACCCGTTATTGAACCAGTATCAACTGATTCCTGTATACCAACGGAAACACTGTAATGAATACACCCGACGTCCAGGAAGGTCTGGTGAGCTCCGTTCCAGGCTGGGGTCCTGGGCTCCCCTACACTTGGAGTCCTCTTGGCTGCCCTGTGGCCCTGGGAGCCCCGCTGCGGGGACCGACCACCTGTCCTCCCTCTCCACACACACATTGTCCTGGGAGGTGATCAGCACCTGAGCTCAGCCCCCTGACTCTGCTGCCCTCACACCTGTAGTTCTTCATTCCACAGGAAACTGGCTTCCTCCCAGAAGGCTGCCTGCACCACTTTCCAATCTCATAGATTCAAGCTCACAGCACTTGCCCTAGAATTACTAAGGAGAGCAAGACACTAGCTTTTGAGCAATTTGGAGGCAGGAACTAAGTAAACGCGAGCTCTTTGTAATTAGCTTTGCTTCCTTCTCCTGTTTCTCCTGCGTCTCCAAGGACCCAGATCCTCCAGACCAGTGGTTTGCAAACCCCGCTGATCATGGTCGCCAGAGACCCTTTACTATTCGAGTTCCTGGTCCCTGCTAGGCTGAAATTCTAATTCAGAAGACTGGAGGAGGGAGGAATGAGGACAAAGAAGAGAAAGAAGATGGAAATTGCTCACCCTGGCACCTTGCTCCACAGCTCTCCACAAACGTGATTTATTTTTATTACTCATTACAAACAGTTAATGATATAATAATTATCCAAAATCAATTAGATACAGGGTAGAATCAAAGTGCTTAAGGGGCCGGAAGGGAGGCTTATAAAAGAGGCGTGTAAACAGAGGAGGCAAGTGTCCCCCAGGCAGGTATGATCTAGAGATGTGCGGGTTTCTGAGCACCCTCAGTGCCATGAGTGTGTGCAGACGACCCCTGACCCTCGGGTCTGCAGAGGGCGCTGGGCCGCGGTCTCCATCCTGTCGCACCATCCTGTTGACCCCGCAGCAACTCTGGGCACATAAGTTCTGAGCACATAGGGTCTGCCTGGGGCTGTGTGTGGTGCGGGGGATGCCGCAGCGCACACGGCAGAGCCTGTCTGCTCATGGAACGTGTTTTACGCTCTCCCACATGACATCATTGTAAGTTGTAACTGAGGTGATGGAAACAAGCAAGGTTCTGTGCTCAGGGACGGGGTGAGTCCAAGCAAGAGCCAAGCGGGGATGTCCACAGCAGAGCAGGGGGAGGTGGGCTGCTTTCCTGACTTGTTTCTTGACACATTCTGTTCCCCCACACTTCAAGATTCAGAAGATTGCTATGTGTTTGTTACAGATCTACCTTTCATAGTGTTTTCTGTCTTTGTTCAACAAATCTTTGTTAAGAAATCACTCCTAGATACTGCCAGGGTGCTGGAGTCTGGGCATTTCAAGTATCTTCCCTCCAGAAGCATGGTGGCTGGGTCGTAGCCCGCCGTGGTTCATGGTTGTATGTGCTTGCTTGCCTTCCCTACTAGAGAGTCTTGTATACGTACGACTTCGTTTTGCATCTGCTGCGTCACGGGCCCAGTGCCTTATAATTGTAGGTTTAACAAGTGTCGGTTTTATTACGTCAAATGACAGTTCTTAGCCATCAAAATCATTTCTTGCTATAATACAGGTGGTTGTGGAAGGCTTTGATCTATTAAATAAGAGAATAGAGATTTCTTTTAAATGAATTGGAGTCACCTGGTAAAAGGCATTGTCCGGGACCAAATTATTTCTTTGTTCTTTTTCGGGCCTCATTATAAGTTCTGTTGTTCCTTGACTGCAAAACGTGTTTCTAACTACTGAATGTCCTTGGCTTTCTCTCTGAGGGCACGGACGGGGTGGTGTTTCTGATTGCTTCTCCGTGCACTTTGTCTTGGTGCCATCCTCCAGGCTGAATGTCGCCGTAGCATGACCAGCCCTGGGTGAGTTCTGTCCAAGGCAGCCTTGGGCTGCAGCAGTAACCCAGTGATGGAATTCGCAAGACTAGCCTTATGCCCATGCCTTTGTGACTTTCATATTAGAAAAACATTCCTCCTTGTTCGCTTCATATTCACTTTCCTTTGTAATGCCCTCCTCTTACCTGGCTGTTTTCCTGAGTTCTTTCCTCAGTGCCCTCCGCTGGCCTCTCCCCTCTCCCGTTCCCTTCTCCACCTGTTGCAGAGCACAGTCAACAGCCCCGGTGTCCTCATGCCTTGCCGAGTGGCTCGAGCCCTCCCCTGAGGAGGACACCCTCAGGGCTGCCGTCACCCGGGGGAGCTCGGCAAAGACAAGGGTTCTCCTGGTGGGGTGCTCACGGCTCCCTGTCATGGTAGAGCCTGCTGTTTGGTGAAATTTCAGATTCTACGTGGTTATTGTCAGTAATATTTCAGGCTTCCACAGCCATGCAGCCGTAGAAATGGGGCGGGGTCTGGGGAGGCAAGTGTTCCAGGCAGAATAATAGGAACAGACGGGTTGGTTGGCGTGAGTTGGACTGAAAATGGAGGGAGTGAGAAGGCATGAGAGCTGAGCACATGAGGGTCAAATGGTGGCTCCGGTGCGGCCCATGTGGCGTCCTCTCGGGAAATGGCTACAGGACTCAGTTTGGATTATCTCTTGCCCCGTGGCAAAGTCTGAGGAACGGTCTGGGTTTTCCCCAGAAGGTGCAACTCCCTTGCATTCTTGCATTCTCTAGGTGTTTGTAATGCTCTCTCTCCTGGATGAATGAAGCTGCCTCCAGTCCTGGGCTCCGTGGAGCTCACCAGTGTCTAAGGCTCCACCACCCCTCGGCTGATGGGGCGGCTGTGCTAAGCCCAGCCTGCGAGTCCTCGGGTTCCTGTAACCGAACTTACCCCCCAGTCCTCAGCATGCAGCTCAAATGCAAACCACAGAGACAGTGTCACCTTTGTGCAAACGACAGGGTGAGGAAGAATTAGGAGCGGAGGGAAAGCCGTTTGGTGAGCCTGAGTGGCTCTGTCTAAAGTTGTACAAGAGCTTGGCAGCAAACCTGCCGTGGGGAACATTGTCGGGCTCAGAATCTCCACTGGACACAATGAGGCTCTCCTGGTAAAATGAGTTAATATGTCTGGAGATGCAAGGAAAGAACTTGAAACTGTAGACCCAGAGAAGCTAATGGTCTGAAATAAAACAATGTGGGACAGCGAAATTCTCATGTAAACTTTGGCACAGTACATTTCCTTTGGAACACCATGATTAAATGTCATTGAAAAGAAAGCACAAAGTGCTTTTCTTTTTAAAGACTTTTCTATTGTGTTCTATTCTCTTCCTCCTTCCCATTTATCTTCTAGGGAAAAAAAAAGTGCTTGTTTTTGCACTGCAAAATGCAAGTTGAATTCTGACTTCACACAAGATGAGGCCAAACCTATTTTTGCCTATTGCTCTCTGATTTTCCATGACTCAAATACACAGTGGGTGCCGTGCCGTGCCGAGGACAAACCCGCAGAGAGGAATTGCAGCGGCTGTGCTCAGCAGCTGGCCGGGTGGCTTTCACACTTTCCCTCTTGCTTCTCCTTTTCCTTCTCTCTCGGATAATACTCACCATGAGAGCAGAGGCACTTGTCTACCACAGGAACGATGAGTGTATTGCTGAGACTCGTATTCCACGAGGAGCACTGGCCAGTGAAGAGGGGTAGACGGAGTGGAAGGCCAGAAGCTGCCAGCTGCCCGGGCAGCCGGGCTAAGGGACAGGACAGACTTGGGGGCAGTCTCCTCAGTGCTGTGATGGCTAGCCATCCCACCTGCTCCCTAGGTCCCAGAAACCACGGTGGTCTCAGGATGCGTGCTGTGGGTGATACCTGAGGTAAACGGAGGCACGTGCCTGACCGCTCAGGCTCTTAGTCTGGCCCCAGGACAGCAGTGGCTGGGCCCTGGCTGTGGGGAACCCACCCCCACGCTGCCACCAGAGAACAGCAGGAACAGCAGGCCCCCCGCCCTCCCTGTGCATGCCACTTCCTCCTGCCCTCAGGCGACACCCACTGAGCAGAAACCACGGCTGCCACTCTCTCCTGGGAAGCCTGAGCCCGTTCCCCGGGTGTCGCTCCTTGTCCGGGCTGTCCAGGCTGTCCCGAGCCTCCCTGTGCCATTGCTGTCATGGCTTTGGCCCTGTTGAGTGCCTGTGCCCTGCACTACAGCAGCTTCTGAGAACGCTTCCATCTCCACCTTCCGAAATCCCGGCCGTCACTGCTGTGTTCGGCTTTCCAGGGGGTAGACTGCTTCCCTCTGGCCTTCCCTCCGTGCAGCACGGGAATCTGCCTCACAACAAGCATTCACAAGTACTAGAGTAAGACAGCTCTTGGCAGGTGGGCAGTAAGAACTCACTAGGAATCAGATGGTCTTCCTCAGAGTGGCAGGTGGCTGGAGACGGAGGCCCCTCGGCCTCATGGGAAGATTTGTGTCGACTATTTCTTCCACTTTGGATTGGACGTCCCAAGCTGAGGGCTCTGAATTTCCAGGATGTGTTAGTGTGAGAATCAATCGCTCCTGTTCTTCTCCAAGGGCTTTCTGTTTTTAATTATGGAGGAGAGGCCCAACACGTGTCTCTGGAGAGGTTATGGGTCTGCGGCATCTTACTAAGACACTCGCTTTCTTGTCTTTTTATGTGCTCCTCTAGTAGAAGTGCCGTTTCCTTTTCAGGGCCTGTTTTTAGCAACTTGATGTCAGCTCTTTCAGTTCTCACAGCAGGGAAATCCAGTGGATTCCCAACTGCGATTTGAAGGACCTCAGTGGAGTTAAAGAGGTCAAACCATGGGGGAGGAAAATGCTCGCTGGCTTGGGCATACAAGCACTCCCGCACCCAGCTGTGTGCAGAGACAAATCGCAGCTCTGTATGGACTCATCGACGCCTGTCATAAAGCGATGGATTTGCTAGGAACAGGTAAAGGTCAATAGGAGAAAAAAAAACTTTTCTTTTTACTGCCAAAAGTAATAAAGAGGAAGAAAAAGGCACCTGTGACACTAGGCAACAGGGAGGAAAAAACGTATGTTACTAAATGATACTGAGAAATTTTAAACACAAACAGTAAGAAAGAAAGATCTGCTGGCGAGGTGAACGCAGGCAGCACAGAGATGGCCTCGGGGTGGCGGATTCTTCTCCCCTCAGCCCCCACACCCCTTCTCTCTGACTCTGACGTCGTTTCTTTGATGGAGAAAATGATACAGGCAGCCAAAAGATAAAATTCATTAGTTCTTTCCTGTTCGGAGCTTGAAGCTGATTGGTCGGAAGCCATTTCCACAGGTGACCGTAGCTGAACAAGCGATTACATCCGGTCTGAACACTTTGAAATACCTTCAGTTGTCAAGATCAAGTGAGGTGCTGTTCTAAATAGGCTTCTTGTATCCATAGGTTTCTGATCCTCTGTATACTTCTGGAAATTTCCACAGAAGCTACCCATGCTGATGATCTCTCTTTAAAGTTCCCTGCACAGGACTTTCCCATCTCCCCATGTTCATTTGGACATGAAACCCAACAAAAGCCTACCTGAGTGCGATCCCCCAGCATTTCTCAGTGTCCTGTCTCCAGTGCCCTTTCTAGGTGCTGATGTTCCTTTCCCTTGTTTATAGGAGGAAGGGAGAGGCGGACACGACACCTTCCACTTGGTATTTGAATCAGGAATTGGAGCCTCTCTGTATCCCTCAAAGGGATAGAGAGAGAAAAGGAGGAAAACGTGGAAGTGGATGTTGTCCGTGCCGCACAGGACAGTAAAGACCGCTGGACGCTGGGAGCTGGTACTTCACGCCTACAATCCCAGCTACTCAGCAGGCTGAGATCTGAGCACCGCAGCTCAAAGGCAGCCAGGCAGGAAACACAAGGAGACTCTTATCTCCAATACACCAGCTACTCAGATAAAGCCAGAAGGGGCGCTGTGGCTCAAGTGGTAGAGCACTAGCCTTGACTATAAAGAGGCTCAGGGACAGAGTCCGGGCCCTGAGTTAAAGCCCCAGGACCAGCAAAAAACAAACAATAACAACAACAACAAAACCAAACTGCTGAAGCAGCCTTCTGCCCTGCAGCTTCTGGGGCCGCTGCCCTCCCCTCCTCCTCTCCTCAGTCGAGCTGGCCAGCTGGCACTGTGGGGAAGAACAGGACGCCACCTTGCTTTCCTGTGGTTGGCCTCTCTTCTTGCCTTCACACCCGCCAGCTTGACCTCACACCTAGACGTGGCTCTGCCTGGAGGGACGAGGAGTCAGCTCCCTCCTGCCCACCCTTCTTCCTCCGGATCTCCCGCTGCCCAAACCTCCTCCCTCCCAGTCCTGACTCTCGATGCTCCCCACCTGCCCCATCCTGCCCCTTGTCTCCCTTCGCTCTTTGTGGGACTCACAACCACAGTCATACTTCAGCCCATGTCTCCGTGTGTCTCTGCCCACTCTATAAGTAGCCCAGAACCCTCTGCTGATTCCTCACGCTGGGTATCTGGCTAGCCAGGGGTGGTCTGCACTCAGAGGCCCCCAAACATCTCGCATCACGTACCCACACGTGAGTCCCCGCTCCCCCTGCCGCCTCCCCGACCGTGGAGCAGGGTCCTTCTCTTTTCCATGGCTCCGTCACTATCCAGTCACTGATCCAGCAATCTGGATCCGGCCCTGATTCCTTTCCCTGTGTGAGCAATCACGGACTTCGTGAGGTTTCTGGTTCCTGATTTCTTCCTCAGTGACCGCGGAGGAAGCAGGCTTATAGGGTCAAATCCAGTCTGCAGTGGCACTGTCCTGTACTGGAGACACAAAATGATCTGCCTAACTTTTGTTGGAGGACTGCCAGGCTGTAATAACAGTGAAACTCTCGGAACGAGGCCGTGGTGCAGTGCCGAGGTGGAGCTGTGGCCAGGCACATGTGCTGAGGACTGGACCCTGATAGCCACGGAAAAGCCAGAGGCTCCGAGGCCCCAGTAGGGTATGACGGGTGCAGAGGCCATGGGTCAGGAAGGGTGGTTGCCTCCACACTCAACTGGCGGGCATAAGGCAGGTTCAGTGAAGAAATGAATTCTGGGGTTGGGGGCCAAACTCCTCATGGCACTGGTCCTGCTGAACTGAGCTCTCAGATTAAAGCACTCTACAAGGTTGAAGTTGGGTTTTTCCTTAGCTTAACTCTCCCATCCTGTGTCCAAAAGGCAAATGGATCCAACAGCAGCAATACTTCTGAAGCTGAGGAGATTCCTGCGTTGATTACGACTGTGTGCTTAGCACTCATCATCAAGCAGCATAACGTTCTTATTTACCCCACTATCTCATGTCTGTTTATGGCGGCGGGCAGTCTATTCCCACAGGGGACCCAAGGCGCTTTGTGACCCCTCCCTCCTTTCCTCCCCCTCCCTCTCCCTCTCTTTCTCTCCCCCCTCCCCCTCTGATGATGATGGTGATGATGAATCAATATTCATCATCACATTTACAGAAAAGAACTCTATAACATTCTGGTTTCAAGATTGGTTTTGAGGACAGCGCGTGTTCTGGAAAGCAGCTGTTCTCAGTGGGTAAGGAGGACTGCTTTGACAGGGAGGATTACCGTTGATTCACAGTTTGGGTGTGTTACAAGTTTTCATCTCCAATATAGGTGGGGGTTTTCCCTCCTCAAAGAATATGGCCGCACAGGAAGAGTTAGAGTCGGGCAGACGGAGGTGTGATTGCTGGGCTGAGCAGGTTAGGTGGAAGGGAGGGCAGGCGTGGCTGCAGGACATCACCTCACAGAGCAGCGAACTGCTGACCTAGGAGAGCTTTGTTGTCTCCTAGTTAGTGGCATTTGAATAATCAAAAAACATTTCCTATAAATGTATGACAAAGAGTGGGACTTGAACACCAAGTTGAAGAGTCTGCGCGCAGACGTCCTGGAAAGCAGAGGGGACTTTCCTATCTGCTCTTACAAGTTCTCACTTTCTGGTATAAAAGGCCTAAGCACCTGGAGTACAGCCTGCGGGGCTGTTTGTGGTGTGAGCCTCTTCGTGTTTCACAGAGCTAGCTTGGCAGGTTCCCCTCATGGGGAATGAGCCGGCGGGAGAGAGCCGGGCTCCCTGAGCCATGGCCTGTGCGGTTCATAGCTACAGCGGGGCAGAGAACACACACAGCGACGATCGGCACTGGCCCTGGAGACAGGTGCTATAAGGAAAATACTTCTTCAGAAGTTTCAAAAACACAATGGCCGCAGCACCAAGATCATCAAAGGGGCCGCTTGGCACTCAGGTGCTTTGCCAAACTGCCTTCGAGCTCTCCTCACATTCCTCTGTGATGGTGTTCAGGAGCCAGACATCCGGGCACCTCTGGACAGGCCGCCGCTGCCTCTGCCTCCGGGTGACTGGGTAGAAACCAGCTAGTGTGTTGCAGTGCTGGGCTGTCCACATGGACACCTCATGTGCAGACTGCCCTGGTGCTTTGGGGCAGAAGGGGTGGGATGTACCCCGAGCCTCCCTGGGTATCCTGTGTAGAACCTGGGAGGACAGAGGAAACCCTATTGAATTCTGCTACTGTGCGAGGACAGCCTTTCGTTTTGATTCATTAGTCCTTCTTTCATAAAGGATGTAGAAAAGCCACATTGGGAAATGCCGAGAGATAAACCAGAATAAATGTGTACACTAAGCCTTACTCCAGCCTTTCCATTTTAATCACTCCAGACAAAACATGCCGTGGTCTCATAAAAACTTAGAATGTAATTACTGGCTTTGTGACTTCTTTGTTTTAATTAGGACTTGTTTATTGCAATAATAGGACTATTCTTAAAGTCTCTTGAACAATAACAGCAAAAAAATACTGCGTATGAGAAGGTCACCAGACACTTAATTACTGGGGAAAAAATGGATTTCACAAAATATTGGAATCAGGTATTCAAAAGTTTTAGAACCCTGCTCTTCCCTCTCCCTCTCTCTCTCCCTCCCTCCTCCCTTTCTCCCTCCCCCTCCCTCCCCTTTCCCCTCCCTCTCCCCTCTTTCCATCAGTTTCACCCTCCTGGCCCCTCCTTGCTATCAGTTTTGCCCCTCCTTCCTCTCACAGACCTGCCCTCTCTGCCTCTAGTGGTACATGGCTAAGAATGGCTCCCCTAGAGGCCACCTTCCCCATCTCATTTCAGGTGCTCGTGAATATAACTGAGTCGGTCTTGCTTCAGTTGTAGATTACCCGAAGAGCATTTAAAAGTTCAGTTTGAGTCAGATGTCCAACTTGATCCAGTCTGTTGGAGGAGGGGAAATGTCATATTCTAGATTTTACTTAGAAATGTGCAGACTCTTGGAAAAATCAGTGGCAGACATGGTGAATGCAAGTTCACTGAACTCTCAATTACATACGTCCTATAGAGTCGATGTGGAAACACTAGAAAACAGACATGAGCAAAGTAAAAAGCAAAAATGCTTCTTCATCCCACCACTAGAAAACTTCAACATCTCAGTGTGTTCTCATAGATGTTCCATTTGCTTTAAACTATCTTTTTATTTCTGTATTCATCTGGATTATACTTAAGGACATGGTATAGTGATTAACAAGACAAGTCTCTCCCTAGAGCTTGTTTTATAACACAAGAGACACTTAAAATTTGGAAGCTAAGTAATAAAAGTTTTGGAAATTATAAGTACTAGAAATGAAATAGCCAAGAGCTTGTGATGAAAAACAGCAGGGAAAATGTTCTTTAGATGAGGCGGTCATGAAAAATGTCCACTAGAGCCACCTTTGGGTTGAGGTAAGGAGAAGGAGGAGGGGAAGTATACATGCTGGGCAGGGAACCATATACACAAAAGATGTGAAGCCAAATCATCACTCACGTGTTAAAACAAAGAAACAGCAAATGTGTTGTGCTGAGCTTGGTGGCAGAGATGACGGGTGTGGCGTGAGGTTCTCAGAGCGCAGTTGGAGGACACACAGCAGCTCGCGGAGCCTAGAGCAGACAGGAACCGCCCACAGGCGAGGAGTGGGGCAGGGAAGGAGCGTGGTGGGCAGGCCCTGCGTCCCACGCGCGCCCTTGCCAGCTCTGTGGCAGAGCCGAGCGCCACCGCCAACCAAAGGGCGGCGGTGTCTTCCGCTAGTTTCTGAACAGACGGAGCACGTTAGTGGCCGCCTTCAAACCCCAAATGAAGGATGTGAGCACGCCCTCTCTGACGTGTGGGTTTGCCGGCACTCACCCTGGGCGCCGCTTTGAGATGAGTCCCATTCTCACAGCGACAAGAGCCCTGCACATCCATGCCGTCTCTGTCTCTCCACGACCACTCAGCTCTCCTCAGCTCCCTTCCATAGCCCTGCAAATGGACAGAGATGGCAAAGCATCAGCTGTGTGTCGTATAAAGGAAACATGGTTCATGGCCACAAGTGGAGAAGCAGTGCACCGTGCACTGACTCATAGAAGGCCCCAGACCTGGGACTGCCCAGGCAGGCAGCCTTCCCTAACGAGGGCAGAGGGGACACGAATGAAGCAGGTCCACGTCTCCACAGACCTGGACCAATTACAAGAACCAAAGAGCCCAAGTCAGTAAAGCAAGGAAAGAAGAGGAGGGAAAGCATGAGCTTTCCCTCAGGGTGGACCGTGAGCTGGGGCCTTGCAGAGGCTTTCCAGCCCAGGCCTGTGCTCAAGGGGACAGAGAGCTGCTTGATTAATGACACTTAACGCATCCTGCATCCTGCCAAGAACAACACAGATTTCAGGAGAACTACCAGCACTATAGACATCACGCTTACTTTGGACTCCTTTAGATATATTTTGGGCAAAACTGAGTCATGGTTGAAGTATTTCATGCGCAAAGCAGTTAGGTTGCTGTTTTGTTCAGGCTTTGGTAGAATATTATGTTCTTTTCCGTGTTAAACACAGGGGTTGGTCTTGAACAGCCCCAGCCCTGGCCTTGCACGCCCGCAGCCATCGATGGTGACTAAGCGTTAGGCAGGAGGGTCACACCAGTGTGCGTTGCGCAGTGTCCTGCAGGGATGCTGTCCAAGAAGGAGACAGCATGCAAACTCAACTGGGAACTTTTCAATTGATGTAGACATTCCGTGCTTGCTGGATGAGGAGAGTATCAGAATGTCTGAGCTGTACTTGATTGTGAGAGAGTCTGAATTCCTTTCCTGCTTTCCCAGGTCTGGTGCTTCCTACAAAACCGTAATTCCACAGACATCTCTGCAGAGCAAGCATCGCACAGAACTATTGCTTTCTGCTTTGATTTCAGACATACTGGCAAATCCTTTTTTCTTGTTGTTCTAACATGTATGAAGAGCAATGCTTCTTATTATCAGTGCGCAGTAATTGGATAAGTGAATGGGTTTCACTGCGGGATTTCCAAATACTTACGTGTTTATGCTTTGAGCATGTCCCCCTTCCCCTCTATAGAAGAGTAGTATTTAAATAATGTTCTAGATTCTTTTTTTTTTAAGTCATCCCCTGCTACTAGCACTAACTATGCACATTTATCAAATGTACAGTTGATACTAAGTAGATAAGTGTGTGAACAAATTCCAATTTTACCAATGAGGAGATGGCATGGTTTTGCAATTTTCATTTTGTCTGTTTCTGGCCTGGCACATAGGCCAGCCAGGATGGCAGGGGGAAGGATCTGTCCGTCAAACTCAGGGTCAGGTCCACCTCCTGTGGGCAGCAATGGCTCTGCACCACGCCTGGAACGTTGCTGGGCCTCTGTGTGCCCCACTAAAGCCCGGAGGCCTGGCTGTGGAGGGGGATGACGCAGTCACGTTCACAGGAGAGATGGGAGCCACGCTTGAAACGGTCTGAGCACTCTCTGTAGGGCCACAGCCTCCCGTTCACCTTCACGAGGTTGCCTGTCACCCTCTCCAAGGTGATGCTGCCCTTACATACTCCCACCCTGTCCAGTGAGGTGCTGCGGGTGATGGGAAACCTGGGACATTTTCCAGGAGAAAGGGCTGGAAGTGCTAGCACTGAGCAGATGAGGACGCTGGATCCCTTTGTCTTCTTTGCAGTGGTGAGTGAGCGTCTGAGGCAAACTTCATCTTTTAGTTAATCTTCTACACGCCGGACATGAAAGCCAAGGGAGAGGGGAAAGCTAAGGCACCGAGCAATTTGGAATATGAGGTGTCTTGAGAGTTCTTACATGGATCCAGAATTCGTAGTGATCCAGCTCCTCTATCCGTCTCTGTCTTGGGTTTCATAAAAAAGAGCTGTTTGCTGACCAGTCTCATCTCGTTTCTCAGAGTCCAAATCTTAGAGAACAGTTTTCAGATGGATCACACATACTTTCTGTGACCCCATATCAGCAACTGAATCCTACCGCCGCCACCCCCACCCCCGGCCCTGCCAGCCCCACCTCCAGCCAGTACAACCCCCCCCTTCTTTTTCCCCCTGAGGGCGTGAAAGCACACATTTCTGAGATTTGTGCAGAAGAATGTGCCCTGACTCCTCTTCAGCTGCGTGCAGGGCGTGGAGGGCAGCGGAACAGAGCCTCACGCCCCTTCAGCTGGGGTCCTTCTGTTTCCCACGTTTTTCTGAGGAAGACGATGGTGCAAACAGTACCCTGGTGGGAGTGGTGAACGGCGGTGGGCTGGGCCTGACAGAGTCCTCACAAGCCACCAGCTTCTTACCATGCTCAACTGTTCAGTGGCTGAAAGAACACTGAAACATTCAGTCAACAAATAGACTATTAGTGTAAGCATATTAATATGCCTTGGGGTAGGTACTGAAAAGAACTTTCTGTCTCTCTCTGATCCACACACCACCACCAAAACCCAGAGCAAAACTACCACCGCCAGTGTAAATCTCCTTTTACTTCTTATACTCAAGGACGTATACAGTTCAGTGCTTACAGTCTGCCGGGCACTGCCCTGCTGCGTCCACTGAACGATGCAGCACACCACGTCCACCCAGCAGCCTCCTTCCACACCGGGGCGCGGGAATCCGACCTACGTGTGCTTACTGTGTCGCTGCAGCCCCGGCGCTGGCTTCAACCTCCCCATCTCCAGCCTCTCCCCGCCTCTCTCGGCCTCCCCCGGCCTCCCCCGGCCTCTCTCGGCCTCCCCCGGCCTCTCCGAGCCTCTCTCAGCCTCCCCCGGCCTCTCTCGGCCTCCCCTGGCCTCTCTTGGCCTCCCCCGGCCTCCCCCGGCCTCCCCCGGCCTCTCTCGGCCTCCCCTGGCATCCCCCAGCCTCTCCGAGCCTCTCTCAGCCTCCCCCGGCATCGCCCGGCCTCCCCCGGCCTCTCCGAGCCTCCCCCGGCCTCCCCCGGCCTCTCCGAGCCTCTCTCAGCCTCCCCTGGCATCCCCCGGCCTCCCCCGGCCTCTCCGAGCCTCCCCCGGCCTCCCCCGGCCTCTCCGAGCCTCTCTCAGCCTCCCCCGGCATCCCCCGGCCTCCCCCGGCCTCTCCCGGCCTCTCCGAGCCTCTCTCAGCCTCCCCCGGCATCCCCCGGCCTCCCCCGGCCTCCCCCGGCCTCCCCCGGCCTCTCCAAGCCTCCCCCGGCCTCTCCGAGCCTCTCTCAGCCTCCCCCGGCATCCCCCGGCCTCTCCAAGCCTCTCCCGGCCTCTCCGAGCCTCTCTCAGCCTCCCCCGGCCTCCCCCGGCCTCCCCCGGCCTCTCCGAGCCTCCCCCGGCCTCCCCCAGCCTCCCCCAGCCTCTCCGAGCCTCTCTCAGCCTCCCCCGGCCTCCCCCGGCCTCTCCGAGCCTCTCTCAGCCTCCCCCGGCCTCCCCCGGCCTCCCCCAGCCTCTCTGAGTCTCTCTCAGCCTCCCCCGGCCTCCCCCGGCCTCTCCAAGCCTCTCCCGGCCTCTCCGAGCCTCTCTCAGCCTCCCCCAGCCTCCCCCGGCCTCCCCCGGCCTCTCTCAGCCTCTCTCAGCCTCCCCCGGCCTCCCCCGGCCTCTCCGAGCCTCTCTCAGCCTCCCCCGGCCTCCCCCGGCCTCTCCCGGCCTCCAGAGCCCTGCGCCATATGCACGTGCCATCCCACCCACTCCTGCTCTGTCGTCTGGATGTCAGAATGTCTTCACTCGTAAGTCCCTCCAAGACTCTGCACGAGAGGATGCTCTGTGAGTGCTCAGGGCACAGGTGTTGTCGGGAGAACCACAGCGTGTTCTTCCCTGAAAAACGTGTAAATCTTGCATACTACAACTGGGGTGGCATAAAGATAAATACGTTCATTATCACAAATGAAAGCATGAATGCAGCTTAAAGGCTCACTGTTTTCTTCATCTTAAAATGAGCGGATCCCTGAGGTAAGATCGCTCATACCACGTGGGATCCCCCGCGCCCCTGCCCTAAGTCTCCCTTCTACCTGTGGTGGCTGGTGCCACCCCCCAGACAGGATGAACGCCACCCTCAGCGCCGATCTTCTGGGAGGAAAGTGGGGTGTTGCTGTGCGTACTAACAGAGAGAGAGCTGTCTTCCTCAGGTGGCCCTGCAAGTCGCGGTCAGACGTGGCACGCGACTCCCGGGCTCCACCACACAGGGCCGAGGGTGGCCTCTGGCGCTCGGGCCCAGGGTCATCCCCCGTGGAGCATGGCCTTCACAGTGGAAGTCTTCACTGCATTGTTTACCATACCTGTGGCCTAGAAAAAAAACCACTCCATCTTCAAACTTCAGTTTTTCTCATCTTCAAAATGGGGGGAATGGGTAGAAGTAATGGCAGCTGCTAGAGGGGTTGTGAAGAAAGCACACGTGAGCTTATCTGTCCACAGAGCCGCCACCAGCCCAGCTCGCAGGGAGTGACGCTGCTGTTCCCAGGCCTAAGGCCTGCGGCGGGGAGCCAGAGCTGGGCTGCCGGGGCAGAGCCGGGGCAGAACCGGGGCAGAGCCGGGGCAGAGCCAGGGGAGAGCCGGGGCAGAGCCGGGGGAGAGCCGGGGCAGAGCCGGGGCAGAACTGGTTTTGTCAAGGGGGTGGAAAATGAATCAAAGGAGCTAAGCTAGACCTAGGGAAAGACTGTGATTTTGTTCGTTCTTTGATAGGTGTTGGTTCTGAGCCCCTGCTCTTCCTGAGCCCAGGGGGCCAGGCGTTAGCAGCGTTGGGTGTGGTGCACGTGACCACAGCTGACACTGCTCTGTGTCAGCAGAGGAGAGCTGGAGCGCCTCGCTGCACACCCCGCACGCCGCCCTGAGCTGCAGCCGCCCTGAGCTGCAGCCGCCCTGAGCTGCAGCCGCCCTGAGCTGCAGCCGCCCTGAGCTGCAGCCGCCCTGAGCTGCAGCCGCCCTGAGCTGCAGCCGCCCTGAGCTGCAGCCGCCCTGAGCTGCAGCCGCCCTGAGCTGCAGCCGCCCTGAGCTGCAGCCGCCCTGAGCTGCAGCCGCCCTGAGCTGCAGCCGCCCTGAGCTGCAGCCGCCCTGAGCTGCAGCCGCCCCTCCCCGAGCCACGGCTCAGGCACATCCTTAGAACTCTCTTTGTTGTTTGTTTGTTTGGGTTTTTTTAACTGTATTTTTTTGTCTTTTCTTTTTTGGTACTGGGGATCGAACCCAGGACGTTGCACCTGCTAGGCAAGCGCCTCACCACTGAACTACATCCCAGCCCTCATTAGAACTCTTGGTTTAAGTAACCGAAGCCAAATCCGTATGAGTTCAAGCTCATGACTTTCTTATAAACATTCCATTTTCTGCGAGGAACGCAGAGTCACAGAGCTGACCTAGGGCTGGATTCAGCCTCTGCACCGGAAGTGCATGTCTCTCCTGTCTGTTCCTCTCTCTCTCCCTTCCTGGAGACGTACTTTCCTGTTGCTTTAATTGACACAAGTGAACTGAGGCTCCCAAGTTTTGGGAACCACTACACAGCCATCAGAAGAGAACCCGGCCTGCTTTCCCTAAGTCTGGAACCCCAGGTTGATTGATCCAGTTTGGGTCCAGTGCCTTCCCTGGTCACCCACCAGTGATTGTAAAAGACTGAAGCTTGTTTGCCAGTGTCTCACGTCACCATAACTGCACTCCTGCCAGGGTGGGAAAACGAGGCAGGGGCAGGGATGATGGACACAGGCGCTGATGAGCTGCATAGGACACACGCGGGTCCCTCCCAGCCCTGTCCTGCTTGCGTCCTGGCCGCTCTCAATTCCTCCTCATTTAACCTGAGAGCCCCAGGCCCCTTCACGTGAGTTTGGCCTTTGCCCAGGACCATTCCAACACACCATGTAGAAATGGCACAGAACCACACAGATCTCAGGAAAAGCCCAGGCCTAGTGCTTCACAGCTCTGTGGCCCACCAGCCAGCCCTTCCTCATCTGTAGAACAGTGGCCATGCCACCAACCGGGGTTCTCCGGAGATGATGGGATGTGGACCGCAGCCCACACCTGGCCCTTGGTCACACTGACCTCCTTCTCTTGGTTCAACCACCCATCTTTCTGAAGGACGACAAGTGGCTTCTAGTGAGGAAGGAAGAAAGAATTGCTAGAATTTTCTATCCAGGAAATGTTTCTGCTGTTTCTGAGCAAACATTAAGTATTTAGCGAGTTGAGACCACTGGGAAAGTCACAGGGTGGAGACAGATCAATGAAGATTTGACTTGCCCTCTTTTCTCCTTTTATAACTTTTTGGTGTGACTGGGTTGTCCCTAAGCCTTACTTGATATCGTAAGGTTCATAAAGCGCCATTCATTCAGTGAATAAACCGCGTAAGCACGCTGCTACTCGGGGCCCCTTGCAGAAGGTAGTAGGCCATACGTTTTCTGAGTTGTTTGAGAAAGCCTGGTGCTAAACTGTGCTGTACATTGTCTCCTTTCTGCCCACCATTAGCGGCCGTCACCCCATTGAGACCCAGACACAGACGTTGCCAAGTTCCTGTGGCACGCGGTATTAGGATGGATTTGGCTGTGAGCCTCGAACACCTGTGTAGTTCCATCTCTCAACACCTGGGTTTGTGTTACAAGACTTAGACACTGCCAACAGAAGCAATCTGTGCTCAGATTTGTTTGATAAATAGCAATCTCGTGGCTTCTGTCTGTCCACACAGCAAGCACCCAGGCACCCGGATCGCCAACAGAGCTCGAAGGGTTGTGGGAATGGCTGCGTGCACACAGGGCTGAACATGAGTGATGCATTTCCTGCCACCCAGCTCACAGTATGCCCAGACACAGAGCAGTGTAACAACACAGAGAAAACAAGGCTCGGGATGGCCAGCACGTCTCAGACCAGAGAACAGTGCTGACTATTAGAGGACAACAGGAGCGATCCAGGTTGAATCTGAAACAGGAGCTGGACATGTTGCGCTGTGTTTAGACATGCTGTGCGCCACTCACTGGAAGGTGCCTGGGGCTGTGTGTGTGCTGGTGTGGCCAGCCTGCTCTGGCGCAGGATAATTCCTTCACCCTCTGACCTGTGCACCAAGCCACGGGGACTCAGTGATCTCTGACCCGGTTGACCTGTCCCTCCAGAGGCATTTGGTGTCACCTGTTTGGGCTTCTAGAGTTCCTACCTGTGCCACTCTGGGATGCATGGGGCTGGTGTTTCACTGCGAAAGCCGGCAAGCATTTCAAAGCTATGATGCTCTTAATTAACGACTGCGCTGATCTCTCATGACTTATTTTTTTTCCTTTTTTTATTCCCTCAGCTCCAAGGCTCCTTGAAAAGAAAGCAGGCAATCAGCCTGTCTCCTGTCAGCAAGAGGCCCAATGGCTTTGTGGACAACTCCTTCCTGGATAGGAAGAGAATCTGTGCTGGGGAGAGCCTCCCTGCAGGGCAGGGCAGCCTCCACGTCAGTAACGGACCGAGTCAGCTCCTGGTGGGGGCCGTGCCCGGGAGCCAGGCACCCCTGCGAAAGGCCAGCACCCTGCCTCCACCGGCACACTCGCCCGGCAGCAGCCTGTTCAACACGGGCTTGAAGGAGGTGAAGAAGGAGCCAGGAGAGGCCCTGTCTTGCAGTAAGCACATGGATGGACAGATGGTCCAGGAGAGCGTCTTTCCTGACAGGTTCGGAGACGAGCCTGGGGAGCAGCTCATGGACCCGGAGCTGCAGGAGCTCTTCAACGAGCTGTCCAACATCTCTGTGCCACCCATGAGCGACCTGGACCTGGAGAACATGATCAACGCCACCATTAAGCAGGATGATCCGTTTCACCTTGACCTGAGCCAGCAAAGCCAGAGGAGCACGCCCAGGCCCTCCCTGCCCATGGAGAAGATAGTAATCAAAAGTGAATTCTCACCCGTCCTGACCCAGGGCCCCTCCAGCTCTCCTCAGCTGAGGCCCCCGTCGGCCGGCCCGGCCTTCTCCATGGCCAGCTCTGCCCTTTCCACTTCATCCCCAACCCCGGCCGCCCCTCAGGGTCAGGCCCAGGCCCAGGCCCAGACGGCGCCCGGAGTGAGCCGGGCCCTGCCGGGCTGGCAGGAGGTGTCCCATGCCCAGCAGCTCAAGCAGATCGCAGCCAGCCGCCAGCAGCAGGCCCGGACGCAGCAGCACCCGCCAGCCCCGTGGCCGGCCCTGCCCTCGTCCGCCGGGCCATCCCCAGCCGCGTTTGGGCAGGAGAAGATCCCCAGCCCTGCCTTTGGCCAGCAGCCATTCAGCCCGCGAGGCTCACCCATCCCTGGGGTAGGTGGGAGCAGCAACCAGCCAAAAGTCATGGCTAGCTACATGTACAAAGCCGGCCCCGCGGCCCCGGGGGCCGCCCTGGACGCACTGCTGCAGCAGAAGCCTCCAGAGCTCAGCCGGAGCTTCCTCAACAGCTCACACCAAGCCTTGGAGCCCCGGCCGGGCAACACCAAGCCTCTGTTCCATTTTGGCTCAGATCAAGCAAACCAGCAGTTGCCTTCTGTGTTGCCTTCCCAGAGCAAGCCTTCACTCCTACACTACACACAGCAGCAGCCGCAGCAGAACTCACTTGTAAATCAGCAGCAGCCGCCGCCGCCGCCAGCACCCCAGGCCAGCCATCCTCTGTCAAGCCAGCCGCTGCTGAGGTCACCCCTGCCACTTCCGCAGAAGAGCCTGCTTCAGAAGATGCAGAATCCATCCCTCCCAGGCCTGGGCTGTCAAGTTGCACAGCCACACCGACAGGTAAGGCTCCAGCCCTGCATTCCAGGTTCCAGGGACTGATTAGCGTGCTTGGACACTCTCGTTAGGACCACATGGACTCGAGGAGTGGTCCAATGGTCTGGTTAGGACTGGACGGTCTTGAGGAGTGGTCCGATGCTCTGGTTAGGACTGGATGGTCTTGAGGAGTGGTCCAATGATTTGGTTAGGACTGGACGGTCTTGAGGAGTGGTCCGATGCTCTGGTTAGGACTGGGTGGACTGGAGGAGTGGTCTGATGGTCTGGTTAGGACTGGACGGTCTTGAGGAGTGGTCCGATGCTCTGGTTAGGACTGGGTGGACTCGAGGAGTGGTCTGATGGTCTGGTTAGGACTGGACGGTCTTGAGGAGTGGTCTGATGGTCTGGTTAGGACTGGACGGTCTTGAGGAGTGGTCCGATGCTCTGGTTAGGACTGGGTGGACTGGAGGAGTGGTCTGATGGTCTGGTTAGGACTGGACGGTCTTGAGGAGTGGTCCAATGGTCTGGTTAGGACTGGGTGGACTCGAGGAGTGCATATGAAGACTTCACAGGACAGGTTCACTCCGAGTACCTGAAGGCACAGGCTGAGATCTGGGATAGTCAATAGTTTTTGCTCATTAAGACTATTTAATTATTACACAAAAATGCTGCCTTATAACTCATGTAATTGGTGCTCATTTGTCAGTCCATCTGCTTTGTTCGGTGTTAGGTCAGTAAGTACTTCCAGAGTCTGTTTCTCATGAACAAAACCAGGGGTGAGAGAAGGGATTGAGAACAACTCAGATTTATCGATGATGATACTAGGGAAGAACTTTTTCTGCTTGTCACACTTGACATCAGACTTAGGACTCACTGTGGGATTTGTAACTGGGCCTTTAGCCTTCGACCGTCACTGTCCCAGCTCCTGCTGTAGATCTGTTGCTGGAGTTGTGTTCAGTTAGTTTAGTCGTGAGCTTGAGGGATTCTCACACCCGCTTCCCTTTACTGTGTCCGCCGTCCCCCACTGTCACCAATGGGAACAATGCTTTGTGTTGGATGTTGGATGTGGCATAATTAAATTGTGCGAAGAATGGTTTCAAGTCATTCCTTCTGTTGTCTGGGAGAAAAATGGTATTTGATATTTTATACAGTGTCTTCAGTGGCCTCATCTGCTGATATTTCCAGGCTTGGAATGTGTTACCTCCTGGCTACAATTTTCTTCCCTTCCTGATTTGCAGTGTCAGGAAAGGGTGAGAAACAATCCTTGGATGATCAGGACTCATGAGGGCTCTATGCCAAAGGAGTGATCTTATTCGGAGCTATGGAATCAGTCACTTATAAAGTGTGCATTTTTTATAATGTTGGATCTAGGCTTAAGTGGATTCTATATTTGGCTTAGAATCCTCCCATGTCTCAAACTTCTGGGAGGGCAGGCAGCCAGTGAATGGATGGTTTGTTGTGACTGAAACATATATTTATACATTTCCTGCTTAGTTTAAAGCCAAGATCCTCAACCTGTGTTACAACCTCAACCCACTCTCTCTACCTACCCATGCTTGTTCGCTGCTGTTCCATATCAATCCTTGGTGTGAACCGGGAAGTATCTGTCGACTTCCCCACCGCTTTAAAGGAGGGTTTTATGCATCTCTGGTCTTCAGCTAAACAACCAAGAAATTGCTTCCAAGTGGCTGGGTGTTGGTGGAAAAAAATCTCACAGGCTGCCATTACTTTTTTTTTTTTTGTCGGTAGTGGGTCTTGAACTCTGGGCCTGGGCGCCGTCCCTGAGCTCTTCAGCTCTAGGTGAGCGCTCTACTACTTGAGCCACAGCACCACCTCCGGTTTTCTGGAGATAAGAGTTTATTGGAGATAAGAGTCTCATTGACTTTGCTACCGGGCTGGCTCTGAATGGCTTTCCTCAGATCTCAGCCTCCTGAGTAGCTAGGATGATAGGCGTGAGCCACTGGTGTCCGGCTCTTCTAATTTTTTTTTATTACTCAATGAAAGAAATTATAAGCAAGATTGTATTGGCTAAAACGCCTTCTCCAAGAGGAACGTGGTGGTGAATTCAGTGTTCTACAGTCACCTAACACATAAGCCCTGCTCTTACTGAGGGTTGTTCACATAGGACAATGCCAGGGTTTGAGTTTAGAGACTAGACTGAGGGAAGAAGAAATTGGGAGCATAGAGGACCAAAGTCATAAGGAAGCAGGGAAACAGTTAATCAGAACCTAGGAATGAGACCAAAGAACAGCAACAAGCCTGGGGTCAAAGGTGACATATTGACATGGGTTTGGGGTGGAGGGATGGCGCAATGAGTCAGAAGAGACCCAAAGACCACTCTGAATGCCTCTCCACCCTTCATGGCTCACTTTGGCTGGGTACTGCTAGGAGGAAGAAGAGGTGAAGGCAGGCGGATCACAGGTTGTCAATGACAGATCGGGACAATTATGTGGACATGTTCATTGTGCCTTAGATGTTTAATGCTCTATCTTCTAAGTTTACAAAGGAAAGAAAAATCCAGGTTAAGCACTCTACTCTTCTGGCCAAAGCTTAGATCAGGGTGCAGAGTGGGTTTCCAGCTCTGTGTGTGCATGTAATTAGGCTGAGAGGTTCTATGGGGGATTTTTAAGGGCAACATGATGTAGCCCAGGCTTACCTCAAATTCCTACTCCTCTTCTCCCTCACTTGTCACTATAACTGTACACCATCACGCCCACTTTAGCACTGAAGAATCTTAGTTGGAAAAAGTAGCAGGAGGGAATTTGTATGGTTTGTTGCTTTGTTAATTAAAAAAACAAACAATAGTACCAACTCTATGTCATATACAAATAACCAAATGGACATGTTACCAGCTGATATACTTTTTACAGGTAAGGGTACTGGGGTTCAGAAAGGTCAAATCACTTGCTCCAAAACATTAGTAATTAAAGACTAGAGCTGCCTTAAAAACTACCCTGCCCAGGCAGAGGCAGCAGGTAGAGTGGTTTGTATGGTGGTGCCAGGGCCTTTTCTGTGATAGCTTGAAGTTTGCTGTTCCCCACACGCCTAGGCAGAAATCACAGCCAGAGGTGAAAGTCAGATCAGCACTGATATGGGGGAGAAGCCTCGTCCAAACCCAGGGGTGCACAGAAGCAAAGATCCCAGGCTGTCACATTCGCTTCGTTCTGAACTGGCATTGGTTTCTATGTGTTCATTCAAAAAAGATTGCGGAATGCTCGCGAGGTGCCCGGCACGGTTCCGGGTATAGTGCTTCAGTTGTGGTTTGTCTGCAGGAAAGGGGAATATCCACTTCTTCTAAAGACTAAAAATGATGACTCAGAGGTTTGCAAATCTGCTGTCTTCCTCACCTCACAGGCTTGCTCTGCTTCTGTCACTAGGTTGATTTGCTACTTGTGCTTTGGTATCTCTGATCCTAGATAAGAGTAGGAGGAAAAAAAAGGAAGTGGGTATGGTGTAATTTTTTAATACAATGCTTGTAGGGCTGTCCTTGGGTTTTGTAAATGATAAATAAAACTTGTTCACTCTTCAATGCCATCCCTTGGGATGTAAGTACCTCTGGAGTCAGTTTCACAGTAGGGAGAAACTGTAACTCTTTCATTCATGCATTCATTCACATGATAGCCAGGTATCAATCACCACCGTGGGACTGGGGATTAAAGATCAATGATCTGGTTTCACACCCTCAGTTTGAAAGGCAGGGAAGGTCTGGTCTTTCCCTCAAGAGAATTTGATCTAGAAGTGGCAAGTGCCCACGTCCTTAGCACCCTATTAGATACATCCACCGCATCGTCCCGATAGTCACAATCTACTCTGCGTACCAAGCAAACATTACAGGGGCAATTCTCTTAAGTCAACAAGTTCAACTTTAAGCATGCTATTTTAAAACTTTTACAGGGTATAACTTTTATTTACTAGAGATTTCACTTTCCATCCTATTGTGTTGTTCTAACATATAATAGCTGGTTGCACAATGGAATAAGTTGGCATAAGGCAACAATAATGCCTGTATCCTTCAATAAAGAAATAGACATAGCAATAAGAAGTATATTCTACCCTTGGGATCACAACTCACAGGGATCAACAACAGCTAGAAAATGACTCCTTCTATTTTCAGTCCAAGGTCTGTGGCTGTGAACTACACCCATTAATAAGAGCCGTGCATTTAATGCATTAGTGGACAACTTAGCCTGTTGAACACTGACTTTTGAACTAGAAAAAAAAAACTAGGGTTAAGAATAGCTTTAATCCAAGAAATGGTTAATGGAAAATCTGACAGATATTTACCTGTGATATAAATTAATCCTCTTTGCCCTGTTCTCATTAGCTGTGCCTTCTCTACGTCAGTTTCAGCAGTTACCGGGTGCTGGAAGGGAGGGGTGGTTTCTTTGGGTGAAATGAAAAGGAAGCCACCATGTTAATTTGTACATTTGCACAGTGATAGTTAATTAAAGTCAGGCACAAAGACTTTAGATTCAGGAGTTCTCGGTTTGAAACAAAAGATGGTACAAATGTTTAGACTATTGGGATCAGAGAGGTGTAATGTGAGTGAATCGTTTGACTCCTTCACATTGTCAATCCAGCAATGGAGCCCAGGCTTACATGTGTATAGACATGCGTGCAAGCACTCGCGCATACACACACACATACACACACACACACACACACACACACACACACACACACACACACACACACACGGGCAGCCCTCTGGGCACTAATTAGAAAACGCTGTTGGAATATTTGCACTTCATGCAATGCATTGAAACAATAAAGTGGTGCGTTATTCTCTGAGCAATAAACTGTGGAGCGTAATGTGGAAAGCCAGCGACTGCTAACCTGCAAGACCAGGTTTTCAAGGCCCTTGAGGGTTCACCCTGAATCCTGTGGCTCCTCTCAGGAGCTTCAGTGTATGCCATTAGGAAGCATGACCTTCGCCGACAGGGAGCTTGGCCCTCCTTGATGGTCCCCGGTCTGTGCGGGCTGGCGCCGCAGCCTTGCCGCCTGCTCTCTGGCTCATGGTCAGGCAGGAAAGTCCACGAGACTCTTATCTCCCTCCAATTAATCACCAAAAAAGCAAGAAGTGGAGCTGGGCTCAAGTGGTAGAGAGTTATCCTTGAGCACAAAAGCTCAGAGACAGCATCTAGGCCAGAGTTCCAGCCCCAGGACTGGCCAAAACAAAACCAAAAAGGTCTCCACAGCTGGTGTTTCTGCATACGCGTACTGTACGAGACACACATCATCATTTTATACACATTCCTTGAACCTCTCTGAGACTCAGCCAATGTGGTATTCAGATGATGGAAAACATCACACATCTCAGCAGTAGTCAAAATAACTCTCAACGGCAAGTCTTTTAAAATGAAGAGTTCCTCTTTTATGCATTGCACTGAGGTAAGAAAGGAGAATGTTGGTTCTAAAAAACAGAAACCCAGGACCCACAAGCCTAGCAAACCAGAGTTAAGCTGGTCTACTCCTAGGAAAGCTCCAGACAGCACCTGCAGGGACCCACCACGCGGGCCATCGGGTGTGCCGCGGACCGGGCTGCAGCCCAGCCCAGCCAGAGTAGAAACACGTCCCCCATCAACCCTGTGGACAGCACCACGAGCAGGGGGTCCCAGACAGCAGTTCTCCTGCCTTTCCAGGAACCTGTGGGGGGCTGTGTTCATGCGAGGTTCCTTCCCCCCCCCCCAGCTGGTCCTGTGGGAAGCCGGTCAGACAGACCCTCCCTCCCCCCTTCCCCACCCGGCTTTGCCTGGCTCGGCCGCCTTCACTCATTACACAGGCCTTCCTCCCCCGCCTCCGTCCTCAGCATCCACTCTGGCACTTTGTGGGCACTTAAGTGTGTGATCAATAATTGATGGCGTATCGAGGGCTGGAGTCAGTTCTTGGGGGATCTGAGATGAGGAAGGTGAAATCCTGCCTGGTCTGAGAGGGAGACGGACAGACGGCTGAGACTCCACACGGGTTGTCAAGCCACGTGCCTGTAGGCGCAGCTTCTCTAAAGGAGAACAAAGGAAATCTGAGCACCTCACTGAAAAAAATGAGAAACCACTGCAGCTGTTTTCTGATTTTTGTAGTCTACTAATGAGAAACAGCCCTCGGAACCTACCCCTTGAACGCCCGTGTTCTGCCCGGCACAGAATCGATGCGGATGGGCCCTGTTTTCACCGCGGAATATTATATCAGAAGGAACACAGAAAACATTATCGATATTTTCCTTGGGAAACCCGTTAGCTACTAACACTGAGCCTCTAAAACTTCAAAACTGAAAACAAATGCATGATCGGCTTTGCAATAAAGAGTGGGATTCAGGGCCAAGCTGGAGCTCTGGTTCTCCTTTCCTGTTAACTTGTATTTTTCCAGGGCAGTACTCCACAGAAAAATAAGCTGCCCCACTCCTCCACCCCGGCGCAGCGCCTCGCATCATCCCCTGAGCGCTCTCTGCGGGTGTGGCTCAGCAGACAACCGGGGAAGCAAAGGCATTTCCACGAGGTTTGGCTGATGCAACCAGAGAACATTTGATTGCTCAGACACAGGAACCTAACTTTCACTCCCATGTCAAAAATGGGGACGTGCAGGAATTCCGCATCCCTCTTCTCTCAGCTCACGGCACTCCATGCAGACAGACGCAGAGAGCACAGAGGCAAGGCGGCGGTGGCCTGGGGCCGTGGCTGTGAATCCTCCCTCACACTCAGACCCTCTCCGAGAGTCTACTAAGGAGATCAGTTGGTTTTATTTTCTCTGTTGGGCCCACGGTTCCCAGGTGACCCTCTGAACTCGCCTGAGAGCAGGGCAGGCTCCACCCTTCACATCCCAGCTTTTCCTGAGAAGCTGAGCGTGGCGAAGGCCTCACGCCCGGCCTCAGTGCCATGCAGGGTCCGGGGCCTTACCACAATGCCTCTGTTTCCCTAGATGTCCATTGAGGCCAATGATCGGCCGTGCACAGCACCTCTCCACTCTTGTCTCTGTGCTGACAGGGGAGCGGGTGGAGAGTTGCTCCACTTTATGTTCCTATACAAGCACATTCAAGATCAAAATATCCCGTGCTATTATCATTTAAAAATTGAGAACTTCCTACAGATGAGCCCTGCAAGTCAGCTGCAGCCAGCTACTTGGTAAGTTCATCGCAGTTCGTTCTCGGTGCCATCCTCAGGAATGGAGGCGGGGATGCGCAGCACCACGGGCCAGACGGGCTTCCTGGGTCCTTGCCCTGTGCTGTTGTGAGCAAAGATATTAGAACACACCAGGGAGGAAGTCAGTGCTCAGCCAGCCACAGCTCGGCACGTCTCCTTCATCACAGCAGAGCCAGAAGGGCCTCGTGGCACCCAGCTAGCTCAGGAGCCTCGTATTTCTACTCAAGAGACCATCGGGCTCAGCCCATTAAATTGTCACTGCTTCCAGCTAGGACGACTCTACTAATTACGTGTGAGTCTGACAAGAAGGAAATCAAATAAAAAAGAAATAGAGGAGGTGTCAAAGGGATGGGAGAATATAAAAGCAAAACAAAAACCTTCTTGCGAGGTTAAATGGATGATTTTTGCCCATAATGCAGAAGAAGGAAAGATTCACAGCACAAAGAATGCAATAAAACCGGCCAAGTTATTCGGTATTGTTATAGTATTAACGCAGCAGATCGGGGCTCGTCCTGTAAATTACATACAGTCTGTTCCCTAAAGAGTACACTTGGTTTCCATACTAGGGTTTTTAAGTCCTCACAGATTGGAAGTATAAATATGGAAATTTATGGTTATCGATACCTTGAGCCAAATCTGAAGAGAAGGGGTTTGGACTGAGGTCTAAAAGCCCTTGGCTGAACTAGAGCCTCTGAGAGATGGTTCGGTCTGGAGCTGCGTGTTGAGAGGTGAGGAGTAGGGTTGGGGGGGGACCTCCCTCGGGAGCACCCTCGCCTTGGACACCCAAACGTCACTTTGGCTGAGCTCTGAGCTCTGCCCCCATTCACAATCCTTCCATAGTGAAAGTGGTTTTGCATGGGAGAAAAATGAGGAAGGGGGTATCAAGTTCAACAAGAAATGTACTCACCACCTTACTTGTGATGTCACTGTAACTCCTCTGTCCATCAACAGTCTTTTTGCAGTGAAGCCGTTCCCTTATAAAGCGGTCTCTCCATCAGCCTCTCCCTCACAGCCATCTCTTTTTTTTTTTTTTTTTTTTTTTTTTTTTGTTGGTCGTGGGGCTTGAACTCTGGGCCTGGGCACTGTCCCTCAGCTCTTCAGCTCAAGGCGAGCGCTCTACCACTTGAGCCACAGCACCACTTCCACTTTTCTAGTGGTTTATTGGAGATACGAGGCTCACGGACTTTCCTGCCCAGGCTGGCTTTGAACCATGATGCTCAGATCTCAGCCTCCTGAGTAGCTAGGATGACAGGCGTGAGCCACCGGCGCCCAGCCAGAGCCATCTCTTTGAGGTTGAAGAGACTTGGTTTCCTTCCTTTTCTTCCTCATGTCATATACATTTTTGGCTCTTGAGGCAAAAAAAAAAAAAAGCTAAATTTATTTAAACTATGTAAAATTGCTCAAATTTAGGTTCAGAATTTCAGAGGTGGCATGTGTCCAGTAAACATCTTAGGAGAATCTCAGAATTGTGACCTCCTGGTTCCAGATCCTAATGCTAGAGCCACGTGTGAGCCTCTAGAACATGACAACATGCGATTACACTCTGAAGCCACGGCTTTGCAGCTAGAACTTCCCCATAAGCAATCTAGGCAAGAGCAAACTGGAAATGGTGAAGCCCCCAAAAGAAAAGTGTAGCTACTTAGAATTTTCTGTAGTTTCTTGTAAAATAGATTGTTTCGAAGTTGAATGAGTTGTGTCCTTGTGTCCCCCCAAATCTCATCACCCACCTAACTTGGTTTTCTTTGTCTTTAAAATGAGGTGTTCTTTGTTGTTGTTGTTTGTTAGTCGTGGGGCCTGAACTCCGGGCCTGGGCGCTGTCCCTCAGCTCTTCAGCTCAAGGCTAGCGCTCTACCACTTGAGCCTCAGCCCCACTTCTGGCTTTTTCTGCATATGTGGTGCTGAGGAATCGAACCCAGGGCCTCAAGCATGAAAGGCAAGCACTCTACCACTGAGCCACCTTCCAGCCCCTAAAATGCAGTGGTTTTTTTTAGGGTTTTTTTTTTTTTTGTCGGTCGTGGGGCTTGAACTCTGGGCTTGGGTGTTGTCCCTCAGCTCTTCAGCTCAAGGCGAGCGCTCTACCACTTGAGCTACAGCGCCACTTCCGGTTTTCTGGTGGTTTATTGGAGATAGGAGTCTCACGGTCTTTCTTGCCCGGGCTGGCTTTGAACCGCGATCCTCAGATCTCAGCCTCCTGAGTAGCTAGGATTACAGGCGTGAGCCACCAGCGCCCGGCTTTTTTTAGGTTTTGTTTGTAATATGTTTGCTCCAACAGACTAGAGAAAGGAAACAGACTGATGCAGTTAGAGGTGGTTTCCTGATGGCCATGCTGAGTCCAGTCTTCAGGACAGCCGGTCTTCAAAGTGGATAGTGGCCATCTATGTGTCATGTTGACCCTTCCTCTCCTATGTGTGTTAATCACATATAGGAGAGACTGAACACAACAAGAGAGCAGGAAGAAGAAGGGTGAAGGAGAGGAGATTTAGTGTCTGGATGATTAGAAGAATGACATTAAATCCAGTGCTCCTAAATAGCTGCAAACCTTTGTAGACCATCAGCACAAACCCAGTCCATAACAGAAAACTAGGCTTTGCTTTCCCCCACCCCCCACCCCTCCTCACTTGAGAACTGCAGTCCTGAGCCCACCCCCCCAGCTCCTCTCCACAGCCCACCATGCTCTCCCGAATCCGTGGGCACAGCTGCATTGCTCAGCAGCCACTCGGGTCACACTGGGCCCCCGTCCGGTGCCACCTGGAGCCAAGTTTCTCCGCAGGCCAGGATCCCGGAGTCCTTGGGACTGTTCCCCTTCCTTGCCCAGGGCACCTGGCCTGCAGCCTGGCTCCACAATGCCAGGTGCGGAGCTGCCCAGACACACCACCCTCTTTGAGAAACTGATCCTAAAATCCTCCGTTAAGAGGAGCTCACTCAGCCGGGCGCTGGTGGCTCACGCCTGTCATCCTAGCTGCTCAGGAGGCTGAGATCTGAGGATTGCGGTTCAAAGCCAGCCTGGGCAGGAAAGTCCTTGAGGCTCTTAGCTCCAAAAAACCACTAGGAAACCGGAAGTGGTGCCATGGCTCAAGTGGTAGAGCGCTCACCTTGAGCTGAAGAGCTGAGGGACAGCGCCCAGGCCCAGAGTTCAAGACCCACGACCGACAAAAAGAATAAAAGGAGGCACTCACTCCCTCGGGAGGCCTGGCCCTTCTTCTGCCCTGGATAGATGCTGCCTCACTGACCACAAATGAGAGTTGCAGGTCAAGCCTGCGCGCTTTCCTTAGCTAGAAGGCCCCTCAGCCCCATGGCCTGCCCGAGGCGGGGACCGTGCCCTCACACGCAGCAGACGCACCCACCCCTGAGCAGCAGATCAGCCTCCCACCTGCCTGTTCCGAAAGCTGGGCCCAGAGACATGCGCCTCATACCGGTGTAAGCCACATGACTTTGGTTTAATATCCAGTATATTTACATCTCCCACGGCTGAATGGGAATACTCTGTGCTTATTTTAATTTAAAGATAGAAACAATTCAAATATTCATTTTATAAAAGAAAAGGAAGGAATAGAAGAAAGTATGAAGAAAGAATGGGTACTCGGGGAGGAGACTGGGTTACAAGGAGGATGAAGGAGGCTCAATACTACCAAAATAAATCACTTGCAGCTATGAGCACAGAGCAATGAAACCTGCTGAAATGGTTCCGGAAGGGAGCAGAGACAATGAAAAAGGGCGGATATTGCCTGGAATGTAGACTAAAGGGTAGAAATGTAACAATGACCCCCCATAACTAATGTAAGTTAATTTTTTTAAGGAGAGAAAGAGAAAGAAAAGCATCTTTTTACTTTTTCTTTCTTTTTTTTTCTCCCTGGTTGTGGGGCCTGAACTCTGGACCTGGGCACCGTCCCTCAGCTCTTCAGCTCAAGGCTCTACCACTTGATCCACAGCGCCACTCCTGGCCTTTTCTGCTTATGTGGTGCTGAGGAATCAAACCCAGGGCCTTTTGCATGCAAGGCAAACACTACCACCGAGCCACCTTCCCAGCCCCATCCTTTTTACTTTTAACTCTCAAGCTAAAATGTCTGTTTTTCAAAGTGACCAGCCGCTCTGAGGACTGCATCAGACCCTTCCGGGGTGGGGTGGCAGGACGGGACCTTTTTGCTAAGCTTCCTTGGGAAATTCTAACATGAGTAGGGCTGAGAATCGCAGTTGGAGGGGGGTTCACATGCACCACGCCTCCACCTTTAAAAAGTTACTCCTTCTTACATTATGTCAAAGAAAACCACTCTAGGGCAATGATCGGAGAAGGAGTGGGGGATCTTTCCTCCAATGACTGGAAAGGGATTCCTGTGGAAACAGCTGATGGAAATATTTCCTCAGTGAAATGCTCTATGCATTGTTACTATGACTCAGGCTACTCAATAATTGAGAGGTAACACTCACTGCCACCGTTTAATCAAGTTTAGAAGGAAACTTGCTGGACTAGAAATGTTAGTAGGTTAGAAGTTTTTTAAAAACATACTTGGGCAGGTATTTTCTTCATATAGTTGCCTCTTTCTTAGGAGAGAATTTTCCACTTGATTTGGCCCTGTTTATAAACCAACAAAGCAGGGAAAAAATGTTAAAACTCAGTACAGAGATCAAAAAGACTTTCAAATCAGCAGCTTGAAACCACAAGCTTGTAAAATATGGTATTCAAAGCTGTTTCCTGGGAATGTATAAGTGATCTGGGTTGAAATGAAAACAACCATGTGAGGTTGTTGTAGTTACTTATTTTTTCAGCTAGCATTCATATTAATGTGAACTACCATAGTCAAAAACATGATAGGCCTCAATAAGTTGTTATTTCCTCACTTTGATTAGATTCCCATGACAAAGTATTTGAAGCAATTTTATTGTAGTAATTTTCTGTTTACCAATAACAGATTTAAAGGATTTTTTAGAAAAGAACCCAAATGTGATATAATTTCTGTAAGAGTTTCATTTGTTGAATCTTATCCTATATACAATAGAAGAGTAGCGTAATTGTGTTTTCAAGGATGGGTGCTGACATAATAGACCTGCTTCTGAAATAGAAACATTACAGTAACAGGGCTGTAAACACATTTACCTCCATAGAAGTGGCCCCTTGTTACTGCTCTAAATGCGGGTTCTGTGGTGTGGAAGTAGGCATTTTGAAAGGTCTGTGTCTTGAATTGCTGTTTTTTAAATAGTGTCAGGCTATACTGGACAGACACGCATCGATTCTGGAAATGTGGCATGAGGGGAAAAAATGTATGTAAATGGAGGCTTACCGGTAGAAGAAAAAACGTTAGAAAGGCAAGTTAGATGCTGGGTTTGCCGCCAGGAACTCTGGGGGAATGGACGTTGTCCTTTCCCGACCCTTTCTGGCTCAGACCCCTCCTCTGGCTCTTCATTCCTCCAGGCATGAGCGAGAGCTGATACCAGGCCCTGTGAGGTCTGCGATCAAGACGGCACATGCTTCTGCCTGGAGACACTCATCACCTGCCAGCCTCAGCCTCCCCACACCTCCCGACACCCCGCCTTCCCAGAGCACACCCATTCACCCCACCTCCCGACACCCCGCCTTCCCAGAGCACACCCGTTCACCCCACCTCCTGACACCCCGCCTTCCCAGAGCACACCCGTTCACCCCACACCTCCCGACACCCCGCCTTCCCAGAGCACACCCATTCACCCCACACCTCCCGACACCCCGCCTTCCCAGAGCACACCCATTCACCCCACAGCTCCCGACACCCCGCCTTCCCAGAGCACACGCATTCACCCCACCTCCCGACACCCCGCCTTCCCAGAGCACACCCATTCACCCCACAGCTCCCGACACCCTGCCTTCCCAGAGCACACCCATTCACCCCATCTCCCGACACCCCGCCTTCCCAGAGCACACCCATTCACCCCACACCTCCCAACACCCCGCCTTCCCAGAGCACACCCGTTCACCCCACTTCCTGACACCCTGCCTTCCCAGAGCACACCCGTTCACCCCACTTCCTGACACCCCGCCTTCCCAGAGCACACCCATTCACCCCACACCTCCCGACACCCCGCCTTCCCAGAGCACACCCGTGCACCACACCTCCCGACACCCCGCCTTCCCAGAGCACACCCGTTCACCCCACCTCCCAACACCCCGCCTTCCCAGAGCACACCCGTTCACCGCACACCTCCCAACACCCCACCTTCCCAGAGCACACCCGTTCACCCCACACCTCCCGACACCCCGCCTTCCCAGAGCACACCCATTCACCCCACACCTCCCGACACCCCGCCTTCCCAGAGCACACCCGTTCACCCCACTTCCTGACACCCTGCCTTCCCAGAGCACACCCATTCACCCCTGCAGAATCTGTGCCGCCTACCTCCGTGTGCCCCTCTTCTGGGCTCATTTCTCTCATAGCTCTTACACTTTGAGGTAGACTGCTCACTATGCTTGTGTTTTTGTTTATGTCTATCTGTTAAGTGTCTCCAAAAGCAGCTGCCATTTTAACATCACTCACTGATTTCTTCCAGCACCTTGTACAGTACCTGCAGCATACTACATGCTTTACTATTTGTCATACCAAAAAAAAAAAAAAAAAAAGATTCTGCATCCTTGTCCTTAGCTAATGTAACCCAACCAGAGCCCTGGTTCCTGACTCTAAGGAGCCTGGCCTCACTTTACCCAGTTCTGGACACACACACACACACACACACACACACACACACACACACTCTCTCTCTCTCTCTCTCTCTCTCTCTCTCTCTCTCTCTCCCTGCATGAACCACCCTTTCCCTGCTTGCCTTCCTGCTGTCTTGCAAAGAACTGGGAGCTCACCATGGAGCTCAAGATTTCTGTGTGTGTTGTGCATGCGTGTGTATGCATGCTTGAGCATATATGTGTGCATGGGTGTGTTTGAGAGAGAAAAACAGAGACAAACAGAGGCAGAGTACTGTATCTGGGCCTAAGAGAGAAGAACATGGGAAGTGCTCACATGTTTGGAAGTATGTGCCTTGACAACTAACGTCAGTTGCTATCTTGGGTATATTTTATGGACCTCGAGTTCTTTATTTTGTCTTTGGAATAAATGCTCGACAAAACCAGAGCAGTTTTTCTAGTGGCCTTTCTTGGAGCATTTCTTTAATGTGATTAAGTATTTTAAATCTATCAGCCATGCATTCAAAACATTTCTGAAACTGCTAAAACATGAGGTGCAGAAAGAACCTATTTTTCATTCCATGTTGATAGAAAGATGCTCCTTCTGGTTTTACAGGGATACCGTCCCTGGTTAAGATGGTAGCTTCTTGGTTTAAGGCAGGAATTCTAATCCTTTCTAAACTCTCAACATTTGTTTCTTATACACATAGAATGTAAGCTAAATGACAAACCCAATCATGTGTATAAAATATGAGAGTCTTCAAGAGAGAAAGATCAGTTGTTCTAAAATTAGAATAGCAATAATTATTAAAGCCAAGTAAAAATTTATTCTAGGCCAAGTATTGTTAATTGTTAATTCATTTAATCCTCACAAAAGTTTTTTTTAGGAAGATACTGTTATCTTCCGTGCTTTCTGGCGTAACAAGGTGCTTGTGAGTTAACCGCTTTCACAAAATCATGCAGTTAGTAAACACATTGTACAGACGGAATAGAGTGCCTTCCACAAGTGTAATTGTGAACTTTTCACGTGACACTGAACTTAGGCCAGAGGCTTGCTGCGGTCCTGGGCTGTGAGGACAGCCAGTGAAGAGCGGGCTCTTTAGATACACGCTGCACGGCTGTGGTCAAGGCTCAGCGTGCACACACATGTCATCAAGGGTCGGAAGGGACGGGTGTCAGTCCTCCCGTTTGACCAGTATCCTCTGGGGTGGGCCTGACCGGCGGCTGCCTTGTCCAGGAGTGCAGATGGCCCATTACCAAATCACCCTACTGCCCAAAAGTCTCCGGTGAGCCGCTGCTTCGTGACCGGAGCCTCTGCTCTTCCCGGAGCCTTGGCACTGATCTGTCTCTATGTCAAATCATGTATCTTTAGAAAAACAGCGTCAGCCAGTCGTGAGGCTTGGAAGCTCTAGATGAGGATACTGAATTCAGAAACATTTATTGGAGTGAGGACTACTTCTAATCACATGGAACTGTTCCTAACCAAGCCATAGCTAATCAGTAGTGATTACTGAAATGCACATACTAAAGCGTTCACACGTTTTTACTTTTCTCTTTAAACGAGCGTTCATTGAGTAGCTGTTTAAAAAGCCGTGTGATTCTCTAAGCAGCCTTGGCTGTGGTGTGAGCAGTTGGGCCGGAGTGTCAGCGTTTTAGGCCGGTGCCTGGGCATTCCTCTCGTAGAACTGGGAGGTACCAGTGCGTTGTGGGTGCTGACAGGCCGCTGTCGGATGCAGTGGCTTGTTGTACGCCTGCACTTCCCATATTTATTGGCACAGTTGGCACCCGATCTGGGGTGGTTATTATTGTAGAAACAATCGTTCACTTCCTGGAAAATAAAACTTACCGAGAGCATATGTGATAAAATATCCATCCATCCTAGCTTCGCGCCCTGGCGCTCAAGGTGTGGTAACAGAAAGGCCAGGATGGCTCCGGTTTCTCAGAACGTACATAGCCTAAGAACACGTTGCTCACTGGGGTTTTCTTAATGGACTGTCTGTCGTGTGACCCTTTCCCTTCCTGTGAAGCCCTCCTATCACACAAGGATAACTGTCTTCGTAACTGGCCGTCTCACTCACCTCTGCTATTCTGAAGCCAGATAAGGCTCTGTCGCCAGTGCCCATCCTCACCCCAGGAAAAGCCTCCCAGGGGCTGCACGCTGACTTTAGGAATAAGCCCGAGCAACACTCTTGAACATGGCCCCAGCTTGCACAAAGCCCGCAGGATCGTCTCTGTCGGAGCACGCACGTCAGCCCTCGGGCCCTCGCCCGCCTTTCCTCTCCAGCGCACACCTGCTCTGCCACGCCGTGGTCCTGGCACACACCCCCGCCCGTCTCTACCCCTCCGGCTCTGCCTGGTGCCCCCGGGGCTCACAGCCAGCGAGGGCGCTCCATCCTCACACGGTGCCTGAGGCATCCGTAGGACTGTATTTTATTGGACTCATTTGAGGTGCTTAGTCTAACACAGAGAAAACTTCAGATAGCAGAGAAAGGAAGAGAATGAAGGGAGAAGAAAATGGGAGAAAAGAAGGAAATTTTTGTTTGAAGTGGAAATGTCTTATCTGAAGTAATTCCCTTCATCATTTGGAATGGCAAGTTTGCATCCTTTGGCCGGCTGCCAGGTGGCCGGCCCGGGAGGCCCTGGGGCTCCTCATTTCCCGCCGCACCGTGTCAGAATCGGGCTGGCCCGGGGACCCCTGTGGCCCACGGACACAGTCCTGGCTTCAAGTTTTTCTTGTCGGGACTGTATTTATCTTCTCAAAGTTAGTTTTTCTCTCCTGAGACACTGTTCAGAAAAGGCAACCTGCACTGCCTGCACTGCCCGCCTGCGGTTCCTGTTCAAGCCGCTGGAGGCCCCAGCGCAAGCTGCCTGCCCAGGACTCCCTTCTGTACCCAGAGGCTGAAGCCACACTGTGCTTCCATCCAGAGAACCAAGGCAGACGAACAAAATAAAAAGGGGAAAAAAGGGCTGGGAAGGTGGCTCAGTGGTAGAGCGCTTGCCTTGCAAGCCTGAGGCCCTGGGTTCGATTCCTCAGCACCATATAAGCAAAAAGAAAAAAGCCGGAAGTGGCGCTGTGGCTCAAGTGGTAGAGCGCTAGCCTTGAGCTGAAGAGCTGAGGGACAACGCCCAGGCCCAGAGTTCAGGCCCCACAACCAGACCCAAAAAAAAAAAAAGGGGGGGGAAAATAAAAGTAGAGGTGCTGTGATGGATTTGCGGTGGTGTCTCCTTGGGAATGTGATGATCTACAGGTCCTTTCTGAAGAAGAAGTGACAGGGGCAGCCCTTGTTCAAAGTGTGTGTGTGGATATGTATCCCAGGACCAGAGCCGCGAGCAGCTCGAAGGGAATGGACCCCCAACTCGCCGCACCTCTTGGAGGCTCAGTTTCTCTCTTCGTGACACTGAAGAATACTATCTTATTCTTGTCCGTTTCCTAAAAAGCAAATAGAGTTCTTCAGGGAGCACAGTTGTATTATCCACCGAGCCACGTCACAGCTCGGGAAGGAGGGACCTTCAGAGCCCAGCCACAGAGGGGCTCAGCGAACGGAGTGAGCGTGGTGTTGGAAGTGATCTGATTGACCCAACGGCATTCATTCCTCAGACACAGGGCCTTTTAGTCAGCCTTGCTTTATCTTCTTTTTTCTTGTTCTTTTGTTAGGAGAGCAGAGCCAGAGTTTGAACCCAGGGCTCAGACTCGCTGGGCTGCCCTCCGCCACTTGTGCCAGGTCTCCAGCCATGCATTTTATCCACTCAGAAATGGCAGCTTCCAGCTCACAATCCAGTGCCGCTGCCACGCACAAGGGTAAAGTGATCAAGAAATTCTAGCCTTTATTTTAGTCATAGATTTGCAGTTTCCATCTTGGGAATGACAGAGAAATCTTTGACAGAGAAAGGCAGGCTAAGAGTCCTTACTACTTCATAAGTTAGTACTTACTAATGTATTCTAGGGAATTTGCTTCAACTCAGAATGCCTCGGATTTCTCGCCAAAATGAACTCTTTCGAGTGATCCTTGCTACTCTAGAGGCTGAAATCAAGAGTATGATGGTTTGAAGCCAGCTGGGCAAAACGTGTGTGATACCCCTCCCTTCACAACCAATAGCTGTCCCCAGCGGAAGGAGCCTGCCGTCCCAGGGGCCTGGAGCCGAGATCAAGGGGGTTGTGGATCCAAGGGCATCTGGGCAAAAAAGTCCATAAACTCGATCTCGAAGGACAAGTCTGGGCCTGTTAGCGCATGCCTCCTACCCCACCGCAGCTGGGAAGCAGGAACTCCGCCTCAAAATGACCCAGTGCCAAAGACGGGCTGGCAGCATGGGTGGCGGTGGAGGCCAGGCCTCGCCATCCGAGGCCCTGCGGTCAAACCTCAGCATCACACCCCACCCCAGAAGAGGAGAAGTGCATTGTCGTCTCCCGTCTGTGGAGAGGGTGGCCGGGATCTGGGCATGACTCCAAAGCTGCAGACAAACTCTGGAGTCAGAACAGAAGACCGGGGATCCCTAAACAAGATGCCCAACATAGAAACCTAACTTCGGTGTTTTCACTCTGTGAACTTTTTGCTTTCCCGGTCCTCCCTCTGCTACTGTCCGTCGGGGGATTCTGGGCACACCCGATCCTGTGTGTGTGAACCGGGGAGAGACGAGCCTTCTAGGGGCCTTCCCCGTCCCGGCAGCCTCTCCCCGCAGAGGCTGACCTGGGCCGCTGAGCTGAAGCTGTGGGTGGGCACAGCCAGCAGTGCACTTCACCCAGGACGTTGGTATTCCTGGGATGCAGTTAGTTCGCATCCTGCGGCTTTGTTCCAAGTGCATACTCTGCCATCAAAATGGCCCTCCACACTGTTTTTGAATGAATGAAAAGATGTGTGCCTCCCAGACGTAGGGCTTTGCTGTTGGGACGATAGCCGACACACACGTAAATGAGAGCTGGGGAAGTCGTTACAGCTGAGGTGGAAACAGAAAGACTTGTGAATAAACAAAAGAAGTGTGTGTCTCTTGAAGCCAAGATGATGCCAAACATACATGCCACTGGTACTGTGCTTTCCGCTTCATGGAAATCAGTATTCCACTGCTTCAGATGCTCAGACTCTGCATTTCTGAAGAGCCCATTGTGTGTGTCGACGTGACAGGGGCAGGAGAGAGCAGGAACTCTAAGATCCCAAACTTGGAGATTATCAGATGTGCAAACAGAACTGAGTGAAATAAATGTTAGGACAAAACAGACTCATCTCTAAACGTGGACTACCAAACCAGAGTTTCTGTTTCAGTCTCGGAAAATGGCCAGGAAGTTGAAGTAGGGAGTGACTCCTCAGAGTTCTCTAAGATGACTTTGTTAGCGGCCTTGTGCGGCTCCGTTTGGCACAGTAGGGACAGAAGCCCGGGCCCAGACCCTGTCCTCCCCCCCCCACCCCCCCACCCTCCGGTACGGAGTGCCTCATCAGAACAGGCCTGGGTGGGAAGCAAACCCAAAAGTCATTTAGTTCCACCCTCCCGTTACTGATGGAGGGCCAAGGGTGTGAGTTCATTCACACAAAGTAACACACTAGGTCATACAAGTCTCCTGCCTCCTAACACATCCCCTCAAGGAAACATTGATCCCTAATTAGTCATATAAAACAAGGGAACCAGATCCTTAAAAAATAACAATCAAATGCTATTATTTGGTTTTTAAATGAGCCATGTTCACCTTTTCATTTGGTTGCTTTTGTCTTGTCAGCTTCTTGTAGAAAGAAGACTTGCTGCCTGGAATGTCAGCTTGGGCATTTCCTCAGACAAAGGGATCTTTTAAACGTGGCTAGTGTTCCTTTGCGAGCATGGCTCCATCTCACAGGGCACATCCTATGGTTGGTGTTTACAGTCGGTTGTTTAAATCACGTTCGGTGCTTGGTTACAGGGGCCGTTGCTTTGTGTCTGTCTCTCCCTCTTTCTCCTTCTTCTTTGTGCTTGACACAAAAGGATGGGGCCCGGGACCCTCTGGAAATGGATCTACGTGTGCGTGCGTGTGTGAGCTTTACAAAGCACTGTCATTAAACATGAGAAGTCACTCGGTCACATCATCTCTCCATGCAGAGGTAAAGCAGGGAAGGCCTCTGTAAAGTTACACGAATCCACAAAGCTCTGTGTGTGTGTGTGTGTGTGTGTGTGTGTGTGTGTGTGTGTGTGTGTGTGTGTGTGTTCATTTATACCTTACTACTTAGAGGAGCGGCCTTTTCTTAGTTGATTTATTTATTTAGCTTGTCTCTCTCTTAGGAAGTTTGAGATTAGCTTTTATTTCCCCCTCAGCTGCCACCAGTACTAACCTTCTGTTTCATGTGGAACGTAACTACAGTAACAGATTTTTAAAGAGATCTTTAGGTTTTAATTCTGATTATGCTTTCCTTTCAAATTGTTGAGGTTTTCCTAGAAATCCACGAGGCTGGAGGGTGGGGGCAACGTCTCTCACTAAAGTAGTAGAAGTGGTCGGCCTGCCTTCTGCTTCCAACAGCATTGCTAGTATCAGATGTAGAAGTCAATGTCTGTCTGAAATGGAAATACAGTCCGCTCAACTTTGGAGGCAGGGGCCATCTGCTGGACAGTTGGGGTATTGTGAGCAAAAGTAATATGAACAGAAAGCACCGTGCAGTGTCACTTCATGAACAGACCCAGGGCCCGGGGAGCAAACAGGATCCCTCACTTACCGTCTGCATTCGGATTTTGTCATCAGAATAAACATATCCCTCCCTATCTACAGTGCCAGATCCTGAAGCACTCCAGTTTGTGGCCATACCAAATGTAAAATAAGTGCTTGTCTTCTGAGAAAGAATTTTAAAATGTATCTTACAGTATCCAGGAACCCTCAAAATTAAAAACAGAGGTAATATAAGAGAAAGTGCAAGCAGTGATGAAATAGGGTTATGTGAGAGTAAAGGGTAAGTACCGAAAATCAGAACCACATGCAAGGTTTAAACACAGGCTAGCCACGGACGGCTCCCTGCGGGCCCTGCCAGGGCCGACCCCCAGGTGACACCTGCCTTTCCCACCCTTGAGAGGGGCTGTGGACACGCAGGCCTTGGGAACGCCCCAGGTCCCGGACGCCGGCCTTGCGCGCACTGTGTCACGTGGGCTATCTGTGTTCTCACGCCTTAGACAACATGTGATGAATTCCACTGCCATTGTGCGCTATTAAAATTTTTCAGACACTAATTGACAGCATTCCTCTAAAGCACACCCGTTTCGAGTTACAACTCCGAAGTCGGAGGCTGACAAGAACTGTGAGTGGGAATGACGTTTCTTCATATGTAGAGAAATGAGCTATTGCAGGATTCCAGTTTGTATCTGGCTAGGAAATCCAAGGGGATTTTGTAGCAAGTAAGTGGTGAGCGACCCATGAATCCCAATAGAATATAAAATCATAAACTCCATCAGTATCTTCCATGAAGAGCTCTCAAAATGGAGGCACCAAGGCATGAGCTCTGTTTCTGAATTTAAAATACATGTATGTCGCTAAAAGGGGCACAGGGCAGACAGAATGCCAAACAGATGAAGAGAAAGTGGAAAGATGTTCCCAAACGTATGAACTGTTTGTCCACATGGCTTCCTGGTGCGGATGTCTGGTGTCAGGCACTGCTAATGAGACTGTTACCGCTCACTTCCCTTTTAGTTTATAAATGGAGTAGAATTAGGCAATCACTCTAATGAGGTAATAGGAAGATAAGTGCACAGGAAAATGTGATAGGGTTTTCTCCTGATTCGCCCGTGGCTGTGTGGCCCATTCCCACCCCATTAGCTCCCTCTTCCCTTTCCAGACTCCCTGCCTCAAGCAGGCTGGTCCGCAGCCCCGGGAACATGTTGCTGGCTATTATTTATAAGTCTCTCTCCTCCTGGCAGGATATGGAACAGCTGCTAGTCTATTCTCTGCCACAAAGACCAACTTCCTTCTTTTGCCCCTGGATGATTAGAAGAAAGTTGGGGAGGAGCAATTTATAGCTGTGTGACGGCACCTCTGTCTTATTTTATGTTTATTTATACTGTTTCCATGTCCGCTGGGGATCGCTGGGCTCATCAGGGCCACTCCGCTGTAGAAGTCTCATCCAAGAGGCTCTGATGGCCACAGAGACACTGTAAAACTCAAGGAAGTAGTGGATACTTCTTCTATGGGAATTTGAAGATCAAATCTCTTCTATTTCCTCCTCCTCTTCCTTCTTCTTTACTCTTTTGCTTCTTCTCCTTCATTTTGATGCATTGATAGACATGTGCGTTCTTTGTTACATGAACAAGAGGTGGCTTGGCTTTCTCAAGTCATTTTTCACCGACTTTCTGCCTCCAGGACTCTGCACAGCACCTGCTCAGTAAATGCCGGTGAGTGAACTGTGTGGGATGCTGTACAGAGTTCTGGTTTGTTCTGAGGTACCAACTATGTTAACAGATCAACACTTACTTCCACCCCCGGATTTGCAGCCAGGGCAAGCCCCGTCACCTGAAGGGAGCTCTTCTTCTGAAACTTTCTGCCTTAGATTATTCTGGGCTTCAGGCCTCATGCTAGACAAAAGAAGTAAGGTCATCCAGTAATTCACCATGTAACCTGCAGGTAAAGAAGAATGAGAAAGGTCTCAGAACATCAGACAGATCTGAGCAGCTTGGGAAGTAGATGTGGAGGGATTTCTCTGGGTTCTGCAGGGATTGAAGAGAAGTTGCGAAGTAGGAAGTCGGTGTCAGACCTGTCACCCAGAAAAGATTCACACGTCAGCGTGAAGTCAGAGAAAGTCACCTAAGGGGCAGGAAGGAACCAGTCCAGCCTTAAAGCCTCCTTTTGGTGAGGGTTTGATGCTGGAGGTGGTTTGCTCTGGTCGAGGCCGTGTCAGGAAGGAGCAGAGCAGTTTTATCTGTGTCTTCGATTATGCAGAGTCAGCGCTTGACCTCTTACTCATTTTTTTGGTATGGAAATTGCTTAGTAAGCATTAACTGTGGGTGGTTGAAATGGGTTCCGGAAGAACTTGAGAGGTGATGCTCTTAGTAAGGATTTTATTTTATTTTATTTTTGTCAGTTGTGGGGCTTGAACTCTGGGCCTGGGCGCTGTCCCTCAGCTCTGCAGCTCAAGGCTAGCACTCTACCACTTGAGCCACAGCACCACTTCTGGTTTTCTTGTGTTTTATTGGAGATAAGAGTCTCACAGATTTTCCTGCCTGGGCTGGCTTTGAACCGCGATCCTCAGATCTCAGCCTCCTGAGTAGCTAGGGTGACAGGCGTGATTTGTAAGGATTTCTAAAACAGTAACGTTTCCAGCACTAAAATATCTCCTCATGTAAGTTTCTGTGTGTGACAAGTATCTGGCTGGTCTGGCCCTGGCACCTGCTCCAAGGGCTCCGTAGCCTACCTCAGGAGCACTCAGAACCTGCTCCCACAGCTACTTCAGTGCTAAGAAGGACGCCTGCCTTCCTGACACCGGGTTGGAGGAACGCCGCTGGGGTTCTGAGGGGCTTCTGAGGGGGCAGGTCTGGCACGGGCCCTTCACCTTCACTGCTTTCCTTCACCTCATCTGCTTTCTAGAGGAGATTGTCTTGAAACAAAACCACCCTCCCACCTCCACCGAGTTTTTGATCCAGGGCTCTCAGCGCTACACAGCACGCTATTCAACGTGGCAAGAGTCCCGCAAGGCTCCGGAGAACGGAGGCCTGCAGGCCCGGTGCCTGTGCCGCTCTTCTGCCCTCTGTCCACACCGCCCCCCATTTCCTAAGCAGCTGTGTGGTGACACAAACAAGCTGCAGGGGCACCGGTGGGACTGGAGGCTGGCGAGCCTCACAGACATGCGGAAGACCTGGAGATGAGTCCTTCCTGGTGCACAAACATGGAACGGGCCCGAGGCCTCTCCACACACAGCCCACGGGGATCTCCACCCATGGCCTGCAGGAGTCCACACACACACACATGCACGTGCACACACACACGCACACACACACATACACGTACCACACACACATACACACACAGCCCACGGGGATCTCCACCCATGGCCTGCAGGAGTCCACACACACACACGCGCGCACACACGCACACACACACACACCACACACATACACACGCGCGCGCACACACACACACCACACACGCGCGCGCACACGCACACACACACACCACATACATACACACACAGCACACACACACACAACCCACTGGGGCCTCTCCGAGATGCAATTCTTACTACAGCACCCCAGCTGTGAGGATGCAGCTCGCCAGCCACACACACAGCCAGCTCACTTGCAGTTCTACTGGGAAAGTCCATGTCGCTGTATAGGATCTCATAGTGCAGTTCACACAGACCATCCTTACCTGTTTCCTGGACAGCCAAGCTCAGAAGTAAACCAAGAGTCAGACTACCATGCAAAAGTGGAAAATGTTTTTTGTTAACTCTTTGCTCATGCCACTTAAACTTATGGCATACTCCAAGAAACCCATCAAATGTCTCCATGAAGAGTTCATTCTTACATATCAAACCCATCAAACATCTCCATGAAGAGTTCATTCTTACATATCAAACCCATCAAACATCTCCATGAAGAGTTCATTCTTACATATCAAACCTGCCACGAACACATTCCCACGCAGAATGCCATGGCATGGCACACTCCCAATAAACAAGCACGAGTCAAGCTCGTACCCCCTTCGCATCCACTCCACCAACACGTCCATACTTCAGATCTGAAAGAAACACTGGTACACACTGGCACACTCAGTACCACACGTGTACATTCATAAACCTAAGAGGGATTCCATTTCTGCAAGCCAGCCACTAGAGAAGTTAGGGTTCTTCCCTTGCGTATAGGGTTGTTGAGAGAATAAAATGAGATCAAAGAGTATAGTTGAAAGGACCATGGCTTTTTACCATCTAAGGCAGCTTTATTGTTCCAAACACAGTTGGATAGAATTCTGTCTACTTAAGTACAGAGTGAAGTCCTCACTTCCCTGATTTAGACTATTAATTACCACTTTCATTATATGTAGTTAGAGAGGTTTTTTTCAACAAATGAAAACCACTAAAATGAAACTATGGGTCACCTTCTAAACAGCTATGAGATGGATTTTGGTCAGTACCAACTTGTCTTAATAAAAAGATTCAGTACCCAATTTATTTCCTGGCCTAGATGATGATAATCATCATTTCTATTTATTGAATCCTCACTGTATGCCAGGGACTGAACAAAGTTCTGTAATTGCATTCTCCTGATTAATCATCAGATATTATTCAACTCTATTTTTCAGCAGAGACCAAAGCTCAGAGCGACCACAAGATTTGTCCACAGTTACTCAGCTGCCCACAGTGGAGCCCAGGGGTCAGGCCAGGGGTAACGGTAGCCCAGACTCCACGCTCCGTGCTGCACAGTCTCCAAGGCGATGGTTTTAAAACACTGGATTTTTCCAGGGAAGCCCATTGCTAAGCACAGTAGATGGGTTTCTTACTCCCTTTAAAACTATACTTACCTCCTTTGGGCATTAACAAAAATAAAAGGGATTTTATTGAAATAGAGTATCAATGTTAGATGAAAATATGTGAGAGTGAAATTTTCATTTTATTTTAATTTCCCTTTTCGTCTGTATTGTCACCTATTCTGAAATAAGTTCATATTCACAAGCAAAAGAGGACATGCAAAGAATAGTGAAGAAAAATAGAGCCCAGGGTGCGGGTTCCAAAGTCAGCATTCTGCTGCCATCCTGTCACAGTCCTGTTGAAGGAATAGTGACCAGAACTCCGCGTCTGCCTTGGGGACATTGCAGACACCAATAGGTCCTGTTGCAGTGTCAGATGCATCCCGGCTTTGCTGCAGTGGAAAGTTTAATAGCCTTCCCCCCAAATCTCAGCTTCATGTTTTGTCTACTTACAATGTTCTTGAGCATGTATTCCTGCCAAGAAGAAAAATTAAACTAAATCTTCCACTACGGCTAGCACATTCTACTTTGTTCTGATTAATTCATAGATCTGTGCCATGAAAGAAGTTGAAGTTGGCGAGCAAAATTCTAAATTAGGCAGTTTAATTGTCAAATAAATGTTAAAACTTGCACGAGGGGTGGGGAGGATGTAGAGATGCAGACACGCAGACATTTGGAACCTATAAGTGGGTATTTTCTTATAGGTCATGGCAGTCTAAGAGAAGGAAAAAAGGAAAAAATACTCATTATGTTAGATCAAATAGCTATTTCTTTAGAAAACCTGAAGATAAATGTAGTAAAATTTTAATTTACTTCATTTCCTTCAACGCCTCTCAACACATTTGCTCAGGAAACAGCCACATAAATGAAATGACCTACATGTGCAAAAAATTTTTGCTCAGAATCCCTTTCTTCCTGCCTGAGTTGAATTCGTGCAAAAAGATCGGTTTTCTGAAAAATGAAAGATAAATTTCACCAGAAGGGTTCCGGCTCCCAAAAAAAACTTGATTTGGGACATCAAAGGAAAATAGGAAATGGACGGTTACCTGTTTACTTTTGTTTTCCTGGATCATGTAAGTTTATTATGCTCTTTGGCTCTTATATGTTATTATTTCTCAGTCTGAATTTTGTTGTTTTCTACTAACTTGCTTTCATGAGTGGAGTGGTTCTACCATTAAATAAAGTAGAATAATACCTCTTGCAGCAAATGTAAGGCTTAGCAACCCTTTAAGTGTGGGCCAGCCACGGGTGACTCTTGGTGAGGTTGTACTACTTTCCCCCCAGGACGTGGGGGCTGGAACAGCACAGAGCCCTGAAAGGCCTCCACCTCTCAGCCACCCCCCAGCCCCCCCCCACCGCGTTTCCACAGCTTCTCCTCAGTCACCACAGGAGGCTGACAAGGAGCAGAACAAGGAGATAGTTCTCTTCATCTGAAAGTAAATTCTGTGGTCCTTCATTCAGAAGCAAGACTAGACAAACAGAACCCTAAGGGCAAAGACAATAACAAGCAGGAAAAAGAGAAAGGAAGTTTCTGGATTGTGAGGGGAACAGAGACAGACGGAGGGAAGGCTGAGCCAGGTGCGGGCCAGCACTCCTCCAGCTCACCTTTCAGGCTCTCCAGGAAGTCGCGCCCATTTGGAGTATATTTTCTACTTGACTCGGTCATCTGAGTAACAAAAGACATTCTCCCACGTGATGAATTCTGTCTCCTTTCAGACCTGTGCAAAAGTGGACTGGTCACTGCTCTTTACCCCGGATTGCTGCCCGGTGTGTTGCTACACAGTTTAAGAGAAGGGATTGCAGGTGCAGCTCAGTGTACAGCGCCAGCCAACGAGCAAGTGTCAGGTGCCAACTTCTTCAGTCCTAGTCTTGAAAACACACACACACACACACACACACAGAGTTTAAGGGGAGTGAGTCCTTAACTCTTCCTGGATGTGAGAAGTGAACGTGAAAAACTGTCTGTCCAAACAGGACCTAGGCCACCTTGTTTATGTCCCTACGGTTACCTTTCTCCTACGTGCTTGTCTTGTTCTCTAATGGACATGTCATTTTAGCAGGCTAAAAACAACCATTCCACAACAGATTTTGTCCCCTGCTTATTACACGTATCTTAGAGAAGAGTGACATTTTCCCACAAAATTCTTAGTTGTAGTAAAACTTTCCTTTTTCCTTTTTTTTTTTTGTCCTGGGGCCTGAACTCTGGGCCTGGGCGCTGTCCCTCAGCTCTTCAGCTCAAGGCTAGCACTCTACCACTTGAGCCACAGCACCACTTCCAGTTTTTTGTTTTGTTTTTGCTTTATGTGGTGCTGAGGAATTGAACCCAGGGCCTCATGCACGCAAGGCAAGCGCTCTACCACTGAGCCACCTTCCCAGCCCTGTAAAACATTTTTTAATGTCTATTTTGAATCATTATTTCACTCTACTGAATCATTGTTTCACCTGGGTATTCTATTTGCAGCGGGGGCGGGGCCAGGAGTTCATCCTGGGCCAGGAACCGGAACAGTTTCAGACTGTTTTCACCTTTAATTCCTGCAGCTGCACCAGAATTGCATTGTCATTCTCTGTTCCTAGATGCCCAGCCTAGGACCAGAGTGATTACAGGGCTTTCCCGTGGTCAGGAGATTGGAGCTGGGACTACACCCAACTCACTCTCTGTCTTCTCTCCCTGTGCAAAGTGTGGCTGGAATTCCAGGAACAGAAATCTTCTCACTCTATCTTGAATTAAGAGAAATGTGAGAGAATGCTGAGACACGAGGGTCTGCGAACGCTGCGGCTGGATTTCTCTCTTCTGCGACCCCACCTCTCCCACTTTGTCCTCAGCTGGAGTTTCCTCTCTAAGGGCCCAGTGGCTTTTCCCAGAGACTCTGCCTGCCCAGGGTGCGGGCCGTCCAAGACCAGCCTCCGTCCTCCACAGACCCCGCCCTCAGTCAAAGAATTGGATCTACTTTGGCAGAGCAGATCGCTCCAAAAGAAGGGCTTGTAAGAACGTGTCTTAAGACATGATTGAAATGCATACTCCTTTTAGAGAGCACGTTCCACTTTAACGTGTAAAGTCTGAATGACACACTCGCTTCCACGGCTCTCCTCTCCACCTTCCTGACCCGTCTCACGTTTTCTTTGTTTGGCTTCTTAGAGGCTAGTGCACAATTCTGCGATTCCTATCTTTTTTCACTGTGGCAATTGAGACTTAAATTCAGATGTGCTCCCCTGGGACCTCTGGGACCCTCCCCCTCCATGTGCTCATCAAGGTAGTTTTGAAAAAGGAGAGGATCCTTGCAGTCTTTGAACTCAATCTCATCGGTTCTTCCTTAGCCTTCTGTGTGAGCCAGGACGTGTTCTGGAAGTATGGAGTTGTTAGAATGATTGGGTCAGGAAAGAACTAACTTGCCTCATGAGCAAACCAGTCCCTCTGGCCCCTGGCGTGAGAATGTTACCATTTCCATGGATCCCAGGACCAAAGGCTGGAAAGCACTGCCCGCTACAATCTCAGGATGTGTGCCTTCCAGGCTTCGCATCATGCCTACATTATTTTGAATTCTTGGTCAAATGTTAAAAAAATAAATTTGTCATGAGAGCTGGCAGCCCTTGAGACGTTTGGGGGATTTTTCTGAATGGCAAGCCTTTTCCAAGATCCCACCATGATTTCTTGCATTGAGAACCTGGTTTACAATAGGAAACTAATTAAATGGTTTTATATACATTTCAGGTTGCTAACACACACACACACACACACACACACACACACACACACACACACACACACACACACACACACACACACACACACACACACACACACACACACACACACACACCTGCCCAGCTGGCCGGCCATGCTGCCCATGTTATTCTAGAAAGTGATAGAAGGCCAAGGAGCTGGGAGGCAGAGCCTGTGCTTCCAGGACCCCAGCACTAAGTTGCTGGTACAAAGTGTAAAGCCCTGGCAAGGAAGCATGTGCCGCACGTGTCCCAGTGAGACCCGTTCCGCTCAGGGCCCGAAACACCAGGATGTTGGGAAGTTGAACTGCTTAACTATCATTATTACAACTGAAAGTGCATAAAATGCATCAGTAAAATGGACTCGATGCTTTGACTCAGTATGATTTAAGAAAAATAATGAGGCATGTTGTTCTTTTCCAAAAAAAATGAATATTTGAAGATGGGTTGACAGTAGAGGGTGAAGGGATAAGAATAACAGGGAAGCAGCCCTTTGTCTTAAAACCTTTCGAAAAGTAGTTTTCATTTTCGTGCCTAACAAATAAAGCCTCCCCGATCTCTGACGCTCCCCTGGGGGGGGGGGGACAGTTTCTAGCCTGAGAAATGCAGTTGGAAACCTGCTATGCTGCCTGGGGTCCAAACACAGTGCCTTCCTCCTCCTCCTCCTCTCTGCTCTGCTCCAGGAAAGATCAGGGTCCCAGGTGAGCCCGCAGGGGCGCCGCACTTCCTGAGTCCTCTCACCAGACACAGCCCCGTCCCGTGGTTTCCTCGCCCGTGCCCCGTCCAAAACAAGATGATCGAAACGCCCTGCGGTCCGTCTTCCAGCACTCGGTTGGACGTGTAAGTGTGATAAGCATACTACAAAGCACAGCGTGTGCAGCATCCCAGGCTCCAAGGAACTCAAGACCTGGCACGGACTGATTGACTGATGGATTGATTTGCTGCCGCCACCTCCTCCTTCTTTTGTTTGTACTGAGATTTTTACTCATGGCCTAAAGCATGCTAGGCTGCCATTCTACCACCTGAGCCATGCCTCCAGCCCTGCCGGCCTCCACAGCTCATCCTCCTGAGTAGCCAGCATTACAGGGGTGGCCCGCCAGCGCCTGGCCAGTTACACATCCTGCCAGGTGTTTTGGGGCCGTGTGGTGTGTACAGGGCATGTGTGATTCTGTCTTCGGAAGTAAACTAAACTTGTGGGTAATTTAGAGGAGCTCCCTCATTTTAAAATAAGTTACAGTTTAGCTACTGAAAAGCTCACCTTTTGTGTATACAGTCTCACAGTTTTGACAAGTCACCTAACTCCAGCCACGATGGTAGGAGGACGGTTGCCCATCCCGCTCACTTCCTGTGTTCTTTTGGCCTTGGCTGTTCCCCAGCATCCGACCCCCACAACCACTGACCTGGGTCCTGCCCCATCACATGCTGCCTACAATACCCAGGGTAGAATGCTGCTGTACCGGAATGGAGCCAGACAGTATTCGCCTTTTACATCTGGCTTGTACTACCTAGAGTAGCACCTCCAGCACCGCTGTGACTGGAGCTGCCAGCGTCAGCTCCTCTGCGTGCCCTGTGGCTGTGCCACAGTGTCTGTCCAGCCACAGGGTGAAGGGCATGTTGGTTGTTTCCACCTTGAGTGTTAGCTCACCTGGGTGAACAGTGGCGGTGTGGCTGCTGGGTCACCTGCTGGTTGTGTGCTGAGCTTTATCAGAGACTGCCACACTGTCTCCAAGGTCACTGCGCCATGTTGCTGTCCCGTCTTCTCACCCAGGTGTGCCGGCTGGAACAGGCTCTCCTTGAGGATTTGACCCCGGGACATGGAGGAGGGGAGTCTGGGGACGCTGAGGACTGAGCCCCACGCACCCTGCCATCGAGCCACCGCACCCCTCCCGGCCCCCAGACAGTAGGGATTTTCTTTTTGGAGACTCTAAGTTTTTTGTTCATTAAACACAAATTGAGTTTGAAGACAGGAAAGAAATAATACAGCATGTAATGCAGAAGGAAAGTCGATAATAGCTGCGCCCCTCGGCTCAGCCCGTGCGCCAGGCATCTCTGCTCTTTGCACGCATTTCCCCGCTTAACCCTAGACTTGCAGGTGCTGCTGTCCTCAAGCCGTATAAAAAGTAAGCATCAGAACATGCTCAGACCCAGACCTGCTGACTTTCAATCCCTGAACTCTTCCTCTCCCTAAACGAAGAGTGAACGTACATCTTTCTCTATGGATTTTAGAGGGGGTGCTTTAAAAATAAAAAGGTAGTGTCACAATACTTTTCCCAAAAATGCGTGCAGTCCTGCCAGCGAACAAGGTAAAAACACATCTTTTCAGTCCACCTTTTGGCCCCTGCTATCTCTTGTTCCCCGGAAGCCAACCTCACCACCCCTGAGACTGCAACTCTGAGCACTGGAAGACTAACAGTGGAAATTTCCAGCCCACAAGAAAACAGGATCAGGAAAGAAGATGAGTGGCCAGATATGGGTGGAATGTGAGGCCTGTCCATTTTGGAGACTTTCTCTCTCCTGCCATCCTAGCCCTACATCCAACCACCAGTCTACATCATCTGAGTAAATAAACCTACATTATCTAATTGACCCCCGTATAAACTTTTCTCGGGGAAGGATCATCCTGTTTCCGTTATGACCTAGTTTAGAAACTGGAGAAAATGTAATCTCCCACATAGGTGAAGAATTCCTTTGAGATGACAAACAACTCCCAGCCTAAGTGTGATTCCTGGAAGACAAGCCCGCAGAAGGTTTAGGTTGTAAAACTCTCCTAGGCCGCCATCCCCCTCCGGGGCTATCACTGCAGGCTCCAGAGGAGACCCCATCGAAAGGTAATTTCCTGAATGAAGTAGGCTCATGTGGAACAAATTGAAAATCCTCGGCCTTTCAACACAGTTGGGTTTTTTTTTTATTACTTAATCTTGTAAAAATTTTCTCACTCTTCACTTCCCGAGAAGATATTTCAGAAACAGAATGAAATTAAAAATTGATCCACTTAAAAATGGAAAATTTCAGTAGAAAATGTTTAGCACGGAGCGAATGGGGCCTGGGGTGAATGCGCTCTGACTCTGAGATTTCCTTTCTGTGTGACTCAGACGCTTACTCCAGACAGCACTGCCCTGCCTGTGATAAATAGCATTTTACAACCTGTTAAAAAATAAAAGCCCCCCAAGCTGAGCACCGGTGGCTCACGCCTGTCATCCTAGCTACTCAGGAGGCTGAGATCTGAGGATCGAGGTTCAAAACCAGCCCGGGGGCAGCAAGGTCCGTGAGACTCTTATCTCCAATAAAACCCACCAGAAAACCAGAAGTGGCGCTGTGGTTCAAGAGGTAGAGTGCTCACCTTGAGCTGAAGAGCTGAGGGACAGCGCCCAAGCCCAGAGTCCAAGCCCCATGACCGACCAAAAAAAAATTAATGAAAAAATTAAAATAAAAGCACTGCATGTTAGAAGTACAGGAACATAGATTCCAGGATTGATGAGATCGGCAAAGGGCGGTGGGTTTAAGAAAGCACAGTGGAACAGTGCCAGGCTGTTGTGCACATGGGTTCCTTACCCTGTCCGTTTTCAGAACGTCAGACTCTTTCTATGTGCCTCATTCTGTAGCTCTGTTGCCTTGACGAAACGTTTGGCTGAGTAGTTAATTGTTTTCTTCTAGAAGGAAAAGCCTTGTGAAACACGTACTTACCACCCATTCTACAGATACGCGTCGAGAGCTCATGCGTCCCCAGTGCTCTGTCTGTGATGAGACACACTCGGGGGACGTGGTGCCACGGGGCCCAACCTCGCTGGGAGAGGCGGGCACGTGGAAATCAGCCAGGGGGAGCACAGGGAAATGGTGGTGAGGAGTCAATCACAGGAAGAAGAGGTTCAGGCAGAGGGAGACGGCGGTGGAGGAAAAAGAGGGGACTGCGTGAGGAGAGCGTTATGTCTCAAATGCCCGTGGTCCAGAGCTTGCCTAGCATTTGTCTCGATATTTGCACTTGACCTGCGGGACAGTAGACCTCAATCTCTTAAGATAATAAGTGGAACGAGATTCCCACGCTGGGTGTCCTTCGGGGTCCGTGCGATGTGAAGGACGGTGGGCCGGAGGCGTGGCCTCCTCCGCTCCGCCCTCCTCCCTGCCAGGCTCACACCCCAGCTCTGGGAATGTCCTCCCAGCCTGCCTCCAGGCGCTGAGTTCCAGGCTCTGCCGGGGAACCGGTTCAGGCCGCAGTTCAGAGCACTGTCGAGGAGGCCCCGCCAGGTGAGCGGAGAGGACACAGATGCAGCCGCCTAGGACACCACTGGAGACTCCCCCGAGGTCGGAGGAGCGGAGGAGGCCTTCCTCTTACCCCTCATCCACCTCAGACTCGGCGTCTGCACCACAGATGCTTTCTGTGCATCTAGGGGAGGAGAAGGTTGTGCAGGAAAGTAGAGAGAGCCTGAGACGGCAGCGGCAAGCCCTGGCCCGGTGCTTCACTGATGACGTAAGAGTCTTTACACACAAGGTCAGTCGTAATTTTGACGCCATTCTTGGAGTCAGTGACATTGAAATCTGGTTCGTACAGAAACAGTGAGGCACAGAGAAGTAGAGCAATTTTTAAGGGAGTTGACAATTAGGAAGTCATTAGTGCTAGGGTCGCATACCCATATCCCTTCTGTATCCCAGGTGGTACTGAGGTTACTGTTGGTTTGTATTTTAATTGTCATTGATTAGTCCTACAAGAGTTTTATTCTGCTGTATCCATATACACATGCAATGGACCTTGATCAGATTCCACTGCTGCACCTCCCCTCCCTCCCCATCCTTCCAGAACCATCTCGTCCGGGTGTAGCCCGCTTAAAATACCGTGTGTGCACTTGTGAAGTACCACGGTGAAACAGGCCGTATAAAACTAAAACCCTTAATGACAGGAATGACCACACATCCCTCCCTCCCCCAACCCTGCTGGGGTTTGAGTGCTGGAGCAGAGTTGCTGGAAGAGGCCGAGCCCGTGCTCCTGCTGCGTGGAGGCTGTGTGAGCCGAGGCCCCGGGGAGAGGCCGAGCCTGTGCTGCGTGGAGGCTGTGTGAGCCGAGGCCCCGGGGAGAGGCCGAGCCCGTGCTGCGTGGAGGCTGTGTGAGCCGAGGCCCCGGGGAGAGGCTGAGCCCGTGCTGCGTGGAGGCTGTGTGAGCCGAGGCCCCGGGGAGAGGCCGAGCCTGTGCTGCGTGGAGGCTGTGTGAGCCGAGGCCCCGGGGAGAGGCCGAGCCCGTGCTCCTGCTGCGTGGAGGCTGTGTGAGCCGAGGCCCCGGGGAGAGGCCAAGCCCGTGCTGCGTGGAGGCTGTGTGAGCCGAGGCCCCGGGGAGAGGCCAAGCCTGTGCTGCGTGGAGGCTGTGTGAGCCGAGGCCCCGGGGAGAGGCCGAGCCCGTGCTGCGTGGAGGCTGTGTGAGCCGAGGCCCCGGGGAGAGGCCGAGCCTGTGCTCCTGCTCCGTAGAGGCTGTGTGAGCCGAGGCCCCGGGGAGAGGCTGAGCCCGTGCTGCGTGGAGGCTGTGTGAGCCGAGGCCCCGGGGAGAGGCCGAGCCCGTGCTGCGTGGAGGCTGTGTGAGCCGAGGCCCCGGGGAGAGGCCGAGCCTGTGCTCCTGCTCCGTAGAGGCTGTGTGAGCCGAGGCCCCGGGGAGAGGCTGAGCCCGTGCTGCGTGGAGGCTGTGTGAGCCGAGGCCCCAGGGAGAGGCCGAGCTCGTGCTGCGTGGAGGCTGTGTGAGCCGAAGCCCCGGGGAGAGGCCGAGCCTGTGCTCCTGCTCCGTAGAGGCTGTGTGAGCCGAGGCCCCGGGGAGAGGCCAAGCCCGTGCTGCGTGGAGGCTGTGTGAGCCGAGGCCCCGGGGAGAGGCCAAGCCTGTGCTGCGTGGAGGCTGTGTGAGCCGAGGCCCCGGGGAGAGGCCGAGCCCGTGCTGCGTGGAGGCTGTGTGAGCCGAGGCCCCGGGGAGAGGCCGAGCCTGTGCTCCTGCTCCGTAGAGGCTGTGTGAGCCGAGGCCCCGGGGAGAGGCTGAGCCCGTGCTGCGTGGAGGCTGTGTGAGCCGAGGCCCCGGGGAGAGGCCGAGCCCGTGCTGCGTGGAGGCTGTGTGAGCCGAGGCCCCGGGGAGAGGCCGAGCCTGTGCTCCTGCTCCGTAGAGGCTGTGTGAGCCGAGGCCCCGGGGAGAGGCTGAGCCCGTGCTGCGTGGAGGCTGTGTGAGCCGAGGCCCCAGGGAGAGGCCGAGCTCGTGCTGCGTGGAGGCTGTGTGAGCCGAAGCCCCGGGGAGAGGCCGAGCCTGTGCTCCTGCTCCGTAGAGGCTGTGTGAGCCGAGGCCCCGGGGAGAGGCCAAGCCCGTGCTGCGTGGAGGCTGTGTGAGCCAAGGCCCCGGGGAGAGGCCGAGCCCGTGCTGCGTGGAGGCTGTGTGAGCCGAGGCCCCAGGGAGAGGCCGAGCCCGTGCTGCGTGGAGGCTGTGTGAGCCGAGGCCCTGGGGAGAGGCCGAGCCTGTGCTCCTGCTCCGTGGAGGCTGTGTGAGCCGAGGCCCGCGCTTGGCAGGAAGGCACTCCACCCTTGCGCCACGCCCTGGTCCTTTGCAAGCTGGTTGTTTTGGGAGGGGTCTTGCTTTGCCTGTGTGGGCCTGGGCCACAATATTTACACTTCCTGCTGAAGCTGGTGACACTGGGAGGGGTGCAGGGCTGGGCCGATGCTCCCACCTCCTCAGTGGGATTACAGAGGAGAGCCACCAGAGCACAGAAATCCATCCTCTTAGGCCAAGACCCAGGCACTTTACCAAAATGATTTTCTCTACCATTGCAATCTGGTTACCATTTTTCCTTGAGACAAAATACGTAATTGTCTGTTAAAAATGTGTCTTCCTCCTTGCCCTTTTACTTCCCTAAAATACTGCCAAAATGTCCTTTAACCAGCATTTTCTTCTTTGCCTCAGCTATTCCCTGCCTTTGATACCTGGGCTTTCTGTGTTTATGATCATCCTATATCTTCACTTGCTCCAGTCCTGGACGACTGAGAGTCTGCCGTTTAATTAATCTGTCACTTTACTGTGGGAGGCAAATCCATTTTGAAGGGGATTCTGGCCTTGGTCAGCAAAACTTTCCTACCTCTTGACAGAAGCTCTTGCTCTTGGTAATCCGACTTTCTGTCCATCTGGCATGTTTGCCACCTGTGCTTTCTTATCTCCTGCCCCACCCAGAGTATGCCAGCCATTCTCTCTTTGCTCCAGGTCTGAAAAAGTCCGTGAAGTGAAGGATGTGTGTAAGTGGGAAGGAATTGCAGCACATGGACACCGTGTGTGTCAGAGCCTCTGGTGCGGCCTCTGTTTGCACTTCCCTGCCCCTGCCCAGGTCCACCCCGCCGGGCGCATGCCTGCTGCACCCAGGTCCCGGGTCTGGAGGTCCCAGATACGGGAGGGAGGCTTTGTCCACTGCCCACTCTTGGCTACTGTGTGAGAACCATGGTGAGCAAACGGGTGCGTGAGGAGTGAGTAGGAGAGAAAGAGGCCTCCGGTTCCCCGGGCCGTGCGCTTCCTGAGGCACGGAGCCCGCTGTGGCTCCCCCCGCCCAGGTGCCCTTCCTGAGGCACGGAGCCCGCTGTGGCTCCCCCCGCCCCAGGTGCGCTTCCTGAGGCACGGAGCCCGCTGTGGCTCGCCCCCCCGCCCAGGTGCACGGAGCCCGCTGTGGCTCCCCTCGCCCCCCCCCCCCCCGCCCAGATCCCCACTTGCCTGGAGGGAGGCTGCTAAGGGAGGCTGGCCACCGTGTTCGGTAGACAGCAGAATGCCTCCTGGAGAGTGGCCGGCCCAGATCGCCTTCTGCAGGGGGCTCGGCTCTCCGGAGCCCGGCAGCCTCCGCGTCTGCATGCCTTGCCTGCTCTCCAGTCTTGAGCAGACCTCTGCTACGATGTGCCAGCGGCCTGGCCTGCTTCTACTAAGCCCACGGCAACATCACCCTCATTCCTCAGGTTGAGCCTAATGCTACCAGGGTAGACTATCCGCCGACTACTCCCGGTCAGCCTGCGGTCGCTTCTGTGCCTCACATCAGCAACGCCGTTTCTGATCAGCCGAGTCCACCTTCATCTGACTGAGCTCCACGTCTCAAGTTGAATCCTTCGTGTCCATCTGTACTCCACCCCCCAAAAGAAAAGTGGCTCCGTCTCTCCCCCGCTCTCCCCGTGCTCACTGTGATCTGGTATTTGGCCTGTGTGTTTCTTTCTTTCCTGCCCCGTGGCCATCAGCGAGTGTCAGTGACTGCCCTCGGCCTCGGTCCAGGACCCGTGTCTCCCCACGGCTGCTGCGGTGCAAACCACGGCCCCCCTCCCTCCCTGCGTGCTCTCTGCTCACCTCCTTTCCAGTCCAAGCCACTCACCACCCAGCTGACAGTGACCTTCAAAGCATAAATCAGGTCATATCACACATCCGCTCAAAATTCTCATCATTTCCTCGTCACTCAAGACAACCTCAAATACCGCCTTCATGTGATTCCCTAGGGACCAACATGGGGTCAAAAGTTCCGGAAGCCACTAATGGATGATCTCTGACACATACCTCTTCTGCAATTATACCCCTTTATTCAGATTGTAATGACATCAGAGGCTAAATAATGGCAATAGTTACCATAGTAACTAAGCCTGGTCTACAGGAGGCATTTAACATGCCTTATCCTTTAATCCCTGCATCCACGGTCTCTATCTCACTAATGAGAAAATCAGAGACCTTAAGACAAGAGTGAATTGCCAGGACTTTAACCCAGATATGAGTGCTGTCTATGTTACTCTTTATTTTTATTTTTTTATTTTTTTATTTTTGCTGGTCCTAGGGTTTGAACTCGGGGCCTAGGCACTGTCCCTGAGCCTCTTTGTAGTCAAGGCTAGTGCTCTACCACTTGAGCCACAGTGCCACCTCTGGCTTTTTCTGAGTAGTTAATTGGAGATAAGAGTCTCATGGACTTTCTTGCCTGAGTTGGCTTCAAATCATGACCCTTAGATCTCAGCCTCCTAAGTAGCTGGGATTATAGGTATGAGCCACTGGTGCCCGGCTCAACTTACAATTTCCTTAGATCTTTGTTCAAGATGTTGATGTAAGCCATCAAATATAACAGTCTTAGGTTCTGATTAGAAAGTTGAGAGCAAGCAGATCAAACACAGCCTACAGTTTATGTGAGGTGAAGGCAATGACTCTGGCTCCAGAGAGCATACAAGGAGGTGAACGAATTGGAAAGAATCAGACGGAATGGTTTGTGGGATCGTTGTCGGCAGCCATTGCAAACCCTACGAGCTTCCCCCTGGAGTTTGCCGGGTTTCCTTCCGAGCTTGGAGCCCACTGATAGTTCTAGTGCCCATCCCCAGGGCTTGGGTTCAAGGATGCTCATTGTCTGCGTGGGATTTCTCATCTGGCCGCCACACACATTTGTGTGAAGAGCTCAGTTACCAAGAATAAGGGGGTCTCCTGCTCAAAGACTGCCCTGGTGAGTTCCACCACCTGGGTGAACAGAACACTGTGAAGAAGTTACAGGGCTAAGTGCTGAGTGTGCTTTTATCATTTGTGACTGGATTTCCTGTTTTCTGTAGTTTAGATATATTAGTTAAAATTACTCTGAACCGTTGGAGACCTGACTTCACTTAATCCCTAGCAGTTTGAATAAAGTTAATAGATATAAAGAATCCCAAAGGCTATCTCAATTTGTTGTTTACTAACTATGGTGTTTGTTATTGGCAAGAGAATATGTATTGCTCGGCTGATTCCTTTACGCCAAAACTTAACCTAAATCTGTCTCTTATTATCAACCTTCCCGCCCCACTGACCTCCTCATTCACAGGCATCACAGACACATCAGGGATTTGAGGGAAAACAGATTCCCCACCTCAGCCTGTTCCCACAGGCACGCCCCACCACGGGGCTGCTAGACAAGTAGCCCCTGCGCAGCTGACTCAACATTCATGAGAATGCTTGCCAAGTGTGGCACTGCTGCACCCCAGAAGCAGAGCACCCGAGAGAGGGCTGCGGGAGCAGGTCACGCCTCCCCAAGCGCCACGCTGCCTCTGCTCAGAAGCTGTGCGTGCAGAGACAGTAGCCACGGTGTCACTCCCACTCCTCAGTGTGTTGCCGAAGGAACACGTTTCTGATGCTTATTCTAGAAAATAGTGTCGGATCAATTCCTTTCCATCTTCACACGTAACCTAGTAAGCAGATGTGAAGTAAACGGCCTGTTGTGTTCACCCCCCGTATCCATTCAGAGTTTGCCAGGCTCAGGATAAAAGTGAAGAGAAGTGCACACACAAAGTCTGTGGACACTGGCAGCATTTGAAATTGAAATGGTGAGGAGCATGCCAGGCCTGCCCTGCGGTCACCCAGGGGGCTCAGTCCGTCAGAGGAAGTGCACCAGACGGCCGGGAACAGGGAGCTGCTTGGTGCTTAGTCACTGTCAAGCCTTGTTCTTCAAGGCTGGGTTGTTGAACACGGCTGGGGGGGGCGGGGCGGAAAGGGGGTGGGGGAGGAGGGGGAGGGGGAGCTGTTGTGGCTTCCTTGCTGTGAGATTGCGGGCTGTTCCTGGTCCCCGGATGGGAGTGCTCTGCTCTTTCAGCCCCACAGTGAACTTGGTGAAACCACGGTAACAGTGCCTGCTAGTGGCCCCTGGAGAAGAAGCTTCTGGCACACTGTTCACCACCATGCTGTTCACCTAGCGGCACTCCAGCCAGAAGTACTCACAAACAAGCAAGCAACGTGGCTGAATTCTGGCAAAAAAAAAAAAATCACATTAAAAATGTTTAATAATAGTAATAATTACCATAATAAATGAAGCAGATAGAGACCTTGTCTCAGCACACACAAACACATACATATACATACACATAGGCACACGTACACATAGGCACATACACACATACCTTCTCTTTATGGCATTCCTTTGTATTCAGAAATCCACATGTCAAGCTGTGTTACCCTTTCTCTGGGCCTCTCTGAGCTTCTCTGCTCAAAGCTGGTGCTCTGCCACTTGAGCCTTTGGGGAACTGGGGAAGTCCAATTAGCACAGGTGCTTTAAATGCTCCCAAACATGGAAATCAGCTTTGCACTTAAATATCTGAATAGAAATCTGGTTTTCTTAAGAAAATGATCACTGTTTACATGTGTGCATACAACATGTGTGTATATGTGTCTGTGTGTATACAACATAGATGCATGCATGAACATCTATAGCACTATTAGTACACGCTAAGCAAACGATGCTGTAGTGGGGTAATGTAAAGAAAGAAATCTGGAGGTTTGCCACAGTAATAGTAACAACGAGAATAGTTACTTATGAGAATTGCAATCTGCAGTGAGTCGATCATACTCAGAGCTCACAATTGCTCCTGATTCAGCTCATGGAACTGTAATCCAAGAACATCATCAGTGGCTCAGCTTTATAAATCCTGGCAGCCAGCACGGGCTTCTCATCCTTGACCATAGGTATTATGTGGAGGAGAACCTGACCCCTCTGAAAGGCTGGCCTTGAACATTTCTAAATAGCTGGTGTAATCCTGGGGTGGGAAAAAACATAGCAAAATAAATCACTCTATGCTGGACTGTGAGTTGCTCTTTGCATTTGAATAGAAACAGGACAGCCTTCCTTTACTGAGATAAATGCCTCCTGGTGAATCACCACATTCTCCCTGCTTTTCCTAAGCAAGAGTACATAGACCAAGATCTAAGCTGTTTCTTCTACTCACTGAAGCCCTAGGTAGTTCTAAGTATACCAGTTGGTTTTGTTAGCATTAACTTGAACCAACACTCCTTACGTACCAGTCTCTGCTCTTTGAATAATAAATGTAGTTAAATCCAGATCCCCACAGAAACAGTAACCCCTCCACTTTTTATAGCAGTGTGTATGATGAAGTTGCATATTAATTATCTGGGAGAAAACCAGTTGCTTGAAAACCGATTAAAGTGAAGAGCAGGTTGGGATGTAATTGACTGATGAAGGGAAAGTTGCCGTGCTGAGGGGCAAAGGACTGCTGTGCATGGAAAGCCGCCATCTCACTCAGTCCTATTTGGTTCTGATCTTTCTTTTTCTTTTTTTTTTAAGTCGATCATGGGACTTGAACTCTGGGCCTGGGCGCTGTCCCTGAGCTCTTCAGCTCAAGGTGAGCGCTCTACCACTTGAGTCACAGCTCCACTTCTGGTTTTCTGGTGGTTTATTGGAGATAAGAATCTCATGGACTTTCCTACCTTGGCTGGCTTTGAACCATAATCCTCAGATCTCAGCTTCCTGAGTAGCTAGGATTACAGGTGTGAGCCACTGGCACCCGGCTCTGATAAGTTTCTTTAAAGCTTTAAGGCAAGTGGACTGCCCTTCTGTCCATATGTCCTGTGGCTAGTCAATTTCATATTCACATATCTGATATTTAGTTTCTCTTTAAAGAACCCAAAACATTTGAATTATCCCTCAGAATATTTAATAGCACATCATCTTTCTAAAATGGAATACTAGTATTTGCCCAATGCCTTGCAAAGAACAACATTTTGAACTGATATTAGAATGTCAGTAGCATCGCCACAGCTTTTTCTATGAGGAGAAAACTGAAGAAAACACCTTGGGGAAAGTAGAGTAATAGGATGAACTTCAATAAAAATCTTTCAAGGAAATCAGATTGTAGTATTAGATAAGTTGCTTCTTGCTAATACCAAAAAGTTGATTTAGTTGCTTCAGTTAAGTATTTTTGAGACAACATATATATATATATATATGCAAATAGTTGGCTGACTTTAAGTTTCCATGATACTCAGTGATTGCTATAACATTTTATATTCTTAGTCCAGGTTCTGCTAAGGTTATGGAGAAACTAGCAATTTCATTTTCTTTTATTTCATACTCAGGATAGCTGAATAGCAATACTTTCAAATTCTAAAGGGGATCCAGTTGGCTTACATTTAGTCACAGTTTTTATTTAAATATTCAGAAATGCTTATACTAAATGAACTGTTATTTGGATCTAGCCAGCTGCTAAATAAATGCTGCAGTTACAAATGTATATCCTTTAAAAAAAAAAAAAAAAAGGACCACATGGAACTGGAAAGCTCATGACAGTGTAAACACCGCTGGCAGCACAGGCCATCGGCCTCCCCTCACCAGCCAGCAGTAAGGACCCCAAGCCACAAATGTTTGCCAGACCCAAAATTCACAGGACAACTTTGTTCCAGCCAAGGCTCTGTTCCCGGTTACAAATAACAGAAACCGTGCAACCGAGCTGCTCGAAGGAGGAGGTGGGAAGTTCACCTGTGCGCACATCTGGACTTGTGTGCAAGGCTTTAATTGTAAGCAAAAGTGTGTCACACATTGACAAATAACCATTAGTGCTCCCAGGTAAGACATAGTAAATCCAACATTGACATTCATCATCTTAATGAAGAATTTTTGATATACCAACATCTAAGTAATAAAAAATGTATGTTATGGTGAAGTATTTCTGATTTCAAAGTACTTCCTTTGGGGCTGGAGGCGTGGTTCAGTTGGTGGAGCGATAGCCAGTGAGTAGAAGCATCAGGTACCGAGTTTGAGTAACTGTCTCAGACCTAAAAACAGACAAACAAATACTTTTTTAAAATTTGACAACAAATAATACCAAGTATTTCTATTAGGCTGTTTGTACTAATGAGTAGGTACATGAATGAAATATGTTCTTGAAATAACCCTGATGTAAGTAAGAAAAAATGTAAGTAAACTGCCAGGTGCTGCTGGCTCACCCAGTCATCCTAGCTACTTAGAAGGGTGTGCAGCCCGTCCAGGAAGATGAGATGTTTATCTCTACATATGCAGCAAAAAAGCTTTAAGTAGAGATAGGACTCAAGTGGTAGAGAGCCAGTCTTAAGGGAAAAAAACTAAGGGCTAGCTCGAGGCCCTGAGTTCAAGCCCCAGTCCTGGCACAAAAACAGAAAGAATTGACCTATTCCATAACAAAGATGTGATGGGGTGTGGTCTGACTACGGTCACACAGGGCGCACTGACTTGTGCTGAGCCCTGTCCAGATGAAGTCAGCCTGCAGCATGAGGATACGCTTGAGATCTGGGTGGATGAAAATGAAAACTCAGGCTTCACACCTGGCAATTCCTACCAAACACAGAGAAACAAAGGTTAGATGTTCTGTGTGTGTGCATGTGTGTCTGTGTCTGCGTGTCTGTGTGTGCAAGGGAGAGAGAGAGGGAAACAGAGGCAGGGAGAGAGGAAAAGAGAAAGAGGGGAAGAGAGAGAGAGAGAGAGAGAGAGAGAGAGAGAGAGAGAGAGAGAGAGAGAGAGAGAGAGAGTCTTCCCAATCTTATCAATATAATTAAATCCCAAGTACTTTCTTCTAGACTTTTAGCCATAAGGGAATGGCTCATCTGGCTGTAGTTTATGAAGCTAATTTGATCAATGTCAATAGAAAAGATAGACCAACAGAACTGACTTTCTCATTTTTCTCCACAGTACACCTTTCACTGGAGGCTTTCATCTTTCTAAAACATTACTTTGACACCCTGAAGATGACATGTGTTCATACAGTTTGCATAAATAAGACTTGGTAGGTAGCCTGTTTTTCAGGGGGTTGATCCAAGTGAAACCTCTACTCTTCGAAGTTCATCCCTTGGCAATCCTTAGGGAGAACACAGCTGTTTGAAGTCACACTGGAGTATTTAGTGGCTTGCTGGCTTAATCCAAAGAGGCTCCTCCCTAATGCTCTTGTAGTCATTGTAATAATGCATGGGCAAGAGCTAGTCACGTCCTAACAGAGTAGATGAAATACCTTTGAAGACTGACCACAGTCACTACACTTCATTAGTCCTTCTAGACGTCTGTCAATTAGACAACTGACAATAATTAAGACACTCTTTCATTTCTCACAAAAGGAAATCGGACAGAATTTTAAGCCATTTTGTAGGCTGATACCTTTTGTATATTTTAGACCGGAATAGAGACTTGAAGATTATAGATTATCTCTAGCAAAATAATTAGCAGGTTTTCTCTTTTCTACAAAATCAGGGAAAATTGAAAATCATTTTTACATCATCATTTGGGAAGTCAGACATTATTATCAGTGCTACCTGTTCTACCTTGTACCTTCCACATTTCTCCAGAAGAACATGTCCGTAACTCAGCCCAGCTTCTTCCACACTTCTGCACCCAAGCCTGCATTAGAGCAAGAGAGCAAGCTAGCCACATTTCTACACCCAAGCCTGCGTTAGAGCAAGAGAGCAAGCTAGCCAGCCACTCTCCAACTCCCAACTGAATTAGTCTATTACTTGCTTATTATACAGACATAACTTTTATGTCCTGTTGCTAGGTTGTATTAGACTCAATGAAAAAATAACTCGAATTATTTCATTACAGTGGTATTTACTGCTTACTTGATTAAATAAAAATGGAATTTCAACAATCCTAGGGCTAGAATGGAATTTTGAGATTATAATCTAAATTCTGTGTTTAATGTTGGAGAATGTAAGGACTAAAGAGGCTATAAAATGACTAAAATTAACACATTTCACGGGTCACAAGGGACAGACTCTTAGAATATAAAAATTATAGAAACAAATAATAGTTCAGCATAAATGACAACTTCCTGAAAGCATACTGCATTTGTGCTGTTATGTTGAATACCATAGATCTTGTCATTTGTAAAGAGTTTGGTGTCTAGGAAGCTGAAAGCCTAAGCATTTCACTCACTTTACTCAGTTTGTTCTTAAAACCACAGTTGGGCTGGCACCAGCGGTTCACGCCTGTAATCCTGGCTACTCAGGAGGCTGAGATCTGAGGATCACACTCCACAGCCAGCCTAGGTAGGAAAGTCTTCATTAACCAGCAAAAAGAAAAGCCAAACGTGGAGAAAAGAATTACAAGAGTGCAGAGAGTTGCATGGAGTTTAATATCAATGAAGTACAGAATGAGGAAGGCACGGAGTTCAGATCGCCAACGGCCTTGTAGGCCACTCTCCCAGGATTTGATCTCTAATAAGGAGCCATGGTTGCTCGTAAGCCTGAGTGGAGAATGAAAGGTGAGCCAGGAGACCCCGTTCTGTTACATTGATGTGCACTACCTGAGGTGAGCAGGAGGCGCCAGTTCATTACATCACTTACATACATGAGTCTGCAGTTCTCAGCCTTGCTGCTGGAGGGGCTGTGTCTGTTTGGAGAATATGTGAATTGTGGGTAAACTTGTTAGCCGTATGGTGTTTGTGGAGGCGAGAGGAGTCGTAGCACAGTGCTACAAGGAAGGGTTTGAAACCACTGCGTGAGAGGCAGACAGTTCAGCCCTGCCACGGAGTCCTTCTAAAGTTGGCGTTTCTCTTTTAAGACAAAATGTCTTATTCCTCCCCCGAGCTAGCCTGACCCCTGACATGTTGTTCCCGGGCAGTTTTCACCCCACGCTGCTGCTTCACTCGGGAACGGGTCTCTGTGCCTCCCCAGAGGCTGAGAACTCACCGGTGTCCCAGTGAGTGAAACATCAGGTTTCACAGGGCTGGCTCTGGTGACCGCAGAGCCATCTGGATGGGACTCTGATCAGATCAGGGAAGTGCCCCATTCCACAGAGGAAAGGACAGCTGCCGCTCAAAATCCCAGAGGACTAAGGAGAATGAGAGCTCACCTCTTCAGCACCTCGTCCTCAGAGACCGGAGCGGGTCGGTCAGACAAGGGGCAGTTCTTCCCAGCAAAGATGTTCTTCTGCCTGTTTCTCCATGCTGTATGTCCATGCTTTGTTCTCCCAGTGAGCTGTGTGACCTTGCACCAGGCAGCCCTCAGCCTTTCAGAGCCATGTCTTCCTCAGGAAACTGAAGCCAGAGGAAGGATCTCAGATGCCTTTTCATTTCCCAGAGCTGGTAATGGTTGCGAGAGTAGAGAACGCCGTCAGCAGGTCTCGTGATAAGTGTTTTATTCCCAGCTTGCCAGTTACTTCCAAGAATTTCTGGGTACTTTCTCAATGGCATTTTTTCCCCCAGTCGAGTGTAAAAGAAACTATCTAGCACTACATGGCAGTATAGAAATAGAGCAGAGGTCAACAAACGCACTGCAAACGGTCAGACAGCAAGTCTTATCAGCTTTGTGAGCCGTAAGGTGTGCACCACAAATATTGGTTTGTTGTTGTGTGAGAGCTGCACAGACAATAAGTAAGTGAATGTCATCTTAATGACCAGAAAAGGTGGAGGCCAGACTTGGATCACTGTGTCATCATTTGCTGGCCCTGAAGGCCTGAAGCCCCGAGACAGCTCTGCAGCTCTTTCCCCAGGCTCACTCCCAAACCACCGACGAATCCCTCTCTCTCACCGGGAGGAGCTTCTGGTTATTTCAGTCATCCACAACTAGCGGACCACCTGTGCCCCCAATAGCGACTCTAAAGCAAGAGGGCCTCCTAGCATGTGGAAGAAGTGAAACAGTTAAGGCAGAGAGAGAGAGAGAGAACTCGCAGACAGCCCAGAACACGAATAGCCTGCAGGAACAGTCAGGCAGTTCATGGAGACCAGTAAAGAAGGAAGAAAAGCAAAAAGATTGATCGACTGCACGCCCATTTGTGAGATGGACGTACAGATGTGCCCCACTGGGTACTGCATCTTGGATTTGTTTTGCAAATTGCAGATGCCTGGTTTTGGAAGCCAAGAAAAACCAAGGGCCAAACCACTCTCTTGGATCTCAGCAATTTTCATTACTTCATTTTCTGTGGGGGGGGGGGGCGGGCAGGGAGGGAGGTGTCATTAAATATTCCCCTTTCCAAACAAGAGAAACAGAGAGCCGTTTTCCCCAGGAGCCTAGAAGAACACAAATACTCTCTAGAATTCATTTTAGAAACAAGAGAACAATCCAGGCCCCCAAACTTTGACTCCTCGTGGAAGTGACTGTGACACGAGGCTTAGCCCACAAAACTGCTTTAACCGTGAAATGGAACAAATTCCAAGTCCCAATATTTCATATCCTTCAGCAAAATGGAGATTATTTTGTTGACACTTCAGGACTGTCCTGTCCTGTGCTCAGATCAGTCCTGCCTGGTAGACTCTCGCATTACAATATGAAAGAGAGGGGTTCTCCCAGTGTTTTCCTTTACTAGTCCTCCTAAAGGAGCTCACAGATGACTGTGGTTTACAGAGACTTTATCAAAGCAGGACCCAATGGCCAGGCCTCTCCCACACTCTTTGTTACTGATATTTACAAGAGTTTCCTTATATAAACTATCTCTTTAAATATTTATCATAGAATTTTAAATTAGCGGAACTAGCTGGAAAGGCTGAGATGATGCGTTTGTTCTAAATTTTTTCATTTTGACATTTTATTCAAAAGTATTTCAAATCACCTTTTGGGGAAGACACAGTTAATAACTGGCACTTTGTGTTGAAGAAAAAATAATGCCCCTTGGAAGAGTTCAAATGTTCCCTTTCTTCTCGATCAGGTTTCAGTACCTAATTTACCCTGGTGAGTAAATTTACCCTCCCATGCTTCTGTGGCCTTCCAGGGTCAAGATACCAAACCCGTCATGCAATAAGCTTGGGGAAGGAGACTTTCTGTACGTTAAAACATGCATCCATATGCACACGTCTACTTGTGCCCATGTTTTGATCATCTCCAGCCTAAAGCTTTGGATATCATGTAGAGGACTCACCAAGCGGGTTCCTAACATCCTTCAGACCAGGACTAAGCTGCCCCCCAGCAGTGCGGGTGTACAACCTGAAAACGAAGGCCCGTAGGGTTTTCCAGTGGGCATGGAATTGGGCTGTGGCTGGCACTGCCCCGATTCCGGCTGAGACCCGTCTCCTCTCCCTGGAACAAAGGCGTGTAAGAGAAAGCCACGTCCACAGTCTCTAGGTTTCCTTGGAGTTTGGTCATAATCACACAGTAACTGTTGTTTTAGGACGAGAACATGAGCAGGCCTATCCTGTGTGACAAACTCAGCATTTTCTTCATTCAGACAGATCAAGAGCACTCAATTGGACATACCAGGGCCAAGTTGCCAAGTTTCAGACTGCTGGCTTTTGTTTTTCAGGCGGTAAAATGGAGGGAGGTTGGGATAGGATCTCTGCCTAGAGCCGAGGCTGGCTTGGAACTTGCCTTAGCCTCTCAGGTGTTGTGATTATAGGTGTGGATGGACCACTGCTGGCAAGATTTCTTCTTCTTTCTTTCCTTTTTTTTTTTTTTTTGTACACTTGAGGAAAAAACAGAATTTCCACATATGAGCATTCCATCCCATGATCCTACTACCACAGGTGTCCTGAGAGCGCTTTACCTGTTTTTCTGTTGTACACGTACCCGTGCAGGTGGGAGTCGGAGGTGGTCTGTTGCATCCTGAGTCACCTCAGCAGTGCCCTGTCCTGCCGGGCAGCCAGGCAGGACTTCAGCACAACAGCCGCTAGGTAGAAGGCTGTCTTCAGAGGTCGGAGCTTCAGCCTCGAGCTTGTGCCATACCAGCAAAAATGTGGTTTTATGATTTCTAGGGTTTATATATTCAGGCGGATTTTTTTGTTCATTACTGGACCATAAACTCTCCAAGATGAGGGCGATGTTTGCTAGTCTTCTTGTACCCACAGCTGTCTGTCAGCTCACTCCAACGCATTGCTGAGAATCAAGGAGAATACCTGACTGGCCAGAGCTTTCTGCCCAAAGGGTCTTCATTTGTCATTACCTAAAAATGGTTAGCATCCTCTTATCCAAATTTATTGTATATGCAATTTGATTTTTTTTGTTGTTGTGCCTGTCCTGTGGCTTGAACTTGGGGCCTGGGTGGTCCCTGAGATGTTTTTGCTATGGCTAGCTCTCTATCACTAGAGTTACAGCTCTACTTCAAGCATTTTTGGTAAGTTATTGGAGATGAGACTCTCATGGACTTTCCTGCACAGGTTGCCTTAGAACTGTGCTCCTCAGATCTCAGCCTCCTGAGTAGCTAGGATTATAGTTGTGAGCCACTGATGTCTGGCTGTGCAATTTGAGTGTTTAATCAATGCTTTCTCATTGTCGGTGAATTGTGTAGTCTTTTATTCCATAAATGCCTTCTGCCTGAAACACTCAACTTTAAATGCATGAATTAAAACATCATTAACAATAATACATGCAAAGTTTAGGGTAAAAAAGAAGAATTTGTTATTCTGTGTTTGTTCTTGAAATCGTGCCTATGTTTGTATGCTGTGTTTCTCTGAGATTCCATGAACACCTTCTGGAATGTAGAAATTCCACCCTGCGTCTTGGGGAGCTATCTGACGGCCCAGCTTCAGTAACCCACCTGCTTCTGTTGCTGCTACACGCAGTTGTTTCTTCCACGTTTTGCAAGCAAGTCCCTGATGTCCAACCCTTTAGCCATGCTTGAACTTTGACACTGGGAAAAACGTTTGTAATCTAAGGATTTGATTTTTGTGCTTCATTTTTCTTCTTTTAATTCACAATCCACCGCCCCCCCCCTTCTCTTCTTCAGGATCAACACTCTGTGGTGGGCCAGAACACGGGCCCCAGTCCAACTCCCAACGCCTGCTCGAATCCAAACACTGGAAGTGGCTACATGAACTCCCAGCAATCCTTGTTGAATCAGCAGTTGATGGGGAAGAAACAGACGCTGCAGAAACAGATCGCAGAGCAGAAGCAGCAACTCCTTCTCCAGCAGCAGATGCTGGCCGACGCGGTAAGGCTCACACCGCCTCCTGTTGCCTGCCCCGTCTGCCCCACATAGGAAGCCACTCTTCCTCCATTTCCAGTCAGTCCTTGGCTCTCTCCCTATTTATGAGACCACAACCAGCACATCCTAGCTGTAAGAGAGATGAATCCCTTATGCTCAGTGTCGCAGAAAACAAAGACAGAAAAGCTTGACTTGCCAGCCTCTGACAGCCCCGCCCCACACAGGAGCAGAGCAGAACAAACCGGTGTCACTCCTAGCCCCGAGAGGCTCCGAGCCACACAGACCCAAACTGAGGACAAAGCCAAGACTCAGGATGAAAGGCCCTTTTTAAAGAAAATATGAACATATATTTTCCATTTTCACTCTATTTGTGTGGCCTTTTAAGAAAGATGAGGTCATAGTTCACAAATACTAGCCAAGAATCCTGCTCTAGGCCTGTCTGCTCATCAGCACACTCCCGTGACCACACACAGAACTCCGCCCAAGCCCCTCCACCCCACACCTCCACCCCTCCAGCCCCTCACTCTCTCCCTTTAAACGTTTTAGTCAAATGAAACAAGTTGAACATCTCCAAGTTAATGGAGTCAAAGTACAAAGAAAAAGGAAAAATAAAAGCTCTGAGTGAAGCTCAGTGGCAGAACACTTGTCGAGCATGTGTGAGGCTGAAGGTTTGATTCCAAGAATACACATATGTATGCACGCACGCACGCACACGCACACATACAGACACACACACATGCACACACAGACACACACACAAACACGCGCACGTGCACACACATACACACACACACACACACACACACACGTGCACCAAGTATGAAGCATACTATCACGACCAAAGATGTTTCTAAAGGAATGGTGACTGGAGTCCGCTGGACGGAAGGGAGACAGTGGGAAACAGACTGACTCGCTCTCAAGTAAGGAATATGGAGAAATACACTTGCACAGACAGAGGAGCCACAGACTGAGCCGGCACAACACAGCCAGCTCTGCTGATGGCACAGTTTTCCGTTAATCAAAATTCCCATAAGTACACCATTATCTCTACCTATGCAGTTATTCTTTTTGTTCGTGGTGGTCATGGGCTTGAACCCAGGGTCTGGGTACTGTCCCTGAGATCTTTTGCTCATGCTAGCGCTCCACCAGCTTCAGCCACAGCTCCACCTCTGGTTTTCTCATGGTTTATTGGAGATAAGAGTCTCACGGACTTTCCTGCCCGGGCTGGCTTTGAACCGTGATCCTCAGATCTCAGCCTCCTGAGTAGCTAGGATTACAGGTGTGAGCCACCAGAGCCTGGCTTATATGCTTATTTTTAACTTGAAAATGGCAGTTGCTTTGAATGCATATAGAAGAATTGCAGTGCAGCAATTCCAAAAACTTTATGACCCACATGAAGAATTAAAAAGAAAAAGAAAAAAACAGTCTTAATGTCCAGAGTGATCTGACATTCATGGCCAAGTCGTTTTGTTCTCTGTTGAGTATAAACGACCTTACAACATAGCAACTTCTGGTAGGGTCACCCTGATACCAAGATAAAGTGAGAGAAGATACAGCCACTTCATTATTTGGTCTGAAAATAGATCACGGTATGTATGATTCCCCAAATACAAGACATCACCCTCTTGTGCTAAATAGGCAGTAACTACTTTACTGAAGCGTATAGTCAAACTCACTTTCTGACAGTTTTCAATCTAGAAAATCTCCACTGCCTCAGGCCGTTGCTAAATCATCCAAAGCCTAAATGCTGTGGTAGTTTCTAAGGTCTGAGACAACCCGTCCAGGGGGTGCTGTTCCCTTGTCAGTGAGAGCAGCCTGGGGGGCGCAACGTTAAAAGACTTTCCTAAATTCATCTCTTAACTCCACACATCCATTGTAAGGATCGAAAGGTGGCTGAGAAGGGAAACAATGGAGACCAGGACAGTTCTGAGATATTAGAAGGAACACAGAATCACCAGCCGGGGGCCTGGCCCTGTGTGGCAGGAAAGAACCTGAGTTTTCCACTCAGGATTTGGTCTCTGCTCTTTCACTGTGTGACTGTGGGTAATCACCGAGCCTAAGGAAGCCTCCATTTCTTCTTCTAATTGAAAATAAGCCTGCTTACCTTGGAGGCTTGATTATGGGGGTACAAAAAAGAGGAAGTACACATATAGGGTCTCCCGGGGCCGGCAGTGTGTTGCGTGTTGTGCATCTCTGAGTTACCACAACTAAATGAGGTTATGATTGACACCCAGAGGTCGCAAAATGGTTCTGATACTTTTACTTTTCTGAGTAACTCATAAATTTTTACAAGTGGAAAGGTAATGGTACAATTTTAATACATTTTCATTTTTGTCCTTAAGGAGAAAATCACACCACAAGAGCAGATAAACCGACATTTGACCAGGCTGCCCCCAGACTACAAAGACCAAAGAAGAAGCGTGGGCAGCCTCCTGCCGGCAGCCCAGTTCTCCGGTGAGTGTCTCCCTCTGGCTGGCTCTGGCCGGAGCCCGTCCTACGTCCCCGCAGGTGGGCTGGCCCAGGTGGGGGGGCGGGGCTCAGCAGAGGCACAGGCGTGGGGGGCGGGGCTCACTGGCTCACTGGCTCACTGGCTCACTGGCTCACTGGCTCACTGGCTCACTGGCTCAAGCCTCCTCTGGAAAGGCTTCTTGTCCAATAGTGCTACTGCCAGAGAATAGTGAACCTCACAGCTCCACAGCAAACACGTTTCAGTAAACTCCCCCAGAGCCTCAGAGGGGCTCTTCTCACATCACAGAGAAAAACGTTTTTGATACCTTTCCCACTATAAAATAAGTGACAAACAGGACTCCCCACCCCACCCCTCACAAAAGAAAAACAGATCTCCTTCCAGCTGCTCCCCTAAGGAGACGCTACCGAGCCTCCCGCCGCCGCCGCTCCCACTCGCGTCTCTTCCACCAGAATTTTTAGTACTTTTTTATGTTTATTTTTTATGTTTATCCTCCCAACTTTCCTTTACCTGTTTTACCCGTTCCCCATCTACCAAGAAAGTCATAAAGGTAAGCATAAAACACAAGTCTAATAAAGACTACTTTGGAGAAGGGGAAAGGGGAAAAAGAGGGATAAAGGTGAGTGAGTTTGAGATACATGGCAACAAGGAGCCTTAAAGAGAGCGGTTGAGCAATTCTGGGGAGGCGAAGGGAAACCAGCTCTGTGGGGCTGGGCCCACAGAGGAAAAGAAAAACGGACAGTCTGCAGGCACAAAGACAAATGAAACCGCTCAGAAGTTCTCTAAAGAAGGAAAGGCGGTTTGCTCTCGGGGTCCCGTTCAGTGCGATTTGTATAGGTCGCTCTGTTTTGAAACTTCTTCAGCTGGACTGGCTGTCTCCTCCCTACAATCGGGACCGGGCTGTGATGCAGCCGCTAAGATCGCTTTGCCTCTGTGTGAAAATGCCGTTCTCTATTTGATGGTCCTCAGAGAGATGCTGTTATATTTGTTGGTACAATGAGAACCACCTTTCCTAGATGCTAATATTGGAAAGAACTACCAAGAACAGTTAATGCTTTCTGTCATGTGAGCAACTTCTGATGTAAAGTGCTACTATTTTGTGACCTTTGTGCCCATTTGAAAGCCTAGCTTTTGGGAGGCTGAGGCAAAAGAATTTCCAGTTTGAGCCTATCCTACTCTGAACAGAAAGACCTTACCACCACCACCACCACCAACAGCTTCTTGGGGTATTGTTTGAAATTAGGGGGATAACTTTTCTGATTCCTTGTAGCATTTATGTAGTATAAACTCTCTTTTCGGGAGACCCTAAAATATAAAGATGCTGTTGTTTAGATCGTTGGCATTGTGTGTACGCTCAGCTGTCACTCCAGCTCTCTTCCCTGGTCCCTCTTTACTGCACTTCTGGAAGCATCTGCAAGATGCACGGCCACCGGAAGACTAGAGATGCCAGGGCTACGCGAGTGTGCATCCACCTGCAGACAGCAAATGACACTTGTAGTGTGGGGTCAGGCCCAGGCAGCGTTTGTCGACACGCTGTTCTCCTAACTGACATCCTGCAGCTCCCAGGGTAGACAGCTCTCTAGTTCGCACTGTCTCTCATCCTCCAGGCCCACCCACCTTCCTTCATAAAAGCATCTTTCCCTAAGCTTTTCTTTGCTTTAATCTCATTTGTTCATTCGTTCGTTCATTGAGACGTATCAGTTATGTAACAATTCCACGCCATCCACTAGACTCAGGAAATATGACTGCACGCACAGGCAGAAACACCTTCCCTGCCGGAACTCCCCACCTATTGGGCACGTCCCCCTCTTCCTGGGGCTCCATTTTTGCCTCTCAAAGTATTTCTGGCCGTGGCTGTAGCTGCCTAGAGGCAGGGCGCGTCCAGTTCAAGGGCGCGTCACTCATGAATGTCCCACACTGGCCGCCAGTGACAGGCATCGGGGTAACGGACAGGTCTGTTGGTGCTGTGGAGTGCGCCGTGCCACACGGAAGACTCACAGAGAAAACATGAGACGGGAGTAAATAAAAAGCGTGAAGATGGAGTGGAGCCTTGGCCTGAGACTTTAAAAGAGGGTTGAGATTAAGATAAGAGAAATGGCAAGAGGAAGTATGGCTGGTGGTGGCTTCAGCAGCTTCCATACAGACAGAAATCACTGGACTGTGGAGGGCACCAGGCCTTTACCCTGTGGACCCTGGCAGCTTCTGAAATGAGGGTGCTTCAGATGAAGAAGGAGGAGTGGATTTCCACGGCCACCAACAGGAAGATAGAGCAGGAAGCCTGCATCTCGTATACAGTTGCTGAGTGATCCAGATTCCCTGGCCAGCAGATAATCTACACTCTCTCTGGGCTCAGCATATAGAAAAGCTCATTCCAAATGCCAGCTTAATCAATAATATCTCAGCAGCTCCAGAGCTGGGGAGAGGAATTGGAGGCATGGCTCAGTTGGTATAGTGCTAGACAGTGAGAGAAAGTGTCAGGTATTGAGTTCAAGTCCTGATCTCAGACCTAAAAAAAAAAAAAAAAAAAAGAAGAGGAAAAATGTGAAACCTATTACATTAGACCCATTCCATTTTAGCTTCTTTGTGTTCCATACACTCTTCATCAAGGAGTGACCGAGGGTGGGCCTTCCCATCAAAAGCTGACGTATTCCTTTTATATGTTGGATGGTCATTTCTCTTGTTCTTGAATTAGAAGTTGCTATAGAAGACTGTTATGAACAGGTATAATTCTTTTCTCTTTCTTAGGTGGCTCATCCTCGGTGAGTTTAAACTCTAACCAGGCTTTGACAAACCCAGTTTCAACACACGCCATTTTAAATCAAAACCCCAGCCTCATGTCTGCTTCCCATGCGACCAGAGCGTCATCCTTGCCCACGGCAGCCCACAGCACAGGGGTGTGCACAGGTCTGCCCTGCGGCCAGCCTGGCACCTACGGCGCCTCGCCCGGCATGAATCAGCTGACCCAACAGAGAAATCCAAACCAACTGCTAGCACACCCAAGCAACCCTCTGCTGCCACAGCCGTCAACGTTAGGGCCAAACAGCAGCAGCGATGTGGCCACCAGGGCCCTTGGGTTTGGAGCTGGGACTGCTGGCAATTCACAACTGAGACCAAATCTAACCCACACTATGGCAGGCCTGCCTGGACAGAGACCGTCATCATCATCGTCATCATCCTCCTCGTCGGCATCATCATCGGCATCGGCATCGGCGTCCAGTGGGGTGGCCACGCCCCACAGGGCCACACGGACCTGGGCCTCTCCAGGCGTCACGGCCAGCCAGCAGGTGTCCTTGGGGGTAGCGGGCGGGCGCTTCCCCACAGCCTACGCCCCCGGTCAGTCTCTGCAGACCCCCCAGAGGACAGCGGCCCCGCCAGGCCAGCTGACACCCACAGTGCAAATGAGGCCCGCCAGCCAGATGGGGCAGACGCTAAGTGGACAGACCGTGGACCCCCCCAGGGGCCTGAGCCTCAGACCCGGGCAGCTTGGCACACAGGTTCTATCTAATCTGACCCCAACAGGGGCAGGGTTGAATCTGCCTAGGACCGGCATGAGCCAGCGGCCACCTCTGACTCCCAGTACTTTTCCTTCCTCGGACCAGAGCTCCAGCGCTTTCCAGGGCAGTGAGCAGGTCAGCGAGCTGGCCTTTGACCTCCTCGGCCGGCAGGCTGACAGCGTGGGCCCGGCACTGGACAGCGATGTGGACTTCATCGACTCTCTGCTGAGGACAGAGGCTGGCCACGATGACTGGATGAAGGACATCAGTCTTGACGAAATCCTGGGGAGCAACTCCTGAGGAAAGGGCGGTGGATGGCAGACCCCCAGACCTTGGGAGCAGGCTGTGAAGGACACCCCCGGGCCAGGCCGAGCGCAAGCCTGCCGCACACACACGAGCCAGGCGCAAGGCAGAAAGGAATCGCGGTTCTGAAGAGTCTGGTCCAAAATCTTGTCCAGACTCTGAAACCTGAAAGCAGCACATTGGGTTCACTTTCCGGTCTAAACCAGGGAGCATGTCACCCAGTGGACCCAAACAGAACTGTCCTATGGATGTGTCGTTGTATAAGAAGTAAAACAGAGCTTGTAGCTTGTTTAAACCCCATATCACCAGGAGGTACTAGTTCCATTCAACAGCAACACATTCCTTAATTTGCTCTCATAGGTGAGTAAGTGTGGTTTAGTTTTCTACTGTCTTGTCATTTAATTTTCATAAGGCTTGCAGACCATATCAAAATGTGACGGGTTTATTTGGGAAAGAAAGGATAGCCAGCACACTTAGAAAACACCGGTGGAGTGTGGAATCCCTTCCCTAGACACACACCCCCCCGTCTTCATTTCCTCACATGCGCCACGTTACAGTGGGATCTATAGCCAGTGATGAAAGGGGGATGCAGAGCGGCAGACCTGCTTCAGATCCCACAACCCGCTTCTGAGTCTACTCCTGTCTAAGCTTCAGAAACCAAGACAAACCGATCCATGCCAAAATACTGAGGCACCTAAAAGAGTGGGGCGTTGCCATCAAAGAGAGTTATGGGGCCATGAACAGCTGACATTTTACTTATTGGGACTGGCACCCACTGGCCAGTTCCTAAGCTGAGGGACATGGAGCATTGTCTTTGTCACTTTGATGACCAGAAACTGGCTTGTAAGGAAAGAAAGTGAAGGCCCAAGCTGCGACTAGAAAGCATCATGTGTTGACTAGAGACAAGGCACAGGAATGGCAGGTGTGCGCGGGGACAATCTTTTTTCATGGAGTTTAGAGGAAAGAATAATTGAGAGAAGAAAATGATCGTTCCTTCTTTGGATGTATCATGGGCTTGTCTGCAGAGCCACAAAGTGTCAGTCTACGCCCGCGTCTCTGCCTGACACAGTGAGACCTCTCTGTGTGCTCCCTGATCTCCCCACGCCCAGGTTTTCTCCCTCTGAGGGCTGAGTGCCATGTCTGTCAGAAACAGAATTTTGGCCAGGCACCAGTGGCTCATGCCTGTGTCAACCTAGCTACTCAAGAGGCTGAGATCTGAGAATCGTGGTTCAAAGCCAGCTCAGGCAGGAAAGGCCTGAGACTCTTATCTCCAATAAACCACTCAGAAAACCGGATGTGGCGCTGTGGCTCAAGTGGTAGAGTGCTAGCCTTGAGTTGAAGAGCTGAGGCACAGCGCCCAGGCCCAGCGTTCAAGCCCCATGACCGACCAAAAAAAAAAAGAAAGAAAGAAACAGAATTTTGATAGCACATTTAGCCTCAGCACCCACGCACCAAGGAAGATGTTCTGACGTGGGTTCTATGCAGAGTGCTGCTCTCGGTTTCCTACCTACAGAACAGCAAAAGTTGTGCTCCACCTTCTAGTTACATTTTCAACTACCAAATGCAATTTAACTGGAGCCATCTAAAACCCACGTCTTTTGGTATCAGTTCAAATTACAAACAGAAACACATTTTGAGTTCTGCCATGCCCAGTCTTACAGGTGCCTAGAGGCTGCTGTCCCCTCCGGCCAGCACCCAGGTTACTGGCCAGGGTCTTTTCTGTGCTAATTTGTAAATACAAATGAATTACTTGTTTTGTACACTTTTGTAAAGAATATTTTGGTAGAAAATACTTAAAACATATTCTTTGGGTTATATTTATACATATGTGAAATAAATATACTATCAAAAGGTTATATTTTATACAAAAAGTAAATTGTTACCTTTTGTATGCTAATATACAAAGTTTTGTATAATATGACAGTTTATTTTTAGCTTAAACCATACTTGGCCAAGTAGGACCTTCTGGAAACTCTCAAGAGAATCATTAAACAGATTTATATTCTGAAACCTCAGTGAGAAAGCATTCCCAGTTTCAATCCCTACCTTTGCTTTTTCCTGCTCCAAATTCGTTATTAAGCCCACAGTTCTCATGTCTGATTCGATTACTCCTCTGTGCACAATTATATCAGTCCTTTTTGCATGTAGCCTACTGTGTGTTTTTCCATTTTATAAAACAGTGTTTCTCCATGAACAAAGAGAGGAAAAATAATGTACATATAAACACGTTTATTCTATGGCTCTTCCCAGTTATTGTATATATCTGCCAGCATTTCCCAGCTACTCTTCTGTAATTCAGATGATTTCTACCCTAACATTAACAGTGTGTTTGCAGTAGCTGTCGAATTTAAAAGATAAGGCAACCAGAATGTTTGAATTTTCTTCTATCTTAATGTGAATTTCATAATTAATGTCTATTTATTCAGCTATTCATTAAAATACAAGATTCCTTGGAATAAAATGGTGTAATCTATAGTTCTGTTCATTCACAGCCTATTACCAAAGATGAGGTAATTTTCCTGAAAGCTAAGATAATGACAATTTGAGGACATATTTAGTCAGAACCTTAACGATTTATTAGAATACAATCTCCCATTTATAGATACCAGACTACTTAAATGTAGACATTGTTTATCATCCTGACATATTAAACAGGAGATAGAAATATTTTTCTTTATTTTTTTGATTCAGAGACTAGAAATCAACTTAAATGATTCATTCTTAGCTTTATGTTAAATGCAATGACGATAAATAGCTGCTCAGTTGAATGCACTAATACATCTGCACTGCTGTAACTGTACCCATATCTGTAACGATTTCAACTTGTAAAACAAGCATTTTGTATTGTGTGTGATTTTATGTGTAAAAAATACTTTAAAAAACTCAGAAGTGGTTTTCTTGAATGAGGTCATACTTTTAATCAACAACAATATTTTATTACATTACAGAAAGTTCTGGGAACTGTTAATATCAGTGAGTGTTTGAAGGCAAATTTATCCTATAGGAATCTTCCTATATTCATGAAATGCTGGCCTTGTCAGTATAGATGGGTTTGCCTAGCTACTAAGTTCTGAGGAAACACTGCCTGCATCTCCTTGTTTGTGGTCACTTGCTTTCTTGGTTGCATTTGGTCAGACCTGGCAGAGAGAGCCACGTTCAGGGTTCAGGAGCACATTTAATGCCCTTCATTAATTGAGAAAGGCGAGAGAAAGGTAAGCCTTTGTGGAGGTAAGAACATCCATTCCAAATTCTCCTGCTGTCTAAAGATGTCACTATAGGGTTCCAGTGCTTCCCGACATTCTCTTCTTTAGTACCATTATTAATGGAACAATAGTAAAAGTGGCATTTGACCACTTGGCGATTCCAAGGACATATTTTGGGGGGGAAATTGGTCCTTGTGCCAAAGAAACTAGAAGATAGTAAATAAGTAAAATCAGCATCAATAAAAATAATATGCACTCAAATTAAAAGAGAGAGAGAGATGGGTAGAAGATAGCTAGATCACACCCTTCCGAACAAGAAGACGGAAGAGTCCTGGCTCTGAGCACTGGAATCAGTGGCTGGCAAGGAAAGACGTCTTTAAAAACCCACGCATAGCAGCCGCATTTCCCAATGGACACCCCGTCCCCTGGGGAGTGACCAAGCAGTCACCTTCTCCCACCTCGGACACAGTGTACAGGAGCTTTAGATGAGGACTCAGAAGCCAACTCTGATTTCTGATCAAGGACACAAAACCCACCTCCTAGATTCCAAGATCAGAGATACCTCAAAGCAAGGGGCTGACTGCACAGGCATGGGAAGTTGGGAAGCCAAGTGGAGGCTGGAGAGGGCATCCAGGACAACAAAGGAGGAAGCCATGTCCACTCCTCAGTGGCAGGTCAGGGCCAGGAGGCCAGTACACTGTGCGGACTGCAGCCTGGGCTGCGCTGGCCGCCAGGAGGCGGCACTGAGGCGGGGGGGGGGGGTGTGAGACACAGGAAAAGGCTTGCTCACATGTGGGCCTCAGCCGGAACACAGTCACACAGATCCACACAGGGAAGGGCAAGGAATAAACCTGTCAGTGAGCAGTCCCGAGTCTGACAGCCAAACCCACACATCTCTGCCTGAACCTGTCTTGGATTCCAGGCCTAGAGCTAAAGGTTTCTCAGCACAGCCTCGTTTTTGTCCTTCTCTGCTTCCAGATGGACCGATCTAATGTAAATCTACTTATTATAGAATGGTATCAAGTAGAGGACTTGAGCGCAAGTATATGAAACCCCAACTAAGGGGTTTCTGAGTTCCCAGACTCAGGAACGTGTGTCCTGACCCATGTCCTTAGATATACAGTTAGCTCATCATTTAAAATCAGTGTGAAGAAAAACTTTTATCGTACAATGATCAGCGTTATTCTTTCCATTCTTAGAAGCAAGCAGAAGAACAGCATGTCTTAAAATCAGGAACATCTTAGATTTGATGAGATGTAGTCTTTGCCTGACGTAGCCGGGGGTCCACATGGCCAGCCTGACTCGGCAGGGGGTCTGCCCACACAGCCAGGAGCAGGGTGGTGGCTCTGCGGTGGGTGCGTCGAGGCTCCCTTCCTCACTGCACGGTGACGGTAGGGTCACCTCCTGTCCACGTCCAGACCAGAACGACGTGAAGGACAAGCCGCGCTGCATAGTTAGCGTCTGCCTTTTCCTGGGAGAGAGCTGCTCAACCAGAGACTTCTGTAGACATTCCTCTCTAGTCACAATGGTGTCAAGGCTTTGTAGATCTTGAAGAAACCGTGGGTCTAAAGTCTGAATTGTATGCTATGCGGTGAAGGACAGCAGTGGGCCAGTAGTTGGAAATGATGACAGGAAAGGTGTAAAGAGTTGAATGGGAATAATACACATTAATTCAAACACTGATTTTCCTCATAAGAGTATAGGGAGATGTGAATGGAAAGCACATGGGGTCTTAGTTATCATCGCACTGTGTTATGTTCTAAGCCAGACGAAGACTGCACAGCTGTGTTTTCGGTCTCGTGTGCTGTGAGGAGTCAGAGGAAGCTGGCCTACGTTATTCCTCACCCTCGCTGCTGTGGCTGCTGTGGGAGGTAAACAGGCCTTTCTAATTGTAATCATTAACATGTCAGATTTACAGACAGAAGAGGAATCTCAAAAGCTACTAAATGTATATGGAAACAAAAACCATGTGGTGTCAACCTAAGTATAGAGATAGCAATTGTGATACACAGCCAGACATTACCGTAACTGAAAGTAGGAGAGCCAGGACCTCATTTCCCTCGAAGAAGAGGGACCTGAGAGAATGTTCTGCCAGCGAAGATCCACAGATCCAGGAGTGGTAGCAGAGAGTGAGGCAGGCCCCGTCCACAGCCTGGGGACCAAGAACAGCAACCAGAACGGAATCCACCTACGCTTTCTGCTTTTCGGGTAAGTACACGTCAAGCTCTGAACTGTGCTGGGGGAGAAGGGGGCTCACGGTAGCGGTAGTGGTAGCGGTGGTAGTAATAGTAGCAGTTGTAGTGGTGGTGATAGATGTAGCAGCAGTAGTGGTGGTGGTGGTAGTAGTGGTGGTGGTAGTAGTAGTGGTGGTAGTAGTGGTAGTGGTAGTGGTAGTAGTGGTAGTAGTGGTGGTGGTAGTAGTGGTGGTAGTAGTGGTGGTGGTAGTAGTGGTAGTAGTAGTGATAGTAGTGGTGGTGGTAGTAGTAGTGGTGGTAGTAGTGGTGGTGGTAGTAGTGGTGGTGGTAGTAGTGGTAGTAGTAGTGGTGGTAGTAGTGGTAGTAGTGGTAGTAGTAGTAGTGGTAGTAGTGGTGGTGGTAGTAGTGGTGGTAGTAGTGGTGGTGGTAGTAGTGGTAGTAGTAGTGATAGTAGTGGTGGTGGTAGTAGTAGTGGTGGTAGTAGTGGTGGTGGTAGTAGTGGTGGTGGTAGTAGTGGTAGTAGTAGTGGTGGTAGTAGTGGTAGTAGTGGTAGTAGTAGTAGTGGTAGTAGTGGTGGTGGTAGTAGTGGTGGTAGTAGTGGTAGTGGTAGTAGTGGTGGTGGTAGTAGTGGTGGTAGTAGTAGTGGTAGTAGTGATGGTGGTAGTAGTGATGGTGGTAGTAGTAGTGGTGGTGGTAGTGGTAGTAGTAGTGGTAGTAGTAGTGGTGGTAGTAGTGATGGTGGTAGTAGTGGTGGTAGTAGTAGTGGTGGTGGTAGTAGTGGTAGTAGTAGTAGTAGTGGTAGTAGTGGTGGTGGTAGTAGTGGTAGTAGTGGTGGTGGTAGTAGTAGTGGTGGTGGTAGTGGTAGTAGTAGTGGTGGTAGTAGTAGTGGTGGTGGTAGTAGTGGTAGTAGTAGTGGTGGTAGTAGTGATGGTGGTGGTGGTAGTAGTGGTGGTAGTAGTAGTAGTGGTGGTAGTAGTGGTGGTGGTAGTAGTAGTAGTGGTGGTAGTAGTGGTGGTGGTAGTAGTGGTAGTAGTGATGGTGGTAGTGGTAGTAGTAGTGGTGGTGGTAGTGGTAGTAGTAGTGGTGGTAGTAGTGATGGTGGTGGTGGTAGTAGTAGTGGTGGTAGTAGTAGTGGTGGTGGTAGTGGTAGTAGTAGTGGTGGTAGTAGTAGTGGTGGTGGTAGTGGTAGTAGTAGTGGTGGTAGTAGTGATGGTGGTGGTGGTAGTAGTGGTGGTAGTAGTAGTAGTGGTGGTGGTAGTGGTAGTAGTAGTGGTGGTAGTAGTGATGGTGGTGGTGGTAGTAGTGGTGGTGGTAGTAGCAGCAGTAGTAGTAGTGGCTTCCACCCGAGAGAGATCTACTCCTGAGCAGGAATCGTTACTACCAGCTCCTGAGTGGCCTTGGTGCAGCGAGAGTGTCCAGGCCCTCCGCCCAGCTTGGGGTGAAGGGCCGTGTCAAAGCCCTGCTCCGAGCGTGGGTGGCATCACAGGGCACAAACCCCATTCACGGCGGGCAGCACGGCCAGCCTAGCTCTAGAGCCCCATTCATGGTGGGTAGTGCGGGCCAATCTAGCTCTAGAACCCTATTCACTGTACGTCGTGCGGGCCAGTCTAGCTCTAGAACCCCACTCGTGGTGGGTAGTGCAGGTCAATCTAGCTCTAGAACCTTATTCACTGTGGGTAGTGCGGGTCAGTCTAGCTCTAGGACCCCATTCACAGTGAGTAGGGAGGGCGGTACTAGCTCTAGAACCCCATTCACAGTGGGTAGGGAGGGTCAGTCTAGCTTTAGGACCCCATTTGAAGTGGGTAGGGAGGGTGGTGCTAGCTCTGAGCCCCATTTGCAGTGGGTAGTGCGGGCGGTACTAGCTCTGAGCCCCATTTGCAGTGGGTAGTGCGGGTGGTACTAGCTCTAGAACCCCATTTGCAGTGGGTAGTGCGGGTGGTACTAGCTCTAGAACCCTATTCGCGGTGGGTAGGGAGGGTGGTACTAGCTCTAGAACCCCATTTGCAGTGGGTAGTGCGGGTGGTACTAGCTCTAGAACCCTATTCGCGGTGGGTAGGGAGGGCGGTGCTAGCTCTGAGCCCAGGCCCAGCCTTGGATGAGTCCTCAGGGCTGGGGAAGATGGCAGCCCCCTCAGGTGTGTGCTCAGTGTGGCCTGGCCTGGCCTGGCCTGTGCCTGGCTGTGAGAGAACCCAGCAGCCACAGACACAGCCGTGTGGACCAAGGTCACCAAGGGGACCACAGCAGAGACACCAGTAGCACACAGCTGCACCTCAGTCACATGGGAGCAGAATCCTCAGGAATGACTTTCCCAAGGCAGTGTCTTTATGTAGCAATTAAAATAATTTTAAAAATTAAAAAATGCATAAATATGACTGATTTATTTTTTAAAATATGAGTTTTTTAAGGTATTGGTAATGTTTTTTTCTAACCTGATTATGTGTACTTTAATGTTTGCTATATTATTATTCTTTATAAATATATCTTGACCCATGCTTTGTTTGCTATATTTTGTAATAATTCTTAAAGGCTATCAAATGAGGAATGAGAAAAATAGATGAGGGACTGCATTTGAGCTAATCAAAAATCAACTAGAAATATTTTGCCCTCAAATTGTTTTTCAAGTTTTCATTCCATTTTAACAGGATCAGAAATAGAAAAATTAGAACATCTATTATGTATGTCATCCAAGCATGAAAGTCTTCTGAGCAAAACCCCAAAAGAACAGCATGGACCCTGTATCAGGAGTTGTGAACTCTGGTGCTTGATAAAACATCAAATTATACATCTTACATATATTTATTTATATATCCTATGTTTTGAGTTTGAACTCAAGGGTAACACTTATTATATTTACGCTAGGCCCCAGCCCAAATTGCATGTTTTAACTTAAAATGTCTATGCTTTAAAATATTTATATTAACATAGGTTTATATACATTTCAATAAATCTATTCCTTATTTTTATTTCTTAAATTAACCACCAGTTCTACTCATATCATGTAAGGGGACATCTCCTCTATCCAACATTGATCAAGTGAACTGAAGTTGTACAGAGATTTGTTTGAGAACTACAAGGAGGTAAGGATAGGATGGTACAGATGTTATGTGTGTTTAAAAGTAGCCCAGGCCTTAACATTTATTCCTGAAAAATATAAAACTAAACATTACGGAGTATTATGGGAATCAATAGAACATCAAATAACTTCAATGTTGTCTGACCCATTGCTCATTCACATACCAACCTGAAAGTAGTACCATCTCAAAGCACTATAGAATTAGTTAAGTGTACGTGAATAGTGGGAGTGAGAGGCAGGAGAGATCGTCCCTTTATATACAATGTGTGTTTTCTTTTGTATAATTCTGTCTTTCATTATGTACTGAAAAAATAGAAGATTATTCGACATCTGGTCTTTGGTTAGCAGGGCCTTTTCAACTTTGGAATGGCCAGAAGGTTTGGAGGATGTCTTAATCCTGTTCTGAGTATATCAAAGTGATGTCTTTGTTCGTTTTACAAAACCAAAGTGAGGATGGTGTTGTAAGGATTAGATCTGGACAATACAATTCAGAAAATGACTTTATTATGGAAAAATATTCTGCATCTTGTATCTAATCCAGAAAATACAGTAATAGAGAAGGCGGCATTGCTACATTATACTGCAGTTGCAAAAGTTATTAAAATTATACAAATTAAAGGTTACATGAAGATGTACAGCTGGTAAAGGGCATAACTGAGTGAGTTTGAATGTTACAAGGTTATAATGACGTGGATTATTCACGGGTTTTTTTTTTTAACCAAACTTATTTCAAAGGCCTTCACTTTAGCATTTCAAAGGTAGTGGATAATATTTGAAAAAAAGGTTTCTCTTTTTCTAAGCACAATAGTTGTAGGGTTGGGGGGTTAAATATACAGAGGCTTATAAAGTAACATATACTGGGCGTTCTGAATGTCAGTTGTATGCACAGATGTCTTGGGCATGAAATATTGGACTATTTTAAACTAGTTTTCCTTTCCCAAAATAGTTATTTGCACTTGTGTAGTGACATAAGCCTTGTAGGTGGTGTAGAGAAAAACTGATAATCCTCAAAAATGGAGAATCGTTCAGATCTCCAAATTTAACTCACCCCTGACATGAACTGTGTATTTGCTTCTGTGTCAAAGATTCCAAACAATGGTAAGACACATCTCCCCTCCTAGAAGAATGTCCTCATTTCTCCTAAGTGGCTCTCCTCACAAAATTCAGATTTCATGGAGAGAGCTCAGTGTGTGTGTGTGGGGGGGGGAGAGGGCTCAGTGTCCTGGGGGAGGGTTGGAGGGGGCTCAGTATCCTGGGGGAGGGTTGGAGGGGGCTCAGTGTCCTGGGGGGGTGGAGGGGGCTCAGTGTCCTGGGGGAGGGGTGGAGGGGGCTCAGTGTGTGTGTGGGGGGAGGGTGGAGGGGGCTGTGTGGGGGGGGTGGAGGGGGTTCAGTGTCCTGGGGGAGGGTTGGAGGGGGCTCAGTGTGTGTGTGGGGGGGGGTGGAGGGAGCTCAGTGTGTGTGTGGGGGGGTGGAGGGGGCTGTGTGTGGGGGGGGGTGGAGGGGGATCAGTGTGTGGGGGGGGGGGTGGAGGGGGCTCAGTGTCCTGGGGGAGGGTTGGAGGGGGCTCAGTGTCCTGGGGGAGGGTTGGAGGGGGCTCAGTGTGTGTGTGGGGGGGGGTGGAGGGGGCTCAGTGTGTGTGTGGGGGGGTGGAGGGGGCTCAGTGTGTGTGTGGGGGGGTGGAGGGGGCTCAGTGTGTGGGGGGGGTGGAGGGGGCTCAGTGTGTGTGGGGGGGTGGAGGGGGCTCAGTGTGTGGGGGGGGTGGAGGGGGCTCAGTGTGTGTGTGTGGGGGGGGTGGAGGGGGCTCAGTGTCCTGGGGGGGTGGAGGGGGCTCAGTGTCCTGGGGGGGTGGAGGGGGCTCAGTGTCCTGGGGGGGTGGAGGGGGCTCAGTGTCCTGGAGGGGTGGAGGGGGCTCAGTGTGTGGGGGGGTGGAGGGGGCTCAGTGTGTGGGGGGGTGGAGGGGGCTCAGTGTCCTGGGGGGGGTGGAGGGGGCTCAGTGTCCTGGGGGGGGTGGAGGGGGCTCAGTGTCCTGGGGGGGTGGAGGGGGCTCAGTGTCCTGGGGGGGTGGAGGGGGCTCAGTGTCCTGAGGGGGGTGGAGAGGGCTGGGTGGGGGGGTGCAGGGAGAGCCCGGCAGGACGGAGTCCTGGCGGGCCGGGCCCCACGAGAGAGGGGCTTTGAACTGCGATCCGACCTCATCCGAGCCCGGCCCGCGGAGCCCCGCCCCCTGCGCACAGCCCGGCCCGCGGAGCCCCGCCCCCTGCGCACAGCCCGGCCCGCGGAGCCCCGCCCCCTGCGCACAGCCCGGCCCGCGGAGCCCCGCCCCCTGCGCACAGCCCGGCCCGCGGAGCCCCGCCCCCTGCGCGCACAGCCCGGCCCACGGAGCCCCGCCCCCTGCGCGCACAGCCCGGCCCGCGGAGCCCCGCCCCCTGCGCGCACAGCCCGGCCCGCGGAGCCCCGCCCCCTGTGCGCGGAACCCGGCCCGCGGAGCCCCGCCCCCTGTGCGCGGAACCCGGCCCGCGGAGCCCCGCCCCCTGCGCGCACAGCCCGGCCCGCGGAGCCCCGGCCCCTGCGCGCACAGCCCGGCCCGCGGAGCCCCGCCCCCTGCGCGCACAGCCCGGCCCGCGGAGCCCCGCCCCCTGTGCGTGGAACCCGGCCCGCGGAGCCCCGGCCCCCTGCGCACAGCCCGGCCCGCGGAGCCCCGGCCCCAGCGCGCGGAACCCGGCCCGCGGAGCCCCGGCCCCAGCGCGCGCAGTCAGACCCGCGGAGCCCCGCCCCTGCCCAGAGCCCCGCCTCCGGAGCCCCGCCCGCGGAGTCCCTAGGCTCCGCCCCGGCGCCCCTTGGCCTTCGGCTTCCGGGTTCCCTCTCAGCCCGGCAAGTTCTCCTCGTGGCCACGCGCGCTTCCCTGCTCCGCGCGTGAGTCCGCGATGATGTCAGCGCGCCGGCAACGTCTGAGGGTGGGGTCAGCGCGCTGCACGCTGGGAGAACATGGCCGCTTCCTGCGTCCAGCCCGGACCGGCGCTCGCCTGACCGCGGACACCGCCCGAGCCCGCCGCCCTCCGCCCTCCGGCGGCAGCCTCCGACCTCGTCCGCCTCCCGCTCGGCCCGCCGTCATGGACAGGAGCTCCAGCTGCGAGAGTCTGGGCGCTCAGCCCGCCGCCGCGCGGCCGCCCAGCGCGGACTCCCTGTCCAGGTAACGGGGCGCCGGGCCGCGGTTCCCGTGATGCCAGCTCACCTGTTCCGGCGTCCCCACCCCTCCGACCTCCGACCCCCCGCGCCCCCGGCCCCCCGACCCCCTGACCCCGTCCCCCCGTGCCCCCCGACCCCCCCCCGCGCCCCCCGCCCCCCCGCGCCCCCGACCCCCCCGCCCCCGACCCCGACCCCCCCGCCCCCGACCCCGCGCCCCCCGCCCCCCCGCGCCCCCCGACCCCCCCGCGCCCCCCGACCCCGCGCCCCCGACCCCCCGCCCCCGACCCCGCGCCCCCGACCCCCCGCCCCCGACCCCGCGCCCCCGACCCCCCGCCCCCGACCCCGCGCCCCCCGGCCCCCCGCGCCCCCCGACCCCCCGCCCCCGACCCCCCGACCGCGCCCCCGACCCCCCGCCCCCCGCGGCCCCCGACCCCCCGCGACCCGACCCCCCCCCGCCCCCGGCCCGCGGCCCCCGCGCCCCCGACCCCCGCGCCCCCGACCCCCGCGCCCCCGACCCCGCGCCCCCCGGCCTCCCGCGCCCCCGCCCCCCCGCGCGCCCGGCCCCCCGCGGCCCCCGGCCCCCCGCGCCCCCGACCCCCCGCGACCCGACCCCCCCCGCCCCCGGCCCCCCGCCCCGCGGCCCCCGGCCCCCCGCGCCCCCGGCCCCCCGCCCCCGGCCCCCCGCCCCGCGGCCCCCGGCCCCCCGCGCCCCCGGCCCCCCGCCCCCCGCGGCCCCCGACCCCCCGCGTCCCCCGCGCCCCCCGACCCCCCGCGCCCCCCCGTCCCCCGCGCCCCCGACCTCCCCCCCCGACCCCCCGCCCCGCGCCCCCCGCCCTTCTCTCAGGTGTAACCTCTTAGGCGGGGCACAGGTCCCAGGTGTTTGCTTTTTCCTCACCGGGCAGCCCACAGTCCAGGGGCCCCTCGGCCGCGCTCACCCGGCCCGGCCTGGCCTGTCAGCCGGGCTTCCCCGCGGGTCCGAGAGGGGCGGTACTCCCGTACTGGAACTCCCGAACTAACTGCCTATTGTGAAGGCAGTGAGTGGTCTGCTGCATCGGGGCCGTGTCCATTAGAAGGGTTATTAGACAGCAAATGGCTGCGTGATTTCACACAATTTCCTTTTTTTTTTTCCACTTCAGAAGTTGCTTCGACTTCTCATTTATTTGGGGCCCTGCTAAGTCTTAGTGGTACTGTCGGTGTTTCCTGTTGGTGTTCATCGAGGAACCTCATTCAAGTAGATTCTTCCCCTACATACACAGATACTTGTCCACTTTTTTTTTCAGAGTCCTAATCAGGCCACCTAATTGTTGGTTTAATTGTGTTCTCTACTAGGCTATTAACTACTTGAGAGTAAGGACTACTCATATCTTTAGCACTTAACATAGATCCTGCTTGTCATAAGTGTCCAATAATAGTTGTTTTTCTTTTTTTTTTTGGTCGGTCCTGGGGCTTGAACTCTGGGCCTGGGCGCTGTCCCTCAGCTCTTCAGCTCAAGGTCAGCGCTCTACCACTTGAGCCACAGCGCCACTTCCGGTTTTCTAGTGGTTTATTGGAGATAAGAGTCTCATTGTTTTTCCTGCCCCGGCTGGCTTTGAACTGTGATCCTCAGATCTCAGCCTCCTGATTAGCTAGGATTACAGGCATGAGCCACCAGCGCTCGGCTAGTTTTACTTTGTAAAAGTAAGTTTTTCAGGAGAAATTGTGTGTGTGTGTGTGTGTGTGTGTGTGTGTGTGTGTGTGTGTGTGTGTGTGTGTGTGTGTGTGTGTGTTTGCTTATGTACATTGTACATGTTTCAAACATTTAAACTAGGAAATTTAGACATTGAAGGTTCATACCATCAACTGTAAAAATCATTTAGGAAACAAGTTGTACAATTATAATTTTTAAAGTTACAAATGGTAACTATAGTTCAGAATAGAATATAGAGAAAGTCTCTGAAGCAATCTGTTCTCTCATTCAAGGGAGACAAGTTAGGAGCACAGGAGGCAGTGGGCTAGAAGGGATTACTGAGGTCTGGAGCTCCAGGGCTAGGCAGTTTTGGCTTGTACATTTAATTTTCCTAGTTTGCAGTTTTCTCATCCTTATACAGGGCCTGTGGTCATCTCTTGTCTTAAAAAAAAAAAAATGTGCTGCTGTAGCAAGCACAAGTTTTTCTCATTTAGGCTGACTAGTCAACACAGGTGATTCTAATGCGCAATAACATTCTAATGCTATCCTGTGTCCATGGAGACGCCAACTTTAACCTTCCTTAGGCTAGGACAAGCAAAATCCTGACATTTGGAGTATCTCAGCCTTTTTACAGTACTGTCATCCTTACCTTTTATTTTTATGGTTTTTGTACAGAGGCTCAATTAGGTTATTGTCCTGTGGATGTGTTATCTTTTGCCAAATGATAGTTAATACTAATGTTCAGTGTGTCACAAAAAGACATTTTGCATAATGGACATAAATGCTGAGTTTAACTCTAATAAGAGAAATTATGCAAAATAATATAAATACCTTCTGTGAGAATATGGAATCTTTAGCTTTCTTCAGATTAGCAAAAAAAAATCAGATTTATGACAAGTTGATAATATGCTGTTCTCTAGTTTCTTCAGGTACTTCTATTATGACATGAACTCAGTTGATATGTTTAAATATGTTAGTTGATAATGTCTAAGGCCTTCTAAGAATATAAATCTGAAAAAAGAAAACGGCAATGCAAGTAGTTGGCAGTGATGAGTAAAATGATAGACTACTGATAGGCTGCTGGCAGTTCAGCTGCCTCATGAGACATGGGTTGTCTTGTGTGCTCATCAGTTCAGAATTCTGTTGCTTCTAACTTTTCCTTTGATGTTATCACAAGACTGATGCCTTTGTCCTCATAGTTATGTCATCTCACATCCTTAAAAAAATGGTATTCTTTGGAGTTTTGATTCTCTCTCCATTCTAGCAAATTGGTTAACTCCTGAACGCCTTGCTGTTTCTACCCTTCACAGGTGGGGGTGAAAGGGGGGGACATGAAAACTGTTTGGCTTCAGCAAATGATTTTATTCTTGTTACTGCTCTGATTCTTGTTGCAAGTAGGACTATATGCAATATAGTTATTGCATAACTGGAGTTATTAATGTAGTTATTGCATAATGGGAGTTATTCTAAACCTAGACTTCATAACTGTAAGAAGCTAAACACCAAGATTTGGTACTCTATTGGCAATATTTTGTCATCTTAGTCTACTTTCTAATTCTTCATGTGTGTAGTATGACAGAGTACATTGTCTAGTTACTTTGTATATTTTTACTATGCATAACCTATTAGATATCTAGGGCCAGATATATTATTTGTAAACACTGTAGTATTCACCTAGTCTTACTCTTCCTGTTCAAGGGATAAAAAATTTCATTGAATTTGTCCTGAAGAGTTACAACCTCACATTCAAACACAAGTTAGTTTTATCTGAATCCTCTTGCATTATGAGTGGGTTTTACTCCTTGTGTTGTATCTCTGTGCCTAGTCCTGTCTATGTTGAATTTGTCCTCGAGAGTTACAACCTCACCTTCAAGGGTGTTAATTTTAGCTGAATCCTCTAGCATTATGAGTGGATTTTACTCCTTGCATTGTATCTCTGTGCCTAGTCCTGTCTATGTTGAGCTAATGTGCTCTTCACTCTTGCTATTACTTACTCTGACTTCTTTTTCTCTTTTATCCCTTGCCAATCATTTTACTTTTTGTTTCTATTTGTCATCTAGGCTCTTGTTACTCTGGGCTCTGTTTATCCTACATTATTTTAATTTTATCAGCTGGTTCCTAGTTGATAATTTTATTAGTATTTTTGAGCCTCCTGTATTTACTTGTAAGTTTCAGTTAAAAAAGAAAAAAAAAATCCCATGAAGTACCTTTCCTTAAGGTAGTTCTCAACAAATAGCAACTTTTTGTTTTGAGGCAGAATTTGCTCATGTAGTCCAGGCTGGCCTTGAACTCCTGAGTACTATTACAGGAGTGTACCATAGCCCCCGACCTAACTAATTGTAGTTTGAAGTTGCATGTTTGTTAATATAACCATTTGAAAAATAGCAAATCTTGAGGAGTTTATTTCTACCAACTTTGATTACTTATAGATGCCTGAAGAGGGAGAAGTTCCCATCTTTGCTTTCAGCTCCAAGGTCACTTAAAAGTGCTGTGTTCCCGGAAATCTGCTCTGGGGTATTCCACTATTGGTGATGGAATTGTGTAGGGTTTTAAATTATTGACCATTTGCCTCTTGCCCAGAATTAATGTGGAGAACTCTGGCTATAGGACACTGTGAAGCTATCAGATTGCATCATTATTCGTAGCTTTCCTCAGACAATATCCATTATTTTGGATTTCACTATTCTTAGGACTCTTAAGTAACTTTTGGTTCTCTTTAGACCCAGTATTGTGGGGCTGGGGGTTTAGCCCAGCGGAAGGGCGCCCACCCGGCATGCGCAAGCCCTGGAAAAAAAAAAAAAAGACCCAGTATTGTGAACTAATCAGGAAATCATGTCTAAGTTATTCGGAAAGGACATTTAAAGACATACTACTCAAATGTAGATAAGGTAATACTGAAGCTGAGATGGGCACCCTATGCTGTTCCTTACTGCGTATGCTATTGTCCATAGCTTTCTGTTATGCCATCAGTAGTCCTCCGTGTGGTCCTCAGACCAGTGCCCACACTATCCCTTGAGAATGTGTTACAATGTAAATTCTTGGTCCCGGCTTCAGACTTGATGCAATTAAAAACCCTGGGTCAGAAGAGCTGCCGCTTTAGCATGCCCTTCACATGGTCTTGATGCATGCTGAGGTTTGAGACCTGCTGCCTTGCATCTTTTGCTAGTTGCTAGTCATAGCTCCATCGACATTAAACAGACTAAATGAGGGTTTATGTTAGAAATACTATCAGTCTGTTATCTAAGATAGGCATTTTTGTAGACAAGTCGACTGAACTAGTAGAAGGTAAATATAATCTCTTTTCAACTTATTATATCTGGTTTTTAAAGGAAAAAAATTGAGCTTTTTCATTTTCAACCATATGTAACACAAATCAAAAATGTAAGTTTTGGGCCTTTTCTTAAAAGTAGATACATTAGCGCTAACAGGCATTTTAGAGTATGATAGTGGAGAAATTCCAGAAGGCTATCACTGAACTAATAGAACCTGGATTGTACCAGTGGGAAGGAAATAGATGGTTACAAATGTTCTGAAAGCAGTAAGTTTATTTTGGAAAAGTACCAAATGAATGCGATTGTTTTCAAAACCATCAGGGCCAAGATTACATGTGATTTGGGATTTTGACTTGTAAAAATTTTCCAGGTTTTAGTGTGGAATATTTTCCATTTTTAGGGAAGTAGCTTTGAATATGTAAAATACATCTTTCTGGCTTAAAAGTGAGTATAATTTTAATAACTCTTAAAAGAGATGATAGTTACAGATAGGGAATTACTGGGCTCTTCCACAGGAAGTCAGGTTAAACATGGAACTTTTAAAAGAAAGATTAGATTGATACAAAGTTACTAAACAATGGGAGTATGGAAGAGGTCCTCTTAGTGAAAATAGTAACTTCAGCTCCCTTTCCCATGACCTTACTGCAAATAGTGAATTGTGCTTTTCTCTCCTAGTGAGGGTCTGTGTATGTGTCAGTGCTATCTTATAAGATGTCTTGTGCTTATCTCCTTCTTAATCTAGATTAAGTAATGGCAAATACTACCTTAAAAAATGAGCTTTATGCTTTACTATATATAAACCTCAAAAAATCCAAAATATGGATATTTGGGAAAGCATTCCTTCTTTATCAGTTAGGTTTCATTTCGGGTATGTCTGTGTATGATTCTGGGGTTGATCTCGGGGCCTTGCACCTCCTAAGGTAGGTGAGCTCTTGACTCCTGAGCTGCACTCCATTTCCCAAGGTAGGGTTTTAGATTTAGCAGAGTGTAGCAGAAAATAGAGACTAGCCAAGGTCTACAAAAAGATGTTTTTCCCTCCAAAACCCCAGACATAGTTGTACAGAGTTGAGGTGCGTCTGAGTGTGAAAGGTCTAGAGTCTGATTTCTGAGCTACCTCATGAACCCACGTTGCTGTTGGAGCAATTGTGTTTTTAAGAAGAAGGGTCTAATCTCTCTCCTTACAGAGTGCATTTTTTGGTAGTCATGGATTATATATCCAGTTGGCTATGACCATGGCTAGTTCCTAGGGAGTCAAGATTTCTTAGTTCTTCCTTGTGCTAAGCTAAAATTTAGAGCTTGATGTCCCTGAGGAGTAGGAAGTGGGTAGTGGAGACAATTGGCTACTTCTCCCATAGCATACAAAGGAATCGTTCAAAAGCCAGAGACACTCTACATTTGAACTTTAACTGTTACACAGCCTCAGAAACACTTCTTCAGAGACACGTGGATTGATCAGTGTAGGGATCATAGTAGAAAATGTGTCTCCAGGTGGAGGTGATGCACTGTAGCAAACCAAAAATGAAATCTGCCTCGGACACTTTGAACTCTTCAGTTAAACAATTAAAAAAGAAAATAGTAGCTCTGGGGCTTGAACTCAGCATAGGGCCCTACCCTAGCTCTTTCAAAACTTAAAACTTAACTTTTCCAAAACCTAGTGCTCTGTCACTTGAGCCACATCTCTTAATGTACTTACTTTTTGTACATTACTTTTTTGGGCCTGATTTTTACAATCCTAAATCTAGGTTCACAAAAATTAAAGTGATACATTTGATACACTGCTAGTTCATTATGTGACAAAATCAAAGAAAGATCAACTGTGTGTGCTATTTCATTTGCAGAGCTCAGGGAATTGTGTGATTAAGTAGTGGTGGTAAGGAGGTTTATGGTCTACTTTGTTTATTCCTGTCCAGGTTGGTGTCCATGTCTAAACCACATATATCCATGTGTTTATCTCCTACAATATCACTCTAGTTTTGGCTGAGATATTTTGCCGCGGACCAGCTCTGTCGGGACAACGGAGGACACCTAGTGGAGGAACTGGAATAGGTGGGGAGATGGCAAACAGACAACTTGCACACCAGAGGAGTGGATGCTGAGTGCGATTTAACAAGCTTTTATAGCAAAAGTCTGCATGAGAAAGGGCGAAAGGTTACACAGTCTTGCTGCAGGGCTTCGTTCTTGGGGGGTCACCAGCTGGTCGCCTGATCTTGTTTTTTGGATGACTAGCTATGACGATAGGCACTTGTTTTCGGCTTTACCTCTATTTTTAAGAAATACAATGGGTTTTGATGTTTACCACCAATTAACCATTAACCAGAGCATATGGGCAAGGTGCTGAACAGAAAGGCATGAACTCTAGTACTTCATAGTTACTTTTGTTTAGTTTTGTACTTTATACGTTTTAAATCTTTTCTAAGCAATTGTGCTTAGAGGGTTCCCAATTTGTGGCCAAAAATCATGATATTCAGTATACTTAGTTAAATCTAGCCACATATCAAATTTAAGCTCATAGTGTCTTTTCTGTAACCCTTTCACATAATCGTTTACTTTTTTCTATAGAGGCCTTAACTGTCCCATAAGATCTTTCTTGTTCCTTCTTTAATAGTAAGCACCAAGGAGGCCTAGATCTAGCAAGTCTCTTAGTAAATGAAAGAGAGTAACAGGAAGTTCTTTCTCCTAAGTAGTTTTCCCAGCAATTGCCATCCTTATCATACACACCTGTAAAAGGCTATGGATTTAGGGGAAGTCTCTGGGGTCCTCTAGATAATGGAGGAGCCCACCATTTTCCTCTGATAAGCCATTGTCATCTTTTATCTACCAACCTTTTAGGAATCTTATTTAGCTTTTGGTCTAAATATCCCTCTACATCTTTCTTATCTACAGGATATCTATGTGAATCTATTGTATATGTTTTTAGGATTAAAGGAAAGTCCCCAGTAGCCATACACTCTTTCTGCTCTAGCCACGCCTACAGCTTCTTGTAAATCTCTTACAAACAATTCCTTCTGCTGAAGTGACATCATGAAACCCCCAAGACTTTTATATTTACTTATGACTTGTATAATAGCCTCCATAAGAGGGGCTTTCAGGGTAGCACTTAACTCTGGTGAGTTAGTCATATTCTCAGGACACTCATCAGATGTTGGAGTTGTCAACACTCTTAAGAAAGAGCCTTGAATAAGGGAACGTTGAGCATGAGTAAATACAATGAGCAGCAGGAACAGTAAAAGATTAATAGGCACTCCTATACAGTGAAGAAAAGAAAAGCAGGAACAGAAACACATCTTTCCCAGGGGCCTGCCAGCCTTTCCGGGAGGTAGGCCTCTTTGAAGCCCCATTCTCTGAGGTAGACTTCAGTGAAGTCCCATTCTCAGAGATAGGTCTCTGTGAAGCCCCATTCTCAGGTCTGAAAGCAGGTTTCCCATGCTAAGCAGACTCCACCAGAGTAGGCGTGGCAATATTTTTCTTGTTCCATTGCTAAGTGTATTGTCTCCATACGAAAAATAGAGTTGTTTGAGGTCATGTTAGTTTGTGAATACTTTTGCCATTATTTTGTTTATTTTTATGTCTGACTTAAACATTTAGTGAAAATCAAGAGAAGTTGGTGTTATATGCATTCTCTTTCTTTCTTTCTTTCTTTCTTTCTTTCTTTCTTTCTTTCTTTCTTTCTTTCTTTCTTTCTTTCTTTCTCTTTCTTTCTTTTTTTGGTCGGTCATGGGGCCTGAACTCTGGGCCTGGGCACTGTTCCTCAGCGCCACTTCTGGCTTTTTCTGCTTATGTGGTGCTGAGGCATCGAACCCAGGGCCTCATGCATTCAAGGCAAGCACTCTACCACCGAGCCACCTTCCCAGCCCTTGTATGCATTCTTGTGTTATTCAATTAAAATGTTTTTCTTTGGTGCTTGCTTGTGCTTAACCTTAGAGCCTGAGCACTGTCTCTGAGCTCTCTTTGCTCAAGGCTAGCACTCTACCACTTTAGCCACAGCTCCAGTTTTGGCGTGTGCATATGCACACACACGTCTGGGTGTGGTGGGGGAGGTGTAATGGAGAAAGAAGGAGAGGGAGAGGGGACTTTTCTGACCAGGGTGGCTTTGAATCATGATTCTCAGTTATCAACCTCCTAAGTAGCTAAGATTACAGGCACAAGCCACATGTGTCTTGCTTAATTAACAGTATTTTAAGCATGTAATTTCTGTGTGTGTGGTAACTAGGATTGAACCTAGGGTCTCTCAGAAGTTAGACAAGTCTTCTACTTCCTTTTGTGTTTGGTTTTCTGAGATAGACTGTCTGCTAACTCTACCCCTACTTGCCCTCAACCTTCCCATTTCCTGCTTCTTCCCAAACAGTCGGGATTACAAGTATGCACTACCCTGCCCAACTGGGGTATATAATTTCAAATGTCAGAAAGTTAGTCATTTAAGATGTAAGTATAGTAGATAATATCTTCCAGTCAGTATGACATTTAATCAAGAGGCTGAGAGCATGTTATAGGCATAACTAACAAATATATCTATCATTCATAAGCAGACTTTATCTGATAGCAGCAAATGAGCAGTTATTGCAATAGAGTTTTGTCAGGAGTTTGTGCATTATTAGAAAACAAAAAAGGATAGCTCATAGTGAACTGCCAATTATAATACTTTTCTTGATCTTAGCCAAGATGTCAGCAAAACAAAAAACAAAATTTTGCTATTAGGAAATATTCTTCCATTAAACAAAGGTAGTAACTATAAGTAAAAATAAGAACACCTGAGATAAAGCTTGCTTTCTAAGTGATAGATAATAATTAATGACAAGTATGAGTAATGAATAAAATGTAAATGTAATAAAATATAATAGCACTTAACATTTAATGTATGCTTACTGTGTGCTGGACAAAATATCTTCATATATTGTCTCATGTGATCTTCACAACTGCATAAGGTAGTAGGAGTGATTTTTCCATTGTATAGATAAAGCTGAAGATCAGAATGAACCATAGTCTGTGGGACTTCATGGTCTGTGTTCTATAAAGATTTTACCAGGCTCGAAGGGTACCGCTGTGGTGAAAGCAGGGAGACAAGGTCCCTGGTGGTGGCAAGAACCCTCTCTTAACAGGGTGCCATTTTGTTGGGGGAGATGAAAGTATGTACTGCTTTTGCATGTTGAATCTTCCTATGTTTGGAGAGAGTTTTCTCTAGCTTTGAATGTTGTTTTTTTTTTTTTTCAGCTAGAAAGTAGAATGTTTTTTCTTCACCTGATTAAAAAAAAGAGCAATGTTACATTTTGATGATCCAAGTTATAAAGTAAATCAAAGCTTGCACCATCTCTTCTGCCCCCATATAGTTATTGAGTTCATTAAATATCTGAATTCCCCTAAGTTCCTTTGTGTTTGTTTACAGTTAATGTGTTAAGAGCCATGACATTTGAAGATCATCTGAAGTGAAGATAAAACATCTCAAAAATTATAATGTAAGTGAATGGGAAAATGCAAAAAAGTGGATAGAAATTAATATTGTCAACAGTATCTCTGGAAACCATATATAATCAATCCCAAATGGGTGCTTCAGCTGGGCACCAGTTGCTAACGCCTGGAATCCTAGCTACTCAGGAAGCTGAGATCTCAGGATTGTGGTTCAAAGCCAGTGCTAGGAGGAAAATGTGAGACTCTTACATCCAATTAACCACCACAAAGCTGAAGTGGAGTGGTAGCTCAAGCGGTGCAGCATTAGCCTTGAGCAAAAACGCTCAGGGACAGCATCCCGGCCCTGAGTTCAAGCCCCAGGACTGGGATCCCCCCAAAATAAGTAACTTCAGACTTTTATTCTCCATTCAAATCCCAGTCCTGAAAATGCTATGTTCTCTTACACCTGAGGAAAACAATCACTAAGCTTTAGTCATTCACTACTTTTCCTTGGAACCTCTTTTGGTGTCCATGTTTTATTTTTTTTCCTTTTCTTCTTTTGCACTTGACATTGAACATGAAGACGGCAACAAAGGTTTTAGAAGTAGAGATGTAGTAGACCACTACTAATCTTGAGTTTTGAAGCTCAAGGACAGCAGCAGCACCCAGGCCCAGAGTTCAAGCTCTAGAAACAGAAACACACACACACACACTCTCTCTCTCTCTCTCTCTCTCTCTCTCTCTCTCTCTCTCTCTCTCTCTCTCTCTCTCTCTTGTGGATGTAAACTGTTGCGTGATGTACTGCATCACTATGTTCTTCTAGGTTGTGAGTCCATAGTTCTGAGCCTGCTTTTTCTTTATGATTCTGGATGAGTCACTTGTGTTTTCTGAGCCTTTGTTTTCTTACTAGAAAATGGGGGAAATGGTAATCTGCCGCCCTGCATTTGTGAGAGACTGGAAATGATGATGGATAATGACAGAATAGCCAGTGTGCTGTACAGGGTGTACATGTTCTAGACATTGTTGGAGTATTGTAGTTGCATTAATTTAGCATTAATATAGCAGTTTTTCCAGGCATAGGAAGTGTCATCCCACTGCACAGATAAGGCAGCCAAGGCACAGAGAGGTTAATAACCTCAAGGTTGTACAAGGCACCACCACCAGAATTCAGCTCTGGACTGTCTAGCTTCAGAATTGGTAGTTTATATGGAAAATGATGTGAGAGCACTCTGACATTTTGTGGATGGTTACAGTGCAAAGCATCATTGATTTGTGCAGAGAAGTTATATCTCGTTGCATTGAAAGAGTAGTGCTATATGTAACATAGCAATAATTTTTCTTGTCTTGGGAAACTAATGGTTATATGATTGATTGAAATAATTTAGATTTGCATAGTGGAATGAGAATAATACTTAAGAGCTCATTTTTTCAAGACGTAAATTCCCTTGTGTTTTCTATATTTTCCCAGATTGAAGTGAGTATTAGCTGGCTAAATGAATTAATTACCTACTCATTTTAGAGTTTCTACCCTTATACTGGGACAAAATACTGTTTCTGACTACTGTCCTTTGAGCTCTTAATAATTTGGTCAATTTTCAGTTTATTCCAGTGTTTCTCATAGTTAACCAATATATAAAGAAATTTTACTTCTAAGCTACTTGTGAACTCATAGAAGTTTTAGTTTAAGTCTTAAAGCTTAAAATTGTTCTCTGAGTTTGAATCTTGAGTTTTGAATGGATTCTGAAAAGCTGTTTGTTTTCTCATTTCCTGAAATTCATTTCAGTAAATATTACATGATCGGGGCACTGGGGCACTGTGTCTTGGTGTACCTTCCTTAAAGAGTAAAGAGCATCCTCCTTTGGTCCCACTACGAATCTGAGAAGCTCTTTACAGAGTGCTATGGTTTTGGGAAATTGGTGCTAGACTTGTTCCTCTTGCTCCTTTAATCCCTCACTATATTTGACTAGAATAATTTGGTTTTTACCAGCTTTATTTAAATTGCAGATAAAAATCTTTGGAGAAACAATATTTTGAAGAAAATACTTTTATAATCTATTCCTGTACAAACTGTCCAGACTTGTTCCTGGTGTTATCAAATAATATACCCTGATTTTTAGTTGAGAAAACATAATTGATGTGACAAATTTAACTATCCTGGTCATGTGTACCTAATAACTTGGGTTTTTCCAGAACAACTGTTAGCAAGCAGCAGTTCAAAGATTTAGATTTTATTTCTCTAAAGAATATAGAGTGTAGCCTCTCATTTATATCAGTCAGATGCTGTGACAATTGGATTCTTTCTACTCTCATGTCCTATTGATGGGTTAAATTAAAAAATGAAACTTTCTGACACAGCATTTTTTTAAAAAGATGCAGATTAGTTTTAGTGAAGTTTTTTTTATTTTAGAGATTTTGCAAATATTCTGACAATGACTCTTGTGTTCCCAATGCATTATACACATACAGGCCTTTCATTTTTTTAAATCAAAATTTCAACAAAATGACTGATAGCTCAAGCTTCTGACACTGTAGTCCATTGTGTAAATACTGAGCAAAATTTGCATTCCTAGAAAAGCTTGTTTACAGTTAGAATACAGAAGGCATTCTTTAATGCATCAGGCAAACTCGTGTAACCTTTAGGACATTGGTTACCAAAAAATGCTTTTAAAAAGTACCCTTTCTTTTCATGGTGTACCAAAAAATGGAATCAGTGATGAAAGTAGTGGTTTAAATGAGACAAGTGCTTCAGAGCTTGTTTCTTTGTGCACTGCATAGATGGGAGCGTAAAGAACTGTGCCCAGGCCTGCTCTAGACCCATTGTTTTCTAGGGTAACAAAAAGATTGGTGACTTCTAACTTCCCAGGATAGCTTGACGTTGAAATGTTTAACTGCATTTCTAATTGACAAAAACACTTTTTCAAAAATACTTTGATGAGATACATGACTTTTCTTTGAATTTTAGTGTTCAGTGAAGAGAAGAGAAAGATAAACATGTTTATCTTGTGTTATGTGGATTTTGTTTTCTATTCATATTGTCAAGTATCTCCAAGTGAGGGTTGACTGATACTGACACAGTAATGATAAATTTGGTTAGTCTCTACAAGCCAGTGTGGACAGTGGAAATTCTGGTGGTGGAGTTGGCTGACTTAGGCTTGAATACATTGAGTGAACTAAGAAGTGCCCTGGTATGTTTATACCTAACTTTTAGGGACAAATGCTTTGTTTCCCTTAGAATTTACAAATGGACTTTCTTGTAAAATGAAGAATGACATGGGAATATTTGTGGATACTATCTAGTGATAGTATCTGGAGATGGGTTTCTCTCTTTGTAGAAATAACAGGGATTTTTTTCATAGTACTTGTATAAAAATTCATTTCTTTAGATGTACTCTGTGTGTATAGTTGAATGTATGGTTACCTGCACGCACATGCCCACGTGCACCTGTCCTGGGGCTTGAACTCAGGGCCTGGACATTGTCCCTGAAATTTTTTTGCTCAAAGTTAGCATATATTACAGACTGTGATAGACAATTTGCTCCAGGAAAGTTAGAATGAACTTGTGACTTTAAATGAGCATCATTATTCCACAATACTGTGAATTTCCGGAAATTAAGTAATCACTTAATCACAATCAAAAAAAAAAAAAAAAAAAGAACCTTGGGGAAGGGAGGGAGGGAGGGGATGGTAGGGGGAAAACAATGGAGGGGGTAACAATGTTCAAGAGGAAGTGGAAGTGTACAAAAAAAAAAAAAAAAAAAAAAAAGTTAGCATTCTACCACTTGAGCCACACCTCCACTTTTGGCTTTTTGGCAGTTAATTGAAGATAAGAATCTTGTAGACTTTCCTGCCTGGGCTGGCTTCAAACTGTGATCCTCAGATCTCAGTCTCCTGAGTAGTTATCATTACAGGCCATTGGCTCCAGGCATAGATGTGCTTTTTAAAATGTGCATGGTTTTATCCCAATTCTCAGCAACAATGCAGCTGGAAAAAAAATTAAAAAAATAAAAGTGTACTTTCTTATGAGTTATTTCCAGTGACTAATATCTATAATTCAGTTAATCTAAGAGGTGCATTTTGGAATAGATGCTTGGCATCGGGACTTGGGTGGAGAATTGCTCTGAAGATAGTGGCATGGGAAAAGAGCATTGTGTCATAACAATGGCAGACCAGTAAATGTGTGGGAGTGACTAAGAGTCAGATGATGGGATTTCTGTTTTGTTCTCATGGTGGAAAGAAAAGTGTGTCACTCTGGTGAGATAATGGCTGGACTTTGGGAGAGCAGAGGATGACCCGTGCTGTGCTGTACTGTGAGTCTTCTTTTACTAGAAACCTAAATTCTGTTTGTGAATAGGTATGTCTATGCTTGTATTCATTTGGCTATTTTCTGGACCCAGAAATTAGTATTTAAATATAAATGATTTCATTCTTTTTACTTATGTACTGGGAAAAAACGTAACAGAATTATGGCTCAGAGGGGTGAATCTTAGAATAATTTCCATTTGTGAAGGTCATGAGACTGCATATTTGTAATCATGCAATCTTACTCCTTTTGAGAGTTGATCATCTGAATTTAGTAAGTTAGCCTATAATTGCAGCTTTATTCTCAGATATTTTGAGCTTTGGGGAAAAGAAATCTGTAGATACATACATGTAAAGAGTAGTTGATATCAGCTGGGTGCCAGTGCTCACTCCTGTAATCCTAGCTACTCAGGAAGCTGAGATCTGAGGATCATGGTTCAAAGCCAGCCCAGGCAGGAAAGTCCGTGAGACTCTTATCTCCAATGAACCACTAAAAAACCAGAAGTGGTTCTGTGGCTTAAGTGGTAGAGCACTTGCTTTGAGCTGAAAAGCCAAGGGACAGAGCTCTCAGGCCCAGGGTTCAAGCCCCATAACTGACAAAAAAAAAAAGAGTAATTGATGTCATTAATAGAATAATGTCATTGACATCATTCTAGAATGCTGGTTATATTCTGACCATCATTATTGTTTTTTAAATTTTTTATCTTTATTATAAAGGTGATATAGTTATGTAAGTCAGGTAAAGTACACATTTCAGTGTTTTTGAGAAAGTATCTTCTCTATATTTCACTGCTTTCTAAGGTATATGTCTTGTTTACAAGTATTTTTGACATATTCAATGCTCTTGAGGGTAAAAGTTGTCTTGCTCATCTTAGAGATACTTTCTGTTGCCTCACCGTTTCTGTACGCACAAGTATGCAGAATTCTCTACTCCTTTGATCTTAATTATTTGCAGGCTATTTAGGGCCCAGAAACTTCGTTTGTTATGACTTTGATATTTGAGCCTAGTCGTTACGTGGGGTTACTTATTTACTTTTGTATTTCTGTTAAAAGGATATACAGGAACAGAAGGGAATTACAGTTATAATTTTATTTCATAACTTTGGTCAATGGTTTGGATAGAAATTCCAACACTAATTGGGAAGACGCACATTTTTATGGTGCAGCACTTATATGAGGGGCCTTGTACTGGGAAAGTTTATGCAGTGTAACTAAGAAAGTCATGGAGTCCAGTTCTCAGATGGAGCAATAGGAAACAAGCTTGCTAGAGTGAACTGTGAACTACAAGTACATGCATCAGTGGGGCAAGAGTGCTGGAAGACCGCCCTCGCTATAGAAAGCCTTGCTGGGGCGATACCTTTTGCTCTTCGTGGAGTCAGGCGTCGGGCAGTAGCTTCATTCTCCAAGGCTTAGCACCACCATTACTTCAGGATGCTGCCCATCTCCCCTTCCAGCCTCCAGCTCTTGTCCAGTGGTAGTAGCGGTACATAGTAGAATATACTGCCTGCCTCTTCTTCTCGTCGTCACTTCTTTTTCACAGACAACAGCATGGGTTATTTACACTTTGGGGCTATTGTAAATAATATTGACGCACATATTTAAATATGACTGATGTTTCGTAGGGGTCTGCTCGCATGTGTCTTGGGTATCCACGAGTGGAACTTCAAGGCAGTGCAGTGGCTGTGCGTTATCTATTGAACTATTGCTGAACTGTTTTACCATTTCACCTGATAGTATAGATGGATGGCATTTAATCAGAAGTTAGCTACAAAATAAGAAAAAAAAGCAAACATTCTCAATTGATCCGTTTTCTTTGCTTACATTAGAAATCTGGATAGTGCAATTTCTCATGACTTTTTATCATTTAGATTCTTGAATGCAAACCAAGTTACTACTTCCATTTTTTTATTCACTTCCCTTCTCTCCTAAGAAATAGCATCCTACTTATTTGTGGGAGGAAGTGATTTTCATGTTGTAATTTAGTCATTTTATAGATGTTTTTAATAAACAAGTTTATTTTTTTTGGGGGGGGGGTCTGGTCGTGGGGCCTGAACTCTGGGCCTGGGCGCTGTCCCTCAGCTCTTCAGCTCTAGGCTAGCGCTCTACCATTTGAGCCACAGCGCCACTTCCGGGTTTTTTCTTTTTGCTTGTGTGGTGCTGAGGAATCAAACCCAGGGCCTCATGCTTGCAAGGCAAGCGCTCTACCACTGAGCCACCTTCCCAGCCCTGAACAAGTTTATTTTAAAGACTAAAACTCAGTTCTTACATATCAGAACCTCAAAGGGAAGTATTTCAAGAAAATCTAATAAAAATTTGACTTTTGGTATAAGGAATACTTTTAGTATGTTACAAGTGACTTTAAACTACACATATGTTTTAAAATATGTACTTAAGCCTTAATGCAAAATATCAGGTTTTTCAGTATTCTTTTTTTTTTTTTTTTTTTGTCGGTCATGGGACTTGAACTCTGGGCTTGGGCACTATCCCTGTGCTCTTCAGCTCAAGGTGAGTGCTCTACTGCTTGAGCCATAGCACCACTTCCAGTTTTCTGGTGGTTAATTGGAGATAAGAGTCTCACAGAGTTTTCTGCCTGGGTTGGCTTTGAACCGTAATCCTCCTCAGTAGCTAGGATTACAGGCATGAGCCACCAGTGCCCGGCTTCTCATTTTTCTTTAAATATTTGTAACTTTTACTAATCTAAAATGATACTATCACTCAATATGTGGCTAATATTGCTTCTTTAAAACTAAATTTAACAATCTAGAATAAAAAGCTCTGTAAGACTTTAAGAAGTAAAAGTAGCTGTAGAATGTCATGACTTGCTGTGATGGAAGTAGATATTCAGGTCAGACCTGTGTAAGTGTAGAATTCTATGTGGTACAAGTACAGGAGGGTACAGAAAGGCCTGTCATAATGTCGTCATCTTCTGTTCTTCTGTATGCCAGCTTCCATGAGTAAAGTTTCTAAAATTCTTTCCAACTAAAATTTACACAGGAAATTCAAGTAGGAATCACATCTAACTTTCTACATTAACCCAAGGTTCTGAATAGAGTTTTCTATCTCTTAAAAATCTTAATTGATGTATAGCCTAGCTCTTCTATCATATTGATCTATACTTGCTGAAGTGTTCTTTGTGCTTTGGTCCTTATATAATTTTTGTTTTTGTAATTCTTTTGTGTTTTGACCTAGCAGTTTCCTGTATTTCAAGACTCGGTTCTCACAAGGTTGTCCCAACATTTTCTGGCCAGAGTTGATAATGCTTTTCTTTTCTCCTGTCTCCCTTTGCACCCACTTCTGTCTTAGTCAGTGTATATTTATAGTCATTATATTCCACCAGGCATTTATTTCCCTCTCTGTTATAAGCTTGTAAACTTTTTGAACATCAGCACTATACGAAGTTTGTCTCCGTTGTCACTGTACCTAGCATAGTAGTTTTTCATGTTGGAATTCTTCATGAATGTTCTTTAGGTGATAGGTGGATAGATAAAATGAATTAGTTCAGAATATGTTCATGAGTACTGGTATAGTCTATTCAGAATGAACTTGGGTAGTAAGAATACTTAACATTTTAAGGATACAGTTTGTACAGCCAGTGTTGGTAGCAGCAAACACACTGGTAGCTCTTGCCTATAATTTCAGCTACCCAGAAGGCTGGGATCTAAGGATGGAGGCTTGATGCTAGCCCAGGCAGAAAAGTCCAAGAGATTTGCATCCAATTAGCTAGTAATAATGCTGACCGGAGGCATGGTTCAAGTTGTACAGCGACAGCTGTGAGCAAAAACACAGAGTGAGAGCAAGAAGCCAAGTTTAAGCCCCCACACCAGTACGCAAAATAACTAGACAGGGCTGGGAAGGTGGCTCAGTGGTAGAGTGCTTGCCTTGCATGCCTGAGGCCCTGGGTTGATTCCTCAGCACCACATAAGCAAAAAGAAAAAAGCCAGAAGTGGTGCTGTGGCTCAAGTGGTAGAGCGCTAGCCTTGAGCTGAAGAGCTGAGGGACAGCGCCCAGGCCCAGAGTTCAGGCCCCACGACCAGACCCCCAAAAAAAAACAAAACAAAAAATAATTTAATAAAATTCCATCTTATATGTATTTAGATAAGTATGAGTAAGCAAAGCAAGATTGTTGAACGTTGACAGCAGACATTTTAATGAACTAAAAAATTATAAATACAACATCTAAAATTTTTTTTAAACATCTGTACTTTTGTATTTTGTAGTGCCTCTACTTCTCACTCAGAGAATTCGGTGCATACAAAATCAGCTTCTATTGTATCTTCAGATTCCGTTTCAACTTCTGCAGACAACTTTTCTCCTGATTTGAGGGTATGTATACTGTTGGAAATTTCTGATGAAGTACCTGTTGTTGATATTGGTGATCAGCTGCCTGAATATAGCCTTCAACCATTTACCAATATTTCAGTCAAGCCAGCAAATTTGCAATGCTTATTTTATTCAGATATCCTCTATGTTATTTTTGTTAAATATTATATTTAGTGATTGTTTCCTTAGGTTTCTCTCTGCTGTGACAATTTCTCAGACACTTCTTGTTTCTGATGACTGTCTTGTCTTGAAAAGCATTGGTTGCATTGGCTGTCTGATATGTTACTTGTTACTAAACTTGAGCTTTGAATTTGGGAAATGCATTTTCAGCACACTGTCCACAATTCACACATCAGCAAGATGTGTTACTATTCGTGTTAACTCTGACCACTTGGTTGAGATGGTGGTAGTACCCCCTTGTTCCAGTGTCTTTTGTACTCTTGGGGAAAAAATTACCCCAAACAGCCCATCCTAAGAAGTCACCCTCTACTTCCATAGGGTGGAATGTCTTCATACATTTATAAGGAAGTATTCATGGGAGATTTGATTATCGACTCATGATATTTATGTTTAACTTTGTTACCATCTAAGACTACTTTCAGTGCTGTTTCCAACTCCAAAGCTGGGGATCTTTCAGTAAGATATGTCCTGTGATAGTGGTGTTAATCTGAGCACTTCTCTACTTTCTGGCACTACAAGATGCTGGTCATGTGTATTCTTGCCCAGACTTACTACCCATTTTCCCAGGAACTGTCTCCTCCCTCTCTTCTTCTCCTCCCCTCTCCTCTCCTCCTCTTCTTTATCTCCTCTTTTCTTGTTTCCTCTTTCCCTCCCTCTCTCGAACATAAAGCTAGTGTCATATAATGTCACATTAAAAAAAGGAAAGGACATAAGCAACCAATGATTCCTATGTGATAGATATTGGGCTGAAAGTATAGCTAGAGCATACAGCAGAGAGAACATTATAGAGCAGTCTACATCATAAGTTAATACAATGGTGTTACACATTTCTACTTTCACTATTTAGGAGGCTGAGGCAGGAGAATTGCGAGTTCTAGGCCAGTCTGGACTGTATAGTGAATTTGAGGTCAGCTGAGACTGTCCAACACCTGACACCTGTTAGATGTCACCTGTTTGTTTGTGAGACCCTGTCACAAACAGGGCCATTGCTTTAAAAAAAATCTTTATTGGAAGATATTTACAAAAATAAGAACCAAGGAAAAATAAACTGATTAGAAAGACGTAAACATCACTGGCAGAGAATGCCTAGAAAGGGAGGCATTTAGAGAAGACAGGTCCACATCAAGAGCTGTGAGCACAGACAGCATTGCCACATTTGGCTGAGAGGTAAATTAAGGTTGAGGAATGACTTTGTCTTAAATGACTCTCGCTATGGGTGATTTCCTCTCTGGAACAAAGCCTGGATGCAGAAGGGTGAGGAATTGAAAGAGTTGGAGGAAGAAACTTACTGTGTGGCAGAGAAAAGAGTAGGGAGGGGGGAGGCGTTAGCATTGGACAGCTTGAGGTATTGTGTTCTTAGAAAATCCCTTAGAAAACCATATTTGCATTCTCATAATGCAGTGTGGTCTTCTTCACAAGACAAGTGAACAGCTACTGTTGATCAGGAGTCTTCTTTTTTCAAAAAAATTCATGACATTATTTACAGATTCTCTTAATTGTTAGGTCTACCCAAGAGCTCAACTTCACCCAAATTTAAATGCACTGCAGGCCTTTGGATTGGCTTAATGGAAGGGAGTGGGCTTCAGAGTTTAGTAGAACTCTAATTTAAACTCAGACTGGTATTTCAGCTTGGTGATCTTGAATGAATTATACTTTGCCTGTTTCTCCTGATCAATGAAATACGGACATAAAACTTCCTTTATTGTTAGGCTGTAGTAAGTTGGATGTTACACATATAAAGTTATAAAGTTGTATATGTGTGTGTGTGTGTAAGTGAGACTATAAGGTGTTCTTACAATGAGGTATCTGCTAAATGCCTTTAGAAAAACAACTATAAGTTGTAAACTATAATTTTTGTAGTTTGGTTTAAGTAGTGTAATATAACTATCTACAAGCATGCATAATTAGTTGAAATTCAAATAAAGAAATAGCCTTTCAGTTTAAAAAGAAGCAAACTTGTTTTGCCTGCATCCCATCCAGGTCCTGAGGGAATCTAATAAATTAGCAGAAATGGAAGAACCACCTTTGCTTCCAGGAGAAACTATTAAAGATATGGGTATGTAATGGTATTTTTAAAAATTTCCTTCTTTCTGACTGTAGAAAAAATACATAAAGAAAATAAATTTACTTGGAGAGATACCTCTTCCCTTGACTCATAATGACCATAGTAGCCTAAGCATCAGTCTTGTATTTTCTATAGTGATTTCAACTTTAGAAGCATTTTGTATATATTACCACTTGAAAAAGAAGGAAAGGGAGCCCAAAAGCATGTCCCCTTGTGTGGGTTACAAGATAATAAGCAGATTTCTCTTGCATAGGTAATTGGCTCTGAAGGAATTGAGGAAGGTTTTTAGTTATACTGAATAAAGTTTTCCTAGCTTGCAAGGCAAGTCTCTACCTCTATATAGTGGTAGCTTTATTTAATTTTAAAAACTTTCATTTAATTGAAACATGCATTGGAAGCCATGATTTGAAAACTAGCTCATAGTTGAGTATTCTTGAGGGAACAGTTTTGAAGGTTAGAAATGATTGTTATAACGTCAGTCTCATTTTAAATTCTGTATGAAGGCAGTGCTTCAAAGTGATGGAGAAGCAAATCCAGGGTATTATGAACACTGCCATTTTAAATAATACCTTGAACTAGTGGTTGCTAAGTTAACCTGCTTTATCTATGAAAAGCATTAATTAATACAACACTGTGAAATATGAAAAGCATTTAATACAACACTGTGTTGAACAGTTATTTGGTCAGGATTATAATATCCACTTGTTTTTGTCTGTTGTGGAGCTTGAACTCAAGGCCTGGGCAATGTCCCCGAGCTTTTATTGTTCAAGGCTAGCACTCTACCACTTTGAGCCACAGTGCTACTTCCAAATATCCACTTTATTTAAAATTGCTTTATATATATTTGATTTCACCTACAATATTTTCCTCAGTTATAACCAGATAAGTAATGTGTGGCATTACATTTGGGATATTGTATTTTTCGAGCTATGCTGACAAACTAGACTGTGGCTCAAAGATAAGATTAGTGCTATGGACAAGAAACAGTGATAACGATGAATGTACACTCTGCCATGACACACATAACAACCAAGGATAACTGTCATTAGTGGCATAACCACATCATTTCTAGTCCACAGGGATAGTATTGTCTTCTGTTTCTTTCTGTTCTGTCTCAGAAGAAGAGATAGGCCCTCTACCCCTTCACTCCTTCCCAGTTACTCTGTATTCCTTCTCAAATGAGTGGATAAGATTCTCAGGTTTTGGGAATCCTCAATGCTGTGTTCTCTTCAGTGTAGTTAAGCCTAGCTATCAGAATAACATTATAAGATGAAGAATCTACACTGGGGCACAATGTAAACTGTGGATGTGTTATATCTTCTCAGCTAAAGATGTAACTTATATATGTCCCTTCACTGGTGCTACACGAGGAACACTGACTGTTACCAACTACAGACTGTATTTCAAAAGCATGGAGCGGGTAAGACTCATGGGGTCAGTTTTGTATCTGTGTGTGGTACTATAAATTGTAAACTATAATTTTTATAGTTTGGTTTAAGTAGTGTAATACAGCTATGTACAAGCATGCATAATTAGTTGAAATTCAAATAAAGAAATAGCCTTTCAGTTTAAAAAGAAGCAAACTTGTTTTGCCTGCATCCCATCCAGGTCCTGAGGGAATCTAATAAATTAGCAGAAATGGAAGAACAGTTTTGTTCACTTCTGGTCATTTGTAATGTTTTTTAACTTGTATATATGCAAGGGGAAGGAAAGATGACTACCACTGAGCTAGACCCCTAATCCTCTGGTTATAAATTCTATCTTATATAGTATCAGTTGCTCAATTTTGTGTTTGCCTTTTTCCTCCTAGGATCCTCCATTTGTTCTAGATGCTTCTCTTGGTGTAATTAGTAGAGTAGAAAAAATTGGTGGTGCCTCTAGTCGAGGTGAAAATTCTTATGGACTGGAAACGGTATGCAAGGTAAATTTTATAATATGTATACAATACAATTTTATTCCTTGTGAAAGGCTTTGTATCTGGAAACTGGTTTTCAAGATAGCAAATGAATTGCATAGTAGAATTGTCATTCTAGTAGAAGAAAAACTAAACTTCTCTGGTTCACTGTCAGTATCCTTCCTTTCTTAACTCTCTACCAGTGCCCAAAGTAAAAGAAAGCACATCCACAATCCTAAATTGTTTCTTTTGATAATCTTTTTTTGGCAGGGAGGAGGTGGGGGTGGGGAGGAGGGGGGTGGTTGACCATGGGACTTGAACTCTGGGCCTGGGCGCTGTCCCTGAGTCCTTCAGCTCAAGGTGAGCGCTTTACCACTTTGAGCCACAGTGCCACTTCCTTTTTTTTTCTGGTGGTTAAAGCCAGCCTGGGCTGGCTTTGAACTGTGATCCTCAGATCTCAGCCTCCTGAGGAGGTAGGATTACAGGCATGAGCCACTGGTGCCCGGCTCTTTCGATAATTTGAGAAGTTAATTTGAATTTGGTATAATGATTTAATCATTGTCTTCATGGTTTTTGTTACAGTCGTAGCTGTAAGCTTTGTGTCAATGAACCCTGTTGGTGTTGATATAGGGGGAGGGAGAGGAACGTGGTAGAGGGTGAGATTGGAACACAAGGTAAATAAATGTGTGGAGCTGTGGCAATGAAATTGCCCCTTTATAACTAGAACTAAGCTGAAAGAAAAGGGTTTTTACTAGGGCAAACAAGATCTCAGTTCTTAGCAAATTTTTTTTTTAAGGTATGATGAAATACCATTTTGGTTCTGGATCAGACTTTAGTACACTAGTATTATACACGCATTACAGTATAGTGATTTTACACAATGATAATAAAACTAGTTCAAATTCTACCTAGAATACAACATTTAAATAAAATGGATAGCCTTGAAATTATTCTTGATCTCATTTTTTTTTTCTAAGTGTTGTTAAGATATCAGTCCAAGCCGGGTGCTGGTGGCTCACGCCTGTAATCCTAGCTACTCAGGAGGCTGAGATCTGAGGATCGCGGTTCAAAGCCAGCCCGGGCAGGAGAGACCATGAGACTCCTATCTCCAATAAACCACCAGAAAACCGGAAGTGGCGCTGTAGCTCAAGTGGTAGAGCGCTCGCCTTGAGCTGAATAGCTGAGGGACAGTGCCCAGGCCCAGAGTTCAAGCCCCACGACCGACAAAAAAAAAAAAAAGATATCAGTCCACAAGGGGCTGGGACGGTGGCTCAGTGGTAGAGCGCTTGCCTTGCATGCATGAGGCCCTGGGTTCGATGCCTCAGCACCACATAAGCAGAAAAAAAAAAGAGTGGCACTGTTGCTCAAGTGGTAGAGCGCTAGCCTTGAGGTGAAGAGCTGAGGGACAGCGCCCAGGCCCAGAGTTCAGGCCCCGTGACCATACCCCCCCCCCCAAAAAAAAAAAAAACAAAGATATCAATCCACAGAACATGAACATCTCTTATTAGCTGAAGCATAGAAAATTGCTTATGGACAAATAATGAAAGAGCCTGTCTTTCTGTCTGACTATGGAGCCTGGAAGATATTAACCAAACTATTCAGAATTTTCATATTGGAGAAAAATAGATCATCTCAGGCAAAGTTTGAGTCTGTCAGTCTAGCAGCACGGGTTATGAGGAAGTCCAATAGAAATGTGTCCTAATAGGAATAATAAAGTAGGGAAATAATCAGTAGACACAATGAAAATGTCATTCCAAAGAAACAGGTTTTAATAGGCAAATCCTGACAAAATGGGCATTCACGGGAAAGAACATGCACTGGTAGTGTGTGTGAGTCATGGTACTAAGCTTCAGATGCAGTATCTCTAATCTCCAAATTTTTTCATCACTTGTTTCCTCTCTCACTGGCTGGCGTTGAGTCTGAAAGTATAGGTAAAATTTCTTCCCTCGAATCCTGCCTTGGTTTCTTTTTCTTTTCTCCTGCTTCCAGGAGCTGCCCTCTGTTTTTATATTGTTTTTCACAGATCTTAATGGTTTTTTGTTGTTGTTGTTGTTGTTGGTTGTGGGGCTTGAACTCAGGCCCTGCACGCTGTCCTTGAGCTCTTCTGCTTAAGGCTGGTGTTCTATCACTTAGAACATGGCACCACTTCCTGTTTTCTAGTGGTTTAATTGGAGCTGAGTCTCACGGACTTTCCTACCCGGGCTGGCTTTGAACCATGATCCTCAGATCTGAGCCTCCTGAGTAGCTAGCATTACAGGCGTGAGTTACCAGCACCCAACAGTCTTAATGTTTTATTCAGTAGTTCCAAGTAATCTTATTTATTCATTAAATAAAACAGTCAAATAATGATTAACCTGGTTTCTAAATCTTTTCTAGGATATTAGGAATTTACGATTTGCTCATAAACCTGAGGGGCGAACCAGAAGATCTATATTTGAGAATCTGATGAAATATGCGTTTCCTGTTTCTAACAGCCTGGTCAGTTCTCATCTTTGAGGATGTGTAAAATGATTAATTAGGTTATATAGGATCTATACATTTAATCAGCTGTAAATAGTAATTTAGGTTTAAGCTAACCTTTTGGGCCAGTTTGTTTAGATAGGAAAGATAGCTCATTTCAGAGTATCTCCAACTGAAACTTTTTGTAAGTATGTGAACTTTTAATCTAGAAGACTCCATGATTAAAAGCTATTAAGATTTAAAATCTCCTTTTGAGTTGGAATCTTAACTGTAAGACAGCAAGTTGGAGCAGTTGTTAGTGTGCCTCCACTCTTCCCCTTCTTATCCCAGCTACAGAGACAAAACATTGATCATACTCTAGTAAGGGAGGAAAATTTGAATGCCGCACTGCTCCTTTGACTCTTAACGGGTTTTGTTTTGTTTTCTTATAACATGGTTGAATCTATACCAGTAAGTCTATAAAAATGATATTTTTTAATTCAAATTATAAGCCAAAAACAATTCCATTTAATGTTTTAGAAAATGTAGAAACGTCAGAGCTTCCTCATCCCTGCTGGTAACTAGATGTTATACTATTAGGTACAGGAGAAGATCCTTGTTTAAAAATAAATTTCATTATTTAGAATTTAGACTTAAGCCTCATCATGTAGAATTTAGAATTAACCTACAAAGCTAACAAGGATATCAGAAGGAAATACGATGCCAACAGTTGGTAAATTTCTTGGGTTGATCTCTGTTTTTCTGTACTTCAGAAAATATTTAAAATACTGTATTTTAAAGTACAAACCAAAAACTAAAACAACATGAGAAAGTGCCAAAAATATTTTCGCAGATAAAAGTATATTAAAACAGAAAAGTTAAAATTTTTAAAGGATATATTTCTGACTTATAATCTTATTATGTGACTTGTAACTATCATCTGTTTATATAGCCTCTGTTTGCTTTCGAGTACAAAGAAGTATTCCCTGAGAATGGGTGGAAACTCTATGACCCTCTTTTGGAATATCGAAGGCAGGTATGTACTTCCTAGTTTTTCAATATTAGTGTTCTGTGTTCTTTTCATTATAAAGAAAAATGGGTAGAAGAAGAAAACCAGGCTTGGGGGTGGTTGTTGTTGTTGTTGTTTTTAATGAATAAACACTAATCCTGATTGGTTACCTTTCACTTTCTTTGGACTGCTTTCCAGAATGTTAGTATCTCTTATGAACTTTTATGAAACTCATCTGAGAATTTAAAGTATTAGTTTATTTAAAAACAATCCTTAGAAAGAGAAAAATAAGGAAGTCAAGTAGGCATATATGCTTCCATATTTTTATATTCCACTTAATACTCAGATTTTTATTTATTCTATAACTGAAAAATTTCTTTATAATTGTTCTGCTTATAACTGAATTTTTGAAGGTTTTCTATCTTAATAGCTGCATAGTGAAATTCCTGTTATGGGTATGTTAAGCACAGCATTGATTTACTTTGATCAGTATGTAAGAAGAAAGTCCACTCATCGTTTTGACTGATTCTGTCACATCTTTCATGTGCATATTAAGCACTATTGGTGACCTCCTTCTCAAATGTTTTCCATTTGTGGATATTTCTGATACCTGTTTGCCCCTTTCTTCTCTTGCCTTTTCTTCTGAGACCGTTTTGCTTTTTAATTCTTCACCAGTGTTACCAGCTTCTGAAGGAATCCTCTGTATTTCCTTGGTATTTTTCATGCTCCAAAAAGGAAGGTATTCTACATCTGTTTTCTCACTGCTGTAGCCTCTGGATGGAGGGTAGTGCTTGGCATGTATTTGACAATAACTGTTGAAGAGCATGAAGGAAGCTTATTTTGCCTGTAGTTTCTGAATCTATTTGTCAACTAACAAATCTTCTTTATGTATTGATATGTTTACTGAACTATGTGGTACACTTGTATAGGATACATGTGTATGCCAGGATTTTTCTTAAGCATTTCCTAAATACTAATTCATTTGTCTATCTTGGTTCTGTGAGCAAGGTACTAGTATCTGCACAGACTACATGTAAACTGAAGATAGGAATTAGGGACAAAGGTATTCAGTGTGGAAACTAAGATTTGAGTTCAGGAAATCTGGCTCTAGAACCATGCTCTTCATTATGACACTTTTTCCCATTATCAAAATCGTTTTTATAAAAAGACAGGTTTCTGATCCTGAGAGACTGTCTCTTCTTGTAAAGAAAATTTTCCAGAGTAGTTCTAATAAAATTTCACCCATTAGTGAGAAATGCGTACATTTGTGTTACATAATTAGAATGATACAATCTAAAAACGGGCTGTGGTTGAGGACCCTGTCCAGCACCCACACGGTGTCTTGCGAGGCAGGCTTCTCTCGCAGACGGTTTGGCTCCAGCTGCCATAGTCCTGACCAGGACGTCCTACCTGTCCTACCTGTGGAGCTTTGGTATATCTCTGTGTGCATCACAGACTTAGCCTGCATAGCATACGTGCACTAGGTTCTGTACTTTTCTTTTTGTGCTCAATAGAGTTTGAAGATTCTAAACATCACAGAACAAAGCTTCCTTTTTCAAACTGAGAAAGCTCAAATACTGTAAGATTCACTCTAGTTTTCAGCCCACTGGTGTTTTGTAGACTCATAGTTTATGCAGATGTCATATTCTAATTGTAGACCAGTGAAAAGACTTGGGTTTGGACTTGCCTTTTACTGACTCTCACACTACATATGCGATCTTGAGTCATTTGTGAACTAGTGCTTTCATTGTTACTGGTGCCTGTGGGGTCCTAGGATTCCTCGTCCATCACTTTCTATAAGGACAGTATATGCTGATTCACTTACCTGCTGGAAAGGCAGGCCATCCAGAAGTTTCATTAAAATACCTTCTCTTCCTCAAGTTCAGGTTTCCTTGGTATTTCCCCATTGCCCGCTACCTGTCAGCTGCTGAAATAGTATTTAGCCAAGGTACAAAACAGAATCATTCCTGGCTTACTTTTTAAGTAGTTGTATTTATCAATAATAAAATGAAAAACAGATTCTCCGAAGAACAACGGTATTTATTTGGAAAAGCAGAGCATTGCATTGGCAGTAGACATTGTTTTTGTACACATTTGAGAAGCTGAGACAAGAAAGAAGTTGTGAAAGTCCAAAGTGAGGAAGAAACAGCTCAGGGCCACAGTGAAGGTAGTGCCGGTCTCAGGATTGGGCGGGTAGCCTTGTAGAAGCACTGGGTTAGTTGCACCAACTTGTGGCTCAGCAATTGTATCACAGCCGCCTTTTCACAAACTCCCGCCTTTGTTCAGGCCTGCCTGGGTCAGGGTTGACTCAGGCAACTCCAATTTCATTCTGGCAGCTTCAGGTCACCTTGACTTTGAAGCACTGTAAAAAAGTCAGTGAGACCCCCTCTTCCCCAGTTCTCAACCAGCAAGCCAGGCTTGGTGATACACTGTGTAATCCCAGCTATGCAGGAGATTTAGATAGTTAGGTCCAAGATCTGAGACAGGCCCTTAGCCAAAAATGTAACATCTTATCTGAAAAATAAAAGGAAAAAAGGCCTGGGGTTGTGGCAGCCTAGCAATCAGGAAGCCCTGAGTTCAAACACCAGTAATTCCCTCTGCAAGAAAACAAATTGCTTGCTTGAAATGCCAGTTTTTAGAACTTACTGGTTATATTTGCATCATGCCTAACCACTTAGGTCATGGGGTGCAAATTGGGCCCAAGCTAGAGCAAGACGAATAGGCCAGGGATAGAAGTCTCCATGGAGACTATCTGCCATGTGACACTGGCTGCAAAAGGATTGTTTTCCTTCAGAATTTTAATGTCATCTGGCAAAAGCTGGAGGAGCAGTACTTTATGGGAAACTGCTTTCGACTGTTTTGTATATAACAATCAGAGCAAAGTAAGCACATTTTTCCTCATAATGGACTCTTGTAAATAGGATAGGTTGGGAAGGTGCATGTATCTGTACTACTTCCTAATGAGTAGCTTTGGTCAAATCACAAACTGCCACCACTACTTCTTGTACAAAATGACATTCACAGGGCTGGGAAGGTGGCTTGCCTTGCATGCCCTGGGTTTGATTCCTCAGCACCACATAAGCAAAGAAGAAAAAAAAAGCCGGAAGTGGTGCTGTGGCTCAGGTGGTAGAAGCACTAGCCTTGAGCTGAAGAGCTGAGGGACAGTGCCCAGGCCCAGAGTTCAGGCCCCACCACCGACCAAAAATGACATTCACTAGACCTGAATGTGAGTGTCACCACCCAGATGAATGGATCAAGAAAATGTGGTATATATACACAATGGAATTCTATGCCTTCATCAGAAAGAATGACATTGCCCCATTTGTTAGAAAATGGAAAGACTTGGAAAAAAATTATATTAAGTGAAGTAAGCCAGGCGCAAAGAAACATTGGTCCCATGTTTTCCTTTATTTGCAATAACTAGTTTATGTCTAGGACAAATAGAAAAGGTCAAAAGCTATGTACATATGACCAGATAAGATGATGTTAAACAAAATGAACCCCAAGATAGAGACACAAGTGTTTTTTCTTTCTTGCTGTGGTTTTTAAATGTATTTATAATGCACCATGTGATTTGTTTGTTTGTTTGTTTCTTTGGTGTGCTCTTCCCCCATGGTATAAATACCCTGTCTTCACTATAGTTGATTCCGGTGCCCTACATCTTGAATATACATTTTTCTATTTGGGGAGGGGAAGGGAAATAATGAAATGCTGAAACACGGGTACAGGTTGACCCATTGTAACAATGACATGTACAAGACACTATGTTGAAAACGAACTTTACAACTTGGGGGAGGGGAGAGTTGGGGAGGTTGGGAGGGAAGGGATGGTAGGGAAAAACAAAGGAGGGGTAACAGTGCTCGATAGGAAATGTACTTACTACCTTACTCATGTAACTGTAATCCCTCTGTACAGTATCTTTATGATAAAAAATATATTTAAAAAAGAGAAAAAGCTTGCAAGTAATAGATGTGGAGTATAGCTTTCTGAAATTTGCTTAAAGCCACTTCTGTGGAATTTGTGTACACGAATAGCAGCATTCTAATCAGACTGAGACTGTTCTCTTTTGAGATAGAAGGAATATTTGCAGTCCCACCTTCCCTATGTTGAAAGGTCTAATCACTATTCCAGCTTAAGAATTGACTAGAGGAGATGGGGAGGTTGACAAGGATGGCGACTGCCCTGTTGTCCTGTAATGTTTCATTGGAGAACTGGTCTTTTATTTCATGTGTAGGGCATTCCAAATGAGAGCTGGAGAGTAACAAAGGTAAACGAGCGCTATGAGCTCTGTGACACGTACCCTGCCCTCTTGGTGGTGCCAGCAAACATTCCTGATGAAGAGCTGAAGAGAGTGGCCTCCTTCAGGTCCAGGGGCCGGATCCCAGTAAGTGCATGCTCGGGCGGGGCTTGCTTTGCAGATTCTTTGTGCTCCCCCTGAGGCTGTAGGAACTGGAGCACGGGAGCAGCAAAGTCTTTATAGTCTGCATGGGAACATTGGAGACTGAGTTATTTGCTAAAATTAAAACTAAATTTAAAATCTGTAAACAGTAAAATTAAAAATGCCTTGTACTTAAGTTGAAAACATTTTCCCTATACATACTATCTCTGTATCTTAGGCATGTTTATATTGTTATAATGTTCTTTTCCATTAAATCCAAAAAAGAAATGGAGAATGATGATCTAGAAATATCAATTCAAATAATTTTAGTCACAGAACCCACAGATTGTGAAGACTTAAGTTACTTTAGAGTTTTACTGATTAAAGTAATAAAATCAGAACATTAGGGTTACTTAGCCTTGTTTTGATCTATTACTTTTCTAAGAACACTTTCCAATAATTAGTGATTTCTACAGATTAGTATCTGCTTAAGAATTAGACCAAGTTTTCCAGATGGTAGTGACAGGTGACTTTTCCTCACAGGCAGTTGTCCTCTTATGGCCAGTCTTTGGATCCAGAGAAAGAAGAGCATTAAAGAAGGGCTTGGGAATTACAATGGAGCAGCATGTGTTTTCCTTCTCCCCTCTGTAGGTTTTGTCATGGATTCATCCCGAAAGTCAAGCCACCATCACTCGATGCAGCCAGCCCTTGGTAGGAGTGAGTGGGAAGCGAAGCAAGGAGGATGAGAAATACCTCCAGGCCATCATGGATTCTAACGCTCAATCCCATAAAATCTTCATTTTTGATGCTCGGCCCAGTGTTAATGCCGTAGCCAATAAGGTGAGATGTCTTTTAGTCCTGAGGCTTTATAACTGCAGTTTTCACAAGCCAGGTAGACCCACGTTCTTATCTTGGCTCCTCTACTTGGCGTGATTTTAAATTTGTTATTTAATATTTCTGAAACTGAAAGTTTATATGAATTAAGAAGTAGCTAAGGCAGATACACAAAATATCTTAAAACACTGCAAACTCTGAGGGATATAACCATTCAACTTTGATTATAGTTCCAGACCTGTATGTTTTTGCATGCACACATTTGAAACAGTGAGATAATTTCCTTTTAAAAATTATTAGCACTGGGGCTGGGAAGGTGGCTCCGTGGTAGAGCGCTTGCCTTGCATGCATGAGGCCCTGAGTTCGATTCCTCAGCACCACATAAGCAAAAAAGAAAAAAGCCGGAAGTGGCTCTGTGGCTCAAGTGGTAGAGCGCTAGCCTTGAGCTGAAGAGCTGAGGGACAGCGCCCAGGCCCAGAGTTCAGGCCCCACGACCGGACCAAAAAAAAAAAAATTATTAGCACTATTTTTCTATGTCAATGAAAATTCTTTTGTAGTATCATTTTACGGTATCATAACTAGACTGAACTGTTGTTAGATATTTAGGTTGAGTTTTTAAACAGTGTTATGGAAAACATTCCTAATTTTTCCTGCCCTACTCAGGTTTTTGAGGGCCTGGTGAGTTCCAGGCATCCTTTATTTTAAAAAAATCTCTCCTAAAGGAAGCATGAGGGAGGAGAATGGCATTCTAAATCATGTTAATTATGGATAGAAATGTGCAATGAAATAATTGTCAGTGAAGACTCAGCTAGAGATCTGGCAGATACTCTCTAGAGAACTGCTTGTTCCCCTCCCTGAGCTTTGTTCATTATCTGGTGGGAGTGAAATTTAGGGTTATTTTCTAGGACAAAAGGGAAGGGAGAAATACGAGGCAGAAGTGGTGTTAGGGTAGGGTGTTAGGTTCCTTATCAGTCTTTCTTTAAAAATCATTCCCACACCATTATTCACCTTGGATTTTTTTTTTTTTTTTTCCTTTCCTTGTTGGTCCTGGTACTTTGATCTCAGGGCCTGGGCACTGTCCCTGAGCCTTTGTGCTAAAGGCCAGCACTCTACCACTTGAGCCACAGCACCACTTCCAGCTTTTTCTGAGTAATTTATTGGCAATAAGAGTCCACAAACCTTCTTGCTCAGGCTGGCTTTGAACCTCATGGATTTCTTCTTTAGTTTACAAATGTGTGTCCCTTCAGTCGGCATAGTGGAAATACCTTTGTAGCCCAGTGAATTATATATGACACCTACTCTTGGAATCATGACCCGGGTCAAGAATTAAAACTGCCAGCTATTAAGTTCTTCATGTATGGAAGTGGCGCTGTAGCTCAGGTGGTAGAGTGCTCGCCTTGAGCTGAAGAGCTGAGGGACAGCGCCCAGGCCCAGAGTTCAAGCCCCACGACTGACAAAAAAAAAAAAGTTCTTCATGTAGACCAACCCCAGTCAATTTTTTGCATTAGCTCTGCCAAAAGTAGCCACTCTTCTTTTATAGTAATTTTCTTGTATTTTTATGGTTTTATTATCAAAAGTTGGCATCTCCAGGCTCTAGTTGTACCTTTAAAAATACTCAGTGTGGGGCTGGGAAGGTGGCTCAGTGGTAGAGCGCTTGCCTTGCATGCCCGAGGCCCTGGGTTCGATTCCTTAGCACCACATAAGCAAAAAGAAAAAAGCCGGAAGTGGTGCTGTGGCTCATGTGGTAGAGCGCTAGCCTTGAGCTGAAGAGCTGAGGGACAGCGCCCAGGCCCAGAGTTCAGGCCCCACAACCGGACCCAAAAATAAATTAAAAAAAAAAAAATACTCGGTGTGTTTCACATCTCAACCTACAGCCCCTCACCTTTGTGTAGACTGTGGTTATTAGGATTTGGTGAGTTTCTGGTTTTTTTTGTATTGGGGATTGAATCTGGTTGTTGGGCAGGCACACTACAACTTGAACATTGCCCCAGTCCTGCTTTTGTTTTTTTGAGTTAAAAGATCTTGGTAACTTTACCTAGGTTGGTCTTGAACTCATAATTGTCTTGCCTCTACCTCTCCAGTAGCTGGGCTTACAGTTAGGTAGATGCTGCACCAGCTAGTCCAAATTTGTCTTCCGTAGGTTTCTAAGAATTATGATTTTATGCCTAAGTATCTATTTTCACAAAACATAAAAATACTAAGTCTAGAAAAAGTTTTTCAGCTATAGTTTAGTTTGAAAAACTTAAGATGTACATTGTACATTGAAATCTTTGAAGATGGTGGTGTTTGGTATTCTGTACTAGATAGCGACGTTTAGTATTCTATTATGTGGCTAATGTATATGCAGATTGTGACGATCAGTCTTGATTTGCCAGCTTTGGCTGGTGTGAGAACTGCCTAGGGTATTGGTGAAGCGTACCTCTGGTTGTGTCTGAGGGCATTTCCAGAAATTATTAGACCACAAGGGCTCTGACCCAGTACACTGATGGCCTGGAACCGTCTGTTGGGCGGTGAACTGTGCAAGCTGGGGGCTGGTGGGGAAGGTGGGTTGTTGAGGGTATCTTTGATGTCATTTGGCCCTGGAACCCTCCTGTGTTAATCACTACCGACCTGAAAAACTCTGGCATCTCTGAATCCACAGACAAGTAATAATTCTCTTGACATTTGGTAGATGAATGCTGCCAAACATGAAAGCCATTAGAGTTGCAAAGACTTTATTTTGCACCTATTAAGAGTAAATGAGGAACCGCACTGGCAAAGCAGGCCTAAGACCCTTGTACCTGAAGCCTAGTCTAATGGTGTAGGTATGAAGGGAAGGGCGGGGGGGAGGATTTGCAATCAGAAAAGCTGGCTCTTGAAAATGTTTATGTACTTGCATTGAGTGTTAAAAGCCACGAGGGTAAATGCTTGTTTCAGTTAGATTAGTGAGCCAGGCTGACCAAGAGCCTGAGCCATCCGCAGTTCTGTATTGAGTATTATGTGTAATCTGTGGTGGCTTTCCACATCCAGTGGCTTGTGATGTCACTTACCGGTTCCCATCATGTGCCCTTGTTACAGGCCAAGGGTGGAGGTTATGAAAGTGAAGATGCCTATCAGAATGCAGAGCTGGTTTTTCTGGATATCCATAATATTCATGTTATGAGAGAATCATTACGAAAACTTAAGGAGATTGTGTACCCTAACATTGAGGAGACACACTGGTTGTCTAACTTGGAGTCTACTCACTGGCTAGAACATATTAAGGTGTGTATATGCTACTATGTCTCAAGGACTTTCTCTACCTTTTATATTGCCTCTGTGAAAGAGACCTTTCTAAACAGTGGAAATTAGGTGACTGCTCTGCTAACTGGAATTACTGTTTGGATGTCTGAATGCATTTGGTTCTGTTGTATTCATTTTCCACCGTATCTGATTTCTACCCATCCTTCAGACTCCATTGCATTCTTTCATGAAGTCTTCCCAGGCTGTCTTTATTTACATTTCATCCTTTTTCTTTCCATTTAACCCAGGTAATATTGTCCTTCATTTATTTGCTTTTATGTCACACAACATATGAAGAACCCAGACTCTGTTAGGAAGCACTGCTCATATGAGTAGGTATCCAGTAAATACTCACTGCATGATTTATGAAGTTAAAACCACCTGGTTGGAGAAATGAGCAAACACTAATATGTTAATGTTTGAAGCACCTAGCCATTTAATATTCTTTCCAAGGATGATCTAAATTTCAGTAATACAAATTACCAGGCTACCTATAGGCTATGAAATGAGAAATACATTTAAAGAGCAGATTTTCCATCTGAATTCTCTGAAACACAGAATTGAAAACGAAAGTGATTTAATGAAAATTACAGCCCTTTTGTTCTTTGTAAGAAGCTATGAGCTACACCACATGGGGCCTGTTCATAGGCCCATGTGTGAAATTATAGAATGTGCTGCCAACCATAAGACTTGATTTCGAACTCATAAATGCATGTGTTTCTGAAAATGTCCAGGTGATCAGTTGTGTCAGGGCACCATGCTTCTCAAGAAGCTGGCTTTGCCTCCCAGCAGAAACAAGTCACACACACACCCCTCCTATTCTCCAACTCTGTCCAAAAATCCACCTTTCCAACCACTCCCCTGGAGCCTTCCCATTCTTGGACACGTGGTGTGTTGTCCACTTCCTGGTTTGCAAGTGGTTAGGCCCTACTACTACAAAGAACGCAAGCTTCACAAAGCAGGCAGTTCTGTAGATGTGTCTCTAGCACCCGAGGCAGTGGGCTAGAGAGGGAGGGGGAGCCCTAAGTCTTTATGAATGAGCACCACTCTGGATGACACTTGTCAGTTGGCCGTTGCTAACTAAGCCTTTGCATTAGTGATTACTAAGCCTGAATTTACATTTGTTCACAAATGGTTCTGAAACATAGGTTGAGGGTGCTTAAGAACACAATCAAACTCTGGTTTCTCATGAGCCTCCCAATCCTGGTCGTTGTGTGCGCTGCCATACTGATTTCAATGGTAGCCATACAAAAGGATGGGAACTACATTGTTTTTCTTGTGGGTACTGAAGTCTAAACTCAGTGCCCAGAGCTTGCCTCAGTTTGCTTGCTCAGCTGGTGGTGATAATACTTGAGTCACACCCCTAGCCCTGCTTTTGGCTGGTTGGTTTTGAGGCAGATCAGACTTTTCAGCCTGGGTTGGCCTTACTGGATCTCAGCCTCCTGAGAAGTCAGTATCACAGTCATGAGCCACTGGTACCTGGTTTAATTACTCATTCTTAAGGATCTTTTGCTTTTGCGTTTAGTTCTCACTCAGGACTTTGGAGAAAAGTTATTTTGCATATTGCTTCTCCATATTTCTCAAAGGGTTAAATATTCTGATAGTAGGTGAAGTTTTTATGCAGTACCTTACTGCAATGTTTTTATTATGCTTGCTGTTCACTATCTGACATGAAACATTTTAGTCTACACATTATTTTAGAGTAAGTCTAATTGATTGCTTTCAGGTACTTTGTTTAAATAATTACTTTAGATAGTAGAAACTTAGACTTGAGTTAGCATAAGATTACTTTTGTTTGTATAGATGTCGACATACTTGATTCTTTAGAACTCAGTTTTTCTGAAGTTACTTGGATGTGTTTGGTAAGTTGTGAAAAGCATTTTCAAGAGGCCGATGCTCCTCTCCTCTCTCCACTGGGCAGCTAATCCTGGCAGGGGCTCTGCGGATTGCTGACAAGGTGGAGTCCGGGAAGACGTCAGTGGTCGTGCACTGCAGTGACGGCTGGGACCGCACAGCACAGCTCTCATCCCTGGCCATGCTCATGTTGGATGGCTACTACAGAACCATACGGGGATTTGAGGTCCTCATCGAGAAGGAGTGGCTGAGCTTTGGACATCGATTTCAGCTAGTGAGTAAAAAACCTTGACTGGTGTGACAGGTAGGCCATGTGGCAGTGTTGACCTAAAACTGACGACTTCTCTAGAGAGGAATGAATACAATATAAAAATGTGGCTGCCATCAGGCATCTGCCCCCATCCGTGAGGACTGCCATCACTCAGTAAGGTCTGTGGGTGTTTCCTACTCCAAAGAGTCAGTTAGGCAGCCCTTGAGAGGCTAAGGCAAGAAGAAGCAAGTTCCAGGCCAGCCTGGTTGTACAAGACCCAAACAAAACAGTACGATCATGATAGAATCATAAAGCACTTCTAGCTTATCTGACAAGTTAAAAAGACAACAGTGGCTTCTATTTCTTAAAGAAGCTATACAGAACAGTATTGTTCACATAAGGGTTTTAGGACTAAATGGGAGTAAAAATAAAAATTCAACTCAGTTGAGACTAAATCATGGCTTTCTATTATGCTTCCCAAGACAGTAAAACTCCAATGACCATACACATGCAAAGCAGCACGCTCATCCTTCACGTGGTAAGTCACACAGGAACACATTCCCCACATCCTCAGGTCATTCCATTACAAAGACAGAGTCCAAACACGTGTCTTGAGGAGAGACTTACTGAGGCTAATTTTTGCTGTTACATTGGGTCACTGTAGCCCAATTACCAGCACTTGCTGACTTGGCTAAAGGCACAGAGGCTTCTACTTTTATCACTTTTGCACCATTATTACAAATGCCAGTGTGGGGAAAGGTAAATACTATTGAGGGATTTTTTTTTAAGTCTCAATTTGAGAAGGAATCCCTGCTTTGGGGAAAGGAGCAGGGTTCTGTTTGAACTGGGTGAGTGACCGCAGGCTTGAGAGGCTGATCAGGTGCTCATGTGGCTTCTCCCATAGCAGCAGTTCACTCACTGGCTAACACAGTAAAAGAGAAGTGTGCATTCTGCTGCCCCTGTATGACACACTTATAAGGAGACTTGTCTCCAGGACTAATGTCTTAAGCTTTGAGGGCCAGTCCATTATCAACCTTTTAATCGGGGTTTCATTTATTAAGCTTCCAGAATTTTTCTGGAAGTTTATATATGAAAATGTGTGTGTGTCTAATTGTCAGAATTGTGAAAATGTCTACTTCCATATTGTGCTTATGAACAACAGTTTCTTGGAACCAGATCTCCTTTCGTTGTATTTACTTTTATGTTTTACTAATACTGTTTCATTTTGTGCTTCAGAGAGTTGGCCATGGAGATAAGAACCACGCAGATGCAGACAGATCGCCTGTTTTCCTCCAGTTTATTGACTGTGTCTGGCAAGTGACAAGACAGGTGACTTCCTGCATTTCTTTTGCGGGGCACTGGTTTGCAATATAACTTTCTCCACTTTGAACTAATGCTACATTAATATGGATATGCTCAATTTTAGAGAATGATCTCTTTATTACTAAGAGAAGTTAGCTAAGTAGTTGCGTGATTTTAGCCATCTTAAGGAAATTGGATAGAAACTAACATGGTACATGACAAACACTATTGTTTTTCCAAAAGCTTTGTAATAAGTAGGTTTATCTGAACAAGGACCAATAGATTTAGCCTTTTGGGAAAATACTAGAAGTAACTGAAAAACACTTGGAAGAATGGTATGTTATGGAGAGGGATAAAAAATATCCCCTGTATAAATGCCTGCTAGTTATCTATCCAATGTATGGATGCAATTCTATTTTTATAAACTATGCCTTTGATGTATTGGGCTTCAAAGGGAAGGGGGGGGTGCTGCATATTTATAAGTTTAGCCATGTTTGCTATTTCCTACAGTAGGTTTGAAGTTCTACTTTGAAATATGAGCTACATGAATCCTATCAGACTTTGGGTACTGGCCCCCAAATAACAGGGTCCACTTTTGGTTGACTGTTGTCCTGTTTAACTATAGCAGAATTGCATCATTTACTTGGCAGGAGTTGTTTTGCCTTGGAGAAGCCATGAGATTTGTGTACTTTTACCCTTGGTAATTTTGTTAATGTTCTAAAAGCAATGCTCTGTTACTGTTTTCTCTGTGAGGAAATGTTCACTGATTAGGCTAACAGTTTTGTCAAGATGATGAAAAACTTAAAAGTATGCTGGGAAGTGATGGGACATAGAACTAGCTGGTTTTTTACAGCAGTTTCTCATTCAGCTGTGGAGTGCCACCTGAAAACTGAGGGCCTGTTAAATTGCCCTTTAAGAAGTCTGTTAGATCACCTCACTGCTGTTATATGTTATGTATGCTGTCCTCTACTATTAAGGTTACAACTTTTCTCAACCAGTAATCTTGACATTCATGGAGTTCTTTCTCATAACCCTCTTAGTATAAGAAGCTTCTGGACAGTTTTGAGATGAAGCCCTTTGCCTTTGGGGGGAAGGAGTGTAACACCCCCCCCCCAAATGTATAATAGTAGTAGTCTATGCCCAAGTCAAGACTCAGCAAAAGTTTGGGAGAACAACAGACATAATGAGACTTCCCCCAGCCACTCAAATAGGAAAGATTACCTCAGAAAAGCAAGAGATTGCTGGACCACAAACCAAGCCCAGGCCATGATGGTTGAATACGTAATCTTGAGTGTGGTTTTTTCTTATTACAGAGGGTCTATCCTTATAGGGATGTGATTTTTGTTTTTTAATGTGTGTGTGCTGTTCAACTTGCAGTTCCCCACTGCCTTTGAGTTCAATGAATACTTCCTCATTACCATTTTGGACCACCTGTACAGCTGTTTATTTGGGACATTCCTCTGTAACAGTGAACAGCAAAGAGGAAAAGAGGTGACGTATGAACCAGCCTTACTCCTTTCTGTACTTGCCCTCCAAGAATGCACTCAGACTTAAACCAAACGACCCCTCTTCTGGTGTTTCTTTTAGGTACTACTTCATCTTACAAGTTGTAATACGCTTGTTTCCTTTCTAGACGTGGGCCTGGTCTGTTTTGAAGCACCTCTGTCATACTGCCAAAGGTGCCAGCCAACCACTGGCTGAATTCTGGAGGAGATGGCGTCCCTGCTAAAGAGAAATGAGATATGTGGGATCTTAAAAATACCATTGTCCCATTATTCATGTAGAATGGAAATCCTTCAAAGGAGCTACAGAAAATACTCATTTCAATGGACAGCTCAACTCCCAAAACACTGCCTGCATATAAATCAGGGATTTTGTTTAAAGTTGTAGATGAGTACTGTACAAGACTCAAATCCTGAAGTGACAGAGGCAGGTGTGCCACACTTGGAGTCCCAGAGACTGAGGCAGGATGATTTACAGGTTTGAGGGTAGCCTCGGGATCCTACCTAACTTCTTTTTTAAAGCATGGGTGGCATTGTGGCTCAGTAGTGGAGCACTTGCAGAAATACTCTGAAAGTACTGTTACACTTTCAATGTCTGGCCAGGAAATAAAATGTTCCATGCCTGGAGGTGCTCGTATTTTAGAGAAAGTTACTGTCCAAGTCCGTTCCTCCTCCTGACAACCAGAGAATGCCTCTATAAATTCCCTGTTTAAACAGCTTGTGGTAGAGGAATCTGTACTTATGTTTCCTTCCTACAGAATCTACCTAAAAGGACCGTGTCATTGTGGTCTTACATCAACAGCCAGCCAGAAGACTTCACCAACCCCCTCTATGGGGGCTACTCTACTCACATCCTCTACCCAGTGGCCAGCATGCGCCATCTAGAGCTCTGGGTAGGGTACTACATACGGTGGAACCCGAGGATGAAGCCCCAGGTGTGCTGGGGTGGATGTAGGGAGTGGGGAGGAGCTCATCTTGCATACTTTATAACTTCCCAGTGGCTCATGCCTGTGATCCTAGGCAACTAGAAAGGTAGCTGTGCAGAGATGAGTAGTTTGAAAGTTTTGAGATTTCACCTCAATCAATAGCAGTTGTGGTAATAAGTCATCCTGGCTACTAAGGGGAGGCTAAGATTGAGGAGACCCCACCTCAAGAGGCTGGGTGAGGTTTGTGCTTGCCATCCCAGCTACACGGCCAGACTGGAGGAGGAAAGAGCCACACACACTGGCTGCCTCGTTCACAGGTGTGTAGCACAGAGGAGTGGTCATTGTCTGGGTTTTGTCCTGACCTCACTTGAGGCAAATTTCTACTTTGTGGCTTGCTGTCTGAAGAACAGCTAATGAAAAAGCCGGGTGGAGATAGTTGAACCTGAACTTAATTGTGAACGCTGATTGCATTGGTAACTACTGAAGAACACTCATTGCATGTATGTTTTGCACTTGTAGGAGCCTATTCATAACAGATACAAAGAACTTCTTGCAAAACGAGCAGAACTTCAGAAAAAAGTAGAGGAACTACAGAGAGAGATTTCCAACCAGTCAACTTCCTCCTCAGAGAGGGGCAGTTCCCCTGCCCAGTGTGCCACTCCTGTCCAGACAGTTGTGTAAGAGGGGCAGAGCCTCACCACGGCAAACTCAGTGTAGGGCCACGCTGTGGCCTGTCTGGGGGGCGGTGGGAAGTCCAGATGCTGAATATTTACCTGTACAGAAGTGTGCAACGGATCTGTCCTTTACCTCAGCATCTGAAGATCAAAATGGGATAAAGCAAGCTACAAAGGAACGTGTTACGTGAAATCATCTAATATAGGCCCCCAGTCTACAACAGATCAAAATCAAGTAACACTCTTTCTCCAGCTTTCCTTATAGTGTAAGTAGTAAAAATTACTGCTGGCATTATATCCTACTAAAAATAAAAAGCAGGGTGTTTCAAAATGATGCTTTATAAAGAGATGCTTCAGGGAGGAAGTGGCAGCCACCCATTTGTGCAGTTTCTCCACACTGTAATATGCTACTAAGATTGACTTTTCTGAAGTCTGTATAGATAGCTTATGGTAAGAAACACTATGCTCAAATTTTCACAAAATATTTTACTATTTTTTCCTAATTATACTGAGTGATATAAGTCTACCAAAGAACACAATGCATGTAAAGAATATCAAGGCCAGTAGAAAAAAAATCTTGCTTCACTATTCACCTGTAAGTTCGGTGCTGGTATATAAATATAAATATGACTCTGTATTAAGAGCCATATGTAACGTACTGTAACAAAGGAAAAAAATTTCATACATTGTCAATGTCCAAAGTTACCTTTTGCAGAAACGTTACTTGAAAATAATTAAGTGCATTTTCAAATGGAAATGCTCGCTTTCAGCAGATTTGTCCTCTAACACCCAAATCAAATAAAAATCCACTATTTTTTTCAATCATTAATTTACTGTTGTCAGTATTGTAAGTATACTGGGTAGTACCAAATCACTTGGTTGTTGTGTGAAATTTGTTATTTGTACTGCAAATATTTAAAAACAACTTATGTATTCCACTACTCATCTTTTGACACAGACGAATGAAGAAAAAAAAAAAAAAAAAAGATCAAAATGTCAAAACTCCTGTGTGCATGTATGAGAAAATCCCAGTAAAACCAACCTTACTACAGACAGGTGCTATTTGTAGCCTCTCACACCTCAACATACTTACATTCAGTTTCCACCTAAAAACTAGGGTCAGTGTGAAAATGCCACTCTTCAAAGCTTTCCCGTGATTTCCCATACCTCTAGGAGTATGCACGTGCAGAAGAGGAGTCAAGTACAGAGCAGCTTCTATGCAAGAGACCGCCAGTTGCCTACTAGGGCGGCAGTGTGCATGAACAAGTCCTGGCTGCCCTCCAGAGGCATCGAGCTGGAACCTGTGCCTCACTTCCCTGTTCTCATCTGCATACTTACAACTCTCACAGGCCATCTGTTGTCCCATATAAACTACAGACACTGCCCCCCTTCCTCCCCCTCCCCTCCCCCTCCCTCTTTGGCTCATTCTTTCTGACTTGGACCAACTGTTCTTCCTTGAATTCAATTCTTCCAAGTTTAGGCACCCTCTCTACCCCACAGTCTTGTCCAGGCTACACTGCTTTCCTTCACCACACCACTGAGATAAACAACTCAGGTGTCGCCCACTAGCCTGTAAAAATAGATGCTGGCATATTGCACAGAAGTATTTTACAGGTGAAATAAAGCCATGCTCTATTACAAACTCGCAAAGAAAACTGAAGTAGTACTTTGTTTTTCAGTTCTTACCTGAGTGTCAAAAGCTGAAGTGCTTAAAGTTTGAATCCTAGTTGAGGAATTAGGAAGAGATTTAACACTGTTCAATTAACTGTTGTCCTAATTACACAGTTATGCATATGAATGACCTGAAATTCAAATAAGTAGGTAATAGAAGTTTAATGGTTGAAATGGTGGTTGAGACAGAAGAAATATTTACCATATCACCAGAGCAGTTTCTCACCTCCATTGGGTCTCACTTGTCAATTCAGTGGTGTTGCAAACCCCATCAGAAAACTGCACACACAAGCAAAAGTTGACATACAGTTTCAGGAGATGCACAAATATCTCAAAATCTAAGGACATTAAATTAGTAATTCTTAAGGAATTATTTATTCAATTTGAATTAATTCAGGAGTCTTGAACAAACCTACTGTCCAGTACCTGGAATAATTCACACTGGCTGTCTTTAGATAATCTTTAGCTTCTTATCAAGTTAGCTCCAGGAAAGGGAATCATCAAAGCAGTTCCTGTGTGGTATGTGACCCTCAGTCTTATTACACACCACCAGACAGTTCACGCTTGTTCAGCTTAGCTTCTACATAAGAATAAGAATGCACATAATTTATCGGATACCATGTTCTCAGGCTTATCAAGATACTAAGTACCCTTTTTAGAAAAAACATCCTTGAGAATTTACAACAAAGCCTTTGTTAAAGAGGCTGTTAAGGAAAATTTCACTATTTCCTTTTTAAAAAGCTTTTTTACTTCAATGGCAAAATCTTCATCTAATTTGTATTAACACAACTGACAACTGTGTGTATAGAGTTCACAGTTTATACCAAAAACTCAAGGGTTCACTGAGATTGAAAACCACAATGCCTTGAATAGCATAATTACAAACTGCAAACACTGGAGCTTTACATCTTCCCTTATTCTATCTCAAAATCTCATTTCATTAGTTTATCTTTACTTAAATGATTCCTGATCAGGGCTTTAAAAACGTTCAGTGGATTAAAAAGTAACACAAGTCTAATAGTGATTAATGTCTGAGCTATCAAAAAAGCAAGACCAAATATCTTAAATATATAAATATTTAAATATAAAAATCCTCCATTACAGGTAGTAAAGGAAAGTGGGTACATCATGCCCAGGGAAGATTTAAAAATGAGACTTTTCAAGGACACACTGCCTACAGAACAGCCTCACATTTTGAAAATTTAAACATAATTTGTATGTACAAAGATCTAGTTTTAAAAAAATCACATCCACAAGTAAAAAAATTGGTCATTTGTTTACAAAGTGCAAAATATCAGTACAGCAAATTCATCTCAAAGAAACAGTGGCTTTCCTGGCTTTTCATTTAAATGGTTTTAACATTTAGTTATGCTGAGTAACACAAGAAGCCTGCATATGAAGCTCCAGGCCCTTTTAATACCTGTTATTCATCCCAAATCCGGCAAGTGAGAACCCTGGAAAGTAAACTGTCAACATCTGATAGATGAGGTACACATTATCTGAATAAAATTTATGACCTGGTACTAATCAGTAATCCCAACACAGATTATTGCTTTGTAATGAATTCTGTATGGTTTGCATGTCCTTCAATAACTGCAGATTTTTCCTGCTTTTTTCTCCAGGTCTCAGTTTGGCAAAATGCTTCTTACTTGTGGTCCCTGTGACTCCGGGGGAACGGTTGCTGCTGTTTCCTTCTTCTTCCAGAGTCTTTCTGTTAGCTTTGGATTCCTTCTTCTGCTTATCCATCTTCTGTTTCTGCAGCTATACCAAATAACCAAGGCAGGAAAAAGGGAGAATGTAATGAAAATCTTTTCTTCTGAGACTAGTACATTTTGTTTCTGAAACAGTCTTGCCACATGGCCACCACAGGTACTAGGATTACAGGCCTGCACCACCATGCCCAGATGGCATCAGTATTTAAAAAATAATCCTCAAACTAACACATTCAGATGAACGTTTTTCAAGGTTTATTAGCATAAAGGCCTCAATTCAAAATAGAATCATTAAGTGCAAAGGAGGCTAGAAAACTCCTGAGTAGGCAAAAATGAGACACCTTTTTAAACACAAATTTGGAACATATATCTTTCCCCAAAGAGACAAAAAAGAACCAAGCTTGTACCCTAGCTCTACCATTACAGGGAGGTGGCATGTCTTGGGAAAAGTGTATCACAACCCTTTCCAAGACCCCTTCTCTCTCCATTTTTACCTCTATTTCCAGAACATACTTCATATCGGATCACCAAAGCCAGTCTAGTTGGATTTTCCCTGATGTGTGGGAAAGTGGGCACATTCCATGCCAGGAGGGGACTTAAAAATGAGACTTTTCAAGTAAATGCTGCCTGTGGCTAGCCCTAGGCCCATAATACCAACAACCGTAGTAACCCAAATGAACAGGTGGGTTATGGTGTTTCTTTCCCGGTGAAAACTCTTAGGTGGACTTCATCAGTGCATCTAGATGTAAAAAATACCTGCTTCACATAACAAGCAACATGTACAGTAACTTGGTTTAGTTACACTTGACTTTCTCTTTTGGAGACAGAAAACTTCTAGACACATTTTATGGTATTTGATTTGGATAAAATCAAGTGTTTAAATTCTTCTCAAGTTAAAAATAGTTTGTTACCTATGACACTTGTTGCCAACAATATTTTTGAAAAAAAAAGGTCAACAGAAAATTGAATGAAGCAACACAATTACCTGGGCTTGGTATTTTCGAACTTTAGTTATCTGGCTGGCTTTTGCTTCCATTCTCCCCACGAGAGCCTCCAGCTCACACTCTAAGTTGTCTTTCAACTCCACAGTTGGTGACTCCTGGACGAGTTTTATAAGCTGCTGGTGATCGCTATACACAGATCAAAAGCAGGTGTGGTTTATTCTGACCTTTACCCACTACATGGCTTTCTTTGGTGTTAAAAAAAAAATGGTGGTTTTACAAGTTTCAAGAAAAACAAGTATTTATATTCAAATTTCACCCATAAGAACATTACATGTGTAAAAGGCAAAATCTAGAAAATACTGGTTTTCAAATGTGGTATCCTAACTCAAAGAAATAAAACTATTAGAGAAAAGACAGATTTTACAGTTTTAAGGCCAGTCAAGAATTATGGTCAAAGCCAGCCGCCGGTGGCTTCACACCTGTAATCCTAGCTACAGAGGAGGCTGAGATCTGAGGTTCACGGTTCAAAGCCAACCCTGGCAAGGAAAGTCCGTGAGACTCTTATCTCCAATAAACCACCAGAAAACCGGGAGTGGCGCTGTGGCTCAAGTGGTAGAGTGCTTGCCTTGAGCTGAAGAGCTGAGGGACAGCACCCAGGCCCAGAGTTCAAGCCCCATGACTGACCAAAAAAAAAAGAATTATGGTCAAAATTGTTCAAAAAAAGTAGGACCATTACCAAGAAGCTAAAAAACACCGAGAAACTAGCACTAAATGTAATTTTAAAAGGAAACTCACAAGCTCATTTGCCCAAATTCATCCTGCAAAGTCTGTAAGACTTCAGATAGCTCTTCACTGATGTTGCTGGAGGAGGGCGGCACCATCAACTTCTTACTCTTACAACTCCTCGAAGACACTTGCTTTGCCAGAGGAACGCTGTTGACCACCCGATCATTGCACAGCACTTTGCTATGCTGCTTCATGAGATGTAAGACATGCTGCACGTTGGCTACCACGGCATGGCTAGGACTGGTAGACTGAAGAGAGAAAAATAGTAAGTAACTACATCCTCTCATCCTGCCTTCTTTTTACTAACTGGGTAAAAATAAACCCCTCAAATGCCTAGGACATGAATCTCCCAATTTACAGAAAATTAATGGCCAGACCCCATGGATTTAACCCAACCTCAAGTGTCTGCAGTCCCTCTTAGTTTCCAATTACTGCTACTTACTTGGTTTATCAGCCACCTTGGTTACAGGGACAAACTTCCCAACTGCTTTTTTCAGTCTCTTCTGTCTCAAGCTCCAGAGTGCTAGCCTAAAATATTATTCTGACCACATTGTTCTATTTGAAATCCTCTGATTTAAGACTAGAAGGAGCTGGGCACTGGTGGCTCACACCTACAATCCTAGCTATTCAAGAGGCTGAGATCTGAGGATCATGGTTCAAAGCCAGCCAAGGACAGGAAAGTCAATTGTGACTCTTATCTCCAATAAACTCAGAAAAACTAGAAGTAGTGCTATGGTTCAAGTGGTAAGAGCGCTAGCCTTGAGCACAGAGAGGTTCAGGGACAGCGTCCAGAAACAAAAAAAGACAAGAAGGACCAAATTCCTCCACATGGAAAAGAGACACCTACACCACAGAGCTGCAACCCATACTCCTGTTTCTGACCCCATCATCTCTTCTGCTTGGGGAACCGATCATATTTACACTTCTTTCACACAGTAACTTTTATGCCATTCTTCAAACTCGGTTAAGGTGATTTTTGAAGGCTTCTTAAAATGGCCAGCAAAGCCTCAGTTTACCGAACACCAGCTAGTCAGCAGTGTTCTTCTGAGGAATGGGCCGTTCACTTACTCCCTTCTCTGTCTGGTTCCCCCTCAGCGCCAGATTACAGGTGTGCATACTAGGACTCACTAAGCTCATGCATGTCACATACAGGCTGTCAGAAAGGACTCCACCTTCAATCAATATGAGGTCAGGACTTGAAAATTCGTACTTTTCAAGTTTGCCACTTGATTCTGATCAGGTTTGGAAGTCACTGTGCCAAACTGAGCAGATCTTCTAAAGTTTGTATTGTTAGCAAACTGAATTCCACATGTATTTTAAAATATTACACCCTACATAACCAGTGAGTAATTATAGGAATACAAAACTGGACTAATATTCGACAGTCCACATAATTCACTATTCTAACTCACATACTACTTTCAATACACAACCGACAGCTGTTCACTTTTTTGCTCCTATTGTTCTTTCCTGATTAATACAATTTTATATCAGTTGAATCTGAAAAAATTAGGACTTTTTTTGTTTGTTTGTTTTTTTTTTGTTTGTTTGTTTTTTTTTTTTTGTCGGTCGTGGGGCCTGAACTCTGGGCCTGGGCGCTGTCCCTCAGCTCTTCAGCTCAAGGCGAGCGCTCTACCACTTGAGCTACAGCGCCACTTCCTGTTTTCTGGTGGTTTATTGGAGATAGGAGTCTCACGGTCTCTGCTGCCCTGCTGCCCGGGCTGGCTTTGAACTGTGATCCTCAGATCTCAGCCTCCTGAGTAGCTAGGATTACAGGCGTGAGCCACCAGCGCCCGGCTAGGACTTTTTTTTTTTTTTTGGGGGGGGGTCTGGTCGCGGGGCCTGAACTCTGGGCCTGGGCGCTGTCCCTCAGCTCCTCACCTCAAGGCTAGCGCTCTACCACTTGAGTCACAGCGCAACTGTTTTTTTTTTTTTTTCTGCTTATGTGGTGCTAAGGAATCAAACCCAGGGCCTCATGCATGCAAGGCAAGCACTCTACCACTGAGCCACCTTCCCAGCCCCTAGGGCTCTTAATTTGTGTATTTTTCTTGTAATGGATTTTCATTATGTCACAAAGCCATAGGGCTATGAAAATGAAATGCTCTTTGGTGGGTGAATGGATCAATTCCAGCCAAAGAGTGAATTATTATTCAGGAAAAAAAAAATGAACTAGCTGGACATTGGTGGCTCAGGCCTGTAATCCTTGCTACTCAGGAGGCTGAGATCTCAGGATCTTGGTTCCAAGCCAGCCTGGACAGGAAAATCTATGAGACTCTTATCTCCACTTAACTACCCAAAAGCTGAAAGGAAAACTGTGAATCAAGTAGTAGAATGCTAGCCTTTAGCAAAAAAGCTCAGGGACAGTGCCCAGGCCCTGTGTACACACAGGATTGGCACACACAAATATATAAATAAGTAAATAAATGAAATATCAAGCCAAAAGAAAACCTACAGTGACTGTAAATGCATTGTTAAATTTTTTAAATAAGCCAATCTAAAAGTCCACATACTGTACAGTTTTAATCATGGGATGCTAGAAAGATTCAACTTATGGAGGAAGTAGGCTGGAGGTTGCCAGGGGACCAGAGAAGGGTGAAGACATTCGCGTGGGAGACTACTTACTAGGACACGCATTTGTCAGACTTGCAGGGTGTATGACCCAAGAGTGGTCCCTTATGGGCCAAATGGGTTCATCAGTTTAATGGACACACCACATAGGCATGGAAGTCCGTATAGACCGTGGCTACACCTCTGGAGGCAGGGACAGGAGCCCTCCTCTGAACTGTCCCGTGGCCCTTCAAACTGTGAGTGAACAATCCCAGGAGGGCGTGGGGAGAGCAGCAAGCAAAGGGGGCCTGCCGTTCCTCAAGAATGAACTGTATGGCAAAGGACGGCAACAGAAAATGACTTGTATTAGACCCCACTTATCTTGCACAAGGAAAGCAGAAAAGCTAGGACATAGTTCATTCCTGCAGTCTCTCACTGAGTGTTTATAAAAATAAACACACAGGGGCTGGGGAGCTGGCTCAGTGGTAGAGCGCTTGCCTTGCATGCCTGAGGCCCTGGGTTCAATTCCTCAGCACCACATAAGCAAAAAGAAAAAAGCCGGAGGTGGCACTGTGGCTCAAGTGGTAGAGCGCTAGCCTTGAGCTGAAGAGCTGAGGGACAGCGCCCAGGCCCAGAGTTCAGGCCCCACAACCGGACCCAAAAACAAAACAAAACAAAAATAAACACACAGCAAATACAAACTAATTTCAAAAGCACATTTACCATCCAGGTTGGTAAAATTTAACAATCTGGTTAAGTACATAAAACATCTAAACATTAAACAATCAGCAACTAACAGTGTTAATTGTCTATTAGAAATCACTTGTTGATATTTGACTCATGACCATTATCCATTAATGTAATAATTAAGGAACTTGAAATGTGTGTCATGACTTCTTGGAGAGTTAGTCTCAGATACAATTGGGATGAGAGTAAGTAGGTATGATTTATTTAGATGTCCACTGTGTATAAATATAAACCCATAGGCTTCTTGCCACATACATACCATGTCATTCCTTGATGTTACAAACAGGACCTCTTTCTTTTTAACTCTGCCCTTTCTCTCTGAAGTCTCCTTCTCAATTCCATTCTGCTTCCCTAAGCCTATAGAACCTGTCCCCATTTCTATCTCATTCTTAGATCACTAGGATTCACACTGGTAAAGGGGAAGGATAAATGTGTCAACTGTGACAGGCACAGACACACAATTCAAATATAGAAATCATACAAGATCACATAGGAGTTCTACCCACTCACCTTTCCAGCAACGAACGGCATATCACCCAAGCTTAACCTATAATGTGGTTGTGTACCAAAATAGTTCCTAGGACCTTTCTGGAAAAAAAAAAATTTACATGTTGATAAAACTTTTCTATACACAACTAAGATGCCAGCTTACAAAACTATGTGCCTTATATATAGTGGCATTATGCTCTTGATCATGCTTACAACAGCACCTGAACTTCAGGGGAAAATGTTCTTGAGAAAGCACAGTTATGTCTAAGTAGAAGCATAAAATTAAGCATCATAAAGGATTTTAACAGCAAAAGGCCATCGGTACTTTGCTGAGTAACACCAAAGTACTTCCATGTGTTATCTCATTAGCAAGACTGTCCTTTTTTTTTTTTTTTGTCGGTCTTGAACTCTGGGCCTGGGTGCTGTCCCTCAGCTCTTCAGCTCAAGGCGAGCACTCTACCACTTGAGCTACAGCGCCACTTCCGGTTTTCTGGTGGTTTATTGGAGATAGGAGTCTCACGGTCTCTCCTGCCCGGGCTGGCTTTGAACCACGATCCTCAGATCTCAGCCTCCTGAGTAGCTAGGATTACAGGCGTGAGCCACCAGCGCCCGGCTAAGACTGTCCTTTTGAGTAAAGCAACAAATGAAAGAGGTTCACTCAAGGTTACAGTACACATGGTTCATGAGTGCATTCATGAGTGTTCACACAAGCTATACCAATCAATCAGCATTTGACGTGACTGCTTCTGTTTTCATACCTTATCTGCTGGTTTTGCCTTTTTTTTTTTAACTTTTTTTGTACTGGGAACACATGAAGATGAAGATACCTTATCTTCAAAGATCAGTCTGTTTGTCTCAAGACCAGTCTGCAACTAGGAAAAACGTTAAGAGTGCAAAGTTAAATGTTGTGAAAATAAAAATTACAAATCAAATTTGAGATCTGCCAAGGAAAACCTTATATAGTAGTTTCTAAGAAACACATCTTAATTTTATGACCATAATTTCTGCCAGTCTGTGAGCCTGTGCGTAGTATTTTAAACTGATGCCAGTCTTTCATTTTGCCTTTACCTGCTATAATCAAATTGTCCTTCCTTCAGCTTGACGCCCACACTTGCACCACTTGTACCTGTCCTGCAAAGGGGAGGGTGGCTTAGCTGGTAGAGCGAGCCAAGGAGCAAACACATCAGGTACCAAGTTTGGGTCCCAGTTTCAAAGCAAAGAAGAAGGTAGAAAAAGGAAGAAAGGAGAAGGAAAAAGAAGGAATTCTAGTTATGAGCTATGTACAGCAACTCCAAACTAATGGGATGGCATTTTCTCACCAGTTGGAGAGAAAAGTACACTTTTTCCTTTCACTCTGTATCTAAAGGTATCAAAGTTATTTTGCTTTTTTTTCCTCCAGAAATTTTCAAACTATAATAAAATATCTTTACACTAGAAATACCATGGATTACTAAAGATTGGGGAAAAACAGGTAATTTTCCCTAAGCCAACTGACCATATTCCTTTAAAAACAGAAAACAAAAAGATAAAAGAAACTCTGGTCTCTTAAGTAGTACTTTTTTTTTTTTGCCAATCCTGGGGCTTGAACTCAGAGTCTGGGCGTTGTCCCTAGCTGCTTTTGCTCAAGGCTAGCGCTCTCCCACTTGAGCCACTGCACCACTTCCAGCCTTTTCTGTGTTTGTGGTGCTGAGGAAGCGAAGCCAGGGCTTGCTGCACATGTGCCAGGCGAGCACTCGCCCACATCCCCAGCCTTCTGAGTTGTTCTTTTAAATCTAGCCCTATATCACAACGGCATGGAAATTGAGGGGGAAAAATGACATTGCCAAATTTCTCTCCAAACTAGTTTTGAAATTTCTACATTAGAGAAATTATTTTAAATTTTCAGGAAATTATGATGGAGCTAATAGGAACACTCAGAACCATCAAATTAAGTAAAACATTATGATGAGATTTTGAAGATGTTGCAGACTAAAGGCATCTCCACCCTTGGGACCACATCCACTCTGACACACTTCATATAATGCTTTGGACAAAGTAGCTGGATAGGTGCAACGCAACAGTCTGGAAATTACTTTTCTGGAAAACTTATGATGTCAATGAGCAGAACCTGTAAGCAAATGACTTTTTGACTAGCTTAACTTTCAGCTACCTGTGCCAGAGTTTCAACATTTCACAGTGTCTTCATCATCATCCATTTCATTTTACCCAATTGCCCTGAGACACAAAATGAGTCACTTCATTAATGTCAAAGTCCAGGCTCTGAATGATTAAACAACCTGACCAGGTTACACAAAGTAAAACCTCTATACTCAGAACCCACTACTATAGTGTGCACATCCGAATGCCAAATACTTACTGGTAATACAGCGTCAGCAATAACTGATTCGGTTCCTGTTGCTGAGTAGAAAAGAAAGCAAAGGTACTACAAACTAATGTTAAAATTTAATGAACCAATGAACTTGTTAACAATGGCATTTTGCACACACTGGTCTCAACACCGCAGTGCATCTAAAGCCTAGCCCTTCAATCTACCTGGCCCAAGTGAGGAAGAGACCCAGTAAAGAGTCTACCCCAAAGTCAGAAGGGGCAGAGAAAATCTGCCTAAGGTCAAAATGAAAGCCATGACAGCCATGTAACTCAAGTGCACACAGAGGGAAAAACGTTAACTCTACAAACTGACAGAGCTAGGTTTTTGAGAAGAAAATGTCCAGTTTAACAGAAAGAGAATATACTGAGATCAGTTTACCAGAGACGCTTTGGAAGAGACAATGCGGTATGTTTCTGTTCTGTGGTGACATGTCTGAGAAAGCCCAGGACAGAGAACGGCAGAGCCCCACCCTGACTGTTCTTGTGTTCATGTGAGAAGATAGAAGGCTACAAGTGGGCTCACTCCTGGAATTCTAGCTGCCCACGAGGCTGAGCTCTGTAGTTCAGGACTCATCTCCAATGAGCCAGAAAAAAAAAAAAAGCAAAGCTAAAAGCAAGGCTCAAGTGGCATAACAACAGCCATGAGTGAAAAAGCCTAGTGAGAATGTGTGGTCCCGAGTACAAACCTGGTCCTAGTATGCATGCACACAGCGGTGTGCACACACACACAGAAGACGATTACAGTTGAGAGCTTGTATACTGGACTGTTCTAAGGCGTAAATTCACTTAAGATGGTCAAATATAATTTCATATTTATATCCACAGAGCAGTAAAACACATTAAGAGCTTACCTAATCATAATTCAGCTTACCTCAGCTGCCTTTGCTTGCATACGTTTTCTTTCTTCTTCTTCTTCATGGAGTTTTGCTTCCAACTCTTGCATTTTTTTCTAATGATAAGGATATTAAATTGTAATTAGTAAGCCTCAAGTCTTTGACTAGGTCCTAACAGCTAAGCCCCTTACAGGTAAGAATTTGCCAGAATAAAAATAATTGTCATTCTCATGCTAGAGATACACCCACTCTGTCTATTCAAATGTATTCTTTTTCTAACAAACTTTGCTAACACTTTCTAAAAGAAGAATGTCAAAAAGGGTAACAGTAAAAAGGGTCTGTAAAATTTTAACAGAGCTCACAGGGACAAGTGATGAACTTTAAGCACAGTCACTATGTCTGTGAATTCAGTCCGGTGACGGGCTTGAAAGTACTCAGACTGCCCTCTGTTAAGTCACCCAGAGCCCCTGTGAGTGAGCTCTACAGAATCAGCGGTAACATGTAAGGCCAAAGGTCACAGCTTGTAAAAGGCCAACAGGTTATAGGAGGCCTACATTAGTACTCTACTCAGTGGTTAAATACATCCCAAATGAAACACAAAAATGAAATTACTTCAGAGAACAAATCTCCCATAAGGATATTTAAGGACATTTAACCTTCAATTATTCTTAAAAAATAAGCCCTGTACACAGCAAAAGCAGTCCTGAGGGGCAAATTTATTGCCCTCAGTGCCCACATCAAGAGAATGGAGACAGACCAAGTAAATAATCTCATGTTGCAATTAAAACAGCTAGAAAAACAAGAAAAAATGGGACCTAAAGCTACTAGACGAAGCCAGATAACCAAATTAAAAGCAGAGATTAACCAATTAGAAAATCAGAAAACCATAACCAAAATAAACCAAACAAAAAGCTGGTTCTTTGAAAAAATAAACAAAATTGATGGCCCATTGGCTAGATTAATTAAGAAAAGAAGAGAGGAAACCCATATTAATAGGATTAGGGATGCCACGGGAAACATCACCACACGTACCCGGGAAACATCACCACACGTACCCAAGATATCCAAACAATTCTAACAGACTACTTTCAAAAGCTATACTCTCTAAAGGAAGAAAATCGGGCAGAAATGGATGCATTTTTAGAGAAATACAAGTTGCCCAAACTGAGCAAAGAAGAAGTTAACCAATTAAATAAGCCAATATCCTATAATGAGATACAGGAAGCTATCAAAAGTCTTCCAACAAAAAAAAGCCCAGGACCAGATGGATTCACAGCAGAATTCTATAAGACCTTTAAACAAGAACTAATACCCATACTCCTCAAGCTCTTCAGAGAAACAGAGAAGGAGGGAGCTATCCCAAACTCATTCTACGAAGCCAATATCACACTCATCCCCAAACCAGGCAAAGACCCAACCAAAAAGGAGAATTACAGGCCAATCTCCTTGATGAACACAGATGCAAAGATCCTTAACAAGATTCTAGCTAACAGAATCCAGAAACACATAAAAAAAATAATTCACTATGACCAGGTAGGCTTCATCCCAGAGACACAGGGATGGTTTAACATACGTAAGTCAATAAATGTAATCCAACATATCAACAGAGCCAAGGTCAAGAATCACATGATTATCGCCACAGATGCAGAAAAGGCCTTTGACAAAATTCAACATTCATTCATGCTAAAAGCTCTGGAGAAAATAGGAATAGAAGGAACATTTCTAAAAACAATAAAAGCCATTTATGACAGGCCAATAGCCAATATTATACTTAATGGGGAAAAGCTACAACCAATTCTCCTAAAATCAGGAACAAGGCAAGGATGCCCACTGTCTCCACTCCTCTTCAATATAGTCCTAGAACCCTTAGCCAGGGCAATAAGGCAAGAAAAAGACATTAAAGGGATCCGCATAGGGAAAGAAGAAGTTAAACTATCCCTTTTTGCAGACGACATGATACTATACCTCCACGATCCCAAAAACTCCATCCCCAAACTCTTAGAAATCATAAATCACTTCGGCAAAATAGCAGGATACAAAATAAACCCACAAAAATCAGTTGCCTTCCTATACACTGATAATGTACAGGAAGAGAGGGAAATAAAGGGAGCAACCCCATTCACAATAACCTCCCAAAAAATAAAATATTTAGGAATTAACCTAACCAAAGATGTAAAAGAACTATTTAATGAGAACTATAAAAAGTTAAAGAAAGAAATTGCAGAAGACACTAGGAAATGGAAAGACCTCCCATGCTCCTGGATAGGCCGACTTAATATAGTAAAGATGGTAATACTTCCAAAACTAATATACAAATTCAACGCAATTCCTATTAAAATCCCAATGACGTACATCACTGAAATACAGAAAACAGTCCAAAAATTCATATGGAACAACAAAAGACCTAGAATAGCCAAAACAATTCTAGGGAATAAAGACAACATGGGAGGGCTATCCATGCCGAACTTCAAACTCTACTACAGAGCTATAATAACAAAGACAGCATGGTACTGGCACAAAAACAGACCCGAAGACCAATGGAACAGAATAGAAGATCCAGAAATAAATCCACAGGCCTACAGCCAGCTGATATTCGACAAAGGAGCCAAAGACATACAATGGAAGAAACACAGCCTCTTCAACCGCTGGTGCTGGGAAAACTGGGCAGCCACATGCAGAAAACTAAAAGTGGACCCCAGCCTATCACCATGCACCAACATCAACTCAAAACGGATTAAAGACCTTAACATTAAACCTGAATCTCTGAAACTACTGCAGGACAGAGTAGGAGAGACACTTGAACTAATAGGCACAGGAAGGAACTTCCTGAACAGAGTCCCAGGGTCACAACAAGTTGGAGAGAGACTCGACAAATGGGACTACCTTAAAATAAAAAGCTTCTGCACAGATAAAGCTATCGCAACCAAGCTAGAAAGACAACCAACTAATTGGGAAAAAATATTTACCAGCAATATATCAGACAAGGGGTTAACATCCTGTATATACAGGGAACTCAAGAAACGAATCCCTCCCAAACCCAACAAACCAATTACTAAATGGGCAAGGGAACTAAAGAGGGACTTCTCAAATGAAGAAATAAAAATGGCAAAGAAACACATGAGGAAATGTTCATCATCCCTGGTGGTGAAGGAAATGCAAATAAAGACAACCCTGAGATACCACCTTACCCCATTCAGAATGTCCCACATCCACAAATCAGCCAAGGACAAATGCTGGAGGGGATGTGGAGAACGAGGAACGCTATTACACTGCTGGTGGGAATGTACACTCATACAACCACTTTGGAAAGCAGTCTGGAGGGTCCTTAGAAAGCTAAAGATTGACCTCCCTTACGACCCAGTCATACCACTTCTAGGCATCTACCCTGAACAACAGGAACCAGTATACAAGGACACGTGAACCTCCATGTTTATTGCAGCATTGTTCACAATAGCCAGGATATGGAAACAACGTAGATGCCCCACCACAGATGAATGGATCCAAAAATTGTGGTATCTATACACAATGGAATATTATGCAGCCATTAGAAATGACAAAATAATGGCATTTGCAGGGAAATGGATGGAGCTAGAAGGAATCATGATGAGCGAGGTAAGCCAAGAATGAAGAGACAAACAGTACATGGTCTCCCTGATAAGTGGATGATAAATCCAAAATGTTAGGTGATATGACAAAACTAACAGGACTTAAGAAACAAAGAACTCCCACTCATGTGGTTGAACCACTACCAAATATCCCCATGCTGCTGATCACATATATGGTATATAACATGTGAGCACCGTTATATATTACAGACTGTGATAGACAATTTGCTCCAGGAAAGTTAGAATGAACTTGTGACTTTAAATGAGCATCATTATTCCACAATACTGTAAATTTCCGGAAATTAAGTAATCACTTAATCACAATCAAAAAAAAAAAAAAAAAAAGAACCTCGGGGAAGGGAGGGAGGGAGGGGATGGTAGGGGGAAAACAATGGAGGGGGTAACAATGTTCAAGAGGAAGTGTACTCATTACCTCACTCATGTAACTGTAACCCTCTGTATAGTATCTTTACAATAAAAAAATTAAAAAAAAAAAAAAATAAGCCCTGTATGCCTACCAGACTGTAAAATGGCAACACCCTCCAGTTTTTAAAAACTACTATTTCTTTGCAGTAAGACCATATTTATTGGCAACTAATTTTTTAATGAGCATGCTTGTATTACGCATTAACAAGGAAAAGGCACCTCCCAACCTCAGCAAGGGCCTGCATCGTGGTGAGTTTGTTATACTCCTGTTCCAGAAGATCCAGCTTTTCAAGCTGGCTCTGAACATGTGTTTGATCTTGCTGCCGCTCTCTTTCCAGGGAAACCTGGGATACATCAAATGCACAATGATAACATGATAAAAAAGTAACACTGAGCACATCTTAAAATACATTGTATGCTATATGGCCCTTCAGAGAACTGCATACATCTAGAGAGGAATCCTAAGACTTAAGATAAAGCTCTAGGAACACTACCAGATGGCTGATTAAAGCAACCCTTGCCTGGCCTGTCATTATCATACAGAAAATGTATGTAATCACGTAATTATTTCTTAAGTGGGTCATCTATTACTCAAGATGTAATGGGGGGGGGGCTATCTTTTGTACTTCATTGGAAATCTTTTTTTTTTTTTTTTTTTTTTTGGTGCCAGTCTCTACAGAGCCATAGTAGGGACATCAGAGCTATTTTAAAAATGTAGGGCTGGGCAGTTGGCTCAGTGGTAGAGCACTTGCCTTGCATGCCTGAGGCCCTGGGTTCGATTCCTCAGCACCACATAAGCAAATGAAAAAGCCAGAAGTGGAGCTGTGACTCAAGTGGTAGAGCTCTAGCCTTGAGCTGAAGAGCTGAGGGACAGCGCCCAGGCCCAGAGTTCAGGCCCCACAACCGGACCCAAAAAAAAAAAAAAAATGTATTGTAAACATCTTCATTGCAAATGTACAAAGTTACCTGAATAACAAAGATCTCTAATATAATAAAACTATTTTGTTAAGCAGCTATTGCAAAGAGCTTTAAGAAGAAAAACCTTTAAGACTGCTGTCTCACTTAAATCTTTGTAGAGGGACTATGCTTTTTTTATACCACAGACCTAAAAGACTGTAATTTAAGGAAAACACTACCAAATATACAAATAATCACAACAAAGAACCAATCAAATCGAATCTTCAATACCACAAATAACCCAAGGAATTTTCAAACCTGGACTATTATAAAAACATCATTATAGCCTCACTAAAAAAAGTCTTTAATTCATTTTCTGAATGTCTATTCTTGAGTGCTCATCTATGAGTCAACCACCATACCTGCTTCTCTAAGACTGAGGTCCTCTCCATTTCCGCATGCTTAATCATATTCCGCATGTACTCCAATTGTTTTTCTAAAAGATTACATTTATTTTCGGCAGCTAACAACTGAGATGTCAGCTCTACAAAAGAATATTTAAGAAAAGCAGAAGTCAACACATAAAATAGTTTCAGCAGGTTAACTGATTTTGGAACTACTGTGACTCCCTTATAAAAAACACATTCTGCAGGGTGGGAGGGGGTGAGGGATGGGAAGGGTTGGGAAGGGGAAACAAAGGAGGAGGCAACAATGCTTGATAAGAAATGTACTCGTTCGGAAGTGGCGCTGTAGCTCAAGTGGTAGAGCGCTCGCCTTGAGCTGAAGAGCTGAGGGACAGCGCCCAGGCCCAGAGTTCAAGCCCCACGACCAACAAAAAAAAAAAAAGAAATGTACTCGTTATCTTGCCCATGTAATTGTAATCCCTCTATACGGTATTTTCACAAAAAATAAATGAAATAAAAGACACATTCTCTAGCCTGTAAGTTTAGATTACCTAAATCACTTTCTTTCTATATGTTATGCTAATCAGTAAATATAATGTGCATACTTGCTCCTCACAACAAACCCAGACCAACGTAATTTTGTTTTGCTTAATGATAGTATAGAGAATGACAAGGTAGAGTATTAGAGTAACTTTACAGTATTTATGGCAAATTTAATTTCCTTTGCAAAATGAAACATACCTTGATTGTGCCTTGACTCTTCATTCTTTGAGTTTTCCCTTTCTTGTAGCTGTTCATCCAGTACTTTCTTATATTCAATTGTTTCTCTAGACAATGTTTTCACACTTTCTTCTGCCTGAATCCTTTCAAGCTCTAAGCGTCGAATCTTATCTTGAAGATTCTTCAAAGCTGAAAATATGGCTGCCAAACAGAAAGTAGGTAACAGAACAGTATATGTGGGGAAAGTTCAATGAAAAATTAATTTTTAAAATGTGATGAATAGGTCCAGTGGAAGATCATTCCTTCAGAAGAGTAAATTATCTCGTAATTTTAAAAAGTCCATTTAGAGACATCTATGAGTTTCTGAAATATTTTAGCTATTTTAAGTAAAAACCCTTTACTATGACAAAAACATTTCAAAGATAATTCTAAAGTGGCAACAGCAACTAAGAAAACCTTGTTAATCATACATAACAATACATAACTGTCATTCATTATTAACTGACTATTTTTTCCTGTTTATATACAAGATCACAAGCAGACTCCAATTGTAGAATTAAACTCACATATAAAAATGACTTTAATTTGCACTTTTTTCTTTATATAAGAAAAAAAGCCTAGGATTAGGTCTCCTCTAAAGGATTCTGATGTGAGATGTGATACACATTCATTACAGGAAATGTAGAACATAACAACCGATAATCCTATCAGAGACAGTAACAATTAGTTTTGGGTCTTTCAATCTTTTTCTATAAGTACAAAATAAAATGAAATAAAAATATAATTGCTTTTCACTTTGACATTATTAAACAATAAGCATTTGCTTCACCATACCATATAGTTTTAAGGTTTAGTTTTCTCTAGAAACTGAAAAATGTACTATATCAAAAAAAAAAAAAAGATCTTTATTTTAAGCTGGACGTGGCATTCCTAGCATCTGGGATGCTTAGGCAAGAAAACAGGCTGTCCCGGACAGCCTGTGCTCCAGGTAAAGACCTAGTTTCAAACGCCAACAGAGCCCAGATGCAACGTGAAATGTCTAATGTCAATGTCTGAGCTTAACTTCTTTTAAGCCACTGAGGGTTGTATATGTGGTTTTTTTTTTCAGTATTTTACATTATAGTATATATCTTCTGAACTGTTTGTCCAGAAGTTTCTTCTCATACTTTGTATTTTTTTTTTAAGTTTTTGTTTTATACCGATCCTGGGGTTTGAACTCAGGCTGGGTGATGTCCCCACACTTTTCAGCTCAAAGCCAGCGCTCTACTATTTGGTCCACAACTCCACTTTTGGCTGTTTTGGTAGTTCAGTGGAGATCAGAGTCTCACAGACGTTCCTGCCTGGCCTAGCCCTGAACCATGACCCTCAGAGCTCAGCCTCCTCACTGCTATGATAATAAGCATGAGCCACTGGCACCTGGCTGCCAGGAACTTAACAAACCTTAAACTATTTATTCCTCTTCCTTTACAACAAATCTGGCTGATACAGATCTTACTTAAAGAACAGTTTTTCAAGAAGAAAATTTCAACAAGAGAGTATAGTGTGTGAAAGGCTTGCAGACTTGAAGTGAATGGTATTCAGGTGGGCAGAAGAGAAACTCAAAGATGTCCACACCTAACCTTTGTAGTCTCTGATGAATGCATTATGTAAAACGGCAATAAGGACTTTTATATGGACAGACCTTCAGATACTGACATTATTCCTAACTATGTGAATATGCTACTTTCATCCTACGAGAGGAAACCTCTCACCAATTCTTGTTAGAGAAGTCTGAGCGACTAAGCATAGGAGAGGTCTAACTCACTGCTGCCTTAGGGGACAGCTGGAAACCATGAGAAGGAACATGGAGGATCTGTGCGAGAAAAGGCTGACTCTGACGGACTATAGAAATGGAACCTCCAACATTACCAACAAGCAGTGGAACTGACCAACAGTCTGAGCGAGGTGCAAATGTAACTACCCTAGGGCCTCCAAGAAAGAACACAGCCCAGGGCTGCGAGTGTGGCTCAGTGGGAGAGTGCCTGTTAGCATGCATGAAGCCCTGGGTTCTATTCCTCAGGACCACACAGAAAAAGTCACAAGTGGCACTTTGGCTCAAGCCTTGAGACAAAGAAGCTCAGAGACAGTGCCAAGGCTCTGAGTTCAAGCCCCAGGACTAGCAAAAAAACAAAACAAAACAAACACAGCTCCAGTTACCAGCTTGATTTCAAACCTGCAGGATCCCATGCTAGGGACCAAGATGAACACATTCTGATTTACTGTAACACAAGAAGTTTGTATTGCTTAAAATCACTGTAGTATTTTGCTAAGGCAGAAAGAAAACTAATATAGATGGCAAGTTCTACTAACAGTGTATTTCACAATAGCCAAAGAGTTGTAGATGAGAGATTAAGGATGTAGTTATTGAGGCAGATAGGGTCTGATTTATATGGAAAAATCTATGGAAGGGTGCTGAAACCTTGTTTCACTGAAAGAGGAAAGAATGTTAAGTGGAGATAAAAATGAGACAAAAGAATATTAAATGAGATTAAGAATGAGAATGGGGGGGGGCTGGGAAGGTGGCTCAGTAGTAGAGCGCTTGCCTTGCATGCCTGAGGCCTTGGGTTCCATTCCTCAGCACCACATAAGCAAAAAGAAAAAAAGCCTGAAGTGGCGCTGTGGCTCAAGTGGTAGAGCGCTAGCCTTGAGCTGAAGAGCTGAGGGACAGTGCCCAGGCCCAGAGTTCAGGCCCCACAACTGGACCCAAAAAAAAAAAAAAAAAAAAAAATGAGACTGGGCAAGATTAGTTAGGAGAATATAATCGACATACAGGTAAGAGAAGAACCTAAACCAAAGCAAGGAGAACATATACTTTTGAGACAGATACTTTTGAGATACTGTTGTAGCCAAAACCCAGGCATGATTCCTAACAGATGTTGAGGATGACAAATTAGTCACTAGTGGGGTGCAAGTATGCTACTGTCCTGATTTTTGTGAATGATGATGTTCAACCATCAATATAAAGAGCAAAAGAAAAGCCTACTTTGAGAAGGCCAAAAACAGAATGGGGAGATAGTTTCTAAATGTCAAAACAATGGAGGATGAGGCTGCAGGTGAGGCTCAGTGGCACACACCTGACTAGCAAGAGCAAGGCTCTTGGACTTTTTACAAAAGCAAACCAAAAAACCAAACCAAACACGTGACTAAAGTAGTGGAGGGGTGAAGTGTAAAGCAGCAGGTAAACACAGACAACATCTATTCAGGGTTGTCACCTCTGCTGTTGCTCTCTGGATAGGCAAGTGTGGGCTTATGCGGAGAGCGTCGCAGATCACTGTTAAGGAAAGGCTTGTCAGGTGGGTACAGCACATATGGAGACGAAGAATGGCGAACCACACTTCCATTAGATCTTGATGGCTGAGCTATGATGTTCTGAAAAATAAAAGCACAGAAATTACCTCTCAAACAAGGGAACCAAAAGTAGTTATGACTAAATACTAGACTGTCTGTCATCCACAAGACAACAAAAAATTAGCCTACTGACTATACAGCCCAGTTGTTTACTGTGAAGAAATGCAACTTTTGAAGCCTTGTTTGTTTGCCTAAACATAGTCACATGGTAGACAGTATAAAACTGAAGGCATGCTTACATGCCTTGCCTTTCTTAACAAGCACCGATCCCCTTTATTTTCATGTTATGTTTACTCTGCCTGGAAAAGGCACTCTGGTCTGTCTCTGAGGCTGTCCCTGATGACCCTGTCTATCTGCAACACTACCACTACATGACACATTAACATATGTTCTGTGCTATAATAAAAATTTTGTCTTCTGTCCCCGACTCTAGACACAGATCCAAAAACTCCTGGAATGTCTTAAGTAGCAGGGATATCTAAAAGGGCAAACACTTTACCACTTGAGCCACAGCTCCTCTTCTGGCTTTCTTGATTGTTAACTGGAGGTTAGTGTCTCAAACTTTCCTGTCTGGTGTGGTTTTAAACTGTGATCCTCAGATCTCAGCCTCTAGTGTAGTTAGGATTATGTTTGGCTAGTAATAAAATGGTTGAAATCCATTTTGAAATTGACTTCATCACTGACCTCAAGGAGGGAGTGCCAGTCCAATCACCAACAGATAATAATGTATCCACAACACCTATCTTATGAGGCTGCAATGAAAACTCCTTAAGAAGAAAGTTTGGAGAAGCTTCTGGATTGACAAACTAAAATGCTCAGGTGATATGCTGGAGAGTACGTGGAAACCTTGCTTGGGTTATACCCTCTAACACTGAGAGACTCTAGAAAATGACTCAACCTAATCCGTAAACAGCTGGACAGAAATTCAGGACTCGGCTGATCACTGAAGGAGCGAAGTCCTGTGAGACTGTGATTCTCCTAACTGGGGTTGGCGAGTTCTGAAGTGAATTAGTTGTGGGAAGCCTAGTTGGTGTAGGTACCATTTCATAGTCTATCCCCAAAGTTATGAGGGACAGTTCCACCCACTGAAGACACAAAGTTTGGTGCTGGTGGTTCTGGCTCACATCTGTAATTCTAACAGCTCTGGAGGCTGACACCTGAAGGATTGAGGTTTGAAGCCAGCCAGGACAGGAAAATCTTTGAGATTCCATCTCCAATTAACCAGCAAAAAAAAAAAAAAAAAAAAAGATAGGCTTGAAGGCACAGCACATGCACTAGAGTGCTAGCTGTGAGTAAAAAAGCCCAAAGAGCACGGAGCTCCAAGTTCAAGTGTCAACACCAAGACAAGACTGCTGGTGGGAATGTGCGTAGGTCCCAGTCTCTTGGGAAACAATTAAGCATTAGTAAGTAGAGTTGCAAAGGCCCTTGTAGATGTGGTTACCGCACAGTTTTCCTTCCCTCATATTTGAAGATGATTGGGCCTAAAACACCATGCACAATCAACAACCTATATTGAGCTGCAGATATATCCAGGAATTTCCCCTCACACATTTTTTGTCTTGGGATCACTCTACACTGATGCTACTCTACTATCTGGTTCTGAATTCACTCTTCGGATACTGTTTTGGTTGATGGATATGAAGATGTCGCTTCCCACAGACATGCAGGTGAAGGGGGAACGGCCTTGAAGATGCTCGAAGAGCGCCACAGGGTTCCTCCTCAAGGGTCTGTCGGCCATAGAGCTGATGCTCTGAGAAACTTCTGCCATGTAGGGGTAATCACAACAGGACTGTGCCCAGCCTACAAACAACCCCCAAACCCTAATGCCCACAGAATATATTACTAGGTCTATAAGACCTCTTCTTACCCTTTCCTTAGCTTCGTGATTCATTTTGCTCATTTGAAAACTGAAACATTAATACAAATACTAACCTCAATATTGAGGGTTCAAACCCTTTAAAATATGCAAAGTGCTTAACATAATGCCTGTCAGTACCACTTAAATATTTCGTATTATGACGATCTTAAAAAGTGTGATAGTGGGGCAAGCAGAAGGGATGAAATCAACAGGAAGGCATTTACCTCATTATCCTAAAAAAAAAAATCTTAAATGTGAAATCAGAACACAGAACAAAATTATTGATAAAGGGCAAAACCTCTGTGAAGAGAACCTAGACTGACCAGCAGTCAGCCTCACACCTTTCCATCCTTGCTAAAAAGCACAACATCGCTCTCTCTCTCAAGTTTACCAAGCTGGCAGCTTTGCAGTTTACCACAAACTGTGCTGAAGCCACTGACACCCTGAGGCCTATCGCAGCTGTACTGAGTTGAGGTCTACCACAGCCATACTATCACAGCCTTACCGAGTTGAGGTCTACCACAGCCGTACTATCACAGCCTTACTGAGTTGAGGTCTACCACAGCCGTACTATCGCAGCTGTACTGAGTTGAGGTCTATCACAGCCGTACTATCACAGCCTTACCGAGTTGAGATCTACCATAGCCGTACTATCGCAGCTGTACTGAGTTGAGGTCTATCACAGCCGTACTATCACAGCCTTACCGAGTTGAGGTCTATCACAGCCGTACTATCACAGCCTTACTGAGTTGAGATCTATCACAGCAGTACTATCATAGCTGTACTGAGTTGGTCTATCACAGCCATACTATCACCACAGTACTATCACAGCCCCAGGAAGAGCCAAGGGCTGAGCTCCAGCAAAGCCAGCTGGGGTGGCGGCAGAGGCTGGCAGGCTGGTGTCAGGCCGTCAGAGAGCAGGTGTGGAGGGCAGGCCTCAGGCCCTTGGAGGGCAGGTGTGGGGCAGGCGCTGGAGGACAGATGTCAGGCAGGTGTCAGGCTGGCGTCAGAGAGCAGGGACCCGGCAGGTGTCAGGCCAGTGTCAGAGAACAGGAGTCAGGCAGGTGTCGGTAGGGCAGGTGTCAGGCCAGTGTCGGAGGGCAGGCATTGGGCAGGTGTCAGGCAGGCATTGGAGGGCAGGCATGGGGCCAAGTGTCAGGCCGGCCTGCAGCTGTAGCCCTCTCCCCTGGTCCCGGAGGCCGGGGGAGTGCAGTCGGCTGCCCCCTTCCAGGATCCATTCCTCCCCCTCGGCCCCCGGGGCAGCCTCGGCTCCTTCTGGTCATGGGCTGCGGCCCTCTGCCCCCTCCTCGGACAGGGCCTCCGCTGGGAACACGCGTGTCACCCTGAGAGCCCGAGAGCCGCCGGAGGACTGGGCATGGGGCGGGCGACTCCAGACACGGAGACGAGCCTGCACACGCCCAGGACACGGGACGAGCGTGCACACGCCCGGACACGGGACGAGCCTGCACACGCCCGGACACGGGACGAGCCTGCACACGCCCGGACACGGGACGAGCCTGCACACGCCCGGGCACACGCCCGGGACACGGGATGAGCGTGCACACGCCCGGACACAGGACGAACCTGCACACGCCCGGGCACGGGACGAGCCTGCACACGCCCGGACACGGGACGAGCCTGCACACGCCCGGACACGGGACGAGCCGTGCACACGCCCGGACACGGGACGAACCTGCACACGCCCGGGCACACGCCCGGGACACGGGATGAGCGTGCACACGCCCGGGCACGGGATGAGCCTGCACACGCCCGGACACGGGACGAACCTGCACACGCCCGGACACGGGACGAGCCTGCACACGCCCGGACACGGGACGAGCCTGCACACGCCCGGACACGGGACGAGCCGTGCACACGCCCGGACACGGGACGAGCCTGCACACGCCCGGACACACGCCCGGGACACGGGACGAGCCTGCACACGCCCGGGCACGGGATGAGCCTGCACACGCCCGGGACACGGGATGAGCCTGCACACGCCCGGACACGAGCCGGGCACACCCGGGCGCGGGGTCCACGAGGCCGGGCGGCGCGGCCTCCCCGCGGCCTCCCCGCGCCCGCGAGCCCCAGGTCGGCCGTTGCACCGCCCGCCCGCCGGGCCGCGGAGGACCCCGGAGCCGTCGGCGCCCGCCGGGCCCCCGGAGAGGCCCGAGGCGCGCCCCGAAACCCCCGCGAAGGCGGAGGGCCGCCGGGACCCCGAGCCCGCCCGGACGCCGCCGCCCCTTACCGAGAACCGAGAGTCCGAGGCCGCGGAGACCGACGCCGCCGCCATCTTCCCACCTTCTTCGCACGGGCCTCCGCAGCTCCGGGACGGCCCCGAGGTTCGAGAGCCGCAGCCCGGGACGGCCTCACAGACGCCCAGGTGGAAGGGGCGGGCGGCCGGAGAGGGTCCGGGAGGGTCCGGGGCCCCGCCTCACACCCCGCAGGGACGCCCAGGCCCGGTGCTCTCGCCGGAAAGGCACTACGTCCTAACAGACGTCGCCCGCAGCCAATCACAAGAGCGGACGCCTACCCGGGCGCGGGAGGACCGCCCTCGCGGTGACGTCATAAGGCGGCGCGCGGCGGCAGCGCCCGGGTGGGCCGGGCCGCCCGCCCGCGGGCCGCCGGGAGTCCGCGGCCGACTTCCCGATGGGGGGGGGCGGGGCGGGGCGTCGCCTGGGGCCGAGGCGCCGACCGCGCCGGGCTCAGGCGAGCGGGACGGCCGCCCTCCCCCCATCAGGGCTCCTGAGAGCGCGCGGGACGGGCGCGGGACGCCTCTCAGGTGAAGTACGGACCAACTCGGGGCCAACTTCGACCCGGCCCCAGGGAGGCACGGGGCAGACCCCGGGCGGGCGCGCGCGCGACTCCGGCGCAGCGGGCGGAGCGCCCGGCGCGGCCGCCCGAGGGCGGAGGCCGTGGGCGGGGCCGAGCCGAAGCGGATTTCGCGCGTGAAGGGCGTCGGGCTCTCATTGGCCAGCGCCTTCCGCCCTTTGTGGGCGCTGCCGGCGTCGCGCGGGCGCGGGGCGGGGCGGGGCGGCCGGGTGACGCGGCCTCCCCGCAGCCAATCAGAGAGCGGGACTCGAGGCCGGGAAGGAAGCGGATCCGCCGCCGTGCAGCCAAACGGCGTCCGGGGCCCCGCTTCGTCTCCCTCCGCCGCCGTCGGGGCCTAGGCGGGAGCGGCCGGGGAGGCGTCGCTGGGGGGACCGGGGCGGGAGTGCCGGCGGGGGGAGACGGCGGCGGCGGCGGCGGCCGCTGGGCTCGGGCTGCGACTCCGGCGCCGAAGCCCGCAGGGCCCTAGGCCGGGAGGGGCGGAGGAGCCGCGGCCGGGCGGCGGGGCCCCGCCTCGGAGCGGGATGGCGGCCTCGGCCCTGTACGCCTGCACCAAGTGCACCCAGCGCTACCCCTTCGAGGAGCTGTCGCAGGGCCAGCAGCTCTGCAAGGTGGGCGGGTGGCGGGCCCCGGGCGGGCGGGAGGGGTCCTCGGCGGGGCCCCGGGCGGGCGGGCGGGTGGCGGGCCCCGGGCGGGCGGGAGGGGTCCTCGACGGGGCCCCGGGCGGGCGGGCGACGGGCGGGCGGGGTCCCCGGGAGCTCGGGCCCCCGTGTTTGCACTTTCTCGCTAGGACCCCGCCGAGCCCGCGGCTCCCTCCCCCGTCCCGGACCGGTGCCTGCCTGCGGCTCCTCCCGCACCGAGCAGCTTCGCCCTTGGCCGGCCCGGGAGTCGGCGTGAGGGCCTTGTGGCCCCTCCGTCACGCCCGGCCCCGGCCCCGCCACCCTGGTGGAGCCGGCCTCGGCGGCCTGGCTCGCTGACCGCAGGTACCCTCTGGTTGCAGGAGTGCCGGATCGCTCACCCCATCGTCAAGTGCACTTACTGCCGGTCAGAGTTCCAGCAGGAGAGGTCTGTATGCTGCAAACCCACGCTGAGCCTAGGGACGCCAGGAAGCCGCCCTCGGCTTGACTGAAAGCAGCTAAGAACTAGGATTCGGCCCCAGGAAGTCTGAGTTCTAAACCATTTTACAGGTGGCGGCAAAAGAATATTGACCTCGAACCCAAACCCCGGTGGGATAGTGTGCCGCTGCACTCGAATCTGAGGAGATAGGCGATCCTAGCAAAAACACGAACACAGCTGCTCTCGGGCCTTAAAAAAATTAGATGTTAGTGGATGGCGGGATCTAGTTTTACCAACTGGGAGATAGATGGTTAAGTGAAGAGTAACACAGACGTTAGAGCCCCCATGAAAACAAGCAGCCAGGGAGGAGGACAAGTCATTTTCCCCCAGTAGTAGCAGCAGAGAATATTTGGGGATTAGACTGAAGACAGGAAGATGAAGCCAGGCATGGGGGGCATGACATAACCCCAGCAACGTGCAGGTGAAGGTAGGAGTGCTGTGAGTTTGAGTCCAGCCTGGGCAACGCAGCTAGAACCTGTCTCAAAAAGAGAAAGTACTTACTAAAAGTTAGTAAGAGATGCACATTGTAGTAAAACCTTGTCATACACATGCAAATCAGAGTGTGTTTTTACTGCTCCAGTTCAGTTCATTCTTCAATTCAACTTTGTTATTTAACCCCAGAAAGCTACATAAATGTGGTCATCTATATAATTTCCTTTTCAGCAAAACTAACACGATTTGTAAGAAGTGTGCGCAAAATGTCAAGCAGTTTGGGACAGTAAGTATGTTTCGTTTTAATTTTGTGTTATTTTGACTAGTTACGGCCTTCCATGAAAGTATTTAGGGTATGACAGTCTAATAGGAAGATGATAACATTTATAAGCAGAAATTAGATAGATGTTTTAAGTGCTGTATACTGAATACAAAATTTATGAAGTATTCTCTATAAAGTTACAAATACAGCAAACTCATAGAAAACCTACTTACGGATAGTGTTTGCATAATCAAACTCTCCGGTTTAGAAATTTTATATGGCAGTGTTGTTCAGGTGTTCACAAAATTAGTAACCGTGTGCTAGCACAAATTGCATCATGTATAATATGGTTATTGATGCATTGGTATTTATTTTTGGTATTTATTACTAAGGGGTTCCTGAATTATCCTTTGAATATCAAAAAAAAATCAAGATACATTTATTATAATTAGTGTTGAGTATTCTCACACCACTAATTTTTGTAAATGAAAGCTCACCAATTCTTTTTATGTTTTCTGTACCTGTGTAGGATAAGTTACTGGGTTATTAATTTTTTTTTGTAAATGCTATGACAAACTACCTAGGCTTTTGAATTAGAAATTGTTTTTTAAACTGAGTTCATGAACTAAGTATCATACATTCATTTTCATTTTTGAGACCTTTATCGTGAGCAGTTTTGTATTATATAACAATTACAAATCATGAGTACATGATCTTATTTATTCTATTCAAGTAATAGCTTCATGACTCTAGACATAAATGTTGGTTGAATTAAGAGAAACGTGATGAATGTCTCTGAACATGGCAAGATGACTGACTCAGCAGAGAATTATGATTTTAACTTAGTAGTTTCATTAGTCCTAGAAATGTCTGTTGGTTATGTTTCATTACTTTAAAAGTCACAGTTAAGGTAAATGCTATGTTTTGCAGCCCAAGCCTTGTCAGTACTGTAACATAATTGCAGCATTTATTGGTACCAAGTGTCAGCGCTGCACAAATTCTGAAAAAAAGTATGGACCGCCTCAGACCTGTGAGCAGTGCAAACAGCAGTGTGCGTTTGACCGGGAGGAGGAGGGGAAGAGGAAGGTAGGTTTCGTCGGTCTCGAGGTCTTCTGGAAGTTAAAATAACAAAATAGAAATTATTATGATCAGTACGTGTTCTGTTCTTGGGGTCCCTGAAAACAAAAAATTAGACGGAAGTGTAGGAATAGTGAATATCCTCCTCACACGCTTCAAATACAGGATTCATGTTGGTCAGTGACGATAGCTATACTTTAAAAGCTATTCTTGCCCGGCTAATGGCACCACACACATGCTCAAGTAGGATTATTTTGCCCAGGATTCAAGACCAGCCTATGTACATCGTAATTAGACCTTGTCTCAAACAAAAATTACTATGTCCTTATGTCCTTTCACCTACTTTTTGCTAATTACTTGAAGTTGCTGTAGTGGAAAGTACCTGGTGGCATATTAGCACAAATTCAAAGTCTGCCTTGGGTCCAGGCTTCTATTTAAAACCAGAGTTTGTTTTTTCTCTGTCTAGTGACGAGTATGTGTGTGCATGTGGTATTCCTGCTCTGGTCCCCATTCACACAGGTCTCATTTGTCTCTCAGTTTCAGTGGATGCGAAGGTGACACTCTTGGAGGGCCTGGTCCCTATGTCCAACAGTGTCCCCTCCAACCTTAGTTGTAAGACATACCGCTCTAGCACTTCTGGAGTAAACAAACAAGGCATAAACTTGATCATATTTTTACAGGTTTTAATCTTGGTGGTAGTCTCCTTCCCCTTGATTAACACACAATTGATTTTCCTTATTTTCTGCATTTATATTCTATAAAGTTGCCACAAACACAGAATTAGCAAACCATTACTTCTTAGGGAAATGAGAGATTAGGTCCTTGAGTCTAGTTATAACATACTGGTTGCTGACCAGATACTATGTGTTCTGTGTTTAAAGTCACGTTTCATGAACATGTTTTTGGTTAATCGAACCCTTGGCCAGTAGCACTGACAATGCCTAAACAAAGCCTTTTGCTAAGGCACAGCAAAGACATTGAGCTTAGAAATGCAAACCCCTCAGCACTATTCTCTAGACCATTTTAAACATGACAATTATTAACAAAATCTGGAAATAATTAGGATTTTTTTCTGTAAGTTCACACTATAATTCTAATAATTACACATTAAACATTCAGAGTAGATTTCCTAGCAGTTTATTGTGAACTTACACCTTCGAAGAATAAGAAAAGAGGTTAACAAGTGTCTCTCAAAATAAAAATGCCATCTGGGCACTGGTGGCTCTCGCCTTTAAAATCCTAGCTATTCAGGAGGCTGAGATCTGAGGATCGCAGTAAAAAGCCAGGGCAGGAAAGGCTGTGAAACTCTTATCGCCAGTAAACCACCAGAAAACCAGAAGTGGCGCTGTGGTTCAAGTAGTAGAGCCCCAGCCTTGAGCTGAAGAGCTGAGGGACAGCGCCCAGGCCCAGAGTTCAAGCCCCATGACCGACAAAAAAAAAACAAAACTAAAAATGCCATAAGACTAAAAGAAAGTCATATATTCACTAATTTTATAATCCTTTGTGCAAACTTTTACTCATATATCAAAGAATAATTTTATTTTTTTTTTGTTGGCCGTAGGGCTTAAACTCTGGGCATGGGCGTTCTACCGCTTGAGCCAGAGCACCACTTCCAGTTTTCTAGTGGTTTATTGGAGATCAGAATCTCACGGACTTAACTGCCTGGGCTGGCTTTGAACCGAGATCCTCGGATCTCAGCCTCCTGAGTAGCTAGGATGACAGGCGTGAGCCACCGGCGCCTGGCTTCAAAGAATAATTTTACTGTCATTTTGCAACAGTCTGTGTGTGAAATACAACTAGAAGTTGAGTAGTGTGTCTTTCAAGTGTCACTTAAACCCAGTTTAAGAGTGCATTTAATTTCATATGAATCTTTTCTTAAAAGGTTGATGGGAAGTTGTTATGCTGGCTTTGTACTTTATCATACAAAAGAGTTTTACAGAAGACAAAAGAGCAGAGGAAGAGCTTGGGATCTTCACATTCAAATTCTTCATCCTCATCCCTCACTGAGAAAGACCAGCATCATTCAAAGCACCACCATCACCACCACCACCACCACCACCACCACCACCGGCATGGCAGTGCCCATCACAAGTAAGTGTTTTGAAAGCGTGTTTTCTAAGATTGTATTGGCAGGGCCAATAGCACTGACAGCACCTGAACAAACCTTTAACTAACTAGTGTTTTTCTGTGAGGCATATCAAGGAACTGGATGTTTCCTTAGAGATGCTGATGAGTTCAGGCCCCACCACCAACCAAAAAAACCCAGTGCTGACGAGGTGCTGGTGTGGTTTGCATTGTTCTGGTAAGCTTTCTGAATAGAAGCTTGTGACCATTCAGAAGGTGCCTTCCCTCCCCGGGTCGTCCTGCATATGCTGTGCACTCTCAGCTGTGGAAGTCCCCAGAGTCTGAGGTAGTTGAGGTAGTTTTAGCCCTTGGTATTTTGCTATTTTTTGTTTGTTTTGTGCCGATCCTGGAGCTTAAACTGACGGCCTGAGCACTATCCCTGAGCTTTTGTGTTCAAGGCTAGAGCCCTAGCATTTTGAGCCACAGCTCCATTTCCTAGGTTTTCCTGCTCAGGTGGCTTTGAACCACAATGCTCAGATCTCAGCTTCCTGAAGCACTAGGATTATAAATATGTGCCCAGCTTTTGTCATTTCTTGTTTTTTTAAAACATGCTTTTTTGTTTTGAACTCAGGGCCTGGGCATTGTTTCTGAGTTATCCCTGAGTGCGATAACTACCACTGAGCCACAGTGTCCAGTTTTCTGATGGTTAATTGGAGATGAATCTCATGCACTTCCCTGTCTAGGCTGGCTTTGAACCATGATCCTCACATCTCAGCCTCCTGACTAGCTATGATTATCGGAGTGAGCCACCAGTGCCCAGCTAAAACAGATGCTTTTTAAAAAATTGCTAACTATTCAAGTACTTGATTCTTAGTGACTTCAAGTGGGGAACAAAGTTGTAACGTAGTAATGATATTTTAAGTGTGTAGCCTAAAGCACTTTTTAAGATGTAATTATAATTTTTGTGGACAAGCTGTCCACCTCCTAAAACAAACAAAAAAATAGAAACGCAGAGGGCTGGGAAGGTGGCTTAGTGGTAGAGTGCTGGCCTTGCGTGCACGAGGCCCTGGGTTCAATTCCTCAGCACCACATAAGCAGAAAAAGCCAGAAGTGGCACTGTGGCTCAAGTGGTAGAGCACTAGCCTTGAGCTGAAGAGCTGAGGGACAGCACAGTTCAGACCCCATGAGCGACCAAAATAAATTAAAAAAATAGAAATACATTCACACTTAGGTATCCTCAAAAGATTGGTTCCAGGACCATTGAGGACACCACAGAAGCCCAAATGCCAACGTCCCTTATGTAAAATTGCATAGTATCACACATAACCTGAGTGTGTGTTTTCATATACCTTAAATCATCTGTAGACTACAGCACATAATACAGTATGAATGGTACATAAATAGTTGTCAGACCTTCTGTGTTCAGAGAATACACAGAGAAGAAATCTTGATAGACCTAACTACATTTTCTACCTGCAACTGTTTGACTTAGAAGATGCTGAACCAGAGGATACTATTGTTTGTTGGGTAGACACCATTATGAACAGGCTGTGCTACGTTCAGTAGATTAGAATAAAAGGAACATCAATACTGGTGAGAGGTGGTGGTTTGTGCGAAGAGAGCAGTGGTCATGGCTCAGGGTGGGTTTGTACCCAGGAATGGACAATCCTAGTGGCTCAGGGTGGGTTTGTATCCAGGAATGGACAATCCTAGTGGCTCAGGGTGGGTTTGTACCCAGGAATGGACAATCCTAGTGGCTCAGGGTGGGTTTGTACCCAGGAATGGACAATCCTAGTGGCTCAGGCTGGGTTTGTACCCAGGAATGGACAACTCTGAAAAGTAAGGTGAGAATTATTAAGTGTTTCTGATAAATGATTCGAAGAACTGGTTAATGCATAATTTGTGTGTAATTATGTGGCCATCTAATGTGCACATGGTAATATAATTTGTAAAAAAAAAAAAAAAAAAAACTTTCTTGCCATTCATTGTCACAGATAGAGTGGCTCAAGTTACTAGAATTATAAGGTATATCTCCCAACTATTTCCACTGATTGTTTAGAACCTAGGATTTGGACTTTGCTTACAAAGTTCATTGTGTTATTTTATGATACTGGGGCTTCAACTCACAGCTGTCACTTGCTATAGCAGATGCTATACCACTGGTCATTGTTGGTGTGATGTTTCCCAGGTTTTTGAGCAAGACTTCTGGGTACTGATGGTATTCTAGAAGACCAGGGAGACCTCCTTGGAAAATTAGGAAAGGATCAAATTAAGAGACTTGTGACCATCAAAATATACAATTCTCAGTACATTGGATTATCCGAGTTTTCAATTTGCATTATTAGAAAAGTAGTATAACTTTAAAAGGACAAAATTTAGGGCTGGGAAGGTGGCTCAGTGGTAGAGTGCTTGCCTTGCATGCATGAGGCCCTGGGTTCAATTCCTCAGCACCACATAAGCAAAAAGAAAAAAGCTAGAAGTGGCGCTGTGACTCGGGTGGTAGAGCACTAGCCTTGAGCTGAAGAGCTGAGGGACAGCGCCCAGACCCAGAGTTCAGGCCCCATGACCGGACCGCCCCCCCCCCCCCCCAAAAAAAAGGACAAAATTTCGTATAAAGTAGTAGAGAGCAAAAGTTTAGTGATTCCTAGACTTTAAAATTCTGCAGTCCTGTAACGATTACAACAGGGTTCTACAATTATGTGCTTGTACACCTCACCCATTGATACAGGTCTTGATTAACAAAGGCAATTGTCTCTTCATTATATTTGCTTTAAAGAATTTAAGATGGCTAGTAGTCATTAGAGTAGAATTTATCCCATGAAAATATGATTTATTCAGTATATTAGTTTAGCTTGAAAAACTTAAACATACTTCTCTGAGCAAAGAAGTTACAATGTTTTGAAAACATAATTAGACTCTACTAAGAATTACATTAAGTAAATATTAAATGTTACTATCAGATATCATTTTATATATTTTTCAGAATTAGCAATCTAAGCCCAGAACAAGAGCCAGGACTATGGAAACAGAGGTAAGTACATTTTCATATTCTAAAGTATTTAAAATTATTTTTGTAGATTTGATACCTCTAACTTTGGTTACTTATGCTTAAGAAACACATCAGTATTGCTCAGTAATATTTTAGGGGTAAGAATAACTTGATGTCTCTGCCCTTTTTACTGAAATGACTCTAACTAATGTTTGGTTTCAGCCATAAATCCTCTGCAGCAATTCAGAACGAAACTCCAAAGAAAAAACCCAAATTGGAGTCTAAGCCATCTAATGGAGATAGGTAAAAATGTATTCCTTCACTGCTGTAAAAATCTATAACTTAGTTGAATGGCTTATAGTCGATTGCCAGTTATTACTAGATAAAAAAATAAGAATAGAATCCAGTGTCTTCAACATTGACTTCTTTGAGTCACCTAGAAGAGTAACCTGATCAGTTACAATTTTAACTTACTTTTGGCAATGAGAAAGTGGCACTGAACTATGTTTTTCTAGTTGGGGAATAAATTTGGGGTTTAAAAGAGAGCAAGTCTAAATAGAGATCATTCTCTTTGTTTATCAGAGAAACATCTGATGGTAATATTTCTTATTGGCCTGCTTAGAAAATGTTTATATTTAAAAAATACTCTGTGACTTTATTTTAGTTCATTAGCCAAAAGTTTACTGATGTTACTGTACAAATTGGCTGCCTATTGCTTTACACTAGAAGTATTGACCCCCTCAAAGCTAATACTGAATTATATTTCTGCAGGTGTATGTAATGTGTGCCATTAGTAAGGTAATTTGCCAGTTGCATCCATATCTGTCAGGTACATATTTTTTTGCATTAGCCTTAAGGATGTTTGTGGAATTGTCTTATTTATGCAATTTGAACACCTGCTAACTTGCATTCTACTTCACTTAACTATGGTTTGCTTTTTTTTTTCTAGTAGCTCTATAAATCAGTCAGCAGATAGTGGGGGAACAGACAATTTTGTCCTTATAAGTCAACTGAAAGAGGAAGTGATGTCACTGAAGCGTCTCCTACAGCAAAGGGACCAGACCATCTTGGAAAAAGATAAAAAGGTAAAGATACGGCTTGCTAAATACTGATACAATTCACATCGTAACTGATCGTGTGACTTGTGTTAATTTTAAAATGAGATGCAAATGGAATGTCATGTAAATTCTTCTGATTTAAAAATGGCCAATCTGAATCCAGTAACTGATGAGAAGTAATAGTGTAATGGTGGGTGTCTCAGGTCTTTCGTAGGAAGGAATTATACGTATCCTGTGTTACTGAAGAGACAAATGCTAACAAACAGGTTTATGGTTTTCTTAGGCTGAAATCGTCATGGCAGAGTTGTGGGCAGGCATATAGAGCAAGTGTCATCCAGTCATACTCCACTCCAGACTCCAGTTCTAACACTTGGCTATGTGTTTTTGGACAGAGTACTTTCTGTCTTTAGGCCTCAGTTTTCAGATTTTAAAAGTAAAAGTATCAGTACTATTTTGTGAAAAGGTTGTAATGTCTGAATGAGCATGCAGGGTATCCGCCTCAGCTCCTGACTGGTATCTTGGTGTTCTGGTATACAGAGCCTACTTATGGTCTACACGGTGTAGTGCTGTGTTCAACATCATACCCAGAAGGCACAATTATAAATCTACATAGGGATTGTATGCCTCTGTGTATCCTTCGCAGAACTTGAATTGGCTTTCTCTTCTGACATTTAAGGACTTTTGTACTACAATTTTGCACACATCGGTTGTTAGTGAACTTGTTTTCTTTTTTTCTTTCTTTTTCTTTTTAATGTTTACTTGAAGTGAATTAAACATGTAAATATTAGCAGTGGCTGTACAGTAGAAAATAGGGTAACTGAGTCAGGTCCCTGCGGCTTACACTTGCAATCCTAACTACCCAGGAAATTTGATATTTGAGTATTGCAGTTCAAAACCAAAAAGCCAAAAGTAGAGTTGTGGCTCAAGTGGTAGGGCAGTAAGTAGCCTTGAGCAAAAAACTCAAAAGCAGTACCTAGGCTCTGAGTTGAAACTCCAATACTGGCACGCGCGTGTGCACACACACACACACACACACAGGTTTATGCTTCTATTAACACTTTTTAAGTTGGCATTTATGAAATATATTCTGTGCGCTGTCTTAAATATTTCTGTTCACAAGATCAAGTAACCTTGGAAAAGCTAAACAAAATGCCACACTTCCTTAAAAGCAACAATAATTTCCAAACTAAGTTGTAATGAGTTGTAGAATATTGAATTGTTCAAATGATTTTTTGTTATTGTGCAGTTTACATTTTCTGCTTTTAAAACAATAATGAGGTTTTGAAATAGTGCTCTAAGGAAAATAATTATAAGTTGAAACAGCTATATGCCAGTAGCTTTTTCTTATAAATGTATGACAACTTTGTTATTTTCCTGCACTGTTTCACACTCAGTGACTTTTAGAGCCAGACACTAGATTATTAGAATGCAAAACATAAAAAAGGCAGTTGTCACACAGAGTTGATGGTCTGGGGGCAACTTCCAGTGTGTGAATAGAAAAATTATGTTGGTTGCTCTAATGTGAATTCATCTTTCAGTCTAGGAATATAGAGAACATACAGACAGAATGTAGAGAGAGAAAATTGAGTTGAATTTGAAGGTGATAAGCACAAAACTTTGATTTGGAAAGGTGAATGTAAAGCACTGACTTTTGACATTATATGTATTCCTTTACTAGGATTGAGTACTTACAGAAAAAAAAAACCAAACTTCCTCAGTTTTGGTAACACATACTTTTAAAAATAACCCGAAGCTATTTCTGTGTGGTTCTAATAATGAAATTAGATAACTTATTTTTAGTTGAAAGTCACGAGATAGTGTACTTTTATGTATGTCAATTATATGTGTAAAATATTGTCTTTCAGTCTTCCTTAAATCACTGATCTTTACCTTATCTAATTTAGTCTAGGTTTTCATAGTAGCCACCTTATCCTCATTTCATATTAGTTGGATCTCTGTGCTTTGTTCTCATTATGGTCTTGTGCCAGGTGCTGGTGGCTCATGCCTATAATCCCAGCTACCAGGAGGCTGAGATCTGAGAATAGTGGTTCAAGGCTAGCCTGGGCAAAAGAGCCCATGAAATTCCTGCCTCCAAATAACCACAAAAAGCTGGAAGTGGCTATGTGTGGCTCAAGTGCCAGCCTTGAGCACAAAAGCTCAGGGTCAGTGCTCAGGCCCAGAGTTCAAGCCCCAGGACCAGCTAAAATAAAATGTAAACAAATAAAAATGGTTTTGTGATGTGTATCAAATCCTGGATATAATTTAGAAACAATAAGGCAGCTCTTGGTTGCTAAATCTATCATTTTTATACATTCTGAAGCTTTATCTTTTATCTATGAAGGGTTATTTTAACCCAAAATCAGCTTAAATGTTTACTTTGTTCTTACTAATGTGAAGTACAGGTTTTGACGTGCTATCCAAGATTTTAGCCATTGTTTCTGTTGGTATACCAGGTTGTCAAACACTAGGCAGTGAAACCAGAGCAAAACAGGCAACTTCTCAAAAGTTTTACTGAGCCGGGCGCCAGTGGCTCACGCCTGTAATCCTGGCTACTGAGGAGGTTGAGATCTGAGGATCAAGGTTCAAAGCCAGCCGGGGCAGAAAAGTCTATGAGACTCTTATATCCAATTAACCACCAGAAAACCAGAAGTGGTGCTGTAGCTCAAGTGGTAGAGTGCTCGCCTTGAGCTGAAGAGCTGAGGGACAGCAACGAGGCCCAGAGTTCAAGCCCCATGACCAACCTCCCCCCCCCTAAAAAAAAAAAGTTTTACTGATTGCCAGGTATTACAATATAAAAATACAAACTGAATATAGTTGACAGAATTCATCATTTCACCAAATTGGTGCTTTACCTAGGAAACTATAGTGAACATCTTTTGCCTTCATGGTGAATGTACACTTATTATGAAGCATTCTTAAAACAGTGATTGTGTGCATGAGCAGATACATGTGTGTGAATATATGTACACACGTGTATGTACATGTAAACATAACGTCCTTTCTCTTTTGATCACTCAGTTAACGGAGCTAAAGGCAGACTTTCAGTATCAAGAGTCAAATTTACGAACAAAGATGAACAGTATGGAAAAAGCTCATAAAGAAACCGTAGAACAACTTCAGGTAAATGATATTATTTATATAACATGTTAGTCTCAGAGGACTGAATTTGGGCAGTAGAGGTTGGTATTTGGGGGGGAGGTGTGTGTGTGTGTGAGAGAGAGAGAGCGAGAGAGAGAGAGAGCGGGAGAGAGAGAGAGACTGGGGCTTGAGTTAGGTCCTCCTCAGGTTTGCTGGACAGTCACACTGTCCCTTGAGCCACCCCCCCCTCCCCTGCGCTTGTTAAATTAATACATGTTTTAGATAGGCTCTCCTGGTTTTGCCTAGGCCAATCCCAAACTTAGATCCTACTGCCCGTACCTCCCATGTAGCAGAGATTACAGGCACACACCACCTTGCCCTACTTGCTGGTTGTTAAGGAGGCTTGCTAACTTGCCTTAGCTATCCTTGAACCATTATCATCTGATTTCTTCTGCCTTCTGACTTAGAGTATTGGTGTAGGCCACCACATCTTATCTCAGTTTTGATTTTGACTTTTATATATTCTTAATCCTGATACCATTAAAAATTGTTTGGCCGGGCGCTGGTGGCTCACGCCTGTAATCCTAGCTACTCAGGAGGCTGAGATCTGAGGATCACGGTTCAAAGCCAGCCTGGGCAGGAGAGACCGTGAGACTCCTATCTCCAATAAACCACCAGAAAACCGGAAGTGGCGCTGTAGCTCAAGTGGTAGAGCGCTAGCCTTGAGCTGAAGAGCTGAGGGACAACGCCCAGGCCCAGAGTTCAAGCCCCACGACCGACAAAAAAAAAAAAAAAAAATTGTTGTTTGAAATCACCTGAAAAGTAATTATTAATGCTGAACACTTTTGCCTAAACTTCAAATGAATTTTCAGAAGGAGATAGTAGTTTGGATTGTGTACAGTGAGTGAAAAACAAAAACACTGAGTGACTTACGTGAAAGGAAGGTCTTCGGGAGTGATTGCTCTGACAGCGGACATGGAGGCAGATCTTTGCGTGTCAGTCAGGGCAGGTGTGGCTGTGGGCAGCCCTGTGAGTCACAGGTTGTACTGAACCTGTGACCTCTGCAACAAGCCAGGCAGTGCTTTCTCTGCCCGCGGCTCGTCCTCCACTGAGTCTCAGGCATCGCCGTCTATGAAGGAAGCTGTAAACATTCAAAAAGAAGTCGGGTGAAGTTGAGTCAGGGTGGATCCCATATCTGGTATGTGGGATGGTGAGCATCCAACACTTAACTCTCCATAAACTGAACTGTGTTACATGTTTCTGACACATGGAGTATCTGTTGAGTAACATCAGTAACAAGTTTGAGGTTATTTCTCTTCTCCTCTTCTTTTCTCCTTGATGCGGTGGATCAAACCCGGGTCCTCACTGGACAAGGGCTTTACCATCCAGCCAGCTCCCCACCTTGACTGTCGCTTAGATGTTTGAATGAGATTTTTAGCCTGGATGATGTCTTTGCAGATTTCAGAGTAAAGGGAACACTACAGCTTTCAAAGAAAGGTGTTAATTCTGTCCCATTTTTAAGTTTTTCTGTTTTTTTAAATTCTAATAACACCAAGGGATATTTGCTGTTCCTATTTTGTGGTTTTCTATTCTGCATATATCTTTGCAAGGACCTTAAATTGAGTAGAGGTAACTTCATGAGAAATTCAAGAGACAGACAGCCAACCTGTCTTAAACCTGTTCTTATTAAAAGAGATTCTGAACAAGAATCTCTCATAAAATCAATCCAGAGCCGGGCGCTGGTGGCTCACTCCTGTAATCCTAGCTACTCAGGAGGCTGAGATCTGAGGATCGCGGTTCAAAGCCAGCCCGGGCAGGAAAGACCGTGAGACTCCTATCTCCAATAAACCACCAGAAAACCGGAAGTGGCGCTGTAGCTCAAGTGGTAGAGTGCTCACCTTGAGCTGAAGAGCTGAGGGACAACGCCCAGGCCCAGAGTTCAAGCCCCACGACCGACAAAAAAAAAAAAAAAAAATCAATCTGGAAATTACTTTGATCAAAGACGGGTCATTTTATGGAATGTCTGTCTACCCTCTGTTCTGAGAGGTTGCCAGTATTGTCATGGGAATTTTGTTTAGTAAGTATAGTTCTCATCCACCTTGCAGGTAGTACTTTTAAGTTTAGGATGTTGATTACCTGAAATATCATCTTCCTCCTGATCTCTGATGCCTTGTAATCAAAGCTCTGAAGTAAATACAGAATGAGCTTAATCACAGAATACCTATGAACAGTAAGAACTACTACTGAAAAGAGCAATTTGTTTTTGCCTTTTAAGTCAAGTTGCAGCCCCAAAGGAACCCTCTTTGTATTGGCTTGATCCTGAAGTTTCATAGTCCCAGATACTTACCTAGGAAGGGGTACTCCACATACTTTCTTACTTGGACCTTACAGTGACTTTAGTGTTGGGCCCATGATATGGAAAACCTTTAGTCATTTGTCCTGACATCTTTCTCCAGTTTAGTTCAGCTCTTTCCTTCTCTGCACTCATTCCCACTAGTTCAGTTATTTCAGCCTTCTCTTTTATCTTTGTTCTCAGAAGACTTCTTTATGTCTTCTTTATGACTTCTTTATGCTAAAGATTCTCTGTCACGGCTCAGTGCCATCCTGTCCACTCCCTTTAGCAGCCGTTGGTGCTAGTAAGATTTTTACTGAAACAAGTAAACATAATCATTTAATACTTTTGAATCTGCTGTCCTGGAACACACAGTCCTTTTAAAATCTTTTTTTTTTTTTTTTTTTTTTTTTTTTGTCGGTCGTGGGGCTTGAACTCTGGGCCTGGGCGCTGTCCCTCAGCTCTTCAGCTCAAGGCCAGCGCTCTACCACTTGAGCTACAGCGCCACTTCCGGTTTCCTGGTGGTTTATTGGAGATAGGAGTCTCACGGTCTCTCCTGCCCGGGCTGGCTTTGAACCGCGATCCTCAGATCTCAGCCTCCTGAGTAGCTAGGATTACAGGCGTGAGCCACCAGCGCCCAGCTACCTTTTAAACTCTTAATCCTGAGAGTAAGTACTATCCTAGAATTGCACCCCCTAAATATCAAGACTATTGAATTAAAGTTAGGCTCATCTAGTAGGTAAGTGGCTTACAGGGAAATGGAAACATTTAAATGCTCAGTAGGTGTTTTATATATCTGGAGCTCCTTTTACAAAGGAGACCTCCAGGGTTCATAGCAAAACATGCTGCACAGCCAGATTGAAGTCAGGATCTACCTAATTCTTTATTGCAATATTCTTCCCGTTTGACTGGCAGTTCTAGTGGGTTTTTACTGACTTTTGTAGGCTGTGTGACAAAATTGTATTTCTAGGATAAAAACAAATATGTATTTACTTAAATATTGCATTATAACCCCAATGAGTTAAAATCATATTATATCCACTTAACAGCAGGTCACTGTTTAAAGGCTTTTTCTTTATATTTACCACAGAGCTAAAAATAATAAGTCCAACTTCTTGATTTTAAGGAGTATCTGGTAGAAGTGTCTGGCGTGTCTGTGGGGTGTGCGCTCTGCTGGCTGCTCCTTACCCACTCCCCTCTTTTGCTCTGGCCTTGCCGGCCTCAGACCACAGTCCTCCTACCCACAGCTCTGTACTAGCTGAGATGGCAGGTGTGTGATAGAGATGAGTCTCAGAACCCCAGGGACTGAACTGCTGTCTTCCAGGGCCCTGCTGTCCAAGCAGCTGGCGTGGGCCATCTTGCCTAGCTTCTGGTGTAATGTTTTTATGCCGTTCATAGCTTGGTTTTCTGAAGTGTGTGTTGCTTAAATGTACTGTTTTTAGCCAGTAGGCCTATTTTAGCTCTAGATTACATGATATAACTAACAAGTAATGGAAACATTTAAACCACATCCCTTAGATCTGGTCAGCTAAGTAATGAATGGAATGATTATGAATGTGCTACTCGACACCTCTAGCTGCCAGTCACTTAGTTTGTCTTCTGAGTTTTTCTGTTTAAAGGCAAGGTAAAAATCCTTCTCGAATTTTAGATTTGTGTGTGTGAATTCAGGGCCCTGTCCTGAGCTTTATTTATGGCTGAAGGCTAGCACTCTACCACTTGAGCCATACTTACACTTCTGGGGTTTTGCTGGTTTATTGGAGATAAGAGTCTCACAGACTTTGCTGTCCAGGCTGGCTTTGAACCACAATCCTCAGAATGCAGCCTCCTGAGTAGCTAGGATTATAGGCATGAGCAATCGGCATCCAACTTCAGATTGTTCTTTGAAATCATAATTGAGCTTGAAATTGAAAATTACCCCCTTTTTATTATTCGATTGCTATGGACTAGAAACCGTATTCAGATCTTTAAAAAAATGTGACGTGATTGCATGCATGAAACAGCACTGAGGATTTGGAAATCATATGAAGAGTTTGGAAAATGGCAGGGGACAGAGAATCAAGCCAGATAGCACTGCGAGACCTGGGTTTTGGAAGTCGTGGGTATTAGTATGAAAAGTTTTGAAAATCATCAGAATCAATATGAAGAGCTTGGAGAATGGAGCCAGGGAAAGATGACATCCACAGAAGACAGCTTCCTGGACATATGAAAGCTGCAATTAGGGTAGAGAATGAAGATCATGACTACTAAGTCTGTTTTCTCAGCAGACATAATCAGTGGTCCCTGGAAGACTGGCAGTTACACTGTTATCTGTTACGCTTTTGTTCTAAGAATTTTTAGAGGACATTAGAAATAGATTCAAGAGATTTTAATTATGTGAGAAGCTATAGATTTAGAGAATATTAGTCCTATGAAAAATATAAAGATAATATTGGCAAATAATTTTTATAAAACAGGCTAGAATCTCCTTTTATATAAAAGAAATATGTTTAAAATGGTTTTTTAAAATGATTTTGAAATCTGTTGTGATGTAAAATGGTTTCCAAACTTTAGCTAGAGGGTTTCTTCAACGCTGTTGTTATTTTTGAAGCAGTGGTCTGTTTCTGAACTATTATCGTTCTTCACATTTTGGCACAGATTTAGCACACGCTCACTCGATCGTCTGTATTGTACACAGAAGGGATTCTCATGGAAGCTTCCACACCTGGGATACTGTATTGCATAACAAAGGCAGTCAGACTATGAAAATGTTTACCCAAGTTCTCCACTGACAGAGAAGTAGGGGCCAGCATACCTAATGAGATTTTATGAGATTAAAAACAGTGCTTAATGGGCTAGGAAGGTGGCTCAGTGGTAGAGCGCATGCCTTGCATGCATGAAGCCCTGGGTTCGATTCCTCAGCACCACATAAGCAAAAAGAAAAAAAGCCGGAAGTGGCGCTGTGGCTCAAGTGGTAGAGCGCTAGCCTTGAGCTGAAGAGCTGAAGGACAGCACCCAGGCCTAGAGTTCAGGCCCCACGACCGGACCCCCCCCCCCCAAAAAAAAAAAAAACAGTGCTTAAGTCATAAAAACAGTAAAAACTAAGGCAAGTAAGCAGAAATAAAACCAGAAAGCGTGGGTCTGATATGCACTTTAGAAACAGAATAGCAGGGCTGAGGCGTGGCTCAGGGCAAGTACAAGACTGAGTCCAACCCAGGAAGGGGCCTGCCGGGGGTGCGGCTCAAGTGTAAAGCTAGCCTTAAGCAAAAGCCAAGCTTCCTTGTGAGCACACTGTACCACACACTGGGCAGATTGAGAGAGGGCTGTCAATCAGATGCATTGTACTTATACACTGATTTGCTGGATGCTAACTAACTCCTTTGCACAGCTACTTAAAGATAAAAACATACACCATTTAAAAATTACTTATCAAGAAGAGGCTTTTCACAAACTAATCAAAGTAAATAATTCTTGCAAAAACAATTTCTGATGCTTTTTTTTTACAAGACAGTAGAAAGACCTGATACAGCTTGCTGAAAAAGTCTTCTCAATTGTGCCCTTGATTGATTCTTTAATTTTTTTAATTACAAAATTCATCTTATTTAAATAGTTTTTGTGTGTTAAGGTAAAGGACTGGTTTAAAATTTAAACCTTTTAGGGGACTGGGAAGGTATCTCAGTGGTAGAGTGCTTGCCTTGCATGCCTGAGGCCCTGGGTTCGATTCCTCGGCACCACATAAGCAAAAAGAAAAAAGCCGGAAGTGGTGCTGTGGCTCAAATGGTAGAGTGCTAGCCTTGAGCTGAAGAGCTGAGGGACAGCGCCCAGGCCCAGGATTCAGGCCACACAACTGATCAAAAAAAAAAAAATTTAAACCTTTTAAATTGATACACTTTATTGCCTTTTTTTTAATGAGGATGGTGGTGAATTTTGATTTGAAACAAAAAGCATATTACTGACGTTTACTAAGAGATCCAATAAGCCAATATAAAATTTTCTCCAGTGTTTTAGCGAGATCTTCTGAGGCATAGATGGAAAGAGATGTTAAAGTAGTACTCTTCTTTCACCATGGCACTTAGTAATACTTCAGTCTTTTTAAACCTTGAATTTTTGTCTCTCACAGGCCAAAAACAGAGAACTACTCAAACAGGTTGCAGCATTGTCAAAGGGTAAAAAGTTTGACAAAAGTGGAAGCATACTAACATCTCCTTGAAAAATTATTTGTTTAGTGTTTCTGTTGACAATGTAAATTTGGGGCAGGGTGGGGAAGGAATCTGTGAAGCCCTGAAATTCTGTGTAGTGGAAAAATATTTTTGCACACCAGATGAATTGGTGTGTTTCCTACTCACTTTTGTAACTGATGTATAGCCTTTTTTAAGTTGTAAAGCATTCAAATAAAGCTTCAACTGGTTTGAAGTAACTTTGATTATTTGATATCCAGAAACTTTTTGCCAGCAATAGTATGAAATGGAGTAGTGCTCTTTATAAAATGCAATAAATAACAGAGTAGATTTGGTTTTAAGAAGTCATAGCAGCAGGGCTTTGTGTTTTGGGTTTTCTTTAACACTATGCTAATTTCAGATAAAGTTTTCAGTTTAGAAATACAAAACATTTAAACAAGGAAAATGTGAACACTGGTTTGGGAAAAATTGTATTTTTACTTTGTATCTACATGAACTAGGAGAGAATTATGGTGCTTTATTAAATGGACTTCAGAATATATGTACATATGTTTTTAAAAGTTACAACATTAATGTCAATATCCTAGCATTTTCATTACTGGCATAGGATTTCATGTTTATTGTTCAATACCCAAGGTAAAATGTGTTTTTGTTTTGTAAAAACTGTAGATTTTTACTTACAAGTGCCTTTTTGCCACCCAGTGTTTTTATTTATAGGAATGCTGATCTTTTGTACATAGTTTGTTTTAAAATCATGTTTAATAAATGTTTGTATATAAATGCTTATGTACAAAAGCCTATTTCAAAAAGAAATCAAAGTTGCTAGTAATGTGTTTGAGGTTGCATATTGAGAACTGACCATGCATATAGACTAGATTTTGTGCTTTTTTTGTGTGTGTGTGATAAGGGAAGCAGTTGGCTATTGAATTCATTTAATTACGCTGAGATGCTTCTCTAAAGATTTAGTAAATTTATTTTTTTTTTGGCTATATAGCTTCATGTCATTTTATGTTCCATGTTTTGCTTTATTTTTTATATAAAAATTGGCTTCTACAGTGATTCATATATCTGCTTTCTCTATATTATGTGGTTATCTAAGTTAATATTTATATATACATCATACTTAATTTGTATGCTTTGCAGACTTGCAAAACTTTAAATAACTTGTTATAATCTAATCTGCTTATCTTTGTATAAATTGGAACCTCTGTAAGATTCAGGCACTAATAAAATTGCCTCAGAGTCTTTAAGTTTATCAATAGAACCAAGATAATGTGGAATAGATTATATGAAGTTACTAGTTTTTTTCAGTCTGTAATGGAAATTGATATGCTACTCAGTAACCAGTTCTATTTTAAAACCTCAGGCATTGTTAGATACACTGTATAGATCAAAAGATTTCCTCTAGAAATTTGTGGACAGAGATAAATTGTTTGAAGTACACTGTTACTCAGTTTTGAAGGTTTCCTTTTTAGACAAATGTTGATTGCGAATTTCATATCAAAGATAAGCTTTCTTAAGAAAACATGGTGATTGTATCAATTCTTTTTAACATGATTCATGTTTCAGTAGACTACTTATAGTTGTTTATTATAATGATAATGAATATTTATCCAGTTTGGAAACACATCATCTGGGGTGATTTTCAAGAAATGGTATGATTGAATCAGTCAGATTTGGAAAAACTAAACCAGCTATTTTTATGAGATCTTCACACAAGTAATCTTAAATTTGCTACTATCAAACATGGTGGGTAATGCTTATTTATGAAATTTTCACATAAGTAATCTTAAATTCACTGCTTTCAACCATGATTGATAATGCCTTAACATGGACTTTAATGTTTTCAAGATTCACTAATTTCACAAGATAATCATTACTTTTCTTTAAAATTTGTAAGCTTTTATATTCTGGGTTTATAATACCCTTTGTCAATCCACAGGGATCATTGTGGTTCTAAAATAAATTGTAGTAGTTCTTATACCTTGTTGGAGATGCTACAAAAGAAAGTTACCCTTTCCCCTTTAGCTAGCAAAAACCTTGAAAAAGCTAGTTTAATTCATTAAGCTTTGTAAATTCTAAGGTTAAATCCATTAGGGGCTCCATGGTACTTAGCTCTAATTAACTACCCTATCTTTTTTCCATTTTCTTACTTTATAACAAAATCTTGCAGCTGTATAAACTAGTAATTGAGTCCCAGTCCCAGTATATTGACTTAATGAGCTGATACTCTTTAAATGTAAGAAGATACTGTAGTGTGCTGTATTGTGCTTTTAGCCTGATTACTGCGATTAATTAGCATTTACCAGTGAGGTCCATTTTGGCTCAAGTTATTTATGTGTTAATAGCCTGTGAATATTGCAGTCCTTTTTAGATTGTATTGGTCTAAATATGCATTCTGCAATGAACCTGTTAAGCTGTTCACATGTATAGATGATCAAAATACTGTACTTGTACACATCTGACTGTTGACATTTTTGTACTTTTTTCTAAATCCAATGTTTCACAATAAAACGTTGTCAAATGCTTTGTATTAGTTTTCTGTTTTTGCTGCAACAAAGTATCCCATGCTCACTGGCTCGGAACCACAAGCAGTGCTCTCCTCACAGTCCTGGAGGCCAGACGTTCTTACGCAGCCCACTGCCCCTTGGCCCTGTGTGTCCGTGCCCGGCCTCTCGTTTTATGTCTCCCTGGCCATCTGCCACGGACCCTCGGGCCTCGCTGGGCCCACCCGACGAGCAGGGAAACCTCTCAGCATATCTGCACAGCCCTGCAACACTCCGTGTCCATGGTCTCCAGGGATTTCCAGCACAGGCATCACTGGAGGCCATTACCGAGCCTACTGTGCACCTGTCCTTCTTTTTTCCCAGAATGAAGTTCCAAGGTGACAGGAAGGAAATGGCTCAGGCTAACCATTAGGAAATATTTTCTTATCCATTCAGTCTGTCTTAATACAACAGTTATTTTCCTGGGACTGGAGGAAATAAATTATTTAAGCTTTGGAAGCAAAAATACAGGAAACGGCTGGGTGAAAAAGCATGAGCTAGAGAAGGAGGGGAGGCTGTGTAGGAGGAATGTGGCACCCCCTTAGGAAGGTAGGGACAGGTTTCAGCACCAGATTTGTGACTCAGACCAGATAACCTTACATTTTAAGGAAACTAGCAGTTATTTTCTCTAAGTTTATAGTGTACTGACTTTGGCTAACATCTTATTTTCCAAAATAGCTTGAAATGGGCTATCAGTGTCATGGCATGCAGCAAGTTTACTGCAGAAATGACTGTTTTCAAGAGGTGTGTGTGTAGTCGTGTCAGATTAGGCAGCTGAGAATAAAATAAGAGTATATGGACCAAGAAAAATCTATTCTTACTCATGACCTGACATGCGGCACAGAGGTTTTTCCGTTGTTGAGCTTGTAGGTGATCTGAAAAGCTATGTCTTCCTCTCACGTTTGATGCCAGTAGGTAGGGCTCTACCAGACGTGCTGTGCTAATCACGTTCCACAGAAACTGTATCGTAGAGAGTTAAGAGTGGAGAGACTCACTCCTAAGTGCAAGGACAACTTAAATGGATGCTAGTGGCTCATGCCTATAATCCTTGCTGCTCAGGAGGCTGAGATCTGTGTATTGACATTCAAAGCCAGCCCAGACAGAAAAGTCCATGAGACAACTTACTCTAATAGTCTACAAGAAAACAAGAAAGGGAGCTGTGGCTCAAAGTGGTAGAGCACTAGCCTTGAGTAAAAGAGCTCAGGGACAGCGCCCAGGCCCAGAGTTCAAGCCCCATGACCAAAATCAAAAAACAAACAAAAAACTTCATAAAATGACCCTAGAAGTAAATAGATACTTCATAAGAAAAATGCAAATGTAGTTATCAAGCGAAGATGCAGCACAATAGTTACTGCAAAGGTGTGTTTTGATTGAAGTGCGGAATAATGTACATATACATTCATACTTGGACCTGACAATTCCATCACTAAAGATCTAGCCCCATCCACTTGGAAGTATTAAAAGCCTATATGCATAAGGACGGGGTGGGGGGTCATGGCTCCAGTGGTTTAGCACCTTCCTAGCAAGCTACCCTGCAGTAAAGTCTCAGTACCACCCATCCAAAGTCCTTGCTCATCGGTATGCAGGTTATTTGTAATAGCAATGATCAGAAATCAGAAGATCATCAAAACCGATAAGGGAGTGGTTAATTAACAACTATGGCATACTACTCCACAAGTAGGGTAGAGCTACACACACATACACACATTTGGGGGGTTCTTGCAGTAGTACTGGGGTTTGGACTTAGGGCTTAATTGCTATAAGGTAGGAGCTCTACCACTTGAGCCACACCTCCAGTCTTTTTGTCTGGTCATTTTTGCTTTTTGCCTAAACTATGCTCCTCCTGGTCACTTCATTTGAGGTCTGGCCTCGTACCCTGGTCTTCCTGATGTCAGCCTCACATGGTTAGGGGCAGAAGTATGAGCACCATTACCTGGATTGTTTTTTAACTGACGTCTTAGTGGTAACTTTTAGAAACTGGTTATTAGGAGTGGGAAGGAGGTTTCATTTTTTTCAATAAAGTGTGTGCAATTGTACAAAGGGGTGATTTTCTTATGTTGGCATAATGGACTTTGGCCATGTTCAGTCTATTGCTTTGGCCATGTTCAGTCTACTGCTCTGGTCATGTTCAGTCTATTGCTTTGGTCATTGTTCAGTCTACTGTTCTGGTCATGTTCAGTCTACTGCTTTGGTCATGTTCAATCTACTGCTTTGGTCACCTTCAGTCTACTGCTTTGGCCATATTCAGTCTACTGTTCTGGTCATGTTCAGTCTACTGTTCTGGTCATGTTCAGTCTACTGCTCTGGTCATGTTCAGTCTACTGCTTTGGTCATGTTCAGTCTACTGCTTTGGTCACCTTCAGTCTACTGCTTTGGCCATGTTCAGTCTACTGCTTTGGTCACCTTCAGTCTACTGCTTTGGCCATGTTCAGTCTACTGTTCTGGTCATGTTCAGTCTACTGCTTTGGTCATGTTCAGTCTACTGCTTTGGCCATGTTCTGTCTACTGCTTTGGTCATGTTCAGTCTACTGCTTTGGCCATGTTCAGTCTACTGCTTTGGTCATGTTCAGTCTACTGCTTTGGCCATGTTCAGTCTACTGCTTTGGTCATGTTCAGTCTACTGCTTTGGCCATGTTCAGTCTACTGCTCTGGTCATTGTTCAGTCTACTGCTTTGGTCATGTTCAGTCTACTGCTCTGGTCATGTTCAGTCTATTGCTTTGGTCATGTTCAGTCTACTGCTCTGGTCGTGTTCAGTCTACTGCTTTGGCCATGTTCAGTCTACTGCTCTGGCCATGTTCAGTCTACTGCTCTGGTCATGTTCAGTCTATTGCTTTGGTCACCTTCAGTCTATTGCTTTGGTCACCTTCAGTCTATTGCTTTGGCCATGTTCAGTCTACTGCTTTGGTCATGTTCAGTCTACTGCTTTGGTCACCTTCAGTCTATTGCTTTGGTCATGTTCAGTCTATTGCTTTGGTCACGTTCAGTCTACTGCTTTGGTCACCTTCAGTCTACTGCTTTGGCCATGTTCAGTCTACTGCTCTGGTCATGTTCAGTCTATTGCTTTGGTCACCTTCAGTCTATTGCTTTGGCCATGTTCAGTCTACTGCTTTGGCCATGTTCAGTCTACTGCTTTGGTCATGTTCAGTCTACTGCTTTGGTCACGTTCAGTCTACTGCTCTGGTCATGTTCAGTCTACTGCTCTGGTCATGTTCAGTCTACTGCTTTGGTCATGTTCAGTCTACTGCTTTGGCCATGTTCAGTCTACTGCTTTGGTCATGTTCAGTCTATTGCTTTGGTCATGTTCAGTCTATTGCTTTGGCCATGTTCAGTCTACTGCTTTGGCCATGTTCAGTCTACTGCTTTGGTCATGTTCAGTCTACTGCTTTGGTCACCTTCAGTCTACTGCTTTGGTCACCTTCAGTCTACTGCTCTGGTCATGTTCAGTCTACTGCTCTGGTCATGTTCAGTCTACTGCTCTGGTCATGTTCAGTCTACTGCTCTGGTCATGTTCAGTCTACTGCTCTGGTCATGTTCAGTCTACTGCTTTGGTCATGTTCAGTCTACTGCTCTGGTCATGTTCAGTCTACTGCTTTGGTCATGTTCAGTCTACTGCTTTGGCAATGTTCAGTCTACTGCTCTGGTCATGTTCAGTCTACTGCTCTGGTCATGTTCAGTCTATTGCTTTGGTCACCTTCAGTCTATTTGCTTTGGTCATGTTCAGTCTACTGCTTTGGCCATGTTCAGTCTACTGCTCTGGCCATGTTCAGTCTACTGCTCTGGTCATGTTCAGTCTACTGCTTTGGTCATGTTCAGTCTACTGCTTTGGTCATGTTCAGTCTACTGCTTTGGCCATGTTCAGTCTACTGCTCTGGTCATGTTCAGTCTATTGCTTTGGCCATGTTCAGTCTATTGCTTTTCTTAATGTCCTTCCATCATCATCCTAGTAATTTTGTCCTCTGTGCAGAAACCTTTAAATTCAATGCACTCCCTTTTGTCAGTTCTTGCTCTTACATCCTGAGTAAATTCTCCTGTTTTCTGTAGTAGTTTCAGTTTTACATCCACGTCTTTGGTCCATTTTGGATTGGTTTTAGCACATCTCAGTCATTTCCCAATGCTCGTTGAAAAGCCTGTCTTATCTTCAGTGCATGATGTTGACAATTTTGTCAAAATACTCAGATGGCTGTGGCTCTGGATTTCTGGGTTGATTTATTCCTGTTCTTCGTGTCTGTGCTTGCACCAGTACCACATTGATACTGTTACCTTAGCACTAGAGTATAATTGAAGTCGAGCATTGTAAAGCTTCTGGCATTGCTCTTTTTACTTCGGATTACCTTGGCTACTTTAGGCAGTTTACGTTTTGATGTGAATCTTAAGATTGAATTTTCTCAGTTCTCAAAATTTCTCAGTTCTGTGAAGAATGACATTGTGATTTGATGAGGACTTTCTGAGTCTGTGTTTCAGTAGTATAGCTACTTTCACAGTATTCTTGGATCCCAAAAAATGTGAGGTTTTTCATCTTCTGGTTTCTTTATTCAGTGTTTTATCATTTTAGACATCTTTCACTCTTTGGTGTTAAGTTGATTCCAGAGTATTTTTTTTTTTTAGTCATTGTGAATGGGATTATTTCCTGATTTCTTTTTCAAATTCCTGACATATTAAAAAGCTATGATGCCAGGCACTGTTGACTCACCCCTGTAATCCTAGCTACTTAGGGCACTGAGATCTGAGGATCATAGTTTGAAACTAGTCTGGGCAGGAAGGTCCCTGAGACTCTTAATCTACACTTAATCACCAGAAAGCCTGAGTAGGACTGTGGCTCCAAGAGCTAGAGGGCAAGGCTTGAGCAAAAGAGCTCAGGGACAAGGCCGGGGCCCAGAGTTCAAGCCCAAGGACCAACCCAAAAGAGCAAACAGTGATTTTTAGCTAGAAGCTTCATCAGATCTTGTTTTTATTGAAGCCTTTCGGGTCCTCTCAGCATAAGATTATAACATTGGCAGATAGGGACAATTGGATTTCTTGCTTTCCTATTTGTATTCCTTGTATTTCTTTCTCTTTGTTAGGTGATATGCCTCTAGAAATTTATTGATTTTGTGTAGATTTTCTCATTTATTGCATTAGTAGTTTTCAAGTACTCTCTAATGATCTCTGAAATTTATTGGTGTCCATTGGGATAGCCCTTTCTCATTGCTTTAGTTAGTTTTGGTTAGTTTGGCTAAGGGTTTATCAGTCTTGCAAATAATCAACTCTGTTTCACTGACAACTTTTCAGGTGTGATAACGTCATTTCTTTTTGGGAAGAGTCCTTATAATACCTACTAAAATAATTCAAAATTAAAAGGTATGGTATTTGATATTTGCTTCTATCTAATACAGGGAGGTGGGTTGGAATGTAAATGAAGCCATAGTACTGAAAGTTGTTTGTTTTACGAGGAGGTGTGCACAGTTTACTGTGGCCCATTATACTATATTCAGTTTTGTGTTAGTTTGATGTTTTCATAATAAAAAGACCCTGGGCTTAGTGCTGAAAACCACAGAACTCCTCCACAGTCATTTCTCAGCAGCGCCTGTACATGGTGTTTTCAGAGTCAGGTCTGGTTTCTGATCCAGATGTTAGAAAGTGAAGTGTCCCCAGGGGCCTCAGGCAGAGGCTTGGCCAGCAGAGGGCATTGGTGTGGAAGGCCCAGAAAACCTTGGAAGACAGCCTGGTGTAGGAAGTAGTGCCTTTGGGGCTAGGTCAGGATTCAGTGAATGAATCTTAGAGAAGCACTCAGATTCTTGCCCTTCTGGCTCTTCTCAAAACCCTAAACAGTGCCTTTAGTTTATTTTTTTTGCTGGACCTGGGGCTTGAACTCAGGGCCTGGGTACTGCCCCTGAGCTTCTTTTGCTCAAGGCTAGCACTGTTAGCACTTGAGCCACAGCGCCAGTTCTGGATTTTTCTGTGTATGTGGTACTGAGGAATCAAACCCAGGGCTTCATGCATGCTAGGCAAGCGCTCTACCATGGAGCCACCTTCCCAGCCCTAAACAATGGTTTTCTATTTGAACCTCTCCAATGGCCTGAAAGGTCTTAATGTGAAGATAAGTCTTTCTATGGCTAATCAGGGCAGTAGTTATTTCCTCTACTTTATAATATGCAAAGGAAATAAAAAGTATTTGAAAGATTTTGTCCTTGGTCAGATCTGCTGCTGTCCATGGGGGACAGTACCTCACCACTAAACCGCCCTGTGCCCTGCTTGCCTTTGACACTTGGCGGCTGGAGTCACTGTAGGAAGAAGCCTCTGCCTTACTCTTCCTGCTTTGTTGCATTCTCCCAAGCAACTGCTGCGGGTTTTGTTTTTTTGACTAGTGTATAGTAACTACAGAGAGTTTCATTGTGATGTGTGTGTGTAATGTGTGCTGCAGACACGGATGTGCAGGTGTCACTGCCTTCCGCCCATTGGATGTGTGCCCAGGGATGTGTGCAGGTTCTGGCCTTGGTTTGTGAGGAGCACCCGTTCTCACAGAACTGCACTGATTCACCACCACCCCATCCGGGCCAGCATGTGTCGCAGATGAGTCATAGACAGGTGAAATGCAGCCCCTGTCGTTGTCAAATGCATTTCCTTTTTGGTGAAGGAGCTATTTATCTCTTTTTCTTTTTTGTAAAAAGGTGTTTTAAGCTGACAGAACTCAGAGCTGGGCTGGAAATGGCATTCTTTTAGAGAAAAGAATTGCACGTTTGAGGTCTCTGAGTTCCTTTTTAAGTGCTTAGTTTTGTGTGATATTCCAAACCTTGTGGCAGAACCAGAGCAAACGGCCCACGGCTGCAGATCTCCTTCAGAAGTCTCGTTGCGGTGTGGAGGAGCAGTGGGCATGTGGGTGATGTGCCCCTGGCACATGGCTGTGAGGTTGGGTTCCTGGGCCCGTCCTGGACTAGGGCGGGGAGCAGCTGGCTCAGACGGAGTTGGGCCTCCATGTAATGATTGCTTACTCTCCATAGTGTCTGCTCAAGAAGGTAGGGTATTTTATCTTTGTAAGCTTTCCTCTAATTTTTTTTTTTCCTGGAGACCTCGCAGCTCTGTGACATAGCAGTCAGATTCCTCTTCCCTTCCTGTCTCCCCGTCCTCCTGTGAGTTCTTCGCTACTCCTTGGCCGTGAGGGCTCCATTCCCCCAGTCACTGCCCGCCCACCGCCTGCTCCACAACACACCCCTGTCACGTCTGGTGCTGTTCTGATTTACAAAGATACCTCGGTGACACTTTACCTGTCTGATCAGTTGACTCAATTCAAGGTTTATAGGCTGTGTTCACTGTATTCTGAAGGAGCAGCCTCTTCAGGGTCTAAGTGGAATCCAGGGCCAAATTAAACCACCTTTTCCTTCCCAGTGCTTGCTTTAGCAAAGGAAGTGGAGATGGACAGCCTCCCAGTTTCTTTCTCAAGTCCATGGGTTCTGTAGAGAGAGGGTAGGTGTGGAACTGAACTGAGGATCATAAGACTTAAAGGGATTGAAAGCAGGTGGTAGTAAAAGTTGTAGTCGAATCATAAAATGTCTTTATCTCGTAAGTAGTGTTGTGTAGAAATGCCACAACCCACGCTGCTGAAAGAATGGGTGTGTGTTCACATGGTGTACGTGTGACCATGTTCACATGGCACACACACCTGTGTGTGTTCACGCAGCATTTTCTCATCGCTAGCGCTTCATGACTCACTGCCGCCTTCCTTCCAACAGTTAATGATTAACCAAAAAGGACAGACAGCAGTGTCTTATCATTATAAATCACTAGAACCTAAAGGATGGTAGCATGATAGGTCTGGACTCCTTAGGCTTTAGATGCCCTAAAAGTCAGGGGTTTAAAAAAAAAAATCAGGAGAATAGCAAGTGTGGGCCATGACTGTTCTGTCCGGCAGAGGGATGGACTAGAGAGAAAATATTTTGTGCAGATTTTTTTTGGGGGGGGGTCAGTCGTGGTGATTGAACTCTGGATTTGGGCGGGGCGGGGGTCCGGGGCGGGGAGTCGGGGTCCGGGTCGGGTCGGGGGTCGGGGGGCCCGGCCCGCCCGGCGCCTGCGGGTGGACGCACAGGGAACCGCTGCAAAAGCTGCAGCCTGTCAGCCCCGGGGGCGGGGCCGCTTCCTTGGAGGATTTGCATACGCTCCTCCTTCCCCTGTTGGCGGAGCGGCCTCCCCACTAAGGCCCCGCCTCCACCCTCGGGTCCCCCTGCGGAGAGGAGCTTAAGTTGCCCGGAGATTCGAGGCGGTCTCGGCCCTGCGATTGGCGGGCGCGGCTCCCGGCCGGGCTGTGGAAGCTCATTGGCTGCGGGCTGGCTCTCGGGGGCGTGGCCGCGCGGCGGCGTTGCGTCCGGGTCTGGCGGGCGCGCGCGGCAGGCGGGAGGAGCCTCGGGCCGTGAGGAGCCGCCGCCGTCTCTGCCGTGGTTCGGGCGGCCGCTGGCGCTCCACGCTCCGCGGGGACGCGGAGCTGCGTCCGTCCGGCGGCGGTGACGGCGCGGGCCGGCCGAGGTGAAAGGAGGCGGCGGCGGCCCGTGCGCCGCCAGCTATCTGCGCTGTGCCCACTGCCGGAAGGTGCGAGCGGGCCGGGCTGCGGGGGGCGAGCGGGCCGGGCTGCGGGGGGCGAGCGGGCCGGGCTGCGGGGGGCGAGCGGGCCGGGCTGCGGGGGGCGAGCGGGCCGGGCCGGGCCGGGCTGCGGGGGGCGAGCGGGCCGGGCTGCGGGGGGGGGGGGCGAGCGGGCCGGGCTGCGGGGGGGCGAGCGGGCCGGGCCGGGCCGGGCCGGGCTGCGGGGGGCGAGCGGGCCGGGCTGCGGGGGGGCGAGCGGGCCGGCTGCGGGGGGGCGAGCGGGCCGGGCCGGGCCGGGCCGGGCTGCGGGGGACGAGCGGGCCGGGCTGCGGGGGGCGAGCGGGCCGGGCCGGGCTGCGGGGGGCGAGCGGGCCGGGCCGGGCTGCGGGGGGCGAGCGGGCCGGGCTGCGGGGGGCGAGCGGGCCGGGCTGCGGGGGGCGAGCGGGCCGGGCCGGGCTGCGGGGGGCGAGCGGGCCGGGCTGCGGGGGGCGAGCGGGCCGGGCCGGGCTGCGGGGGGGCGAGCGGGCCGGGCCGGGCTGCGGGGGGGCGAGCGGGCCGGGCCGGGCTGCGGGGGGGCGAGCGGGCCGGGCCGGGCTGCGGGGGGGCGAGCGGGCCGGGCCGGGCTGCGGGGGGGCGAGCGGGCCGGGCCGGGCCGGGCCGGGCTGCGGGGCCAGTGTGGGGGTGCGCGGGGCCGGGCTGCGGGGCCAGTGTGGGGGTGCGCGGGGCCGGGCTGCGGGGCCAGTGTGGGGGTGCGCAGGGCCGGGCTGCAGGGGGGGGGGTGCGCGGGGCCGGGCTGCGGGGCCTGGGTCGCAGAGGGACTGGCCACCGCCTTCGTCTCGGGCGGATGCAAGGCGGGCGGGGGTCGAGGAGCTGAGGTGGAGGCCAGAGGAGGCAGGCGGGGGAGGGCAGAGGGCGCCGTGACCCGGGAGAGCACCGTGACCCCGGTGGCTGCTATGGCCCCAGAGGGCGCCGTGACCCCGGGCCACGGTAGAGCCCTCGGTCTGGTCTGCACAGCGCACCTCGGCCTCTCTCTGCGCGCGGCCTCTCTCTCTCTGCGCGCGGCCTCTCTCTCTGCGCGCGGCCTCTCTCTCTGCGCGCGGCCTCTCTCTCTCTGCGCGGCCTCTCTCTCTCTGCGCGCGGCCTCTCTCTCTGCGCGGCCTCTCTCTCTCTGCGCGGCCTCTCTCTCTCTGCGCGCGGCCTCTCTCTCTCTGCGCGGCCTCTCTCTCTCTGCGCGGCCTCTCTCTCTCTGCGCGCAGCCTCTCTCTCTCTCTGCGCGGCCTCTCTCTCTCTGCGCGGCCTCTCTCTCTCTGCGCGCGGCCTCTCTCTCTCTGCGCGCGGCCTCTCTCTCTCTGCGCGCGGCCTCTCTCTCTCTGCGCGCGGCCTCTCTCTCTGCGCGGCCTCTCTCTCTTCGCGGCCTCTCTCTCTCTGCGCGCGGCCTCTCTCTCTCTGCGCGCGGCCTCTCTCTGCGCGCAGCCTCTCTCTCTCTCTGCGCGGCCTCTCTCTCTCTGCGCGGCCTCTCTCTCTCTGCGCGCGGCCTTTCTCTCTCTGCGCGCGGCCTCTCTCTCTCTGCGCGCGGCCTCTCTCTGCGCGCGGCCTCTCTCTGCGCGTGGCCTCTCTCTCTGCGCGCGGCCTCTCTCTGTGGGCACGGCCTCTCTGTGCGCGGCCTCTCCTCGGTCTCTCCTTAGCCAGCCTCTCTGTGCTCTTTACACACTCGAAGAAGAAAGGAAGAGCTCACAGTGAGCAGCCCAGACACACGCGCGTGTCTGGGAGCAAGGACAGGCAGAGCGCCAACCAGGGTTGTTTTCGAGAGTTCCCTGTGGTCAGCCTGCTGTGTTTTCCTGAGAGAGTTGGGAAAGCAGACACACAATGCCTGTGTGTCTTTCTGTGTGGGTTTCTTGAAACAGCTTTATTGGGTGAGCACGTTGATGGCAGTTATTTTTCCGTAAATAATGGAGTCACAGGAACAACACTTGGTCACATGAACATTGGGGTCACATGAACACCGGGGTCACTTGAAGAACACTGGGGTCACAGGAACACCACTGGGTCACAGGAGCACTGGGGTCACAGGAATACCAGGGTCATGGAAACACCACTGGGTCACGGGAACAACACCGGGGTCACAGGAACATTGGGGTCACAGGAACGACAGGAACATTGGGGTCACAGGAACTCTGGGATCATGTGAACACCGGGGTCACAGGAACATCACTGGGTCACAGGAACACGGGTCACGTGGACACCAGGGTCACATCCCATCGGCACCGCCCAGCTCATGGCCTGTGGCCTGTGAGCTGTGAGCTGTGATGAGCCCACACAGCCACGTCGGCTCCTTCGCTGCAGCCTCACTGCAGGCCGCATGCGCACCACCTCGCTCAGCTTACAAGAATCGCTTCCCAAGTTTAAAAGTCAAAAGTTACGTCTTAGAGCGAAAAAATACTTGAAACGCTTGGTCCCTTCAGGATGCAAGTCACGCTCTCTCCCTGAGTGAGGAAAACTGCTTTTACTGATTGGATGCATTTTTAAATGACGACGGCACTTGGGCAGATGTGTTTCTACCTTCCTCTGAGGTTGTAAGAAGCTATTTCTGTTGACATAGAGTTCTTCCCTAGGAGAAAGTATTGCAGAGGGGAAATTCAGTTTCATTTTCACCCCGTCAGTAGTCCAGCTTTACTAACTACAAGGTGTTCCGTTTTGACTTATGGAGCAGCATGAAATAAGTGTCCATGGAGCTGGGATAGTTCGTGCCAGTTGTGACGCAACTTGGCAGATCTGTAGACTTGTAAGAATGCCATTCTTACCTGCTCTTGAAAGAAATCAGTGTCTAGAAACTTCAACTCGACATTCTAGAAGTAGCACATAAGGGTGTATTTGTAATAAAAGACATTTTTTGTGTTTGATAGAATATACGTGAAATTCATGTATAAGTAACTATCAAAATATGGTTCTTTGAGTTTTTTCTTATGTATTCCACTTGATAAAGTATACGGAAAGAAATGAGACGTAGCACTTTGAATTTGATAGTAGTTCATAATGGAAGAGTGAAAGTCATGTATATTTAGTATGAATTCCTGTGTGCTGTTACATTCATTACTAGTGGTGAAGAGAAAAGGGGTCTTTGTGAGCAGTTTCATTTGTGGTAGTATGCTGTTGAATTTTGAGGAAACTTGAGGAACTGAATTCCCCTTTAAATGAAATAATTTGATTCAATGCAGTACCTAAATTTTGAGTTGTGTGTTCTGTGACTATCACACCTTTTCTTAGAAATATCTTCACAATTCTGGTTCAGTATCTTACAAAGTAAGAAAATTCCTTTTTTTTTTTTTTTTTTTGTGAAAATACCGTATAGAGGGGTTACAATTACATGGGCAAGATAATGAGTACATTTCTTATCAAGCATTGTTGCCTCCTCCTTTGCTTCCCCTTCCCATCCAGAAAATTCTTTTTTTTTGGTGGGGGGGGGGGGGTCTGGTTGTGGGGCCTGAACTCTGGGCCTGGGCGCTGTCCCTCAGCTCTTCAGCTCAAGGCTAGTGCTCTACCACTTGAGCCACAGCGCCACTTCCGGCTTTTTCTTTTTGCTTATGTGGTGCTGAGGAATCAAACCCAGGGCCTCATGCATTGCAAGGCAAGCACTCTACCACTGAGCCACCTTCCCAGCCCAAAGTATTATTGAGTGTAAGGTTCTTTTTTTTTTTTTTTTTGGTCAGCCGTGGGGCTTGAACTCTGGGCCTGGGCGCTGTCCCTCAGCTCTTCAGCTCAAGGCGAGCGCTCTACCACTTGAGCTACAGTGCCACTTCCAGTTTTCTGGTGATTTATTGGAGATAGGAGTCTCATGGTCTCTCCTGCCCGGGCTGGCTTTGAACGGTGATCCTCAGATCTCAGCCTCCTGAGTAGCTAGGATTACAGGCGTGAGCCACCAGCGCCCGGCTCAGAAAATTCTTAAGGTATTAAATACACCTCATTTGTAAGTTTCAGGGAAAGTAGTGAAGAGGTAAACCACATAGAGGAATAATTGAATAAACAAGACTCATCAAATTTTACTAAATCTAACTTGCTCCACTGTTGATTAATGAAGTTATTCATTAAAAAAAAAAAAGTACTCAGCTGGGCTCTGGCTTCTCATACCACGCCTGTAATCCTTGATACTCACGAGGGTGAGATTTGGGGATGGAGTTCAAAGCCAACCTTGACAGGAAGTCCATGAAAAAAAAATCACTCTTTGTAACATTAGTGGCTGGTGGAGCGTAACACATTTTACCTGAAGGAAGTCCTGTGACAGACGGTCAGTCTGACCTTGATTTCAGCAAGGAAGCCCAGAGTGTCAGTCCCTACCGGCAGACAGGGGACACCAGGATGAAATTGGTGAGCGCGTCTGAGCAGGTAGAGCTGGCAGCATTGAAAAGGCATAGTTGGCCGGGCGCTGGTGGCTCACACCTGTAATCCTAGCTATTCAGGAGGCTGAGATCTGAGGATCGCTGTTCAAAGCCAGCCGGGGCAGGAGAGACCGTTGAGACTCATCTCCAATAAACCACCAGAAAACCGGAAGTGGCGCTGTAGCTCAAGTGGTAGAGCGCTCGCCTTGAGCTGAAGAGCTGAGGGACAGCGCCCAGGCCCAGAGTTCAAGCCCCACGGCCGACCAAAAAAAAAAAAAAAGGCATAGTTGGCTAGTCCCAGGGATGCACTTCCGGCGGTGGTCGCACTTTTTCACGCGCCTTTGTGATCAACGTATTTTGACACCTCACGGAAGGTTCCGGCACAGATACTGTCAAAATACGGGGGCCTCCTTTGCGGTCAGAATGGTCTGATATTAGCAACTTTGTGTTTCAAGCAGTGGGTTATACTACTGGCTAGTCCTTGGACCCGTTCATCTTTTCTTGTGAGTGTTGTCACTGGCAGTGAAATGGTGGGAAGGGCTTCGTGCCACCTTTCGCATCGTGATTTAGCAAAGCTGACTGTGATAAACCACAAAGCACACATAACAAACCCTTGGGGTCCCCAGTGATTTCTGAGTGTGAAGGGATTCAAAGACCAAAACCCTTGTGAGCTACTGAGGGTAGAGTACCATGCCTTCTGTGCTGTGGAGGAAAGGACAAGAAAGAGCAGATAACGAGGAGAAAATGTGGGTGATGTTCTCTCCACAGCCTCCACCCCGTGGGGGGCTCACCTGCCGGGGCCGCTGGGCCAGTGGTGCCCCCGTGGACACCCCAGGCCCCCCCCCGGAGCCAGAGAGCAGCTGTCTCGGGTTTAGAAAAGGGTGTAGGCCACAAAACATGTGCTCTGAAGGACTGTCCTCCCTAGTTCTGTGCAACGCTGAAGAAAGGTCAGATCCAGTGATTATGTCCACTGTGCTCTGATTCACTGATGAACTGAGAACTGAGAGAAGAGCAGGCAGGACAAGGGAGAATAAGACACAGGTATCCTGTTAGGACAAAGTAGACGAGGTAGGACGGCTTTGAGCCAGGACTTGCTCACTATGTCCTCCAGGGAAAGGGGGTTGGGGCTGTGTGAGGATATACTCAGTCCTCAGCACCTGGGGTCGGGGCTATGTGAGGATGTACTGGGTCCTCAGCACCTCGGATCGGGGCTGTGTGTGTGATGATGTACTCAGTCCTCAGCCCCTGGGGTCAGAGCTGTGTGAGGATGTACTCGGTCCTTAGCACCTGGGGTCGGGCTGTGTGTGTGAGGATGTACTAGGTCCTCAGCACCTGGGGTCAGGCTGTGTGTGAGGATGTACTCGGTCCTCAGCACCTGGAGTCAGGGCTGTGTGTGTGAGGGTGTACTGGGTCCTCAACCCCTGGAGTCGGGGCTGTGTGTGAGGGTGTACTGGGTCCTCAGCACCTGGGGTCGGGGCTGTGTGTGTGAGGGTGTACTGGGTCCTCAGCACCTGGGGTCGGGGCTGTGTGTGTGAGGGTGTACTGGGTCCTCAGCACCTGGGGTCGGGGCTGTGTGAGGATGTACTGGGTCCTCAGCACTAGGGGTCAGGGCTGTGTGTGTGAGGAAGTACTCAGTCCTCAGCACCTGGGGTCGGGGCTGTGTGTGTGAGGATGTACTGGGTCCTCAGCACCTGGAGCCTGCCTCACCTCCCTGGAGAGGTCAGGACTCATTTGTTGCACTGGTTAGACCTGGTGAGGCTCTACAGTAACTTGTGGTGGAAGTGGGGATAGAGAAGGAGCTCACATTGGCTACGCACCCTGACGAGCGGGTGGCACATTTGTCAGCTCTCTGCACCGTTTCTCTGGGGCCATTCATAAGTGTGTTGTAGATTATTTTAATTTATTTTATTATGTAATTTATTTCATTGTTTTAGATTACTTCAGACTCCCGTGTAGTCTGAAGCTAGCATATGGAGCCCTCTTCTTCTCCTCTCCCACTGTCTCCTGGACCGTGCAGTGCACTGAGCACACTGATGCACAACTCACAAGTCACACGCAGCTTTGCCCCTCAGAGATGGTTAATGCACAGTTCCCCATTAGCAGAACAGGACTTGGATTAAAAGATGCAACTGTGGACAGTGTGTCCATACTGGACATGACACAGAGCTAACACATGAATGCTTCTGTTCTTCCAGGGTATGTCTGATGTCTGTTCTCTACAGCCAGATTTTCTTTGTAAGAAACACTTTTGGGGCAGGCACTAGTGGCTCACACCTGTCACCCAGCTACTCAGGGAGGCTGAGATCTGAGGATGGTGGTTCAAAGCCAGCATGGGCTGGAAAGTCTGTGAGACTTGTATCTTCAATAAACCACCAGAAAACTGGAAATGAAGCTGTGGCTCAAAGTGGTAGAGCACTATCCCTTAGAAAAGAGAAAAGGGACAGCACCCAGGCCTAGAGTTCAAGCCCCACGACTGACCAAAAAGGGAAAAAAAGAATACGTTGAGGAGTCGGGTGCCAGTGGCCCACGTCTGTCATCCTAGCTACTCAGGCTGATATCTGAGGATCTCGATTCAAAGCCAGCCTGGGCAGGAAAGTCCATGAAACATCTGCAATTTAAAAAACCACCAGAAAAGCCAGAAGTGGCGCTGTGGCTCAAGTGGTAGAATGCTAACCTTGAGCTGAAGAGCTGAGGGACAGCGCCCAGGCCCAGAGTTCAAGCCCTATGACCAAAAACAAAAAAGAATATACCAAGGATGTGGAGTCAAGTGGCAGAGCATTAACAAAACCTGAGCAAATGCACAAGACCCTGAGTTCAAGCCCTGTAGTGGCACGTGCGTGCGCGCGCACACACACACACACACACACACACACAGAATTAGCATACACAAATAAGTCGGCACGTGCGTGCGCGCGCGCGCGCACACACACACACACACACACACAGAATTAGCATACACAAATAAGTCTGACCAAGTAATACAAATGGCTACTTTAGGGCTATTTCTTGTACCAGAGACTTCCTAGCAGTATTTTTTTTTTGAGGGGGGGGTCCAGTCGTGGGGCTTGTACTCTGGGCCTGGGTGCTGTCCCTCAGCTCTTCAGCTCAAGGCTAGCGCTCTACCACTTGAGCCACAGCACCACTTCCGGCTTTTTTCTGTTTGCTTATGTGGTGCTGAGGAATCGAACCCAGGGCCTCATGCATGCAAGGCAAGCGCTCTACTGCTGAGCCACCTTCCCAGCCCCTTCCTAGCAGTATTAAAACTACATGTTTTACTTTTACTTGTCTCTCTACTAATTAATAACTACTTATAATAGAAGACTATGTTATTTTGGGTATCTGTATCCCAAAACTTCATCTTCCCAATTATAGATATATGCTTAACATTTATCTAATCAGTGTTTTGCAGGTCTTGAGGTTTGAACTAAGGGCCTGGGTGCTGTCCCTGAGCCTCTTTGTGCTCAAGCCTAGTGCTTTACCACTTGAGCCACAGCACCATTTCTGCTATTTCTGAGTGGTTTATTGGAGATAGATTCTCATGTACTTTTCTGCCTAGACTGGCTTTGAACCTTGATCCTCAGATCTCCGCCTCCTGAGTGGCTAGGATTATAGGCATGAGCCACAAGCACCTAGCATGCTGAATATTTAGAAAGATCAGTATACCTCAGGGATAAGCTGGATTCTGTGAAGAATCATGGTTATCTGAGTCTGAAGTTACTCTGAAGTTTCAAAATATGTTTATTTTGTCGTGGGGCTTGAACTCAGGGTCTGGGCTCTGTCCCTAGTCATTTTGCTCAAGGCTAGTGCTCTACCACTGGAGCCACAGCTCCATTTCAAGTTTTCTTGTGGTTAATTGGAGATCAGAGTCTCATGGGAACTTTTTTGCCCAGGCTGGCTTTCAACTGCAACCCTCAGATCTCAGCCCCCTAAGTAGCTAGGATTACAGGTGTGAGCCACCAGTGCCCAGCTGCAGATATGTTTTATAATAACGATGGCAACCTCCACTGAATGCTACCTTGAGATATATTTTATGATAAAGATGTGTTGGTGTGCGCTCTGCCTGTGCTCACTGCATTCAGGTGTCGTTGTAAGGATGCTTCAAGTCACAACCCATGTTTTATGAGTGAAGGATCGGGTTCAGAGGGCTTCTGCAGCTGGGCTGCCCAAAGTCATCTTTCAGGAAGTAGCAGACCTGGGATTTGAAACCACTTTGAACTCCAGAGCCACACGTATCCACATAAGCCGGGCATGGCTTCCCAGGGGGCATGGTGTCAGCCTTGGGGAGTGGTGTGAGGAGAAGGCAAGTCATTCAGTTGAAAGTAACATCCTCTGAGAAGTTAAATTGAAAAACGTAAAAACAAAGTCGATTATTCAGAATACTTGCTATGGAATGAGTTTAAGGATTGTACAGTGAATACTGAGTCAGTGAGTGACTATAACCTGGTACCATTTTCCTGGGTTGCATATTTGTAAGAGAATCAGCATGTGATGTTTTACACCATGGAAATCTCATGGTACATAGAGCGATGACACAGTTCAGAGTGTGAGGTTCGAGTCTGGTTTAGTCCGTTTCTTTTGAAAGGAGGGCTTGACAATCATGCACTTTCATAATGCATGATTCAAATAAGATTACTAGGGGAACTTGGGGCCGCCTTATTACGATTACCTGTGGAAAAATTAAGTGCACACAACCTATAAATTGATATGGGTAGTGTTTCTTACTCTTATTTTTTTTAAATAATCACTGGCCTAATACACCTGATTTTAAGAAACAAATTCTCTTAATATATAAGCAAGCAATAATGGAAAATGTTTTGGTTAGTTTGGGGCTTGTAAAGGTTAAGAACATTCATGATATTGACCTTTTTTTTTTTTTTTTTTAGTTGGTTGTGGGGTTTGAACTCAGGGCCTGCGCACTGTCCCTTAGCTCTTTTTGCTCTACCACTTTGAGCCTTAGGGCCATGGTTTTTGAGTGGCTAATTGGAGATAAGAGCCTTACAAAGGACTTTTATGCCAGAGCTGGCTTTGAACCACAATCCTCAGATCTCAGCCTCTTGAGTAGCTAGAATTACAGGAGTGAGCCACCAGTACCTAGATGACATTTTTTAAATCTTCCTTTAGAAGTTATTTACTAACACCTATATGGTTTTATTTTACTTCATTTACTACTATGTGTTTATTAGCGATATTGCAAAGAACATACGAGTCATAGTGGAAAATGGAAAGAATTGCTCATGAGTGCCTCAGTGATAACTTTAACTTCAGATATCTGTCAAATGGAAGAAACGTATCAGCACTCTTTAACGTGATTTCATTTCAAATGCTGGGCCCCACCTAGAAGTGTCCTTCATCACAGTGTATACCTAGGAAAAACTACCGCATAGGATTAATACTGTTTTCAGTTTTGAGAGAAAGTATTTCTCAGCATGAGAGAAACTTGTGATTGAGCAATGGCTGAGAAAGTAATTTACAAGGTTTCATTGAGAACAGACATTTACAGGGTTTGGCTGAGTCTGAGCCAGAGTGTGATTATTGTAACTATAAAATTGGGCAGTAAGCGTTCTTTTAAGGTTTTCATATTCGAGGGAGTTGGTTCCCAAAATGAGCCAGAGGCAGACTGAGGGCAGCAAAGAGATAGGTCCTTGTTTAGATACAATAAATTCGGGAGTTTGTAACTTACAGTTTTTGTATCTCTAGCCCCTGTGTGTCTCATCTGCTCTACCATTCTCCGCCAATATGGTGAATGTTGTCTGTTCAGCCGGATTTTGTTTGTACAAACTGACAGCCTTGAGAGAAAACGTTCATTTGAGAGAATGAATATTTTATAAGAAAGAAATGCAAGGGACCTCTAAGAAAGCTGTCAAGAAAGCTACTGGATTGGATGGCGCCTGGGGAAGTGGAGCAAGGGCAGGGTTGCACAAAAAGGAACACCTGAGTTGTGTGAGGAGTATGGGGAGAGTCTGGTCTGTAATCAGAAGAGTGCTTACGTGAAAAGCAGGAGACGCCGGGTCAGGGGGAGTAGAGTCACCACAAAGTTGAGTTGAAGTTTCTATTCTACAAGATGAAAAAGCATTAAAAGATCCATTACACAGAGTGCGCAGAGTCAATACTGTGTTAGAAACTTAATTGTTAAGAGAGAAGAAGTGAGTTGGGGCTGGTGGCTCACGCCTGTCATCCCAGCTACTCAGGAGGCCGAGATCTGAGGATCACAATTCAAAGCCAGCCCGGGCAGGAAAGTCTATGAGACTCTTACCTCCAATAAACCACTAGAAAACCAGAAGTGGTGCTGTGGCTCAAGTGATAGAGCAAAGCCTTGAGCTGAAGAGCTGAGGGACAGTGCCCAGGCCCAGAGTTCAAGCCCCACAACCGACAAAAATAAAAATAAAAAAAAGAAAAGAATTGGAAGAGACAGACAGACAGGATAGTCCTTGGTACTTTCCTGTAAAGTGAGAAATTAAGACATGGAATCATGGAGTCGGCTGATTTTGTTCCCCCTTTGCCTTCCTCTCCCCATGTTCTGCAGTCACGCTAAAATTGGAGTGACCATTAAACTAGTAACTTCAGCGCAGTTATTTGCCATTTCAGAAAGGCATAACAAGTGCCTGGTGATACGATTTTAAAAGTGAAGCACAAGAAAAAGCCAAAGACAGCGATGTCCGATAGCACCCCGAGCACACAGGTAGGCAGGTGGCTGAGAAACTAACTCAGTCCCGTGTAACCAGTGGCTATAAGCCACTTAAAGATTTCCCCAAAACTAATCACAACAGAAGGAAATGGAACCTCAGTTTCTGGGCTTTTTACACTTAAATGAAAAGCTGAGGAAAAATATCACAGTTGGATAGAAACTCCAACTTACCAACTAGATAGGTAGAAAGAAAAAGGGTGGCAGGGAAGGAGGGAGGGAGGGAGGGAGGGAGGGAAGGAGGGAGGGAGGATGACAGGAGCACCAGGAAAAGGGTGTGTGTCCAGAGGTGGTGGTGCACACTGCGTCTGGCCCCTGGCACTCCGGAGGCTGACACTTGGAAGGACAGCCGGAGACATGATGCCAGCCCCCTGTCCCCTGCGCACCGGGCCAGGCTCACCTCCACTCTCCTCTGCCCTGGTTCTTCTGTCTCGCCCTGCACTGGGCGTCGAAGCCAGATCTGGCCCACACCTCTGCTTAGGAACATTTTACTGCAAATAACCATACAGTAAAAGGCTTCAGCATATTTGTGGCTGCCAGGTATCACTTTTGAAGTTAGTGGGTTTCGTGGCTATTTTTCTCCGCTGATGAAAATAAAATAGGTTAAATATGTTGGTTAGTATATTGTTAGTATTCAGCAAGAGGTTTAGAGATACAGCCCAGTTCACCTACCTTCAGAAATCTTCACACAGTTCTCAACTACCACAAAATACACCCCACACCTCTTGACACAAAGCAGTTGGTCTTAGCATCATTTATGTTAATGAACCGTCGGGTAACTGAAATGGGAATGGCATGGGAAATGATCATGGCAAACGGTCTCTTCGTCCATCACTGTGCGGATCACATGCTTCTGTGAGCTGTGCACCTTTCTGCTTTCTGGTCAGCTGGTAAACACTTAAGCTACCTTGTAGTTAATTTAAGTGCAGAGCCTTAGTTTGATTTGTACTGCAATGTATTCAGTCTCCAGCTCCAGAAATTATTTTTGTAGGCTACTCAGAATAAACATTTTATACACTTAATGGTACATTCAGCTGATAAATATGGTATTAGTAATGAGCCATCTGTATCTACAAAAGCCCTGTAAACCCTTTAATGTAGAAGAATGTATTTTTCTCCCATACATTTCCTCTAAATTTTTATTTCTCTCCCTATTGACATTTTTCCCTCCAACCAATGACTTTTTCCTCACGGTCAGATTCTTTAATGCTTGTTCACTGAAATGGCAAGTTGTCCTGAGTTGCTTGCTCGGCAGGGTGTGGCACCTGACACGTGGTCACTTCCCAGCAGACGTGCGTCCCAGGCCGCCTGGCCTTCACGGCCCCATGAAATGCCGCACACTCTGTATTTTTTATGTTACAGCTCTTGGAGCGCTTCCTTTTCAGAACGTTAGAACATTGCTTTTTAGTGGGTAAAGTGGCCATTTTCCCCATTTCCTTTGCTGGCTAAGAAAAAATTCAAAGCAGGAGAGGCCTCCTTTACCCTTAAACACACCTGTGAGGAATGAAGCGATTCTGGAGAGAGACTGCATGATTTACATGAAGTTATACTTACATGGTGTGTACTAAAATACTGCATTTTAAAAAAAGTTTTTTTATCTTAAAAAATTACATGCCCTGCTAATATGATAGCAGGTAGACAGAATTACCGTTTTCTCCATTTCTTAAATTCAACTAGTCTGTATTTCAAGTTCCATGTGTTTTTTTTGTGGTGTTTTTTTTTTTTTTTTTTTTTGTCAGTCATGGGGCTTGAACTCTAGGCCTGGGCGCTGTCCCTCAGCTCTTCAGCTCAAGGTGAGCGCTCTACCACTTGAGCCACAGCACCACTTCCGGTTTTCTGGTGGTTTATTGGAGATAGGAGTCTCACAGTCTCTCCTGCCCAGGCTGGCTTTGAACTGCGATCCTCAGATCTCAGCCTCCTGAGTAGCTAGGATTACAGGCGTGAGCCACCAGCGCCCGGCCAGTTCCATGTGTTTTAAAGTAAAAAAGTTTTGTATTAATATGCTTCCATTGTGTGCAGAAGTTCCACAAGCGAGGTCTTTGCTCTAGGAATTGGCATGTGATCCTTTTTTTGAGTGACTTTTTCCTTAGCTTCCAAAACATTAACAGGACACTGGTGTACTCGTGTGCGCTCACATTCAGCTTTATCACTGTGGTTCGTAGTGCAGGTGTGAGCTGCGTGCCCGTGTGGACTGTGACAGGGAAACGCACTGAGCATGAGGTTAGCCTTTATCTTTTATCCGCACAATGACCCAAAACTCATTGTGGTTTCACAGAGTTTATTTACTTATTTTTCCTATGTATTTTAGTACTTTAGGAATAAGAATTTACTTAACTCTTCTTAGAAAATCATCATTGATATATAAAACTTTTCTTTTAAAAATAGAATAAAACAATCAGAGAATCTCGACCCTTGACAAGAGGACCGAGTGCCTTTATTCCAGAGAAGGAGGTAAGTGTCTGTCTAAACACGTGCAGTGCCATTTAAAAGAACAACACACATTTTTCATACGTAAGTGAAATGTGTGTTGCTCTTAGGTTTCTTATTCGTGTGTTGGAAAACCAAGGAGGTGGTTTCTCTCCCTCCTTCCTTGGCGGTTTGAGTGTTTCTTAGGTTAAGCGAGGGTGTTCTCCTGGCGTGCTCAGGATGCTGGCGTGGGGTGCCGTCGCAGAAGCAGGATGAGTGGGCTAGCTCCTGCCAGAGTCATCTTCACACGGGTTTAGCCACCTTCTCATTGAATGACAACCCTCCGGACCACAGCGGCTGCGGAGGAGGCCCTGGCGTGGCACAGTGGCATGCTTTGGCCCCGTCCCCGCTGCGGCTCACGGACGGCTCCGCTCGTAGATGGCTGGGTTCATACAGAAGACCCCGAGATGCTTTCTCAGTTCATGTAGCAACTACGAATCTATTGCTACTGCGAAGGTTCCATTTAGACAAAGAGCTTCCGCTAAGGCAAAGCAAGTGAAACTAACAGACATTCTCTGGATTATATTATATTTTTTAAACTACCATCTTTATTTCTGAAGATGATAGAATGGATAACACATAATGAACTGAAGTGAAATCATCTCTTTTTCCTAAACAGCTATAATTAACATTTCTTCACAGTTTATGCCTTACAACTTACCTTTTAAGATTAAATTTCTCTCAGTCAACAGTACCTTTGTGTAATTTTTCTTTTCAGAAAAAACTTTAAAGAGCCTTCTCTGAAGTGAGAACGCTTTCTCACCATCACCTGGGCTGCAGGAGATACAGCTCTAAGCCTGACTCTGCTGTTAACCAGGCACAGACTGGAATTCAATCTTAACTCCAAAATATGACATATCTTTGTGTTAAGTCTAGAGAAGTAATTATAAACTACAAATAAATAATGAGCCAGGACTGGAATTACACATTATTTGTCTGTTAGTATATAAACTCTTTCACCTCGAAACCAGCCCAGTGTGACGCCCACACTGTTGTTATGTATAAAGCTGTGTATAAATAAGCTTTTTCACTCCCTAAGCAGGGAGGTCCACTCTACTGGATTGTTTTGTTTTTAGTAATAGAACAGGCTCAAAATAAGAACAGTAGTCTTGTGACCTTATTAATTTTTAAATTATCATGTTCTTAATCCCTAAAAAGACTCCAGAAAACTTCTTTAAAGAATGTTGAAAAGGCCAGGCACTGGTGGCTCATGCCTGTAATCCTAGTTACTCACGAGGCTGAGATCTGAGGATCATAGTTCGAAGCCAGCCCGGCAGGAAAGTCTGTGAAACCCTTACTCAGAAAAATCCAGAAGTGGTGCTTTGGCTCAGGTGGTAGAGCACCTACCCTTGAGCACAAAGAGGCTCCAGAACAAAGCCAAGCCTTAAGTTCAAGCCCCAATATCAGCAAAGAAAAACCAAAAGCAGAAGCCAGGCGTCAGTGGCTCACACCTGTAATCCTAGCTACTCAGGCTGAGATCTGAGGATGGTGTTTCAAAGCCAGCATGGGCTAGAAAGTTTGTGAGACTTTTTTTTTTTTGGTCAGTTATGGGCCTTGAACTCTGGGTCTGCGCACTGTCCCTCGGCTCTTCAGCTCAAGGCTAGCGCTCTACCACTTGAGCTACAGCACCACTTCCGATTTTCTGGTGGTTTATTGGAGATAAGTGTCTCACGGACTTTCCTGCCTGGGCTGGGTTTGAACCGTGATCCTCAGATCTCAGCCTCCTGAGTAGCTAAGATTATAGGCGTGAGCCACCGGCGCCAGGCCTGTGAGACTCTTATCGCCAATAAACCACCAGAAAACCGGAAGTGGTACTGTGGCTCAGGTGGTGGAGCACTTGCCTTGAGCTGAAGAGCTGAGGGACAGTGACCAGGCTAAAAGTGCAAGCCCCAAGACACACACACACACACAAGCCCCAAGACACACACACACACACACAAGCCCCAAGACACACACACACACACACAAGCCCCAAGACACACACACACACAAGCCCCAAGACACACACACACACACCAGAACACACACACACACCAGAACACACATACACACACCAGATTGTTGACAGGCAAAAACGAGCAAAGGAAAACATTTGTCTAAAGTACTCTAATTTGATTATCTTCACAAGCTCATGAGATCAAATGTAAATGTATATAATCACATGCTGCTACTTTTTTTGTTTTTGTTTTTTTTGTTTTTTTTACTAATATAAAAATGTATAATTATTATAAAATATAGTACACTGGGATATGAAATTGTATTTTTTAGTTGTATAGCTGAGATGTCAAGGAGAATACAGTTTTTCTGGATTTAACAATCTGTGATTCTTGGTGTCTTGCTTTCCCATCATAAAACTGGTTATTCACAATACAAACTAATGAGTTTAGAGAGCAAAACAATAAGCAAGGAAATAAAGGACTTTTTAGGTAAGGTGTCTTTAAACAATTAGAACATCTGTTTATTCATTATTTTCATCTGCAATTAGATAGCCTGCTGTTCGTTTTCAAAGTGTTACAGCTATACTTCTTATTGTGGTAAAATATACAAAAAATGAAAATTACCCTTTTAACTTTTTTTTTAATTGTAAAGATACTATACAGAGGGTTACAGTTACATGAATGAGGTAATGAGTACACTTCCTCTTGAACTTTGTTACCCCCTCCATTGTTTTCCCCCTACCATCCCTTTCCTCCCTACCTTCCCCAGGTTTTTTTTTTTTTTTTTGATTGTGATTAAGTGATTACATAATTTCCCGAATTTCACAGTATTGTGGAATAATGATGCTCATTTAAAGTCACAAGTTCATTCTAACTTTCCTGGAGCAAATTGTCTATCACAGTCTGTAACATATAATGGTGTTCACATGTTACATACCATATTTGTTTAGTAGTGGTTCGACCAGATGACTGGGAGTTCTTTGTTTCTTAAGTCCTGTTAGTTTTGTCGTATCACCTAACATTTTGGATTTAGCATCCACTTATCGGGGAGACCATGTACCATTTGTCTCTTCGTTCTTGGCTTACCTCGCTCAACATGATTCCTTCTAGCTCCATCCATTTCCCTACATGCTGCTACTTTTGCTCACTACAGATTGATACAACAATGCCAGGCAATTGGTAAAACAATGTGCTTCAAATGCCTAGAAAGCAGATGCTTTTCCCTCAGTTTTATAACTGTGTTTAATGTTTAATAACTTAACATTTGTTGTTTAATAAATCATGATACCAAAGCCAAAAATGAATGGTATTTTAAAAAATTGTTTCTAGTAAAAGCAACTGCATAATTTCAGAATCTGTTAATATCAAATGAATATTCATTTGCCTCATTCCGTAATGACAAAATTCATGTAAATCAGGGTCTGTTTACGGGACAGTTCTTACCCTGTGTTGTATTTCTTGGTTTTCAGGTTGTCCACGCCAATACCGTGGATGAGCAAACACACTTGCTCGTGGAGGAGTACTCCACGTCAGGCCGTCTGGACAACGTCACACAGGTCATGAGTCTGCATGCTCAGTACCTGGAGTCCTTCTTGAGGAGCCAGTTTCTCATGCTTCGGATGGGTGGCGCCCTTCCCCTCCCACACAGGCACTACATTGCAATCATGGTAGGTTCGATGCAGTCCCCTCTGAAATGCAATGTGTCCGTGAGCATGTAGAGAAGTGTATAAACACAATAGAAGAACACCAACACCATTGATAACTGTTTCGTTTAAGTTTTGGTAAACTCATTGTCTACATTTAATCTACCAGGTCCAAATAGTAATTCATAGGTCTGTTTTTATTCTTGATTTATCTTTTCATCATTGATAAGCTCAAATTACTGGTGACATTTTCTGTGGACATTTATCTTACACATGAAGATGATTGCTGATTTGGTCAAATAAGAAGAAAGAATCAATTATCACTAGTGGACGTTCTGAATAAGAGAAGAATTCTTCACTTCTAAGTATAGTTCTTGTTATGGGCAGGCTACCTAGTTATTGTTATCCGCAAGTCATGTAATTGGGGAGGAGAGTCTACACTGGGATGATAGGCAGCCAGAGTGAACTGGTAGAAAGAAACAGTGCTGCGGCTGGCTGGCTAATGAAGAACACGATGTGTTTGGAGGGTCTGGGGACAGCTGGACTAAAGAGCTGGCCAGAATAGCCGGATTTAGCAGAGTCGTTTTTTTTTTTTTTTTGGTCGGTCATGGGCCTTGAACTCTGGGCCTGAGCGCTGTCCCTCAGCTCTTCAGCTCAAGGCGAGCGCTCAACCACTTGAGCTACAGCGCCACTTCCGGTTTTCTGGTGGTTTATTGGAGATAAGAGTCTCACGGTCTCTCCTGCCCGGGCTGGCTTTGAACCGCGATCCTCAGATCTCAGCCTCCTGAGTAGCTAGGATTACAGGCGTGAGCCACCAGCGCCCGGCTAGCAGAGTCGTTTTTACAAAATGCTACTTGGTTATTTTTCTATATTCTTACTGAGGTTTTGAACAACAAGCAGAATTTCTCGAAGGATGAACTTGACTAAAACTATAATTTCAGCTTAATATTTTGATGGCAGTAAACCTGGTAAAGACAGAATGCTCAGAAACAAGAGAGCCCAGATAGAGAGATGAGAAAGGAGGATGGTCCTTTCCTGAGAAGCAGCCATGAAAGAAAAGAGGTCGGAGTCTGCTCTGCATGCATTTACCTATCTGTCAGCACCAAAACTGACTGTGTGGGAAGGAAAGAATCCGTGAGCGCCAGGGTCTACTAGTAGCATGGGGTGCTGAGGTCCGACAGATATTTAAGAGAAGTGCTTAAGTTAGCAGGAATTCTGAATTACTGAAGTACAAGCTGATAAGATACTGTTGTACTATAAAGAGAATTATATGTTTGCATAGTGGAGAGAGTATGTATTTCCATAAAATGACTATAAACTGGGTTCTGGGTTAATTTATACCAAGTTTTGGAAGAAATAATTGGCTTCATGTCATAATTATTTGCTTCTATAAGCATACAGCAGCTGTATGAATGATTCAAAACCTACTGCAGAAATACAATGAACATTTTCAAAGAAAGAGGATTGTTTTTCTTTTTAAAAAGATTTATTATTATTTATTATTTATAAAAAATCTCATGCTGGACACTGGACATTACGTGCCTATCATCTCAGCTACTCAGGAGGCTAAGATCTAAAGATCATAGTTCAAAGCCAGCCAGAGCAGGAAAGTCTATGAAACTCTTATCTCCTATTAACTTCCAAAAAGTCGAAGTGGAGCTGTGGCTCAAGGTGGTAGAGTGCTAGTCTAGAGCAAAAAAGCTCAGGGACAGTGCTCAGGCAATGAGTTTAAACCCCAGGACCAGCACAAGCACACACACACACACGTGCACAAATACACATGCACACACACACACATGTTAATAACTCCATCTAAATTATTTATAAATAGAATGAAACTAATGCTTTTGTTTTATCAATGAATTCTTTTCTTTATACCCTAGGCTGCAGCTAGACATCAGTGTTCTTACTTAATAAACATGCATGTGGATGAATTTTTAAAGACTGGAGGTATTGCTGAATGGTTGAATGGTTTGGAATATGTGCCACAAAGGCTGAAAAATCTTAATGAAATAAATAAGCTGCTAGCACACCGCCCCTGGCTGATCACAAAAGAGCACATCCAGGTACTGAGTGTTTCTTTGAAATGAACAAGAGTGCTTCAGAGCCAATTTTTAGTTAAATGTTTTCTTTAAAGACTTAATTTAAACTCTTGCAATTTATAATCTTGAAAAATAAAAATGTTGTATTAATGGATGTATAAAAGATAAATTTGAAAAGTTATGGGTTTGACTACAGATGAATACATAACTTCCTTAGGGGTGGTTCATTTTGCTAGGACTAGAGTTTGGTAAGGAGCCTTGACAAGGCAGCAGGTAGGGCAGGGGAGCCACCAGCAGGCAGGTGCCTGGTCCTCTGCTCAGGGCCGCGTGAGCGTGTGTGTGTGTGTGTGTGTCTGTGTGTCTGTGTGTATGTCTGTGTCTGTGTGTGTGTGTGTGTGTGTGTGTGTCTGTGTCTGTGTGTCTGTGTGTGTCCATCCCCTAGTGCATTAACTTCTGCAGGCCCTGTCTCCCTCCCGCTGTGGAGAGGGTCCAGATGAAATGAGTTCTAAACTCTTTGAAGTTCTAATATTCTATAACTTTAAGATTCACAAAAGGTGCTTATTAAATAAAAAGAGATTCTCTAGCTGGCTTGTGAAATCTTAAAAGCCTGGATGAGGACGGGACTTGGGCTGAGGCGAGCCCTTGTGTTCACGTGAGAACTGGAGTGTGGGCGAGGTCATTACAGAGTTCGCTGACTGTGCGGAGCAGATGCAGCCATCCAGTACCCAGGAGCTGTTGTCTGCATTATTATCTGTGCAAGCCTTATTTAAACCCTTCTAACCAAACAGAAGTGTTCTTGTCTTTTGTTTTGCATTTGCTTAGGGGTTTTTTGACTCTCTTCTTTGGTGCTTTGCCCAGTTATTTAACCAAGCCAATCTGTGTATGCTTAGGTTTTCTGGAAATTTTTGAAGCATCATCCTTTCCTAAGGTTTGAGTTCTGATTGGATAATGGTTGGTTCAAGGACTGTTTTATGTCCGGTCTGAGTTGTTTCATGCCAGACACTTTGGTGGGATGGTGAGACCAAGGCCTGGCCGTTGGGTTTGCTGGAGTGGGTGGGAGCAAGCACAGGCCGCGACAGTCAGTCCCCGAACGGCCATAGTGTGTGATTGTGAGTGAGCACTGCACAGAGAACGGCTCTGTGGCTGCTGAGAAGTCACATTGGAGCCGGCCTTGAAGACTACGGGGGAAGATGAAAACATTTCATAGGAAACAAAGAGAATGTCATGTCACAGTAAGAACAGCTTCCTGGTATTCAGCTTAAGGTTGGGAGATAGAAAATGGAAAGACATACTATATGGTCATATTGTACATAATGCAGTGAATGCAGAATCTATTTATTTTTATTACAAAATTTGTTTTTATCCTCAGAAAACTGTGGTCTCTAGAGGCGTAGGGAGTATACAAGCTGATCCCTCAAAACACTAGAAAATGGGTGTGTATTTTAATACATTAGTGTATTCTATATCAAACACATTTGAACTGAGTCTATTATATATAAATTAATATGCTACATTATACAGACTAAAATAGGAGTCCTGGTTATTACTGTTGGTAATATGTCTGAGCAAAAGAGCGTGGCCATCACTGTGGTGAAGAACTCACTAGAAGTTTTTGTGCCAAGTTGTAAAGTAAACACACTTTGTAATACACAATACAATTTACCATGCTGGGACTGAAATGCCATTGCTAGGCAGTGCTGCCCCGAGGGATAGGAGGTTGGCTGATTCATCTTTGTGGCACTGGACTTCCAGCTTGGCAGGTAGGCGTTCTACCTCTTGAACTGTGTTCCCAGCCCAGAGATCGTGAGAAGAAAAGACTCGTAAATATTCTGTTATCAGGATGTGGGAATGGAGCCTCCACAAGAGGTTGTCAGAGGCGGCAGGTATTACCTAATTACTGGAGGAAATGCATGGTTTGAGGTAACAAGTGGTCAGAAATAAAATCAGGTAGTGATTTGCAGATGAACAAAGTTCAAGTAGAAGAAACAAATTGTCTAGGTCTTCAAACACTACACACAAGGAGAGAAGACCGGGGATAGAATTAAGACAAGTCAGGTTTGCAGGCACTAGGGGAGATGAGGGCTGGCTGTGGAGATAAAAATAATCCCATTTCAGGGCAGAAGAAGAAATCAGCAAGTTGGTCATTTGGCAGTGTATTGGAAAAGAAGCCATCATACACCGACTTTAAAAAACTGAAGTGACCATGAGATGACATATAAATGAGCGTTGACTATGGTCCAAGGTTTAAAGAACAAGCTAAAAAGACACTGTAAATTCTAAAGAATTCTTCTAAAAAAATTCCTCAACAGTAATATAAAAATTATAAAAGTATTTAAAAATCCTACTAGGAAATATGGCCAAAATGTAAACAAAACTATAACTAAAAAAGCAATTTATTCTTCCAAACAACAACAAAAAAAAAATAGGGAGCCGTTTAACCATTTTAGAAGCACAGGAATGGAGAAGTAGTTAAGTATAAAGTTAAATATTGATGGATGATATTTAGCCTGTTCTCAAAACATTAATAGACTAAAATAGCTTTATGATGGGCTGGGAAGGTGGCTCAGTGGTAGAGCACTTGCCTTGCATGCATGAGGCCCTGGGTTTGATTCCTCAGCACCACATAAGCAAAAAGAAAAAAGCCGGAAGTGGCGCTGTGGCTTAAGTGGTAGAGCGCTAGCCTTGAGCTGAAGAGCTGAGGGACAGCGCCCAGTCCCAGAGTTCAGGCCCCACGACCGGACCCAAAAAAATAAAAAATAAATAAATAAATAAAATAGCTTTATGAGATAGTAACATGTCAGAAGGCCAAGTCTGAAAGACAGAAAAGTAAATATAAATGATCTAGCTATATAATAATGATTAAAGGTTTTATTAGCAGTTAAAAAATTGATTATTTGGGCTGGGAAGGTGGCTCAGAGGTAGAGCACTTACCTTGCATGCCTGAGGCCCTGGGTTTGATTTCTCAGCACCACATAAGCAAAAAGAAAAAAGCCGGAAGTGGCGCTGTGGCTCAAGTGGTAGAGCGCTAGCCTTGAGCTGAAGAGTTGAGGGACAGCGCCCAGGCCCAGAGATCAGGCCCCATGACCAGACCCCCCCCCAAAAAAAAAAATTGATTATTTTCTTTCTTTTCCCTAAGCTATTTGTAATATATAAGTGTTTGCACGGGTGAATATGTTAACAATAGAGTCAAGCAAAATAAAGTTTGTTTTGTTTTGTCAGAGAAGTGAGCAAATGACCCTGAGAGACAAAGCCCCTGCACACATTAGAGAGAGGGAAGGGGAGAGAGGAGTGGAGAGGAGGGAGGGGAAAAGGAAGGAAGGGAGAGAGGGAAGGGAAGAAAAGGAAAGGGGGAGGGAGAGGAGGGGAGGGAACACATGAGTCAATAGGAGAACTCCCTGTGGACTTGGAGCCACACAAATGAAGGTTTTCATCATTCAGCCAACAGCACAGGAAAAGTGATTTTGCTAGAATAGCTTTAAGTTCCCTTCTAGTTTTAATGTTTCTTGACCCGTCTTAATAGCATAACCTATAAAAGGGCTTTGGGGGCAGAAGATCCATTGTGTCCTAGAGCATTTAGAAGTCACCCTGTAAGCTTTGATAACTTCACTGTAACATTGTTTAACCAAAGCCCTACCTTCAGTAAGTGAAACACTTTGTAAAGAGTTGTATTACCACAGTCATAAAATTAGATGGCCTCTGTTTTTTAAGACTGCTTTGCAGAGTTCTGTGGTTCCCCTGTTCACTCAGATTCTGGTTGTCTTTTCAGAAGCTTGTCAGAACTGGAGAAAACAGTTGGTCGCTGCCTGAGCTCGTGCATGCTGTGGTCCTCCTGACCCATTGCCATGTACTGACAAACTTTGTTTTTGGCAGTGGCATCAACCCAGAGGGAGACCCAGACGTCTCCAACCAGCTCAGGCTAGCCTCCGTGAACAGATTCTGTGCCTGCGATCTGGCTAATGACAACAACATCGAAAATGCATCTCTTACCGGCAGCAATTTTGGGGTTCGTTTCCTTAGTGTTTTTCTTTACCAATTTTGCTTTAAGCTTTTTAATGTTTCATGACTTTATTCACTTGAAATAACCTTGTACAGTTTTTCCTGTTACAAAGGTTTAACTATGGGCTGGGAAGGTGACTCAGTGGTAGAGTGCTTGCCTTGCATGCATGAGGCCCTGGGTTCGATTCCTCAGCACCACATAAGCAAAAAGAAAAAAGCCGGAAATGGCGTTGTGGCTCAAGTGGTAGAGCGCTAGCCTTGAGCTGAAGAGCTGAGGGACAGCGCCCAGGCCCAGAGTTGAAGCCCCACAACCTACCAAAAAAAAAAAAAAAAAAAAAGTTTAACTAGTTGTGAAAATGGAGTTGGGTAACTTGAGGGGATGGTGGAGTTGGGGGGGGGGACGCATGGGCAAGGGTGGCACTGGCAACTAACCAGACATGTGGAAGTGACGCCTCTTTGTATAACTTCTTAAAGATAAAGTTAAAAATTGAACTAGTCCCTCAGGTTCCAACTTGTCTTGTAGAGGCCTTTAAAAAGCAGATCATGTTGCTACAAATCATGTAAAGTAAATGTTACAGTCTAGGGATTATAACATTTTAAACTTAGACTCTTAACACTTTGCCTATAAGATACTGGAACAAATCATGAAAATAAGTATTTTTCAGGTTTTTTTTTTTTTTTACTGTGTATCTGAAAATTTCATCATACAGAGTAAAAATCTAGTGTTAGTCTTCAACCATCATTAGTGCATAGTCAATCGTAATGAACCCTGGATTCTTTTCACATATGCCACAGATACGTTAGAAAATGTATCTTATGAGAGCAGAAAGTAAAAACAGAAAATTTGAAATTGCCTTTTTTCAGTATAGTTTAAAATACACCAAATAGAATTGTAGATACATGTATAAACATATATATATACTTACAACTTTTTTGTATTTATAAATAAAGCAAGCATAAGCATCATGCTTGTAAGATTCGAATCTGTTGTGTATCTTTGGAGGTAGTAAAAAACTCACTTAGGAACTTTTTAAAAAATTATCAAGAAAAAAGGCCAGATTTAGAAAGATAATACGTTTTCTCTCACATGTGAAATTCAGAATTGTTTTTAATTGAATGAAAGTGCAAGGGTCCCTGTTTGGGAATTGAGAGGGAATCTGTGGGTGAGTAGGGAAAAGGGAACTTGGAGTTAAATATGATCAAACATACACACGTCTGAGAGTGTCATCATGAGACCTCTTATTTTGTGTGCACTAACACAGTGATCAGAAGTCTAGCTTTAATTCACCTGTCAGCTGGTTAAAACACACAGCTCAGCAGTTCTTAGTCTGACCCCCCCCAGTACATTTGGACAGGGTCCACAGCCCCACCCCGCCTCTCCCCCAGCCCAGTCCCTGGCAGCAGCCGCCCATCTGTGTTCCGTCTGGATAGTTGTCTGTCGTAGACACATCTTTAGAAATACCCCTCCTGATTATAGTTGTATAATAGTGGGTCAGTGTGTGCCACACAACCTTAACAAATGTGCCCATGCCCCTGCACGTAGTGGCATGGAGAATGGAGCAAGCTTTCCTGCTAATGACACCAGCGTTCTTGCGTTTGGTTCCAGATTGTCAATTCTCTAAGTGAGCTAGAAGCCTTAATGGAAAGGATGGAAAGTCTGCAAGAAGAGAGGGGAGATGAGGAGGCTTCTCAGGAAGAAATGACCACTCGTTTTGAGAAGAAGAAAGGAAGTCTTTTTGTGGTGTCTGGAGGTACTTTTCATTCATTTCCTCACCCAGGTGCTTTTATTTTTCACTCTGTTGCTGTTTGAAGACTACCGACACCGCAGCCTTCAGCAGACCCACGCGGCTTTGTGGAAATGCTTCAGCTGCGGTCCCTCCTTTCCTCACTCCTCTCCCTTGCCCTCGATGCTGCTCTCTGCCTTAGGCAGGTGTGTCCTTGGACATGCCCTGAACAGCCAGGGCTGTGTGCTGAAGAAAAAACTGTGTGTGAGCGCTGTGTGTGTCAGCCCCTCGGTGGGCTTCCGATGCACAAAAGGGCGACACACAGGGTGTGCAGAGCCGCTGCCAGAGAGGCAGGCACACTCTTCACAGGACACTCTGGAAGTGTAACAGTGCAGGTAGCGGTGCGCATGATACAAGTCACGTGGAGAGAGTTCAGTAATACCGTAAGCCAGCCACTCGGTACTTGGTCAGGTACTCCACATGCGCACGCCTGTGACTGTTGTCACTCCCAGCGCCCCGCTGCGCTGCTGGGCTGGACAGGAAGTGTCAGCCGGGTACCTGGCTGGACACCTGTGTAGACCCGCCCTGTCCCTCGTGGTAGGTTTTACAAGGTCCACTTCATTTCAGGTCTGTTTGAGACAGATTTCTAGGCTGGATGTTATTTGAAATAGACCCATTTTTATCAAGTTAGATGGGAATATCTGTTCTAATTTTGTGATTTAAAAGAGATAAGTAAAATCCCTTTTCACGAGATCAGTCCTTGATATTTTGGAAGATTGGCATATGGAGGGTTATTCTTAACATAGTTTTTTCTGAATTAATTGTAACACTTATCCTTATATTTGCATTTCTTTACGGTTTTAATGAAATATATATTAGGGCACTTTCTTAGATTGAATTCAGATTAATTTATTGTGTATTAAAAGCTACATCCTTTGCCCCTATCTTAAAAATAGGCTTTTTCTAATACTCTGAGAGTCTGATATTGAACACCACATAAGAAGTGTCACTAAAATAGCTTAAACTCAAGACAAAGGTTAAGCCTTTCAAATCATTCATCTCCATAGTGATCCTTTTTTAAAAAAATTTTTGTGAAAATACCATACAGAGGGGTTACAATTACACGGGCAAGGTAATGAGTACATTTCTCATCAAGCATTGTTGCCTCCTCCTTCCCATCTCCCCCTCCCCACCAAAGTCGTAAAGTTTGTTTTTCGACATAGCATCTTATACATCTCATTGTTGCAGTGGGTCCACCTATATCCCTATTTAAACAATTTCAAAGAAATACCTTATAAATATGTTAGAAACAATAGCAAGAAAGAAAAACCATTTGAGTCCTTATCTTAGGGTTCATTTCCCTAACATCAACTTATCTGACCGTTTCTGCTTGACTCAGATATATACTAGTTATTGCAAATAAGGGAAACCATGGGACCTACGTTTCTTTGGGCCTGGCTTACTTCACTTAATATATTTTTTTCCAAGTTTCTCCATTTCCTAACAAATGGGGCAAAATAAAATACCTAGGAGCCAGGCGCCGGTGGCTCACGCCTGTCATCCTAGCTACTCAGGAGGCTGAGATCTGAGGATCGAGGTTCAAAGCCAGCCCTGGCAGGAAAGACCCTGAGACTCCTATCTCCAATAAACCAGAGGCAACCAGAAGTGGTGCTGTGGCTCAAGTGGTAGAATGCTCGCCTTGAGCTGAAGAGCTGAGGGACAGCGCCCAAGCCCAGAGTTAAAGACCCACATCCGACAAAAAAATAAATAACCAAAGAAGTGAAGGACCTCTATGAAAACTTTAAAAATCTAAAAAAGGAAATCAAAACAGAACTTAGAAAGTGGAAAAACTTCCCGTGCTCCTGGATTGGAGCACGTTTTCACATTGTGAAAATGGCAATACTTCCCAAGGCTATCTACAAATTCAATGGGATACCTATCAATATTCCAGCCTCATTTTTCAAGGAAATAGAAGAGGCAATCCAAAAATTCTTATGGAGCAATAAAAAACCCCGAATAGCAAAAACGATCCTTAACAAGAAAGAACAGTGCTGGAGGAATATCAACACCAAATTTCAAACTCTACTACAAAGCCATAGTAATCAAAACAGCTTGGTACTGGCACAAGAACAGACCTCAAGACCAATGGAATAGTGATCCTTTTTAAAAAGCAGTTACCGTCTTGAGGGTAGATTAATCAGGCTCAGGTGCTGGGGATTATTTGCTTGTAACTTCCTTGTTGCTGTTAAATGTGGTGTTGATAACAGCTCTCACAGGTTCTCATCAGTCCTCCAGATAGTAATTCTGAAAGGTTTAAACTCTGTCAAAGTGCTCACACCTTAGGTTTGAGCTCCGTGAGTGGTCACACGCACAGCCACAGCGCAGCATCACAGAATCCTCCTGTTTAACTACTGCCCAGGTGAGCAAATGGCAGGGCCTCCCACCGCCGGGCCTCCTCCCCCAGGCCTCCTCCCAGGCCTTCCCCCCCCCCTCCCCCGGCCTCCTGCCCAGCCTCCCTTCCCATGTCTTTGCAAGCTAAAAGCCAACTGTGTTGAGCTGATTTTCATGCAAACACATCCGGATGAGACATCGTGGGCCCTGCCAGGCTGATAAGACGCTCCCAGTTGCCTTCACACCCATTCCTGAGCCACGCCCCACACCCCACTCCAATCCCAGAGTGCTCAATACTGAGCCGTCTTCAGTTTTTTAATTGGTAAAATTAGTGTTTTAATCCTTGGCGCTGTTGTTTAGATATTTCAGTTTATTCACTTTTTGCCTGAAAATTAAGTGTTAATCCTCAGCATCCCAGAATAAAATTATGCTCAAAATGTTACAAGTAAATATTGTGTATGAGCTCACATCATTAATATAGTCGCCTCAGAGATCCATGGGAAAGGGGACAGCTGAGTTCAGTATTATCAGCCTTGTCCTCTCTATTTACCTTAGCTGCATCTAATCCTGAAGACTGGCCACCATTCTTTTCCTTCGATTGTGGAGAGGACATGACTGTCACAGCCGATGTTTCTCGGTATGTGGAAGACCCTGGCTTTGGGTACGAAGATTTTGCCAGGCGAGGAAAGGAACATTTGCCAACATTCCGGGCGCAGGTAGGTGATGCCCTCGCTGAGAGACGCAGGAGGAGCCGTTAGGCTCTCCCATCTGAAATGTAAGCGGGGGGGGGGGGGGGGGGGGGTTAGGGCGTTTTTATAGCATCTATGCATAGTCCTCTTTAGCAGTCTTCATCCTCCTGGTGTAGCTTGATAGGCCCCAGTAGGTGGATACTTAGGTCCTCATCACCCCTGCCCACGAAGGGAAGAGGAAGCTCTGGCTTCATTTCATTATTTGCGGTTTTACATGGTAGCTGTGCGCAATATCAACACCTCGTTTGGAGAGCGGAGAGTGATGTGTGCCAAGATCCTGTACCACTGGCGCGGGCAGAAGGTCAAGCGCGGCCTTTTACCGGATTGTGTGGCTGCACACTCGGCTCTTGAGAGTGCTCGCTTGTGAGCTCAGTCCTCTGCCTGTGGCGCTGAGTCCCTGTCCCTGTGACTATATCGGGTCACCCAGGACCATTCCGGACCTGCGAGGGTGGGATGGGGCTCCAGGGGAGACGCCCAGGCTGCAGCCCCGCAAACCTAGAGCTGAAAGCCTAGAACACACCGCCGGAGCACGCAGGGCTCCAATGGAGAATAGCCTTTGGTAATGGGAGACCTTTCTCCTCCGGGACTACACCTGGGAGAACCACGGGTTCTCCCTGGTGAACAGGCTCTACTCGGACATCGGGCAGCTGCTGGACGAGAAGTTCCACACGGTCTACAGCCTCACCTGCAGCACCCTGGCCTCCTGTGGGGCCGTCGACACCACCACGTTCTGCAGGGCCTTGTTCAACTACGTGCACTGCATGTTTGGAATCAGGTGTGTTCCGTGGCAGGCAGCTGTGTGCACTGCATGGATGACCACCCTGATGATCGTCGTAGTTATCGCCCACTCAGGAGTGAGTGGTTCTGGGGAGGAAATGCTACCTGTGGACGGTTGACTTTAAAAAATCCATTCTAAGCCAACACCAGTAGCTCACACCTGTAACCCTAGCTACTCAGGAGTCAGACTCACAGATCATACTTTGAAGCCAGCCCAAGCAAAACAAAGTTCTCCATCTCCAAAATAAACAGCAAAAATCAAGCTAGTGCCCTGACTCGTGGTAGAGCTCCAGCTAAACAAGCAAGCCAAGCAAATGTGCAGTCTTGAGCTCAACCCCAGGACTGGCACAAAGCCCGTGTGTGTGTGTGTGTGTGTGTGTGTGTGTGTGTGTGTGTGTGTGTGTGTGTGTGCACTTATGCACACATGTGTATATGGACATATGTTCACATATACACTTGCATTTTGTAGAGAAGTATTTTCTTCATTGAAAATGTTGTGAATCTTAACAGTGAAGCACATACAGAAACACAAGTAAGAGTGTATTAAGGAAGAGATGGGGAGAGGCAGTAATTACCGGGGATAGAACAACAGAGCCAAAGCAAACGTGAGAGCCCTTCCTGGCAGAATGGGTCGGCTATAAAAGGAAAATGCTTTGCATCCGGTTTCATCACCAATGAATTCTGGTTAGTTTGGTTTATTTGCATTTTTGAAAGAGTCATAATCAAAGCATAAGCAGAGCCAGGAGAGAGTCTGCTCACTGTGCTGACGCAGGCCCACAAATAACAGATGCTGAAATGACACTTCTCAGTCAGTATAAATTCATAGCCCCTACATTTAGAAGGACAGTAAGCAAGTGAGACTCGGTAGTCTCATTGAGAATGCTCTTTTCTTTGGAAAGTGTCTTTGTAAAGCCTTTTGGTGGAGGCAGAGTTACAGTTGTAAGTACATTCTACATGACCACACACTATATCATGTCTGATAGGAGAAAGTCTTTATGAACTTTAAGTCCAGCTTGTTACTGGGCTCCAGTGGCTCATGCCTATAATCCTAGTATTCGGGAGGCTGAGATCTGAGGATCGCAGTTTGAAGCCGGCTGAGGCAGGAAAGTCCATAAGAAAGTCGTAACTCCATAAACTGCAAACAAAGCAAGAAGTGGAGCTGTGGCTTAACTGTGGTAGTTCCATGCTAGCCTGGAGCAAAGGAAGCTCAGGGACACTACCAGGCCCTGAGTTCAAGTCCAGCACTAGCAAGAAATATAAAAAATAATAAAATTCGCCAGGCGCCGGTGGCTCACGCCTGACATCCTAGCTATTCAGGAGGCTGAGATCTGAGGATGGCAGTTCAAAGCCAGCCTGGGCAGGAAAGTCCGTGAAACTCTTATCTCCAATAAACCACCAGAAAACCAGAAGTGGCGCTGTAGCTCGTGGTAGAGCGCTAGCCTTGAGCTGAAGAGCGCAGGGACAGCAGTCAGGCCAGAGTTCAAGCCCCACCAGGCCAGAGTTCAAGCCCCACAACCAAAAATAAAAATTAAAAAAAAATTCAACTTGTTAAACAAAGGTTTTTTTTGTGTAATTTAACTAACGGATCCTAACATTTCCTGACAAATCAGTTAGTAATACAGCATTGTATGTAAGGGTCACTATACGTTGATCAGCCCTAATCTGAAATCTGATATCCAGAATGGTCTGAAGTCCTAAACTTTGCTTCTGACTTTAAGAGTTTTAGATTTTTAACATTTTGGACTTCAGGTTTTTAAATTAAAGATACAGGTTCTCTAAAAACTGTAGTCCGAAACACGTCTGGTATCAGGCATTTCAAATAAGAGATGCTCAACTGTGATAGTATGTATCATGGCACATAATAATTATACTGTTTGCCCATTGATTATCTTGGAGAATAAATTACCAAAGAAAAACGCTTCAGAAAAACAAATGGTAGTAGAATTTAATAATTGAGGTCCAATAAATAATTTGTTATGCAAGGCAATAGTTAATATATTTTAATAATTATTTTATTGTTGAATGCTACTAAACAAAGCTTATGTGAAGTAAAGATACTTATTTAATTACACAATACCTTGGAGTTGAAAATACAGAGAACCCTAGGCCCCCAGTTCCACAGTGCCTCCTTGTCGGTCTGAGCCTGTGTCCCCTACCCTCCACTCCCACAGGTGGAAGTGTGCTGTGCACCTGCCACACACCCCTGCCCTCTCATCTGGGGGGAAGGGGGGGGATTCCACTTGCTTTCTTCATCGGCCCTGCAATCACTGTTGAAATATGCTATTATTTCTTCTATCTCTAAGGAAGAGCCTTTCATCCTTCTTTTTCATCTTGCTGTTACCTCGTTTTTCTGTAGATTATCTGATTGCTATTACCATTTTTTCTCTCCCTGTCACTCCCAAACTCATGCAAAATCTCAGGCTTTTTCCTCTTTTCACAGACCAGCCCATGATCACACTACAGCTACCTTCTTACCTGACTGCTGAGCTGCATATTAGACCCCGGGCCCCTCTCTCCTCCCAGAAGCCCCCGACAGGAATGAAGGCCCGGTACCTCCGCTCAGCCCCGTCACCACCGCTGGTATTTGTGTCTCAGAGAGGCCCCGGCACAACCCATTTGAAATCACAGCGCCTCTGCTCCTACACCACAGATCCAGTTTCTCTGCAGCAGCATCTCCATATTACATATTTTTCTTTTAGTTTTTCTCTTTATACTCCAGTAGAATTTAAACGCCATGAGACAAGAGGTTAATGTCTGTCTTCTGTTCACTGGGAACCTAGAAGGGTACAAGGCACGTAACAGGCACTCAATAGTTACTTGTTAATTAATGAGTAATTAATGAGCTTTTGGTACGTAGTGCCTACAGAATAAATGTCTGTTGATGCCACTTAGAAATTACTGTTTTCATGATAATTCTTTGTCCTTTTGCCTGCAGGTATGATGACTATGATTATGGAGAAGTTAACCAGTTACTGGAACGAAGCCTTAAGGTTTACATTAAGACAGTAGCCTGCTATCCTGAGAGAACTACAAAGTGCATGTATGATAGCTACTGGCGGCAGTTCAAGCACTCAGAGAAGGTAAAAAATAAGTTAAGACTGAGCACTATACCACAGACAGGAAGGAGTTCAGTACAGCAGTACCATGGTTATGAAGAGTGACATATGACAGTACTAATAAACTGATGGACTGAAATTGAAATAGCATTAAAGTACTATGTTTCTTAATGCTTTTAAAGTCAAGTCTAGTAATAACTAAATTTCAGTTATGTGTTTGTCCAACACAGGGTATAAAGTAAATTTTAGCACCAGCCTTTGAAAGATAGTAGTATCTTTAAAGTACACTCTGCTCCTTTATATAGTGCCTTTAAACTACCGTTCTGTTAATAAGAACCAAACTTTCTAAGAGGTAGTGTTGGGCATAATTGAATCTTGACCCAGAAGGCATAGCCATTTAGAGTCTTTAACTCTAGCTAGCCCTCAAAGCTAATCTTTTAGAACACCGTTTCTCATAGTAATTTAGTATTTTACAACGTCTTGTCAAGTACAGGAGCCAAATATATTATTGCATAAGAATAACCCTTTGGGTACCTCCCCCCTCCCCCGCCCGCCCCACGGGGAGAGCCAGCCCCAGGAGTAGAACAGCTGTGGTGGCCTCTGACCTCAGGGCCTGGCCCTCACCATGCCCCTCCAGGGGCTGCTCCCCTAGGAGGAACCTACCCGATCTCACACCCAGCTTTTCATCAGTGTGGAAAAAGGTGATTTCCCTAGTGAAGACTGAATTTAAATGAATAAAATTGTATTTTTGTTACGAAAAGGACTATCCTTTTGATTGTAAGCTATGTTTTACTTTTTTTTTCTTGCGGTCGTGGGGCCTGAACTCCAGGCCTGGGCGCTGTCCCTCAGCTCTTCGGCTCAAGGCTAGCACTTTAACACTTGAGCACAGTGCCCTTCAGGCTTTTTCTGCTTATGTGGTGCTGAGGAATTGAACCCATGGCCTCATGCATGAGAGGCAAGCACTCTACCACTGAGCCACCTTCCCAGCCCCAGGAATATCCTTTTGAATGACCTCTATGGGAGTCATTAATTAATACCTAGTCACAGATCTCTACCAGCTTCACAGTATGAGACCTGGCCATATTTCCACCAAGTCCAAGAACCTCCTTTTGATACATTTCCAAGTTAGCTGCTTGCCGTGGTGAGAAGGCTGGGCTCTCACTCCAGGCAGATGCCCACCTCCTGGTCAGTGAGCCCAGATGGGGCTGCAGGCCTGTTTCTGTTTGCAGTTCATTTCCCCTTTTTCTGACATTTATCTAGAAACTGCCATTACTCGTCAGGAGAATAATCCAACAGCATACTCAATGAATAGAAAGACATTGAAATACCTTAATACCATAGCGTTTCCTTGTGGGAAATTTACAAAAGCTATTTTTAATTTGTCAGCTAAGAAGTATTTCCATAAAAAGTATTCTTCACAGTTCTATCTACAACTACAAGAAAGCTATCAGAAAATCATGCCTAGCTAATGAATAGCAGACACTAATTGAAACTGCATTAGTCATGAGGTTTTCACTTTTTACCTCTCAAGTAAATGTTAAGAAAAAACTTTTAAAATACTGCATTTTTCGGAAGTACAAATTGTGGGGAGATTATAATTCATAAAGGCTAGTTTTATACTCTAAAAGGTTAATAATGTACCATCTATCAAGATGTTAGAGTGTTAGAGACATAGGTTATCACTGCAGTTGGCAGCACCATTGTTACAAATGCAGGCTTGAACGTTACATCACGTACACACATTTGTATTTTGTTTGTATTTTGCCTATGTGCACATTAAAAAACCCAACACTGTAAGCATCTATATGAAAACTCTGAAGGCAGGCTGGAAGTGTGGCTCAGATGGTAGAGCTCCAGCCTTGAGCAACCGAGCTGAACACACAGATGAGGCCAAATTCAAGCCCTAGTACTGGCACACACGTGTGCACACGCGCGCGCGCACGCACACACACACACACACACATACACACACGAGAAAAAAGTAACAACACAAAACTCTGCAGGCATGTCCACTCTTCTCAGTGGGTCCTGATGGGTTCTGTGATGTTGTCCTCTCTAGGTTCATGTAAACCTGCTTTTGATGGAAGCGCGGATGCAAGCAGAGCTCCTCTATGCTCTCCGTGCCATCACTTGGCATCTGACCTGAAGCTCAGCTCAGAAGGTTGTCTGTGTGCAAAGACTTAAAGGATACCCAAAGTTGTTTGTGATACTGCATAGAAAGTTTTTTAGTTCTTAGTGTCAAAATTAGCTGTGTTTTCCTTGTTACTGTTTTGTTTTTGTTTTGTTTTGTTATGGCTATAATGTGTAATGATGCTCAACTTTACTTATAATGGCAAAAATAATGAGGAGCACTATTCTCCATTGCTTTTAGTTGGATTTGGGATCTGATCATCAGTCACGAACTTGGTTTGATCATGTTTAACGTCAGTGCTTTGGGATTTGTGTGTATGTATTTTTAAAACTTTTTTAAAAAGGAAAAGCGCTTACAATCTACACAAGCAATTGTTTTCAGACATTGGAATTCAGCAGAGAAAGACCTTTTCTGGCCATTCTAAGATTTTTATGTTGTGTCCTAAATCTAGTGGAGAAAAGTGTATGCTGTCAAACCAAGCTGCTCCCTCTCAGGAGCTGTTTAGTTTTATTCTTTTCTTTGTTTTTGTTTTTGTTACATGTCTGTTTGGGACCTGGGGGGTTATTTCTTTTCTTTTTTTAGTGCTATGGTGATAACACAAAATGTGATACAGCCATTGTCCATAGTTTAATGTGAAATTAATCATGATGAATTCTGTGGCATGGTACTGAAATGCCAAATTCAGATAGCGTTCCATATCAGATTTGTAAATGAAGGTGGAATTGGGCGCAGTCGTCTGTCATTGACAGTAGTGGGACTTGTACCCACAAGACTGACCAAAATTTTCTTTGCACATTTTTTCCTCATGGTTTTTTCTATATTGTAGTAAGCTAAGGAAGGTTAATAGACCTCTGTTTTCCCCCCATTAGGTTTTTAGAAGTTATTTTCCATGATTTTCTTATAATTGAATAGTTTATTCAAAATTAAAAATATTATGTTTCTACACATTAATGTGATTGAACAACAGAAACAGTGCAGTACATCTACAGAAGGCTCAGCTAAACTCCCCCGGGCTGCTCAGAAGTGTCCTTTTAAACAGAGCCATAAAGAAATCTTGCTCTAATTTGTTCAAATTTCTTTATTAACTAGGCCTTTTCAGTTTTACCTTACTTGGGTTAAACACCGTTCTTTTCATAGTGCCAAAGCATGCCTTTCCCCAGAAAAATCTCTTGGCAGCTTTTTTTAACAAAAGATATCAAGTCATAGGGGAGGAATAAGCGGCCAAAAAGTCCCGTTTTGCATTGGTTTATGTTACTTGATTAGACTGTCTCTAGAAAGCACAATGTTAGGTGTTTGTGGCTTTAATTTGCGTCGCACTGATGAACTAGCGAAGTGCCTAAGGAAGCACACAGCTACAGCAGGACACAAGGTGCTACTTCAGCACTGTTTTGGTTAATTTGGGTTAACTTGAATTTTATACGTGCATGCTAATTTTTACAAACGTCTAATCTTCATAATAAATGACATAATTAAAATTTCCCACAAGGATTTTATTTTAGATGTACTTAGTTGTTATATAGGACATACCTTTTCTCTTTTGCCTTTTTTTTTTTTTTTTTTTTTTTTTTTTGTCAGTCCTGGGGCTTGAACTCTGGGCTTGGGCTCTGCCCCTCAGCTCTTCAGCTCAAGGTGAGCGCTCTACCACTTGATCCACAGCGCCACTTCCGGTTTTCTGAGTGGTTTATTGGAGATAAGAGTCTCACAGACTTTCCTGCCCAGCCTGGCTTTGAACCGTGATCGGATCTCAACCTCCTGAGTAGCTAGGATTACAGGTGTGAGCCACCGGTGCCCGGCTTGCCTTTTCTCTTACCAAAGAAAATTTTCTTTTCTCATCTGATTTGCTAAATCATTTTCCCTTTTCACTTGTCATGCTTTTCTGTTGCAGAACATTAGATTCCTTTCCTGTAGACGCTGTTCCGGGTAGAACAACAAAGATTACTGCAAAGCTATTAACATAGGTAGTTCTTGCTTGGAACCCTCCATGTGAGGAAAAAGGTACTAATATTTTAGAAGACAAGGTGGGGTTTTTTTTTTTTTTGTTTGTTTGTTTTTTGTTTGTTTTTTTTGATCGGTTGTAGGTTTTGAACTATGGGTCTGTACACTGTCCCTCAGCTCTTCAGCTCAAGGCGAGCACTCTACTGCTTGAGCTACAGTACCACTTCCAGTTTTCTAGTGGTTTATTGGAGATAAGAGTCTCTCAGACTTTTCTGCCCAGGTGGCTTTCAACCACGATCCTCAGATCTCAGCCTCCTGAGTAGCTAGGATTACAGGCGTGAGCCCCGGTTTTTTATTTAAAGAGTTTATTCCAGGTTGCTTCTGATCTGTTCATTGCACATGTGGTCTTGATTTGCTTTACTATCACTTATATTGATACCTAATAACTACAAGGAAAATATTTAGGAGGAGGCAACACATAACAGAGTAAACTCCCGTTTTACTTTGTGAACTTTAAGACTTTCAAGCCGAGGACATCATTTATTCTTACTTTTTTTTTTTTTTTTTTTTTTTTGGTCCGCTGTGGGCCTTGAACTCTGGGGTTGGGCGCTGTCCCTGAGCCTCTTTGTGCTCAAGGCCAGCACTTTACCACTTGGAGCCACAGTGCCACTTCTGGTTTTCTAGTGGTTCATTGGAGATAAGAGTCTCACAGACTTTCCTGCCCGGGCTGGCTTTGAACCACAATCCTCAGATCTCAGCCTCCTGAGTAGCTAGGATTACAGGAGTAAGCCACCAGCACCCAGCAATTCCTACTTTTTAAAATTAGAGTCTTTTCAACGAGTAGCCCTTTACTGTGATGCAGGTATTATGGGGTGAAAAGTGCATTTCATGTGTGAAGTAGGAGGGTAGGTTCTTAACACCACACGAGCCCTAGCTCTAGGGGAAACAAGGTGTAAGTAACCACAACGGCCACTTGGTTTTTGTTTTTTATTTTCCCTCCAGAAGTATAAGGAAGGTTTTGGTTTTGAAAATATCAGTGCCTTTAATAGATCTCTTGCCTAGCAAAGTTTTTTTTTTTTTTTTTTTTTGGGTGGGGGGGTCGGTCGTGGGGCCTGAACTCTGGGCCTGGGCGCTGTCCCTCAGCTCTTCAGCTCAAGGCTAGTGCAGTGCTCTACCACTTGAGTCACAGTGCCACTTCTGGCTTTTTTTTCTTTTTGCTTATGTGGTGCTGAGGAATCGAACCCAGGGCCTCAGGCATGCAAGGCAAGCGCTCTACCACTGAGCCACCTTCCTACCTCCTAGCAAAGTTTTTTAGCTCAACATTGGTCTAGCTTATCAATAATCAGTAAATAGGTTGACTTGGAACTGTAAATAAAAACAACATAATGGATTTATGAGCCTCAGTGAACCAGCCTAGAAAAATTGAGTTCTGAATTTGCCAGGTCAGCATACACTGCGTCCGATGCTTTACCTTGAGTGCAGTATACTTTATCCAGTGCAGACCTGAAATCCTGACTCGGTTTTCTGGGGTGGTGTTTTTCAGAGTATTGAATTTACTATATAGTAATTTATAGCATAGCTTTTTATATTAAAAGATGATACTTTAAGAATAGCTATCTGGTTCAACTGATAGAATCATAGTCTTTACCCAAGACTCTTTGTGCCAAACTTAATTGTGCAGGCAGCTGTGTAAAACGCACATTGAGTGTGAATAATCCCTTGCCTATTGCGTCATAATCCACTAATACATACCTGTGAATAATGTCTGTTTGGGAATCCAAAGTTTACCAGCTTCTGTGGTCGTTCAGTATTTCCCAGATCATCTTAAGAACTGGGGTGGGGGTGGGGGTGGGGGGGTGGGTAGGATCAGAAGTTCATCTGGCTATGTATGAGACCCTGTCTGAAAATAAGAGGCAAATATGGAAATATCCTCCCATGTGAGAGTGAACCTGTCCTTTAACCCACCTGACTGTCCTCCAGATGGGGCCCTGGGATCCACCCCCCTGCCCCCCCCCACCTCCTACCCTGTGTCCCCCCTACCCTCCCACCCTGCCCAGGCTTCTTCAGGCAGACTGCTCCCTGGGGAGGGAGGCCTTGCGGGACCATCTCACCTGGTTGAACTGGGCATGTTGAGGGGGTCTGAGGGAGAATCTGGGTTCTCTTTAAGTAAAAAGTTGGCTAACCTAGGGATCTGAAGCCTGAGCTTGACCTTTGACTGTGGTTGTAAGCCTAAACAATGGCAGAGCAACACTGGGCTGTTCTTGAAACAAGAAACTCAACTTGGAGTATCTAAAAAGACCAAGTGATATTTGAACCAGGGACCCTATTTTGCGTTATAATGCCCCCTAAAGATTTTTAGTATTTCTAAAGTCTTAACTAATATTATTCCAGAGTAACATTTTCCTTTTCTACCTTAAAAGAAGTTTTAATGTGAAATCTCGGCTTTGTATGCTGTAGCAAAATAATACTACCAGCAAAGGATTAGAGATCTATACTGGAAATGGCCACCTCCAGGGCTGGTGCACACCTGCTTGAGGGTCTTTTAGACTCTCGTGGGAAAAGAACACACTCCAGGGCATGTTGTGGAAATGATCTCCACTCCGAGAGTGAAATGAGGTATTTTAAAGACAGTTCTAAATCATTTCCTTGGAAAGCAAGGTGATACACTCTTCTTTTTATCTACTAGATTTTTTTTGTCTTACATAAAAAGATAGTCTCACATGGAGTGAAAAGTAAGCTGCAGTAACACCGTGTAAACAGTATGCAACATTGTCTTGGTAGTACAATTTGGCAGCGAGCCAGAAGACCTCTGGCCTCTGAGACTATATGCTAGGTGGCCCTCACCCTACTGTCTCTCTGTGGGGACATAGAGTCAAATCAGTCTGTCCTCAAAGCATCACTGTAACTTGAATGTATGTATTTTAGCTGTTTTGGGAGCTTATCTCCATGCTACTTTGGTTCAGCAGTATCTGCTCAGGTGACACCAAGAAGGAACACAGCCGTGTGAAGTTGTACTTCAGGGCGGAGCCTGTGAGGAAGGAAACGCTCTCGCAGAACACATAGGGCACCGTGCTGAGACTGCGCAGCTCCCACCCCAGCCCACCTCCAGCCTCCTCTTTCTCCGTGCCTCAGCCTCTGCACACCCTCCTCCCGTCCCTCAGCCTAGTTTGGTCCGACCGGCTTTCACGCTCCAGACTGAACACTGCCAGATACCCGCTGATAAACGCCAGCCCATCTCTGGGTTACTTCTTTCCACATTCATTGGAATATGACTTTGCCTCCCACCATGGAAGCCACTCTACCCTCTGTCTCTATTCTGGCTGGTTCCCCCACCTACTCACCGGGTATTATACCAGTCCAGGTCTCAGCTTGCCCACCCATCCTGCCTTTGCCCCTGTCCTGGCTGCCAAGATATCTTCCTCTCCTCTACCTCATCCCCAAAGAGCCTCGCAATTCAGAATATTCAGCTGCTCGTGAATTCAGTAATATTACTAACATTTTAAATAAATCATAAAAGATGTTTGCCTTCTATCAAGGAAGGTGTCTTTATATGGAGCTATTTCTACCATGCAGAATTTAGCAAGATTTTAAAGTGATTGAATTGCTGCCCTGAATACCGGCCTGTGAATACTGGCCATCCAGGTTGCTTGAATGTAGAGTTAAAAGTTCCCAGCAGTCCAGACTGACCTGTAGCCTGTTGGCGGGGCGGGCGTCTCTGGGAGTACGCATGGCCTGAGGGGCTCCAGACACTGTTGTAATGGCTTGGGCCGTGAGACCCATTTCTCATAGAAGTGGGCATCACGGTAAAGCGAGGTTAGGTGCTCGCTGACCCCAGAAGGCCATTTGGCTTACTGTGTAGGTAAAACACCACAAAAGGGTTCTGAGGCGTTTGACCAGGCTTTCTTGGTTAGACTAAGCTTCTCGCCCCCCATTTCCTCCCTGTTGTTTTCAGTAGCCGAAGTATTTTGTGGGAGGCAAGGGTCTGCATTGGCTTTGGCCTCTCAGTGCTGTCCAGAGAGTGTGAACATTCTTCTCTTGTTCACAGGTGTAAAACTGTTGGGATTTTAATGTGGAGCATATACAAACGCCCTGCTTGAATGTAAGGACCGCGATGGTCTCTGGTGGTCACTGGTGTTTTCAGTCTTGGCTTGAGGGAGCCAGTCCGTGCCTTTACCGGCCAACAGTGAGCAAGGGCACAGTTACAGAGACTCAGACCTTGAGACCATAATGTGTCGAGTCAGGTGGCTGAACTGTGGCTCTGCCACCATGAAATACATAATTGGTCATCAAATGTACAGGGAAAAAGAGAAGACAGTGTTTGGTTCTTTTCAATGCTCGTGGAAATCTTTGAAATGCGGTGCATGTGATAACATAGCCCGTAGAAGAAATAAATGCCCCATTAGACAACTTCAAGCATGAGTAAGTCTAAATATACTGAATATAATTTTGGTATGTAAATTTTTTCTAGAACAATCTTATTTTCTTGCACTATTCATCTCTTTAAAATGAATATATAATTTCTACAAGAAGAATAAGGAGAAATGATCTCCACATTGAGTGTCAAAATATCATTCGCATGACAATAAACATTGTTCACAGAGCTCAACTAGGTAAGTGTATATATTATGCATCACAATAAACCAGTGGTGTATCTCTTCCTTCAGTCAGTCAGTCAGTCTCTACAAATTTTCAGCCAGCTTTCCCAAGTCTGGTAAGAAAAAAAGCAAGAAGCAGGATGAAGGAAACATCACTTGGATGGCCCACTTTTTTCTTCCTTGTGAAATCAAGACTGTTTTCCCCATTCTGAGTTTCACTGGTTCTCCAAAATAAAAGTCAAGTTAAATGGTACCCTTGTTTGCCTAGGAAAGTTATAGAAATCGTATATCTGGGGCAGATACTTCGCTTGCATTCATGTCTTCTCTGAGGAGAAAGTACAGTTTTTCCTGTCTCTTTTTCCTCACATTTACTCCTTTAACACAAAATAAGATGATGTTGGGAGCGACTGGGCCCCATGGTGTCTTCCCAGGCTCAAGGGACAGGGAGGCCTGGTCAGGCCGTGCGGGACCGGCCCCTCCAAACCTGGTGTGGGAGAACTCAGTGTACCCTCTAACTTGTGAGATAGGAGTTGAACTTGAAAACTTTTCAATCTTGATTTTGCAGGGCAGCTACATAATGAATGTATGGAGAGACGTTGTAGCTGAGTTTGCACATGAGATCAGATTGCCAACTTTGTGACTTTCAATGTTAGACATCTTTTTAAGTTGCGAGTGATATATGTAGCATGGTGGGAAACATCTATGGTAGCTCTTTAATTCATCAGTATTACTACAGAACCTCCTTTGCATTCCTTGGTACTTTCTCTTCAGTGTAATCAGAAGCTGTGATGTTTTGCCTGTGTAGTCCTGTGCTTTATTACTGTAATTTGGGTTTTTTGTTTGTTTTATGTCACTTTGGACTAATGGTAGGAGGATCTTTAAGATTGCTATATATACCAGTCTCTTACTCGGTAAGGTTTTAAATGAGAATAAGCTTTTTCTCAGGTATTTACAGTTCACACACATGTCATTATCAGATGGCAAACTTCAGTTTAAGGTTCCAATTCTGAAAACAGCACACTTAATGAGCAGCCACGTCCCACATTCTGGCGGACCAAACCCTGCTGTGGGCGTTGTTGACCATCCCAGCCTTTCAACTCTGGATGCCTCCTCAGCGCCTACAGAGGCCACAGAACCGGGAGAGCGTTTTGTATGCACAACTGGGTTTTATTTTCCTATGTTGTTTTACAGTTGTGACAGAGCTGACGGGGTGGGTCAGCGTATGTGTAGCAGTCCAGTGCTCTGACGCTTGTTGCTGCTGTCCTTTTTGCTGCTGTTGTTTTCTTTCCTTTGGAGGTGTGAGTAATATTATCTGAACAGATGCAGAAGAAACTGCCACTGAATCAAGACATTTGAAATACAGGAACTGTGTCTTAACATGTTAACAATAATTCATAACTGCACTTTTTATGATATTCTGAAAATCTATAGGTACAGACAATGGGTTTTGTTAAACTCACATTTATACTTGCAGGAATTTATTTCATTGTTCTTAGGAATTTTATTGGTTCAATAAAATTGGCAAAACTGAACATAGTCATTTTATTTCTTATTTTTTTATTGAGGTAAGTATTCTCTGCTTGATTACTGAAACGTATCCTGGTTATAGGAGTCATTTCTTCCCGACCCCACTTCTTTTTTTGTTTATTTTAAAGAGGTTTTTTTTTTTTTTTTTTTTTTTTTTTTCTGGTCGTGGGGCCTGAACTCTGGGCCTGAGCGCTGTCCCTCAGCTCTTCAGCTCAAGGCGAGCGCTCTACCACCACTTTTCTTGTAATATGTCTAGAATCAACTTAACATTGTATTAGTGGATTATTGCAATAGTATAAGTCACTCAAAATGTTTCACTGTTACCTTGTATATTGTTAATTATGCTCTCAACAAGATGCAAATTAATTTTAATAATACCTCTTACTAACCACAGTCATTAGAATGGGGAAAGGGACATTCTAGGTAGAGTCAGGGCCTGAATTCAGAAGACTGACCTTGTTCACATACTAGTGGCTTTGTGGCCTTGGAAGTAATTTAATCTCTGGATTGGGGGAGGAGAGGGGAGCCTGTTTGTGAGTATGAAATGCTGGTAAAACTTCCAAGTAGAAATGCAAAGCAGCTCTTAGAAGGCTCAGAGATGTGTAAAGCCTTTTCTACAAGGTTTTCCAAACCTGTGGTGCTTCTCTATGAAGGCCCTAGCACCACTGAGATCTGTAAGCCTTGCTTCCATATGCCTCAAAGAATTTAGAGGTGAAAGCCAGATGTGACTGGAAGTTGCTTGAATCGGTGTGGGTCAAAAAGAAAAGCAAAGGGTTTGAGGATGCAGCTCTGTGGTAGAGTGCTCTCCTAAAGGGTGAGGCCCCAGCTTTGGTCCCCAGCACTTCAAAAACCAACCCAGACAACCCCCAAATTTTAAAATCCCTTCCTCTTAATCATTCTGATTCCTCTTCTAGATTATTTACAAGACTGGTCACAAGTTGTCAATAATTGCTTTATTGAGCAGCTGAAAGGTACGTAGCATTGAACATAACTTGACAATCTCCCATTGCTTTTGTCATTTCCCCAGTAAAGGCTATTTGTGGTTTTGTGGGTTTTTCCTGTAGCATACAGGAAACAAGCCACTAGTGTCTCCATGCAGTGTGACCGCAGTGATCGACAGGTCCAGCTTGAGCCCCGTGGTCACCCTTTAAATTCCCTAAGGCCGAACATTTGCTAGAGGAATGAACATGGGAAATGAAGAGTCTTCATTCTGGTTCCATCTCCCAAGTTCCCAGGTCGCAGCCCCCGAGAGCCAGGAAACCCTGACAAGGACCGGAGACGGGGGGGCCCCACACACCTCCGGCCCTGTGTGCCAAACTGCCGCACAGTAGCTTGCTACCCTCCTTCCGCCCTGCTACAAGTAAGCTCGTCTTTAAGATGCTGCGTCACCTCTCTCACCAGCCAGCAAAGGGTTAACACAGGGTGCTCACCACTGCCTTCTGGAGTTATAGTTTGTACAACTTTGTCGCCAACCCTGGGTTATACCCCACGAGTGGACTTCACACTTGGTCCTTTTCTACGTCAGAGAAATTCTTTGGAACACACACACACACACACACACACACTCTCTCTCTCTCTCTCTCTCTCTCTCTCTCTCTCTCTCTCTCTCTCTCTCGACAATTCCATTCCAGCTATGGAAAGAAAAGTTTGTTTCTCTTACTCTCAATTTTAGGAAATGACATACTTGATCAAAAACTTGAGACACCCTCTCAATCTAACTGGAATGAATGGGACACTAATGTTTCCTGGCTTTAAACATGCTATAAAATAATTTTCCAAGGCATATGGTTTTTAAGTTTTATATACATATATTTTCCTTAGATGGCCAGAACTTACTTTCTTTTAAAACTCTGTCTTTCCCATAGCAAAGTAATAATTTAAGGACAGAAGCCAGTGTTTTACTATATTGAGTGCTTACTTGATATATTAGATAAAATGTTACAGACTATGAATTTTCATATTAGCTTAACATGTAGAGATTTCAGATTATTACCAGCTAGTGACTTCATATACATGAATTGAATCCAAGTTTAGCTAAGGACATCCATAAGTCTAGAAGCACCCAACTTCAACTTTGATCTCTCTCTCTCTTTTTGTCAGTCATGGGGCTTAAACTCAGGTCCTGAACACTGTCCCTTAGCTTTTTCGGTCAAGGCTAGGTCTCTAGCACGTTGAGCCACAGCTCCACTTCTGGTTTTCTGGTGGATCACTGGAGATAAGAGTCTCACATCACAGACTTTCCTTCCCAGCTGGCTTTGAGCCATGATCCTCAAATCTCAGCTTCCTGAGTAGGATGACAGGCGTGAGTCACTGGCGCCCAGCTTGCTCTCTCATCCTTACCTCTGAAAGGACTGTTTATCTCATCCAGATTGCTTTCAGCTCAGTGCTGGTGGCTCATGCCTGCAACCCCAGTATTCAGGAGACTGAGACTTTTATGATCTTGGACCAAAGCCCTAGCACTGATATAACACACACAGAAAAAGACTGCTGTCAAAGTTTAAGGCTGTATTTGACATAAAATGCTTGTTACCTCAAAGAAAAACATCAACAAATTTCAACTTTGGAGTAAACTAAAAGCCTAACAGATCCTTGAAAACCATGGAAAACTAAGCAGTACAGCAGATTCTATCTTTAAAAAGGAAGTTATTTCATCGGCACTTCATCAAAGTCAGTTGTGTGAGGGAGAAAAAGAAGCAAACTGACCAATGGTACCAAAATCTGAGAGGTAATGTGAGGAACTTCTCAGCAACTCTCAGACTCGAAGTGGCCCTCCTTCCAATTCTTCTCCCTCGCAACTTTGCACTGTTATAAATGAACGCCAGGATCTTTCCAGATGTAGCAAAGTGAGTGACTAAAGTTATTGGCGCGAAAGTCTACATAGCAGCTTACTACTTCCAGTCTCCTAATGAGCATTCTGAGGGTCAAATTAAAGTGCACCATCTTCCTTGGCAAATTTTACAGGCAAACACCCTGCCAAAGGTGCACTGATGGAATGGTACTTGACAGTAACCAGAGACTGTGGGAGAGATAAAACACCCCAGCTTTCTCTATTAAAAAAGCGAATTTGCTGACTAGACACTCAGGTTTTTGTTTTTACTTCTATAACTCTCCAGAGTTATCAAAAGTAACCTTATAGCCAATCCGCTTGAAGACACTGAAAACAGCCTGAAACAGGCCACCCATGGTGCCAAAAGCAGTGTCAAAGAGCAGAGACAGGGTGCCCCCGAGGCCCAAGGCGATGTCCTTGCACACAACCGGAATGGCACCCATGGTGTACACAGGAAAGCTGGCCACGTCGACCAGCACACGGATGGGAACGCTCAGGACGCGGCACACGGCCTTCAGCAGGCAACAGAGGACCCGGAGAACGGCCCTGATGACCTTGGCCACGACCTTGAGCACCTTCCAGGGAAGGCTCACCAGCTCCGCCCCAATGGCCACGAAGTAGGACGCGGCGGCTGAGCCCAGGCGGTACAGACAGCTCTCTACGCCGCTGACCACCTGCTGGGCGACATACCACAGGAGACAGACTGTGTTCCTCAGGACCGCGGCCACTAGGTAATAAATTAGCTGGAAAAGCCGGACGACGGGGGTCGCGATGAGACCCCAGAAGCCACTGCTTCCCGCGGCGGCCTCTGGAGGCCCCAGGGCGGCCCTCTGGCTCCTGGCACCGGCCGGGGACACAGTGCTCTCCTGAGACTGCAGGGCTCTCTCCTCATCCTGGACCTGATTCACCACCTCCAAGATCTTTTTCATCTTCTCCGTGTCCTGCTCCGCTTCCCCGCAGTTGTCCTGGAAGAGCTGTGGCTGGTGGGGAAGCAGCCTCTCGAGGTCCTTCACCATCACGTCCTCGATGATGCCGCTGCCCTGGGTGTGCTTGATGAAGCCTATGGCCCAGCCGCCGCCGGGCGCCGCACAGCAGGCCGCCAGCCAGACGGACTCGGGGATGGACACCCTGCCTCCGAGCCTGCGGCCCGAGGGCACTGCGCCCGCCAGGAGGAACAGGTGGTCCCCGCCACAGTGAGGGAGCAGGGCCCGGTCCATCAGGCTGCGGAGGTTCGTGTACCAGCGGTCCCGGAAGGACGGGGTCATGGGGACGGAGTTGGTGAGCGTGAACACGGCCTCGTGGGGGTCGTCGTTGAGGGCAAAGGGGTACAGCTGCCCCGGCTGGTAGTCGGAGTCCTGGTAGTCGCTGTTCAGGGCTTGCTGGCTGCCCAGGCCGCTCACGGAGATGGCAGCCTCGGCCTCCTCTGTGGCCTCCTCAAGGCTGCTGCTGGGGTCGTCGATCTGAAAGAGGGAACAGCACTGAGAGCTTGCTCTGCCCACAGCTGGGGGGAGAAGGGGGAGGGGCACCCGAACCACTGCCAAAGCTCCAGGGAAGTCCCACCACTCTGCGGTTTCTAGTCTGGGGTTTAAGGGCTTGAGTCTGACACACACATAAGCTCCCTGTTTGAGGGCACCCTTCCAATGTCCCGCTCTGTGTCCACCGCACCTTTGCTCTGCAGATATGCGGGGAGGGGAAAGAGGAAGAAGTGAGGAAGCTAAGGAAGAAAAGAACAAGAGGGTGAGAAAGATGGAGGGAAGGGGAGGAGAGAGAGAGGCACATCTACACAGCCTTAGGACAGCTAAACCCTATCATCAGCGCAGGTGTCCATCAGCCAATGAAACGAGAAGCGTGGCGCACACGCGCATGCACACACACACTGTTCAGCCATAAAAGAATAAAGGTGCTTGGAGAACAATGGGTAGAAATGGATTGTATTAAATGGCAGGAGGTAGGAGTCATGGCATTCCCGCTCGTGCACGCTTGTGTCACTGGCTGACCTACAGTCAGGAGGTCAGGGTTGGCAGACTTCAGAAGGGAAGAGATGCAGGCAGGCCTCAAAGCAACCAGAGTTGGGGACTGAGAAGCCAGAGGGCCACCGCCTATAAGGTCTGGCCCACGCCTCTGGCTGCCCTTGGAGGCTAGTCAGCCCTGGCCACTCCTCCTCAGAATCGCTGCCAAGCTTCTGAACACCAGGACACTGCTGCGCTGGTGGCAGCTGGTGGGGTACAGAGGGTCACGTGTGCCAAGGCTAGTGTCAGCTGCTCATTTACCCACACACCCAAAGCCTTTCACAAGACACCCACGAGTGGGCAGATTAATCGCAGGCATTGCTACCTTGTGGGCAGATTAATCCCAGGCTTTGCTACCCTGTGAGCAGATTAATCCCAGATATCGATTCTGTGTGAGCAGATTAATCCCAGGCAGCAAAGTCTCCAAGACAATTTACCCTAGCTGCCCTTTTTTTTTTTTTTGGTCAGTTGTGGGGCTTGAACTTTGGGCTTGGACTCTGTCCCTCAGCTCTTCAGCTCAAGGCAAGCGCTCTACCACTTGAGCCACAGCGCCACTTCATTTTCTGGTGGTTTATTGGAGATAAGAGTCTCACTCTCCTGCCCGGGCTGGCCTCTTGAGTAGCTAGGATGAGAGGCCTGAGCCACCAGTGCTGGCTCGGAAATGTTTTTAACAGAACAAGAGAAAAGCCACCATGGCCCGAGGTGAAGGCCTAGCAGAGCATGTCCCACTGGACAAGGCTGACCGCAGGCAGGCACCACAGGCCAGCTCTGGAGACAGGACAAGGAGTCGTGTCTGCCTGGAGAGAGACTACACAACAAAGGCTGGGAGGATCTCTCCAGCTCCAGCGAGGGGAAAGGTCACAAGGCTAACTTCCAGGCATTTTGGAGACTTCGACAAGCGGCCACAGGAGCTTAGACCTCACAGGAGAGACAGCAAAGATCACAGGAGCGAAGTCCATCCAACAGGGGTAGAAACTGAAGGTCTCCGCCAACCATCCCAAGCAGAACCTGTCTTCGCTCCATCTGGGGTACGCACCACAGCACCAGGCACAATGGAGACATCCAAGAGAGAAGACAAAACGTCTCCATTTTAATCTTTCAGAAACTTGGCTTTCCTTTCTCCATACTTTGTGGGTCTCAAGAAGGTCATAAATGTTCCAAGCTTCATCTTTCACAAACAAAAACAGCGACTGTTTCCTTACGTGGCCCTGCTCAGTCATGCATACTGGTCCATTCAAATGGCAACTTTGATCTGGATCAGTCCCTTCCCTTTGTTATGACTACTGAAATAACAAGATTTCCTGACATCCATGCTGCCATCACAGAAACACCTGGGGAAGGTGCACACAGCCGCCACGCAGTACGGAAGCCTTGCTTAAGGACCACGCATGCCTGGCAAAGTAACGCTTTCAGCTTACAAGACTCAAGGAAGAAGGAATCCTCCGCCCTCTCGGGCACAGAGCCCAGGCTGCTGCCCGTCAGACCCCTTGTGTGACTAGGTGAGGTTTCAGGGTGCACTGGTTTTGCTGGTTTCATTTCCCAGTGAGAGTACAGTGCATCAGTGAGTGAGTAAGTGAAGAGTGAGGGGTGGGGAGGGAGGGAGAGGGAGAGGTCCTAAGCCAGTTCCTCCCCGAGTCTCATCTTACAGCATCTCCATTCTCCTGGTTGTTTAGGCACAACCTGTTGGGTCACCTGTGACCCTTCCCTCTCTCTGACCCCAAAGCTTTCTAGCTCTCTCTTTGAAGCATGTCCAGAACCTCACTGTCATCCTGCCAAATGTCAGGCCACCATTGTCTCTGGCCAGATCACTGAAACTCGCAACTCTCTTCACTTCTACCTGTCGCCCAGTAACTCTATTAATCCAGAAGCCAAATGAGTCTATGAAACCACCAGCCAGACCCTGTCAAAACCCTGCTCAGAACACCACGGCTTCCCACGGCACACCGAGGAAAGCCCACAGAAACCGAAGTGACCTTTCACCTCCCTCCTCATCTTTCTGATCTCACCTGCTCATTTAACCCCACCTCTGTGGATGCTCAGCTCTTCCTCAAATGCAAGGAACATGCAGACATTCCCTCTCCTGGAACGCGGCCTGGCCCAGCCCATCTGCCTGACTGGCTTTGCTACTTTCTTCAGTCCACACTGAAAACCCACCCTGGCAATGACATCATCCCAGGAAACCGTTTTCAAACACCACCCTCTCCCTTCTCTCCTTCCCTGCTTCCAAGCATTTCCGGGGCTGCCGTTCTTGTTTATCATTTGCATTCTCTACCAGGTCCTAATCCCGTGAGAGCAGGTGATTGTGTGTGTTTAGGTCAATGATCCATCCACTCCTAGTGCTCACAATGGCCTCTTTGGTTATTGCTTTTTTTTTTTTTTTTTTTTTGGTTACGGGCTTGAACTCTGGGCTTGGGCGCTGTCCCTGAGCTCTCCAATTCAAGGGCAGCGCTCTACCACTGGAGCCAGCCACAGCACCACTTCCAGTTTTCTAGTGGTTTATTGGAGATAAGAGTCCCACAGACTTTTCTGCCTGGGCTGGCTTTGAACCATGATCCTCAGATCTCAGCCTCCTGAGTAGCTAGGGTGACAGGCGCCGGCTGTTTTTTTGTTTTGTTTTGTTTTTAAGCTACATAATTCCACCCGTCTATCTATTCATTCAATCCTTCCTTCACTCAGTTTTCCATCATGCATTTTCTGAGCAGTCATAAATGGGGACGTATGTTAAGCGTTCGAGATGAAGCACAGATGGAGGTCTATATCTCAAGAGAAATTTGTAGGACTGTCCAACATTACATTTGCACCACTGGAGTAATAGCGTAATCAAGTATAGTGATACTGACTTGGAACTTACTATAGTCCAAGAATTGTGGCACATATTTACTTGTCTATTTGTCATAACTATTCAATAAGGTCTATGCTGCCATTATCTTTGAAATAGCCTAGAAAACTAGAGCTTGGAGAATACTAAACCACACACAGCTTCCAATGGGAAGAGCAGGTATCTAAACCAAGGCTCTTTAAGTCAGCCTGGGCCTGTCTGCTGCTTCTGTGCAGAGACTTAAGTGTATGATGTCTTCTATGCACCCCATGCAGTCAGGCTAGAACAATTACACAGGCTCCTACATGGGAGGATGCATAGGGAAGGAGCCCCTGATGGAAATCCAAAATAAAGGCCTCAAGGAAGATTCACGTGCTTTTACTAAGGTTTGGAAGAGCACAACTGGGCCCTCTTGAAAAATGCTTTAGCACAAATGTTTCACATCCTCTTGAAAACATGTGTGCATCCACAGATGTGCTCATACTTGCTCTACAATTGCTGAACCATGGGAGTAAGAATTAGAATTAATATAAAAAGACAACAAAGTCCTAACCAGGAGTGCAATAGCTTCACCGTGAGGCCAAAGACTCCCTGTGGCATTCAAAACGTGTGTGGACTGAGAGCAACTGCTCACATGCGTTCAAACCCAGGCTGTGTGACGGGACACCACCGTAACCACTCAGTTTCCTGGCCTATCCCCCTGTGTTCTGTTAGATTACAGAACTACTCATGGTATCTGACTGTAAGGACAGTCCCTTCAGTGTCCCTTTGACCAAATGGTAAGGTCTTACCTGCTGGCCTCTGGCATGACTTGACAATGTACTTTAGAGATCGTCGGCATCCTATTCAAAAACTCTTCCACTAAATGGAAAGGAGTCCAGAAACTCCTTTGAGATTCAGGTCTCATGTACTAAATCTGAACTTAGTTGTCAGAGGTTTAAGAATCTTGAATGAGGGGCTGGGAAGGCGACTCAGTGGTAGAGCGCTTGCCTTGCATGCATGAGGCCCTGGGTTCGATTCCTCAGCACCACATAAGCAGAAAAAGCTGGAAGTGGTGCTGTGGCTCAAGTGGTAGAGCACTAGCCTTGAGCTAAAGAGCTGAGGGACAGCGCCCAGGCCCAGAATTCAGGCACCATGACTGGCAAAAAAAAAAAAAATCTTGAATGGAAACACTCCAGATCATCTCCATATTTCAGAGAGCGATGGGCCTTCCTATCTCTCCATTCTCAATGTAAAGGTGAAAGCTTTTCACATGACACCACAACGGCTGTCTCCAGAGTCCCACTCAGTTCTGCAGGTCTCCCTTAACCCCCCACGCGTGGGCAGACATGGGACCCGGTATTCTGTAGGCAGGGGAGAGAGAGGCATCACTGGGGCTCAGGCGGCCCTGGGGAAGCGCTGGTTCTACTTGTCTAGAGCAGGGGTTGCTGGCCAGCTCCAGAGAAAAACTTCTGGTATGGGGAACTCTTCACCAGGAAAACTCAGAGAACATCTCACCACAGCTGCCTGGCTGGTCCTCCGGTTTCATTAAAAATAAACGACTTTATTCATCACTTTTTATGTACTAGGCACTTCCAAAGTGGGTAAGATGCAGCCTCAGCCTGAAGAACCCAAGCTGGAGAGTCTGACAGATGAGTGACAACCAGAAAGTGCTACAACAGCAGCAAGCATGGAGACATTCCAGGAGCTGTGGATCTATGTCAGGAGGAGCCGTGGATCTATGTCAGGAGGAGCCGTGGATCTATGTCAGGAGGAGCCGTGGATCTATGTCAGGAGGAGCTGTGGATCTATCTATGTCAGGAGGAGCTGTGGATCTATCTATGTCAGGAGGAGCTGTGGATCTATGTCAGGAGGAGCTGTGGATCTATGTCAGGAGGAGCCGTGGATCTATGTCAGGAGGAGCCATGGATCTATGTCAGGAGGAGCTGTGGATCTATCTATGTCAGGAGGAGCTGTGGATCTATGTCAGGATCTATGTCAGGAGGAGCTGTGGATCTATGTCAGGAGGAGCCGTGGATCTATGTCAGGAGGAGCTGTGGATCTATCTATGTCAGGAAGAGCTGTGGATCTATGTCAGGAGGAGCTGTGGATCTATGTCAGGAGGAGCCGTGGATCTATGTCAGGAGGAGCCGTGGATCTATGTCAGGAGGAGCCGTGGATCTATCTATGTCAGGAGGAGCTGTGGATCTATGTCAGGAGGAGCTGTGGATCTATGTCAGGAGGAGCTGTGGATCTATGTCAGGAGGAGCTGTGGATCTATCTATGTCAGGAGGAGCTGTGGATCTATCTATGTCAGGAGGAGCTGTGGATCTATGTCAGAAAGAGCTGTGGATCGATGTCAGGAGGAGCTGTGGATCTATGTCAGGAGGAGCTGTGGATCTATGTCAGGAGGAGCCGTGGATCTATGTCAGGATCTATGTCAGGAGGAGCTGTGGATCTATGTCAGGAGGAGCTGTGGATCTATCTATGTCAGAAAGAGCTGTGGATCTATGTCAGGATCTATGTCAGGAGGAGCTGTGGATCTATGTCAGGAGGATCTGTGGATCTATCATGCCAGGAGGAGGCAGGAGGGCTGTTCTGGATCCTTCCATGGGAGGCTTTTTTCAAAGGGAAGCTGCTGGTGCAGAATCAGGAGTCCCAGGTAGTGCGGGGAGCCTGTGCCAGAGGCCTGCGGCGGGGAGGAGGAGGCCAAGCCTGGGACCCAGCATCCGCAGGAGAGGGGGAGGGGGCAGAGCAGGGGCAGGGGGAGGGGGCAGAGCAGGGGCAGGGGGAGGGGGCAGAGCAGGGGCAGGGGGAGAGGGCAGAGCAGGGGCAGGGGGAGGGGGCAGAGCAGGGGCAGGGGGAGAGGGCAGAGCAGGGGCAGGGGGAGGGGGCAGAGCAGGGGCAGGGGGAGGGGAGGGGCAGGGGCTGGGGGAGGGGGCAGAGCAGGGGCAGGGGGAGGGGGCAGAGCAGGGGCAGGGGGAGGGGGCAGAGCAGGGGCAGGGGGAGGGGGCAGAGCAGGGGCAGGGGGAGGGGGCAGAGCAGGGGCAGAGCAGGGGCAGGGGGCAGAGCAGGGGCAGGGGGCAGAGCAGGGGGAGGGGGCAGAGCAGGGGCAGAGCAGGGGCAGGGGGCAGAGCAGGGGCAGAGGGAGGGGCAGAGCAGGAGCAGGGGAGGGGGGGCAGAGCAGGGGCAGGGGGCAGAGCAGGGGGAGAGGGAGGGGCAGAGCAGGAGCAGGGGAGGGGGGGGCAGAGCAGGGGCAGGGGGAGAGGGAGGGGCAGAGCAGGGGCAGGGGGCAGAGCAGGGGGAGAGGGAGGGGCAGAGCAGGGGCAGGGGGAGGGGAGGGGCAGAGCAGGAGCAGGGGGAGGCGGCGGCAGAGCCTCTGGGCCCCGCGGGGCTCGGGGCGGCTGCAGCCGGGCTGGCCACCGGTCCCGCGGGGACCGCAGCCCTCTCTCCGGGGCCCGAGCTCCTATCTCCGGCCGCAGCCCTCTCTCCGGGGCCCGAGCTCCTATCTCCGGCCGCAGCCCTCGTTCCCCGCCCAGATTGCACCGCCCGACGCGGGTCGGCGCGTACGAGGCCCCGGGCGGCGGCGGCCTGGCGAGCCTCTCCGCAGGGGGGACCCGCCCGGCGCGGGACCCCGCGCCCCGCCCCGCCCCGCCCCGCGTCCCGGCCGGGACCCCCGCGCCCCGCCCCGCCCCGCGTCCCCGCCCGCGGCGCCTACCTGCGGCTCGAGCAGCGCGCGCGGCGCGGCGCGGGGCGCGGCGGGGCGCGCGGCGCGGAAGGCGGAGAGCCGGGGCGCGCGGGCGGCCGCGTCGTACTCGGTGGCGAAGCGCGCGGCGCCGGCCCAGCGCTGGCACAGGCGCAGCGGCGCGGCGGGCGGCGGGCGCGGCGCGGCCCCCGCGTAGAAGAAGGCGCCGCACTCGGCGAAGCCGGGCCCCGGCTCGCGCACCAGCCGGGCCTCCCGGGGCGCGGGCAGCGCCAGCAGCGCCAGCAGCGCCGGCCAGCGCGCGGCGGCCATGGCGGGCCCGGGCGGCGGCGCTCCGACTCCGACTCCGGCCGGGCGGCGCGCGGTCGCGGGGCCCCGGCCGCGCCCCTTCCCGCCGCCCTCGGGCCTCCCGGAAGGCGGGGGGCGGCGCCGCGGGCGGGAGACGCGGCCACACCCCGTGCGCGGCCGGGCGGCGCCGGGACCAGAGCCGCGTCCTCGGGCCCTGGAGACCCGAGGCTGCCTGGGGACGGCGGAGGCGGAGGCGGAGGCGGAGGAGACGGCGGAGGAGGCGGAGGCGGAGGCGGAGGAGACGACGGAGGTGGAGGAGGCGGAGACGGCGGAGGAGACGGAGGCGGAGGAGGAGACGGAGGAGGAGGAGGAGAAGGCGGAGACGGAGGCGGAGGAGGAGGAGGAGAAGGCGGAGACGGAGGAGGCGGAGGCGGAGGCGGAGGCGGAGGAGTTGGAGGAGGAGGAGGAGACGGAGGAGGCGCTGGGGACAGGCTGCGCTCTACCGCGGAGCCCCGGCACCACTTCCGGTTTTCTGGTGGTTCCTGGGAGATCAGAGCCGCTCGGACTTTCCTGCCCGGCCTGGCTTTGAACCGCGGTCCTCAGATCTCAGCCTCAGGCCTGAGCCACCGGCGCCCGGCTCGAAGCTCAAATAGTTTAAAGCACAAATTTTACCTTTTGTGAATTGTGAAAGTGGAGAGATTTTACTGCAACGGAGAGAAGTGGGTCAATTGGGGGAAATGTAGAGGCTGGATTAAATTGTGATTGGAGCCCGGTAAACACACACACGTAAAAAAGTCTGACCACAGAACGAGTTCCCACTTAGAGACTTTCCTGAAAGGAAAGCGTAGCAATACACTGTATCTTCCTTTGAAATCAAGATTCAACAAGGTGAATACAAGTTGCTTTTTTCCTTTAAAATATGAAGCAGATTAAGGCAGTAACTTTTTATATCACACAATTTTCCCCTGTTAAATCTCATCCACCCATCCATCCAAATCATCCATCCATCCATCCACCCATCCAAATCATCCATCCATCCAAATCATCCATCCATCCATCCATCCAAATCATCCATCCACCCATCCATCCAAATCATCCATCCACCCATCCATCCAAATCATCCATCCAAATCATCACCCATCCATCCAAATCATCCATCCATCCAAATCATCCATCCATCCATCCACCCATCCAAATCATCCATCCGTCCGTCCATCCATCCTTCTGTCCATCCATCCAAATCATCCACGTGCTGATTTGGGAATTATTTTTTGGGGGGTCGGTCGTGGGGCTCCAGCTCTGGCCTGGGCGCTGTCCCTCAACTCTTCAGCTCAAGCCTCTCGAGCCACAGCGCCACTCCCGGATTTCTGGTGGATTACGGTAGATCAAAGTCTCCCGGACTTTCCTGCCCGCGCTGGCCTTGAACCGCGATCCTCAGATGCCAGCCTCCCGACTAGCTGGGATGACAGGCGCGATCACCGGCGCCCAGCTTTGCCAGGCTTCAGGAGGCTGAGTTGAAAATCATCGGAGGAACAGAGTTCGAGGTCGGCCTGGGCTACAGAGCCGGGCTCAGGAAGAACAAGACGGAAGGAGTTGTGCCTTGTGAAACGAAGATGCCTAAGTCACCACCAAGTCTAGCAGGGGAGCCACGACTGGACGGACGAGGGACCGACTCCATGGGGTCTCGGCCCACGGAGGGGGCTGCCGCTAGGAAGGGGCGGGGCGGGGCTGGAGTCAGCATGTGTGGGGCGGGGCTGGAGTCAGCATGTGTGGGGCGGGGCCGGGGTGGAGTCAGCATGTGTGGGGCGGGGCCGGGGTGGAGTCAGCGTGTGTGGGGCGGGGCCGGGGTGGAGTCAGTGTGTGTGGGGCGGGGCCGGGGTGGAGTCAGCGCGTGTGGGGCGGGGCCGGGGTGGAGTCAGTGTGTGGGGCGGGGCCGGGGTGGAGTCAGAGTGTGGGGGGGCGGGGCCGGGGTGGAGTCAGTGTGTGGGGCGGGGCCGGGGTGGAGTCAGAGTGTGGGGGGGCGGGGCCGGGGTGGAGTCAGAGTGTGGGGGGGCGGGGCCGGGGTGGAGTCAGCGCGTGTGGGGCGGGGCGGGGGTGGAGTCAGTGTGTGGGGCGGGGCTGGAGTCAGTGTGGGGGGGGGCGGGGGTGGAGTCAGAGTGTGTGTGGGGCGGGGCCGGGATGGAGTCAGAGTGTGGGGGGGCGGGGCCGGGGTGGAGTCAGAGTGTGTGGAGGGCCGGGGTGGAGTCAGTGTGTGGGGCGGGGCCGGGGTGGAGTCAGAGTGTGGGGGGGCGGGGCCGGGGTGGAGTCAGAGTGTGGGGCGGGGCCGGGGTGGAGTCAGAGTGTGGGGGGGCGGGGCCGGGGTGGAGTCAGTGTGTGGGGCGGGGCCGGGGTGGAGTCGGGGCGGGGCAGGGGTGGAGTCAGCGTGTGGGGCGGGGCTGGAGTCAGTGTGGGGGGCGGGGCCGGGGTGGAGTCAGAATGTGGGGCGGGGCCGGGGTGGAGTCAGAGTGTGGGGGCGGGGCCGGGGTGGAGTCAGCGCGTGTGGGGCGGGGATGGGGTGGAGTCAGCGTGTGGGGCGGGGCCGAGGTGGAGTCAGCGTGTGGGGCGGGGCCGGGGTGGAGTCAGCGCGTGTGGGGCGGGGCCGAGGTGGAGTCAGCGTGTGGGGCGGGGCTGGAGTCAGCGCGTGTGGGGGGGGGGCCGGGGTGGAGTCAGCGTGTGGGGCGGGGCCGGTCTGCAGCCTTCTCTCCTCCTTCCTGCAATTCCAGAGCGGGGCTCAAGTCCCGCTTCAATTCCGAGTCCGGCGTGTCACGGCGAGCCGGAGGGGCCGGGCTTTCACCCGGCACGTACGGAGCGCGCGCCGTCCGCGCGACCCAGCCCACGCGCGAGGGGCCGCCCGAGGCCAGCCCTCCCGGCGGCGGCGCCGGGCGGGTCGCGCGCGCAGAGCCAGGGCGCCGGCGGGGCGACACTGAGGAGCCGGGCCTCCGCCGCGGCGCCCAATTCAAACGCCCGCCCCCGGGGGCGCGGCCCGCCCCGTGACGTCACGCCGCGCGCCTCCGAGGCCTCTTCGGATTGGCTGCGGCCTCCGTCCGGGCGCCGTCAATCCGCCGAGGTTTCCCTTCCGGGTCCCGGGCTGCGGTGCCGGGCGCAGAGGCTTCTGGGAGCCAGGAGCCGCCATGGTGTGTGTGTGAGGGCTTCGCGGCTGCGGCGTCGGACCTCGGCCTCGGTGAGCGGCGGGAGGTCGCGGCGTCCTCCCTGCCTGCGCGCGGGGCGGCGGGGCCGGGCGGAGGCTTTCCTTTGCTGCCCGCCCGAGCCTTCCGGGGGCCGGGCGACGCGGGCCGGGCCGGGCGGGCGGAGAGGACGCGGGCCGGGCGGAGAGGACGCGGGCCGGGCGACGCGGGCCGGGCCGGGCGGAGAGGACGCGGGCCGGGCGGAGAGGACGCGGGCCGGGCGGAGAGGACGCGGGCCGGGCGGGCGGAGAGGACGCGGGCCGGGCGGAGAGGACGCGGGCCGGGCCGGGCCGGGCGGAGAGGACGCGGGCCGGGCGGGCGGAGAGGACGCGGGCCGGGCCGGGCCGGGCGGAGAGGACGCGGGCCGGGCCGGGCCGGGCGGAGAGGACGCGGGCCGGGCCGGGCGGGCGGAGAGGACGCGGGCCGGGCGGAGAGGACGCGGGCCGGGCGGAGAGGACGCGGGCCGGGCCGGGCGGGCGGAGAGGACGCGGGCCGGGCGGAGAGGACGCGGGCCGGGCGACGCGGGCCGGGCCGGGCGGGCGGAGAGGACGCGGGCCGGGCGGGCGGAGAGGACGCGGGCCGGGCGGGCGGAGAGGACGCGGGCCGGGCGGAGAGGACGCGGGCCGGGCCGGGCGGGCGGAGAGGACGCGGGCCGGGCGGGCGGAGAGGACGCGGGCCGGGCGGAGAGGACGCGGGCCGGGCCGGGCGGAGAGGACGCGGGCCGGGCGGGCGGAGAGGACGCGGGCCGGGCGGAGAGGACGCGGGCCGGGCGGAGAGGACGCGGGCCGGGCGGGCGGAGAGGACGCGGGCCGGGCGGGCGGAGAGGACGCGGGCCGGGCGGAGAGGACGCGGGCCGGGCCGGGCGGGCGGGCGAGGACCCGGCTGCCCCCACGGCCGCGGCCTCTCCGCCTCCCCGGAGGCGCCCGTGGCTGCCCGCGCGTCGGGACGGGGCCGGCGAGGCGGCCGCGGCCTCGGCTCCCGGCTCTGGCTCCCAGCCGGCGGACGGCGGTGCGCGGCGTGGCCGCGGAGCCGACACGCACTGGCCGCTCCCACGGGGACGTCCGCGTGGCCGGCCGCCCGCCTCCCCCGGCCCCGCCGCTGTGGTCCCCGAGGACGGGCGGCCTGGGACAGCCCCGCACGGCCTGTTCCTGAGAACGAGGCAGCTCTGGGGGTCGTGAGATGGGAAAAGCCGTCCGGAAGGGTGGACAGTAGTGAGTAACTGAGGAACCGTTCCTCCTCCAAGCATAAAAGATGACTACTGCCGCCAGGCCCACCTTTGAACCCGCGAGGGGTGGAAGAGGAAAAGGAGAAGGTGACTTGAGCCAGCTCTCGAAGCAGTATTCAAGCCGAGACCTTCCTTCCCACACAAAGATCAAGTACAGGTATAGAAGATGCATCTCGTCTTGTTCACTGACAAGACCCAACCTCTTAAGTAGAATGCTCATGATGCGTGATCAGTTTGAGTTCCATCCCTTAGCTGTTTTCATAGCAATAGAATGCTAGAATGTTCATGATGAATGACCATCTTTTTATAGGGATGGAGTACAAGAGAAGTTTTAGTGGTGAAGTTTTGCTCTGTGATTTTAAAGTGCTGCCAGAATTTCCGTTAACCAGGAATTTCAGTACATAGGTGGAATAGTAATATTCCAGAGAGACTACACATTCTCAGCACTAGTTCACAAGCCCTTGAGTTGATACAAAAACAAAGACCAAAGGCATGTTAAGCAGTCTGCAGTCATACCATGGAACAAATATGTGATTCAGTTTGGACTTACTGAAATACGGGAAACATCACAGTGCCTGTTAACAACACTCAGATTAGGTTATTGTTTTGTCCTCGTTTTATACTGGAGGAGGTAGTTGCATTTGTAAATTGTCTTTTGCTATAGCCATGTGGTTTTTTTCTGTGTAGGTTGTTATACTTCTGTCCTGGTTTGTTTTCTGTGTTAGACAAACTACTCAGGATGCCCCTGAAGAGGTTCGTAACCGTGACTTCAGGAGAGAGTTGGAAGAGAGAGAGCGAGCTGCTGCAAGAGAAAAAAATAGGGATCGTCCAAACCGAGGTACCACCTGTCCAAAATGTTTGTCTCATAACATCATGTGGGTTTTCTTTCATGTAGTAATCATTTGCACTTTGGTTAAATTCACTTCTTGTATTACTCTTCATGCTAATTGGAAGGGTTAACATTTTTGTATGCTGTCATACTTTTTCTCTTAAAAACTGGTGATGGTAAAATTTCTGTATTAGAATATGTAGTAACTATTTCAGCTCAAGACAAAGTGTTTCTTCTGTCTACAGAGTCAGTTTTGCAGCTGACTGTTGGAGAGCATCTGGAAGTGTCAGTTGTATTTTTGTTACATGTCCAGCCTATGAAAATTATTCCCTGATGGGGCTGGGAAGGTGGCTCAGTGGTAGAGCGCTTGCCTTGCATGCATGAGGCCCTGGGTTCAATTCCTCAGCACCACATGAGCAAAAAGAAAACAGCCAGAAGTGGTGCTGTGGCTCTAGTGGTAGAGTGCTAGCCTTGAGCTGAAGAGCTGAGGGACAGCACCCAGGCCCCGAGTTCAGGGCCCACTCCCAGCCCCCCCCCCAAAAAAAAGAAAAAATTATTCCCTGAATTACCAGAGAGGCTCAGTTGTAGTAGTAATGCTTTTGTAATTTACTGTTTAACCACAAGCATTTACCAGAGGCTTATGTGCCTGTCACTATGGATGTGATGTATGATCCTGCCATCGTAATGCTTTTAATACGGGCTGTTTGTGCCTCTAGCTTCCTATATTTGGACACAGAGAGGTCTATGCCTGTTCCCCTAGCACTTGGAGTTTGAGACAGGAAGATTCAGTATTTGAGGGGCCACATAGCAAGATGTTGTCTCAATAAAAACGGAGAAAAAAGGAAATGCAGCACTTGTATCAGTAAGCTATATAATGTTGGTTTCTCCCAGAACATACAACTTCGGTGTCGAAGAAGCCTCGGTTAGACCAGATTCCTGCTGCCAACCTTGATGCGGACGACCCTCTAACAGATGTATGTTCCCGTTTTCTGCTTTCATTCCTCTAGAGCAACATATTCTTACCCTGTTAGCATTAAGCGGTGATCTATATTTATTGAATGCTATTCAGATGTATCATTGACATCATTTGATTTTAACAGTGATTTTTTTTTGGGGGGGGTTGATCGTGGGGCTTGAACTCTCATTTGATTTTAAGACAAAGTGTTCTATTGAAAGAATATAAGACTTAAGTGTAATCTCTATAGAATCAAATAGGAGAACGATTTGTTAGAGCACATACTTAGGACAGGTTAGACTGCTACTACTACAAGGTACTCTCAAACTGACCCTCTGCCCCAGGCTCTTCCTCATTAGGAATGATGTTCCCTAGAGACAAACGGTGTGTATAATGGTTCCTTCTGTGCCTAGAGAGGAGGGTAACCTAGCAGGTTAACCGTTAGCACTGTAGTAGTGGAGGTGTGACTTCAGTGACAGCACCACCCTTTAGTTAAAAATTAGCACAGCAGTTAACATTAAAATTCAGTGGGCCCCAACAGTCATAAATTTGCATTTTTCTATTAAACAAAATCTGAGTGGCTTACGTGGATGGCATTTATGCATGTATGTAAATAATTCTGGACTTTACAGATACAGTCCTTAAAATAAGATGCTTAATTTTAAGTGAAATTTAAGTATTTGAAAAAAAAAATGCTTGTAACTGGGGCTTGAACTCAGCCTTGTGCAATGCTCAGCTTTTTTGCTCATGGTTAGCACTCCAATATTTGAGCTATGCTATTAGTCCAGGTTTCTTGTTTTGTTTTTTAGTTAATTGAAGATAGAATCTGGGAGAGTTTAGCCTTCTGAGTAGCTAGGCTTCTTGGTGTGAGCCACCAGCATCTGAAAGCCACTGCACCTGCCTGGCCTCTTGGTTTGAAATTATTTTGTTTTGGAATTTATTGCCTATTTTGAATGTTTGATTGTACTTAATTACTAAATGAAAATTGCTCTGAATTGCATAAAATTATTTTGATGAGGGGCTGGGAAGGTGGCTCAATGGTTAGAGCGTTTGCCTTGCATGCATGAGGCCCTGGGTTCGATTCCTCAGCACCATGTAAGCAAAAAGAAAAAAGCCAGAAGTGGCACTGTGGCTCAAGTGGTAGAGCGCTAGCCTTGAGCTGAAGAGCTCAGGGACAGCGCCCAGGCCCAGAGTTCAGGCCCCACGACCAGACCCCCCAAAAAAATTTTGATGATGTATACGGTATAGACAATATGTTTCATTATGAAATAGTCCTTTTCTGGTTTGAATACTGTTATATGGAAAATCTTTAGGCCATGTAAACTTGTACATACTCTGATATCAGAGATTGGCATATTAAGAATTCATAAGCTTTTGTTGGATTTTATTGATTTTGACTGATTGGTTGGTGATTATAGTTATTATATTTAATTTGGTAAGTTCATTTTTATGGGAAAAAAATTAATTGTCACTATTTTTGTTTTAGGAGGAAGATGAAGATTTTGAAGAGGAGAGTGATGATGATGATACTGCAGCACTTCTAGCTGAACTGGAAAAGATTAAAAAAGAAAGAGCTGAGGAGCAGGCCAGAAAGGTAAAGTCAAAGTGTCTTCCCATCTTAAACATTCTATAGCAAAATGTTTTTTAATCTTCAACCATAGCTTATAGTTTATTTTAATTTGTCTTCCTCCATTAGAATATAAGCTCTGCAGAGATTGTCTGCTTTGTTTATTAATACGTCCCAGTCCTTGAAACTGAAAATATTTGGTTTTTATTTTATTTACAGTAGTTATACACATCTCTTGCCTAAATGAGACATTTTGTCAATAAATTTGATAATTTCTGAATATCCTTAGACATTGTAATTGCATAGTGGGGTGTGGGGGAGAGGTCTAACTCAAGATTAAGAGTTGGTCATATTATAATCCAAGCTACGCAGGAGTTTTGAGGACTTTGTCTCGAAGCTAGCTTGGGCAAGGAAGTTGAGAGAGACGCTTACCTTCATTTAACCACCAGAAGCTAGAAGTGGAATTGTGACTCAAGTGGGAGCTTCAGCCTTCAGTGAAAAAGCAAGAGATGTGAGGAGCTTTTAGACTATTACTGTATCTTACTTATCTTCAAAGCTTCTAACACTGAGTAGGAGTAAGTTAACTAAGAAAGAATTTCCAACAAAACTAAGAAGCTTAAGCTGTCAAAAAAATAATCAGATTTAAAAGGCTAGGTGCTGGTGGCTCATACCTGTAATCTTTTTTTTTTTTTTTGGTCAGCCATGGGGCTTGAACTCTGGGCCTGGGCGTTGTCCCTCAGCTCTTCAGCTCGAGGCGAGCGCTCTGCCACTTGAGCCACAGCTTCACTTCCGGTTTTTTAGTGGCTTATTGGAGATAGGAGTCTCACTGTCTTTCCTGCCTGGGCTGGCTTTGATCCGAGATCCTCAGATCTCAGCCTCCTGAGTAACTAGGATTACAGGCGTGAGCCACCGGTGCCAGCTATACCTGTAATCCTAACTACTCAGGAGGTCAAGATCTGAGGATCACAGTTCAAAGCCTGCCAGAACAGGAGCAGGCAGTTGTTCCAGATTCTTTTAGCTTGCCTATATATTCAGAGGTAAGAAGTTTACATTCTCTGATTGGCCTTGAGGGAGGTTGAACTCTTGACATAGAAGGTCTTACAGTCTTAAGATACTCTGATCTCGCTGAACAAGGAAGCATGCATTATTGGTATTTCTTGGAGTTGTCTGACAGTTTAATTTCTTTCATCTCTTTTTTTTCCTTTGTTATCAGCTTTTTTTCAATGGTGTCCCAAAGGAACATTTCCAAACTGAGTAGCCTGTATCAAGTTAATGTGTGAAGAAAGGGCTACATAGTAAATATGTTAAGCTGGGATCTTACAGCCTGTTGGAACCATTCAACTATTACACTACAAAAACAGCCATAGATGATATATAAATGACTAGGTATAGCTTTGTTTAGGCAGAATTTCATTCTCAAACTGAGAAAGTGGGACTATTGGGTTGTTCAGCCACTAGTGTACCTGGCATTTGACTGTGAAAAGAGATGGTTCCTTTTTTGTGGCAGTCAGATAACTAAAATACCAATGGAAGGCCAGGACCTATGTCTCACCCATTAGTAGTAGTAGTATCTATTGTGTACATTGTGTCCTTGAGCTACTGCTTTTCTGACAACTTGGAGAGAAATGTCTTAACGCTTTTAAATATCGGTAGAATTTTTAAGAAAATAAGTAGTTTTTAGAAAGCTGTTCATCTTAAGTGATGTTGGACCTTCTCACCTCCAGATAAGAATGAAATCAGTGTTGATACCTGTGCATTAAAGGATAGGAACTCATATGGAAGATCTGGTTGATTTCCAAATCAGTTCCATGCAGTTTCTTTCTCTTGATCTGTTGTCACTAATTTGTCACCCTTCAAACAAAAAAGTGGGATTAATATTTAGTGTAAGATAATGTTACCAATAGGTCTAAAAGTTAAGAAACTAGTGCCAAAATAAAAGTAGAACAAGGTCAAGTGTGGTGCTGCACGCCTACAATCACATGGCCTTGAAGGCTGAGCCAGGAGGATCAAGAGTTGAGGCCAGCTCAGACTCCCTAGAAAGACTGTCTCTAAAAAAAGTGAAGAAAAATAATTTTTACCTAGTGAAGAAGTAACATCAAAATGGAATGGGTGTTGCATGTTAATGGAATACAGTTGTTTGCATGGTAGTTTGGCTTATAATAATTTTAGGCCAAATTATTTTGGTGAGACTTTTGTTGTGTATCTTAAAAATCCGGAAGAAACAAAATGAGGGAATGAAATCAAGAAAGGAAAGAGAAAGGAGGAAAGGGAAACCTATCTTGACACTTATTTTTCTCATACAATCCTGACCTTTTTTGTTGTTGTTTATGAATTAACGTAAGAAAATGGACATGCAGTTAACATAGCAAGCTTGAGTCTGCTGTCTTTGACAGGAACAAGAGCAAAAAGCAGAAGAGGAGAGGATTCGCATGGAGAACATTCTGAGTGGAAACCCTCTTCTTAACCTCACGGGCCCATCTCAGCCTCAGGCCAACTTCAAAGTTAAAAGAAGGTACTAGCAGTAAGGGGTTAGATTTATATGTAATGGTTGGGAGTTGTACAGCAAGGTGCATTACGTAAAGCATCTTAAAACCTCACCTCACTGATATCCTTCTTTGTCAGAAGAAGGAAGATAAATTCACTTCCAGTAGATACGTGTAATAACCAGCTGTGCACTCTGTAATGGTCTAAGACAGTAGTGAACTGACCCCATGACACCATAAAGCTTGTTTAAGTCCCAGAGACCACCTTCCACATTCAGACATCCAGCAGAAGAGTTGATTTGAGGGACTTGCCACAGGGCTGTCTTTATGACTAGCGTAGTCAAGACACATGCCTGTTTACAAGGAGGAAAGGTACAAGCAGAGGCTTTCGTGTGCTGTCTCTTCCCACAAGAGGTCACACAGAACAAAGCAAATGTATCAGAATGTGTGTGGTGTTGCTGCTCAGGGCACTCGGTAGAGACCCAGTGCTAAAGTTCCTTTGAGACTGGTCCTTTTAGGCAGCTTCTGCCAAGTACGTACCAAAGTCCAAACTGCAAAAAGGGGAGTAAATGTTGGGTATCAACCACATTGATTATTCACGAGGCATAGGGACTGACAGGGTGCCTGAACACAGGTTTCTAAAAGCCAGGGGAGGCCAGCCTTGGAGCTGACGTAAAGATGGCTTGTATGTTAACACTTCTCTGTACTTGGTTTGTGGAGGGCTGAGAAGAGAATGTGAATAGTAAATATTGTACAAGTACTTGAGACGTGGAATTGTGTAGAAGAGTAAAATGAACACTTATAGAGGATGCTGAAGGAGAGGAAGCTCATTATTTGTCTAAGGCAATTGGCAGATGTTGCTGACTTCTCTACATGGGTTATATTTCAGCACCACTGTGTTGCTTCTGCTTGCACAGTGGCTCCCTCTTCATCCTCACTCCAGGCTTTGGCTTTTTTTCCCTCCAACATAGCCTAATTCTATCCAATTATCAAGTCAGAAGTTTTTGGAGTAAACCTTCAGTGGCTACTTAACTCATTCATAGTAAAAAAAAAAAACAAAAAACAAAAAACAACTGTTCCCTTGTGATGCAGAGGCCAGGATTTGTTAACAGAGTGACAAATTATTAAAGACCAAACTCCAAGGTTTGTACTTGAGCCCTTAGAAAACTCTAGTGGGAAGGAATGTAGGCTAATTGGGGTGAGGGGCAGGGCAGGCGGATTGAAGATATGACAGCCTTGGGGTGTTTATGTCTACATTTATCCACGTGTAAAACATAGCCTTGGGGTGGTGATACATATGTTTTTGAGAGGGTAACTTGACCTGTCTCTGCAGTTAGTCGGTACTGGAGCTGATGTACTTGGGTCTTGTCAGTTTTAAAAACTGGGTAGTTGGGAAAGGATACCCAGCAGTTGGCATCTGAAAGCCAGGCCGGGCCACCCTGGCCAGACTGCTGCCAGGGCAAGGGAAACGAGCCCTGCGACTTCGCAGCACGGAGGGGTCTGGTGCTGGGGAGGCTCCAGAGGAGGTACACAGAAGAACCTGTCAGTGACAGTGTATGAATGCCAGGCTGCGTAGTTTATCCTTCCCTTTTTGGATGCGTGAGCGCCCTGGTCATACTGCTCTGCTGAGCTTTTCCCATTTTGTGCACTGCAGCTGTGATGACTTTACCAACACTGTTTTCCAAAGATGCTCCTGTTCTTTACCTGTTTCCCATGTGCAATTTCGTATTTCATGTGTGTTTATATTCTAGATAATATTCTGGAGTTCTGTGTTTTGTAGCCCATGCACGTGTGGCTTTTAATACTTGGTGAAATCCAGTCAAGAGTTCTAACATAGATGAGGGGTCGTATACGACCCTTAATTGCTACGCTCTAGTAGTTCTGTGTCAAGCCAGGTGTAGTGGTATATACTTAGGAATCCCAGTACTTAGTAGGAGGTTTGATGCAGAAGAATGCAGCATGCACCCCATCTCAGAAAACAAGAACAACAGTAATTTGTCCGTACTGTGGTGGATAACTACGAAATGATGACGAGGGTAAAATCCTCAGTCACCTGCCCTGCACCCTAGCAAGTTGGGGTGCATTAGTACTCATGGTACTGATGCTGTCTGTGTCTGACCTGAAAACAGCAAGCATGCCTATAGGTCTGTGTACTCTCTCTTTTTAGAATTCAAGATGTCTTTAAAAGAAAAAAATTAAAAGAAATTCAGATACTCTTTAGAGAAAAACTTCTTTAAAATATTTACTAGAGGGCTGGGAAGGTGGTTCAGTGGTAGAGTGCTTGCCTTGCATGCATGAGGCTCTGAGTTCAATTTCTCAATACCACATAAAAGCCAGAAGTGGTGCTGTGGCTCAAGTGGTAGAGCACTAGCTTTGAGCTGAAGAGCTGAGGGAGGGATAGTGCTCAGGCCCAGAGCTCAGGCCCCAGGATGGGCCAAAACACAAAAACAGGAAAAAATAAAATAAATATTTACTAGAGTATAAGTAACAAAATTAGTTTGTATGTTCCTATTAGGAATTGCCACTCATTATAATAAAGCAACATTCTAGATTACTTTGTGTTTTCCTTGTCTCCTGACACACACATTTTCCTTCTACCCTTCAGGTGGGATGATGATGTTGTCTTCAAGAACTGTGCAAAAGGTGTAGACGATCAGAAGAAAGACAAACGATTTGTAAATGATACTCTGCGATCTGAATTTCATAAAAAGTTCATGGAGAAATACATTAAGTAGTACAGTTTTATGTGCTTGAACACTAAAATGTTATGGATCAGCTTGACTGTTTTTGGTAGTGTTTTCTCCTTCTCCCCTGTGTAAATGGTATATAAGCCCCCTAATTATAAGTTCCAAATACCTCTTCCTTTAGTGATGATGATGGACTACTTGAGTATTGCTTTAGCAGTTTCCATTCTCTGCGTGTTTCCAGTCATGTGTTGTTTTTAATATAGGGAAAATGAATCTGCTTGTAATAAATATTTTTAATCTAAGTATCTTAATTCGTGTCCTTTTTGTTGTGACTTAGGCATTTCATAAAATGTTGCATAATTTCATTTCAAAGAAAAAATGCCTTTGTGTGTGTTTTTTTTCCTCTCCTCACTTCTCCTGCAGGCAGCTGTGTTAAACGCCTGATCTTTATCCGGTGGTGCTATAACTTTTAGGAGGTGGGGGCAGTTTCTTGCCCTGGCACCTTCCCAGGAATGAGGAGCCCCGCGAGAGAGGCGTGACAGTATCCTGGGTGGTCCCATGTGATCTCCAGCAGTTTCCTTAGGATTCCTGAGTGGAGGGGGCGGGGAACCTGCAAATGCTGGCCCTTTATGCTGAGGGCATGAAGATTTTCAGTCAAAAGCACTACAGACAAGAAACCAAACAGGAGCCTGAGCTCGACTGCCTTCCCTGGGCCCACTCACCTTTCACATGCAAGTTCACAGTGTCTGGGTCAGGTAGAGCTGGGTTCTGATGCCCATCCTACCACCATGCACATCACATCCAAGAGTTCCGGAAGATTAGGGATGCCCACTTCACAGCCTTGGTGAGCTCTTCCATGTGGCGGCCAGGAAAAGTAGGAAAGGTTCTGTGGAAAAAGGCACCGCTAGAAAGCAAGACACAGTCAGTCCCTCTTAGCCAGGGATGACAGGGTCTCGGCTCTGAGGGCCTTCAGTGTGATGCTGTGCTGTTTTGCTTCAGTCACTGAGGCCCTAGCCCAAATCTCACCAGTTTAAAGCTCCCCTGTTCTCTAGGCTGACTGGCAAACCCCTGCGGCAGAGCCATCCTGGTATCCACCAACAGGCTCTGAATCCAGAATCCCCTTCAAGAGCTGGTCTGTAAGTTGAGAGGAGACAGCCCATACTTCTTTCTCTGCATCAGGAGGCCCAGAGAGCCTGGGCGGCGGCAGCATGACACTTGCTCAGCACCCAAGCTCACCCAGGAGTGGAGGACTAGCCCGAGAGCAGCTGCTGCTGTGCTGTACAGTGGAACATTCCGGAGGTACCCAGCATTGGAGCTTCAAGAGAAAATCAAGGAGGGAAGAGGATCCACTTTACTACTTTATCCATTTATTATATTACAAGATTAAGGCACAAGTTTAAGCAGCACAGAATAGGAAAATCTTTGGCTGACAACAGTATCCACATCTGTTCTTGTATTCCCCAACTCTACAGACCGGTACACCTCTCAGTGGAGGCCAGCGACACAAAGATGCCAGAGGTAACCCGCCTAGATAAGCAGGGTTTGCTAGAATACATGCCTGGAGCAGGACAACACAAACAGCAGGTGAAGAGGACGTGGCACCAGGACTTCCATCTACCGGCTGAATCAGGCACTTGCACTCACCCTGTTACACAGAACTTTACACAGATGTGCAAGAGCCTCCTCTGTCCCCCCTCAAATACTGGATAAATCTGACTTGTAATAAATACAGGCATCTATCCAAAAGCAGAATCCTGGGCAAAATCACATTTAACATACTGAGCATCAAAACAGCAGGAGCTGATATAAGAAAATGCTGCGCTACACACTGCCTTACGCAGAGGGCAGTACTTAATCCTGCAAGGAAGCCAAGTTTCATGACCAGGACATACTTCAATCACTGCAAACATGACAACATGCACTTAAGTACGACTGGCTTTACAAAATACCTACTGGATATTCAGACCAGAGACAAGGCCAGATAACTCTTGTAGAAGTTGCCCATGAGTACTCTTCTTCCACTATAGCAGACTCATACCAAGAGGCTTCTTAAAAATGGTGACTTACCTTCACTGCTATCTGTATTTATTCATCCAAACATTCAACAATTTAGGATTGTTTCCAGAGCTTAAATCTATCCTCAAAGGATGAAGATTTTTCCCTGCGAAGGGAAACTGAAGCAGACCCTGAAGGCCACTCTAATAGAGGAATTTCCAAATGTTTTTATTACTTGGGCAGTACTGTAGTAATAACCCCAAAGAGGGGTAAGATGAAGCCCTTAGAGTAAGAAATGCTACTCAAGCCGGGCGCTGGTGGCTCACGCCTGTAATCCTAGCTACTCAGGAGGCTGAGATCTGAGGATCACGGTTCAAAGCCAGCCCGGGCAGGAGAGACCGTGAGACTCCTATCTCCAATAAACCACCAGAAAACCGGAAGTGGCACTGTAGCTCAAGTGGTAGAGCGCTCGCCTTGAGCTGAAGAGCTGAGGGACAGTGCCCAAGCCCAGAGTTCAAGCCCCACGACCGACAAAAAAAAAAAAAAAAAAAAAAAAAAAAAGAAATGCTACTCAAGTCCTACAGCCACACCTCGCACACATACATATCCTGATAGATAATTCAATTACTGAATGAAAAACAGGTTCACTACTTAAAAGGAAAAGCTGCCCATTAATTCCAAGAGAAATGTATTAGCTTCGTGAAGGGGGGCAAGTCTGCATGCTCCCGGCTTGACTAACTTCTGGTAACTTCTTAATTATCTGCTCATCTTCCATGGAGCCACAGACCAGAGGCAAATACTTCAACAACCCTTACATGAAATAGAGATCACTTAAACACAAATCAGCAAAACAATAAAGTCAACAGTTATAAAGCACAGAAGCCTTTTTCACGTCTGCCTCAGGTGTGGAGAAGCTGTTGGCGGCTGGCTGTTCTCGGCTTCTTAAAGCCCTCACTACTCAGGAGACCCCAGTTCACAATGGCCACCAGATTTCTTCGCTTAGAAGTAAGGAAGACCTCAGAAACACACACTGCTTACTGCAGTACAGATGCAAAGCAAAATATCTGGGTTTTAGAGAAAGCATCTCTACTCAGCAAAGCTTTCTAGAATCTACATGGGAGCTCTCTGCCTCAACAATCTTCTCAACTCTTACTCTCCTCTCTCTCTTTGCCTCCCAGGACCTCAATCTTCCCTTGCAAATCTCAGATTCAGAAGGCTGCCAGCAGGGAAAGATTATCCATGCATCAGTACTTGGCACTTCTCCACGGGGGCCATTTGGAGTTTCTTCCACTGGCAACAGAACCACTAGATTCTCTGTTCCAAGCTCAGAATCTATTTGGAGCAACTATCTAGATCTCTGCCCCTGTAGCATTGTAGAGTCAAATTCCTATGAGTTCTAAAGGGTAAAACCTTCTCGGTTCTTTTTTTTTTTTTTTTTTTTTTGTCAGTCATGGGGCTTGAACTCTGGGTCGGTCTGGACGCTGTCCCTGTGCTCTTCAGCTCAAGGCCAGCGCTCTACCGCTTGAGCCACAGCGTCACTTCCGGTTTTCTAGTGGCTTACTGGAGGTAAGAGTCTCACAGACTTTCCTGTGAGACTGGCTGGTTTTGAACCGTAATCCTCAGATCTCAGCCTCCTGAGTAGCTAGGATTACAGGCGTGAGCCACCGGCGCCCGGCTGCATTCTCAGTTCTTAAATAGGGAATCTCCACCACTTCCTCCCCTCCCAGCCAAAGCTTAGGAGCAAGGCCACCATGAGCTGCAGGCATGGGGTGGGCATGCTGACCTCTAATACCCTTTGGCCATCAGCTTCTCGGAAGCAGAAATAGTGAGAAGAAAATGCTCAGAATATGTTCTGCAAATGCTATAAGGTTTTTGGCAAATGATGTGGTTTTCCTGGCAACTTAGTTTTATGGACCTACAGACCGTCATGTTTGTTGTCTACAGAATCATCAATGAAGTGACTGTCAAGACTCCTGATCCAACCACTTCTCATACCTCTGTGTGATACTGGCAGCATGCAGACACTGAACTTGCCAGAAAGCCCGCTCGAGGTTAAAGCAGAATTGTTTTGACATACCTTTACTCAAAGCCAAAGCCTTTGCCCCTCACCCTGACACAATACTCTCAAGTTCTATGGTCAGATGTCCCTTGAGAAAATCAAGATGATCAAGACTTTGGATATAATTTTTGATATAGTCTGTGGTTGTGCTTATAATAGAACACAAAGAGAAACATTCACGCCTAGTATTGATGGGCAATTCTAGAAGTTCTGTGTTTAGTCTTATTTCTTGGGCTCTGGAAGGTGTGGCAGCCGTGTGTGCGTGTGACACATACACATCACACATGTAGGACCCAGCCCAGGCGTGCATGGTATTACACGCCTTACTTGAAGCTGTTATCTCCATACTTACAGCTTCCCTTCTAGGCCTTTGCTTTAAAACCCAGCTTCTCCTGCCTGTGAAGAGCTGAGAAAGGATTTAGCCTTCTGAGCTGCGTCTGCATCTGCACAGTCAAGTCAGGAGAATAAACTTGTACCTGCTCCCCGGCTCCCGGAGAACCACGCACCGCATTCCACGAAACAGAGCTAGTTCTAGCGCTCTTCCCAGAGCACAAGGAGGCAAGATGCTGCATACTTCCAGAGCTCAGAGCAGATGCTCAGCAACTGTATTCTCACTTCTTACAGATTAAAAAAACTATGAGGACAAAATGACTGACGCCCTTAGCTTAACAGGAGGTGTGTCCCAAAAAAGAAGCTACAGATGCCTTTTCTCAAGAAGAAATCTTACTAGGTTAAGGTTAAAAAAAAAAAAGATGGGCAAAAGCCCACAGCACTATTGTTAGAACCCCTGAAAAATGTTCATGTCCCCACCAAACTTCTGACAACCAAAACGCTTGATAATTTAGTAGGACCAGCAAGAGGGCCTGATGCTTGTGTGTGCCATAGTGTCCAGGCTTCTGGTGAAACTGGGCCGCAGTTCCGCTCATACCTGTTGGACAATACTGTGAGACACATGAGAGGGGCTGACAGCACTGCCTTGGCCTCCCATCTATAGATGCTTTCTAGTTTGTCCTCAACATTACTTGGAAAGAGTTTGTTGCCATCAGTTGAACCACATGCCCCATGAGGAGTGATGGGGGGTGGACAGGGCCCCTCCACCTCACCCCCATCCATTCCATACGATCCCCGTGTCCTGCGGGTGAGGCCGCCTGTGCCGTCTCCACCCCAAGCCTGCAGCAAGCCCAGTGCTCAGGTCTGCACAGTCCTCTGCTGCTGGATGTGAGACCCTAAGAGCTAGAGAGCAGGCAGCACACAGCTCCGAACGTACCTCGGCGCAAAGCTTGAGGCGGTCAACCCCGATCCTCCGTCGGGCCCAGGCTGGCTGGCCACGGCCATTGCTTCCTCTCCTCTCCTCTGGCCTCAATCTGTCTTCCTTCTACACCCTCACTTTGAGGCAACCATAACTTCACTCAGGTTACACTCCAAAGACCAGTCCTAAAACAGACTATCCACGCAAAGTGCCCTAACTAGTGTTGTCTTCAGTATTTTAGAGGTTAAAGTCTCAGACCTCGGACTTGCCCTTCCTTGTTTGCTTCCTTTCTTTCTTCTAAGAAGGCACAAGAAAAGGATCTTGGAAAAACACATTGAGAGAGAAAATTCAGTACCCTATTACCTATTTCAGTTCTCTTCTCTGAACCAGCATCTTCTAGCTTTGTAAGAGAAGCCAAGGCCTCTGAAGTCGCATGCAAAACATCACAGCAAAGGTACAAGAGACCCACACCCTTAATGGTCCTGGCTTATTTCTGTGGCACTTCTGTCTCACATCTATAACCTGGAAAACCCTAAGCATGCTGTGTATCTACTGGTCTGACCGCTTTCAAAGCCCGTGAGCAGGGAAGCCTGTGTGCTCCTCCACACCAAGCAGACGACGGCTCCAGGGAAGGGGTGTGAGGCGGCTCCCCAGCCCCTCATGCAGGAAAGTGGGCGGGGAACCTGAAGAGATCTGAAGGCCACCAAAGCAACTGCTGGCAAACGACCATCCATTTCCTGCAGTGCTATCTTGAAAAAAATGCAATGGGGTAGAAAGAGTATCCCCTTGCAAGACAGCTCGCATAGAAGAAGAAAGCCAGAGCCATGATCTTGATGCAAGGTGTCACAGCGAGTCTTCTCCTCGCCCACCCGCCTCAGTTCACAGGAGGAGGCCGGGAGCAGCCCAGCCTGGCACCAAGGAGGCCGTGGCCGGGAAGCCGGCGTGCAGCTTTGTCCTACTGGCCACGATCAGATGTGTCAGGAACGAAAGGGTGACCAGTTCAGACATGTCCTCGAGGTTCCGAGCCTAAGGGACACATCTTATACGCAGACCAAAAAAAAAAAAAAAAGCGCATAATAAAAAGTAAAATTAAAAAGAACAAAGTGGAGACAGAGATAAATGAGAGAAGTTAGGATGGAAGAAGATCAAGATCATGCTAATTCTGTTTAAAAAATACTGTTTAGTTCAGAAAATAGAAAGAAGCCTTGTAACCACCTGAAAACCAAGCAGGCAATGAGATGATGATCTCCATCCCTGGAGGCTTCTTACCCCCACCCCACTCACTTAGAAAATATCCCACAATGGCACAGGGACGCTGAATTACGCCAAGAGGAGCTCTAGATATTTCTAGCAGGTTCTTCTTAAATTAAACATGCAAAAAAGTGAGGAGAATGTGGCATTCCAAGAAACATCCAGGTTCGGGTTTATCTGCTTAAAGCCAGAGCATCCCACCTACAACGTTAGCCTCCATTTCCTATTTCTTCTGAACTTCGTTTCCAAACCCACATACATCTCCTCTTCCACTGTATGTAACAGAATCCATGGCCTTCTCCTCTCTCTGCAGTCATGCAGGCTTCCTGTTCTCTGTAACATTATAAAGAGTAGTCTTATAATCGGGAATCTTCGACAATGCCTTTCCTGGTTTCCTGTCTGCAACCATCTTGATCTTTCTTTTCTCTCTCTGCTACTTTTCTTGTTTGTCAGATTTCAGGTACAAACTGGGTGGCCGTTAGATGAGAACTTCCATCATCTCTCCATCGGGAAACTCCATCTTATGCAGCAAACTGCTGATCCGGCCTCTTCCATGACCAGAAGAGTTCTCTGTCAAATGGAAGAAACATATCAGCACCCTTTAATGTGATTTCATTTCACCCAGAAGTGTCCTTCATCACAGAATATACCTAAGGAAGGCCACGGGTTTACGTGGATAACCAGGGAAAGGGAAAAGCTGAGTGACAGGACTCAAATGCAAATAAAAGTAATCAGGCCAGACTCTGGTGGTTTGAACCTATAATCCTAGCTACTCAAGGGGCTGTGATCTAAAGATGACAGGTGGGAGCCAGCCCTGGCAGGGAAATCTAAAAGATTAACTTCCAATTAACCAGTAGAAAAGACAGGACTAGAGGTGTGGCTTAAGTGGTAGAGTTCCATCCCTGAATGGAGTAAGCCCAGCAAGAGTGTAGGCCGAGTTCAAGCCTCAGTGCCTGCACAACAACAAGAACCATGGTGTTGATGAAGCTGGGGCTCTGTACAGGCACTTTGTACCGGCGCGCCTCACCCCCACCTCTTAGAGCTGCCTGTGCCCTTCATATACTCCTTGCCCTGCTTAGAAACGGGCACCTCTCCAGCAGGAGACATGAGCCCTTGGCATTCAGAACCTTGAAGGCAATGTCTGTGAACCTGACACACCCCAGACCACCTCCTCTGGGGAAGGGTGAGTTACACGGCACACACCACCAAGGTGGAGGCAAGGAGTGTGCTCATTTCACACGTGGTAAGTCACAAGCGTCTACACACACACAGCCTAAAGGTGTTGGCATGAGCATGACTGGAGCGTGCTCAGCTCCCATCAGACTCCTTCTCCTGTGCCACATGGGGCCCTGGTCCCTCAGAGTCTGGTGGGGACGCTGCCACGTACCTGGCCTTTCTGCAGTCCCCTTGGCGGCTAGGTGTTTCAGGAGAGGGCTGTGGGAAGGGGTTGTGCTCAGTCTGCCGCGGCTGGGGAGGGAGGCCATGCTGGGCCACAGCGGTTGGGCACCCCTGTCGGTCTGGGTGCTGCTGTCCTTGCTGCCTGTCTTGGCGTGGGCGCTGCTGCCGGCCGAGGTGGGGGCTGGAGAGGTGGGTGGCAGGGCGGCAGGGGCGTGCTCCTGGTGCTCCTTCCCAAGCAGCAACCCTGAGGGCAGAACCGCGCTGGCAGTGGCGTTCGCCCTCCCCCTCCTCCTCCCCCTCCCCCTGCCCCTTCCCTTTGCTTCTCCCTTCCCTCTCTCTAAAAACAACCAAAAAAAATCCTAATCTTCGAGATTTCGTTCTTGACTCCGGAGTGCTTAATTCACTCAATGATTTATTAGCCAAGCACTTACAAACACAGAGAGTAAAAGCAGAAAGGACTCAGTTTGGTCTCTAAAATATACACTTACTTTTTTGGAGGGGGTCAAGAGGTGTTATTTATATTTAACCTGGTTAAATATAAATAAACTGTAGAATAAAATTATTCACGGGACAAAACCACTGGGAAGGGCTGTACTCAGCCTGTTGCCATTGGAGAAGGGACAACAGGGTTGAGAGAAAGCAGAAAAGAGGTGCTCAGAGCCAGAGAACGAGGGGTGGGAGATTTCTGCAGAGCTTTCGGAGACTGTGCCTGCCTTGTGCAGCAGGACCGGACAGAAGTCCTGTGCCTCAGAAAACTTAGAATGCTTCTCTGGTCCTGTGTGTGTTCCCACTGACCTCCTGCCTTCTGGACAGGTAGGGGAGGGACGGGTCTCCCACAGCTCCTGAGCTGTATGTGTTATTCTGTGAGCCAGACCTCTCTGGTGAAGAGGTAGGCTCCCACACAGCAGAATGCCAGCCAGACTCAAGAGAAGTCCTGCGGCAAGGGTGGGCTAGGGAAGAAGATATACTGGCTACAGAAAAAGGAGATGGTGTGTAGCAGAATTCACTTGCCTCAAACGCTTCCCACACAGCTGGACCTGAGTGCTCAAACACAGCACACATTCAGAAAAGTGCTAGCACTCCAGAGCTAAAGTCTATAGGAAAAACTTGTTCATTCATCTTGTTAAGAAGCCGGCCATTCATAAAGCACCCGTGCCAGGGCCCACTTCTTAAATATGTAACTTGGCTGTAAGGTTAAAGTGGAGGTTGGGCGCCGCTCTGGGGATGGAGATCCTGCCTTCCTAACTGGCCCCTAGGCGATGCCCATGCCGAGTACCTGTGGACTGTGTGGAGCAGCCTAGTGCTTCACACATATCTCATTTTGAAGTACACAACATGCTCTTATTCTCCAACAGAGAAGGAAACGGGAGCTCTGAGAAACTAACGTCTCACAGCTGAGAAGTAGTGATAATGGGAGGCGAACCAGCGGTGGTGTAAACCCGCTGTGGAGCACAGCCCGCGTTCTCTCTACTTCCTCGGGCTGTGTGTTAACGTGGAAGGCTGGCAGGTGCTCCTGAGTAGGTGACAAGGTGAACAGCCTCTAGCCAGCCATCTCCTGAGCGTGCTGAGCAGCCGGGAGCAGACCTGTGCCTCCCTCTCCTCCCAAGGCCTTCGATGAGGTGACGGGGGGGGGGGGGGGGGGGGGGGGGGGAGGCAGAGCCCTCAGGCTCGCTCCCATTTTTGATACCCGGACACCAATTATAGCAACAAGGGGAATACTGCTGCAGACAACACAGCAGCTCTTCCTTCAGGCCAAGGTCCTCAGCTCCCCGCCATGGGCCTGCCAAATCCTGGGTGTAGGCACAGAGATGCCCTGGGCATCTTGGGGCGAGTGGAAAAACGGAGGAGAGGGCCCACGTTCAACCCAGTGTTCACACTCACACATGATGACAGGTGAAGACTGCTGGAATCCCTTTTAGAACTGACAGGCTTCGCCATGTCTCACGGCGTTCCCACAACCTAAGTGTGACCGAGGAGGAGACGCAGACACCTGCAGTGCACGGGTGCGGGCACCGCTCTGGCTCCTCAGTGGCCTGGCCGAGGGAGGGTGCGCTCACCTACGCTCCCCTTCCACGTCTTCTCCTCCATCAGCTGGCCACTGGTCAGGGAGGTCTGGCGCGAGTGGGTCCCGGCGGCGGCTGCAATGGACGGCACAGAACGGGCAGGCCGCAGGCTGGAAGGGTCCATCTTCCCGGCATCTTTTCGGGATCGCTGCTGGAGGACCTTTATCATGGCATCCTTCTCTATGATTTTGGCATGGAGATTTTTAATACTAAAATCAAAGCAAAACAAAATAATCCTCATGAAATACCATTTGGTTAGAAAACTAACGTTCCTCTCAGCCTGTCCGAGGGGCTTTAACCGTAATTTGGTGATGGAATTCAAGTGTTGTTCACATCTTCAAACATCTGCCACCTCCAAACTGTTTCAGGTGAGGCTTAGCACTGCCCTTCTCTGGCGCTGTGGGAGGTTCTAGGCCTCGGGGGGGGGGGGGGGGAGGGGTGGTGAGAATGACCAGGCCCCACGCTCGGGTTGCCCTGGACCACGGCTCAGGGACCACACTTAGCAGGTCTGGAATGGGGGCTGGCGGGGGATGGGATAGCACACAAACTCTTCAGCCCCCAAACAGGGCAAATTTCCACCATGTCTTTCCAAGGGGGAAGAAAGGAAGAATGGGCAGGTTCTGGAGGAAGACAAGTTCTCCTCGTGAGAGCAGTGAACACTCCTGAGTCTCTGCGTGATCCTGGCAGTGACTGGCCTACCACACAGCCTCACTCTTCCATCAGTGCCCAGGGCGCCTCAGGCCCAACTCACGCAGGGAAAGCTAGTGACTGCTGTTAGTCTGCTGGAAACCTGAAACCCATCAGAAGAGGGCATTAGCTAACATGTCTTTATCTTGTCGGTCTTGGGGATTGAACTTGGAGGTTGGGTACTGTCCCTGAGCTCTTCTGCTCAAGGACAGCGCTCTACCACTTTAAGCCACAGAGCCACTTCCAGTTTTCTGGTGGTTTAGTGGAGATAAGAGTCTCAGGGCTGGCCTTGAATGACCATCCTCAGATCTCAGCCTCCTGAGTAGCTGGGATTATAGGCGTGAGCCACCAGCACCAACCTACATCTTTCACTGAAATAACATAAACTCTTGCTTAAAGCCTCTGGTCACTGAGATGACTGTTTCTCCTTTCCAGCTTGTGGAATACCCAGAGCTAACATGGACATCTAAGTTCTGTCATGAAACAGCCTCCATCTCAGCCCTGGCGCTGATCTGCAATTATCCCCACAAAAAGCACTGGGGCAACTGGCTTAGTCGTGAACACTCTCCCCCCCAGGCAGATGGGAGTTTCTGGAGCTCTCCAGTTCATGGCCCCCCAGAGCAGGGCAGAGAATCTCTGGAAGAGCTGGCTGGACAGTGAGGACAACGGTCCCTTACGTGAATTCCATGTCCTGACATCTCCTGCTGGCCTGAGCCACCTCCTCCTCCTCCTGCCAGAGGTGGGCCTCCAGAGAGCTCTCGCCGTAGCTGCCGTTCCGCGAGTGGTTGACGATCGTGGTGTCCCTGGAACACAGAGCACACATCACAGAAGCCTCGCTGGAGTGGCGCAGAGGCGCAACCGAGAGGAAGCCATTCTGCTCTTCACCCTCTTCTGGAGCCCAAAGGCCTCCGGCCTCCTGCCTCCACTTCTCAACCCAGCCCCGCTCCACAGACGCCAGGACAGAGAGGTGGCAGTGCCCAGGAGGAGCAACCGAAGGGCACCATGCCCCCAAAGCTCCCCACACACGCCTCACCAGCTCCTGTCTTCCCAACTCTAGTCAGAATACAACAGTGTCTAAAGAAAGCAAAATGGCATTCAAAAATAAAACTCCTCTGCCCTTTCTACGGGGTATTATGCTCTGTGGCAAGTTATGAATGTGCAGAGATGGACACCTGCAGATTCATCATCCTTGTACGTGATGATTTTATGCTTCTTCTGCCTTTCACCCTTCTCCTACATTGATGGCTCACGTAACCCTAGCTACATAGGAAGCTGAGATCCAAAGAACTGGAATTCAAAGTCAGCCTGTGCAGAAAAGTCCAAGGGACTCTAGCTTTAATTAACCAGGCTGGATTTGACTGCAACCTTCAGTTCTCGGGCTCCTGAGTAGCTAGGATTACAGCTTTGTGGGAGCCCCTTTGAAATTGGAGGGTTCCCCCAAATATACAGATCCTAAAGCTTTGGTGATTTCAAGCATCTCCAAAGTAAAAGCCCTGAGCTCTAGGCAAAAGACAAATGAAGAAAAAGGCCGGCCATGGGGGGGCATCCAAGACCCTGTGTGAGGGCAGCAATGTCTACTGCTGGGGTCCAGCCACCCAGGACCAAGGAGAACCGCGTGGCTGGTGCAGACACTTCTTTGTGACTTAGCTTTGTGGACTGCAGTACTCTCTAAGCAAGCATTTACAGGAAGAATTAGGCTCTGTGCCTACAGAGAGAAAGTAAAGCAATGAAAGTGGGCACTGACATCAGCAGGGAAGGGTTCCCAGGAAAGTGAATCAGATCTCAGGTGGCCCACGGTCCACCACGGTGTGGAACCAACCACTTGTTTTCCTCACTTATAAATAAGAAGTATTGCTCTCAGGGTTGCCATGAGGATTACGTGACATAGCACCATGGTGCAGGAATCACAGAATGTACTGTGGTAACATCATTCTTAAAGATCACGTGGAATTCCACAGTGTGAATGGATGCCAGGTTATTAAATGGGTCTCATTAGACTTGATGCTGTTTAAAATGCATTGATATTTTTGGCAACAGTGGGATTAACGCCTGGGACATTCATAATGAAACCTTAGACAGATGTCAGGAACTAGAATCTTACTAAAAACAAGGTACATACTGTCAATTATCTTCCAGAAATGTTACATCACCTCGCTCTTCATCTAGCCTACAACTTAAAAAAAAATTTATTGTAAAGATGCCATACAGAGGGGTTGCAATTACATGAGTAAGGTAATAAGTACTTTTCTTTTTTTTTTCTTTTTTGTCAGTTGTGGGGCTTGAACTCTGGGCCTGGGCGCTGTCCCTCAGCTCTTCAGCTCAAGGAGAGCGCTCCACCACTTGAGCCACAGCCCACTTCCAATCCTGAGTAGTTTATTGGAGATAAGAGTATCAGGGAGTTTCTTGCCCCAGGGCTTTGAACTGATCCTCAGATCTCAGCCTCCTGAGTAGCTAGGATTACAGGCGTAAACCACCGGTGCCTAGAGTAATGAATACATTTTTTGTCAAGCTTTGTTATACCCTTATTTGTTGTTCTCCCAATTAGCCTGCAACTTTTTTTGCTGGTCTTGGCCTTGAACTCTGGGTCTAGGTGCTGTCCCCGAGCCCCTTTTGCTCAAGGCTAGCACTTTCCCACTGGAGCCACAGCACCACTTCTGGATTTTTTTTGAGTAGTTTATTGGAGACAAGTCTCATAAACTTTCCTAAACTGGCTTTGAACCGTGATCCTCATATATCTCAGCCTCCTGAGTAGCTAGGATTAAAGGCGTGAGCCACCAGTGCCTGGCTTAGCCTACAGTCTACAAAAAGCAATGATCTGCAGAAGATCTCTTCCTCTGGGGTGCTGCTGCTCTGGTGCTGTCTGGGTACTGACTGAGTGCACAATGCTCACCGCTCGGCTGCAGCGGACGCCGCCGCACTCATGGCGAAGTGGCGGATGGTGCTCTCCTCCAGGTACTTCTGCTCCCACCTGGTCATGTCAGCTTCCAGGGCCAAGATCCGCTCCTCCTTCTCCCGCACAAGTTCCATGAGGGCAGGGGCACTGTATTCTGGAACGTTGGCGGGCTGGCTAGTTCCATGTTTCTGGAGAAGCAGAAACAACGCCCGATGCTTAAAATGTCTGTAAGGCCACAGCAACCCCTGTGTGCAGTTAACTGCACAGAGCAGACATACCCTTCCGGATCTCAAGTCCATGCAGGGCTCCAGTGTGTATGACTACACGACCCTAACACACACCTCCTCATCTGTCTAGTCGCACCTAATACTACTACTACTCACTCAGCTATGAAACCAGGAATTATCTAATTCTGCAGAAGCTGGATTAACCACCAGTGTCTCTAAGCTAATCTGAAGTAGTCAGGATTCAAACTCCAGTCTGGCTCCACAGCCTCAAAGTTCTAACCTAAGAAGTGATTGCTGTTGGTTTTTACCAGAGACAACAATGAATTAAGTCTTGGCTTCTTGATCTCAGCACTTCCTCTAGAATCCTGAGAGCACATTCAGTTGCTCTGTCTCTCCTCTGAGTGGGAGATAAAATGGAGGCACAGATGTGGGAGTGAGATGCCCATGCCCCGCTGCAAGGCTCTCGTCTGCAATGGGATGTAGACCTGCCCCAGGAGAGGCCTGAGAAGAGAAGCAAAGGAGCCAGCAGGATGTGAAAGTACATCATCTCTAAGGCATAGAAAACTCATTCTCTGTCCCTTCTTTTCATCTCTGTCAGTAAAAGGAAATACAGTTGATTTACCGAGACTGCTCACAAGCAGTGCCAGAGTGCTGGTTCTGAGGCGGTTCCAACTCCAGCCCAGAGGCAAAGACGGGCCCTCTCAGGGTCTCGGGCTTCGGCAGGCCTCTGTCTGAATGTGGGCCAGGCTCCTTCACACTTGGAGGGGGCACAACTTCATCCTGAGACAGGTACCCCTCCCTCCCCAGTCCCAGGGGCTGCACACGTTAAATGCAGAGCCACTGCAGGGTGTGAGAAGTATTTAAACACATTAGCAAAGCCATGAATCGCCCAGAGCAGCCGCTGACAGCTGAGCGGCTCGTCCGAGTAAGCGCATGGAGGCTTAGGCTCTTTGTACCGGGTGCTTCTATTCTACAAAGCCTCCAAATATGTGTTATTCTAGGAAGTGGCAGCTAGCCAGTGTCCAACACTGAATGAAAACAGCAGAAGGCACCTGTCCTTACTTGACCTGGTGAGGAAGCTGCCAATCCCATTTGGACAGGACCTAGACTCAGGTAGGACAGATGGACCAGGCCATCAAGATGAAAAGACCTCTATTTTTAGACACTTTCCAAGAAAGTGCCACAGCCTCCTTACGCTGCTATTTATGCTTGTCATTTCCTATCTAGTGGCCACCAAAGCAGTTTACTTTTTCAGCATCCTCTTGACTTTTCATGAGATCAGAACAACTCTTCACTGTCACCAAGGGTTACTTCATAAACCTGGAATATCAGCATTCAAGCATACAGAGAGCGCACTGTCTCCACAAGGACCTATGCCGATCAGAACATAGAACTGAAGGTCAGGCAAGACAATGTCTGACACCCACTGAGCTGGTCCACAGTTGCTGTGTGCCAGGCATGCTCTGGGGACACCGCAGTAAAACCCAGAGCTCTGTCTGTCCCCACATCAGGGAATGTCCTGATGAGCCACATGACCTCCGGCTGGCCTCAACCTCCCTGGCCTCCCTCTTCTCCCTCAAAACACTGTCACTGTTTCCCTTCTACCTCACAGACGACTATAAAAGAAATGACAACGACCTTAAGGTCTGTGTTGGCGGGTTTTTAAAGATACAATTGTGAGTTCTTGAGAATGGTTTTGTGTTCATCATCTGTCTTTGGGAGGGCAAAGGGAGAACAGAAATGGAGGGAAAAGGGTGAACAAACGAGCAGCGGTACCCTCAATAATATGCTGAAGCTGAACTACACAACCTGTGGGTGTAAGCAGGAGGGAAAAACTAGGAGAGAGCGTGAAGCAAGGGGTGACTCGTGTACTCACTACCTGATTTATGTAACTGTAAACCCTCTGTCCATCACCTTTATTTAAAGAAAAAAAAAAAGGAAGTACTTGTTTTTCTTTGTTTCCTTCCAGTTCCTGACATGGCCCTACATCATTGCAGGTACAGGAGATAACTTTTAGTGACAGAACTGTGAGTTCAGTTTCCTTGCTGCTAGTTCCTACTGTGTGGACTTCTTTTTCTCTCTACCTGTTACTCCACTCCTCAGCAGAGAAGCCGGGTAAATGAAGAGTATGGAAGAGGACATCAAGAACACTCTAGGGGGCTGGGAAGGTGGCTCAGTGGTAGAGTGCTTGCCTTGCATGCATGAGGCCCTGGGTTCGATTCCTCAGCACCACATAAGCAAAAAGAAAAAGGCCGGAAGTGGCGCTGTGGCTCAAGTGGTAGAGCGCTAGCCTTGAGCTGAAGAGCTCAGGGACAGTGCCCAGGCCCAGAGTTCAGGCCTCAGGACCGGACCCAAAAGAAAAAAAAAAAGAAAAAGAAAAAGAACACTCTAGGGCTTCAATGACTCTGACAGCAATGATGTTAACGACAGTGGTGAGAATGGCCTTTCTTCATCGACTGTTAAGTGCCAGCCACTGTGGGGAGAACTCCTGAAGATTTTCTCAGTTGTCCTTAGGACCTTGTGACAAGGACAAGGACATTGTGATTGCAGAGATCACTTACCCATGGCTGTTTTCTGCCCTCAGTCTAGCTCTGGAACCTGTGCTTCCAGTGAAGACAGGATTCCTTGCCATTCTGACCCCCTCCAGTGTGTCCAGCACACCTTGCAAGAGTGGCGCGCTCACTGATCTTAGAATGTCAGGTGGAAAGCCCTGGCTGGGTCCTGGCCTCAGCCACTGACACAGCATGGGTGTGGTGCTGACCCCGAGTTCTCTGACACGCCCAAGTCTCTCCAGAATAATGCCGGAGGGTCAGGGAAGCTGGTCTCACTTCCTCTTCGGGGAAGGCAGAGACAAAGCGGTGTTGTTACAGTGTGAACTGAGCACGTTTTCTAGGGGGATGGAGGGAGAGCAAGCTGTATGTGGCAGAATCTTGTCACGGGCAATCACGTCTGCACCAAGAGGATGGTGCCATCTGAAGCACATTCTCCTCTTCTTTCCGCGGGCGGCAAGTTACCTTCTCAGAGCAGACAGCACTGCTTGGTCATGCACAGGAAGCCACCAGAACCTCACGCTGCACGGGGAGAGGACACAGATGGCGCCGCGCCCGGCGCAGAGTGCAACCCTGGCCGCGGGTGCCTCCCGGGGGACGGACCCCGGCCCCTCACCTGCTGGGTTCTCAGGGCATCCAGCTCCCTCTCCAGCCAGGTCCGCAGCCTGCGCTCCATCTGCTCTCGCTTCTCACATGCCGACTGCAGCTGGGTCAGGGCCTGCTGCAGCTTCTCAACTTTCTCCACGTATGCTTGCTTCTCTCGAAGCTGAACAGAGAAGAGCAAAACAGCACAGACCTGAGGGCAGGTTCACGCAAAACAGCACAGACCCAAGAGCAGGCTCTCACGGCTGTGGAGGGGTGGCAGAGGGAACATGCCACTGAGTGCAGTCTGCCACTCGGTGAGGAGCAGCCTCCTGCCTGACGTTCCTGGGATAAAGCCGAGGCGCCTCCACCTGCTTTGTTTTCTGTGAACTCTGGAAAGTCTGTAAGCGCAGGATCCTCCGCCTCTAAGAAGGCTCATTAGGTCAGATGTTGCATGTGCCATTCATAAATGACCCGTGCTCCAGCACACACCATTTTCCCCGTGTGCAGTCAGCAGAAGATGACCACAGGATTTGCCTGTTTGGTCCTGCTGAGCAGTGCGTGCCCTGGGGCAGTGCTGGCGTCCAGGAGGCACCCAGGACGCCCTTGCTCAGTGGACTGACATTGTCCTAAACCACAGCCAGGTCCTGGAGCCTGGGTCTGCCCCCTTCACCTCTGATAAGCTGAAGCACACCCAGAGGAGTCTGGTCAGTAACAGTAACTCTGTCGGCACTGCCACACGAATCGCTGTTCTTTATATGGAGTATTTCATGGAATGCCTCCCACTGACCATGAGAAGAAAAGTTTTTTTCTTATTTTCATTTAAGAGACGAGAAAACTGCTGGGTACTGGTGGCACACTCCTGTAATCCTAGCTACTCAAGAAGCTGAGATGTGAAGACTGAGGTTCAGAGCCAGTCCAGGCGGGAAAGTATGAGATTCATCTCCAAATCACCTTCAAAAAGCTGGAACAGAAGCTATCTATGGCTTGAGTGGCAGAGAACTAACCCAAATAAAAAAGCTAAGGGAGGGGCTGGGAAGGTGGCTCAGTGGTAAAGCGCTTGCCTTGCATGCATGAGACCCTGGGTTCGATTCCTCAGCACCACATAAGCAAAAAAGAAAAAGCCAGAAGTGGCGCTGTGGCCCAAGTGGTAGAGCGCTAGCCTTGAGCTGAAGAGCTGAGGGACAGCGCCCAGGCCCAGAGTTCAGGCCCCATGACTGGATCCCCCCAAAAAAGCTAAAGGACAGCCCCCGAGTTCAAGTCCCAGGGCTTCATGCATGCTAGGCAAGCACTCTACCACGAAGTCACATTCCCAGCCCAGGTGCATCTTTTTTCAACAACAACAATTGGATTAAGAACATCATTTTGGAACTCATCTTTTCAGCGTGCTAAGCATACAGATTATCTCTGGCCTTTTTCTTCCATACTTTGAACCTACATGAAAGGATGCTCAACCCAGCCGGGTGACACAGAGGTGACAGGGCCCTCACAGAGGGCCCCTTCTGCCCGGCCCCATCTCTCCTCCTCGAGGGCCCCTTCTGCCCGGCCCCATCCCTCCTCCTCGAGGGCCCCTTCTGCCCGGCCCCATAGCTCCTCCTCTTGCTCAGCTTCCACAGCCCAACTCCCTAGTGTGGACCTGGGACATGCTTATTCTTCAGTTAGGCCTGAAGGGAAAGTCAGCGCAGCCCAGTTCATAAAAATTAAGCCAACAGGTTGATGTTTCCAGAAACGACTAAGTGTGCAGTATTTGGGAACCATCAAACCCCCTGGACTAAGGTCACAGTACTGCACAGCCCGTTTCTAGAACTCAGAGTGAGATCTGCTGAACTTCAATCCTCGACCCATTAGCAGATGATTTTTGCCTTTTTCCTTGTAATAGGGAGCCCAAAGAACCAGCAACTGAACTCTTTTTTTAAAAAACTGTTGGCCTCTCTTCTGTACAGGCCCAGTAGTGTCCCTCGGTATGAAGCTGTGAGCTTGCTGCTGATAGTGTGTCTGTGCTGCCTGGTTTGGAGATATCCACATTTGTTTTTCACTCACTTTCTTTACCCATCCCAAGTCAGCTCCTCAAGGCACTTCTGGCTCAAGCAGCGGTGTCAGGAAAGGCCTGGAAGCCTCTTTCCCTTCAGACCCAATCCCCGAGGCTGGCCTCACCTCCTCTTCCAGCTTGATGACTCTGGCCTGGGCATTGCTCAAGGCCTGGTCCAGGATCTCAATGTGTCTCCGATGGTCCTCGCTTGCAGTCCGTACCACCGCCAGCTCCATTTCTAACCTCTCCTTTTCCTTCAGGAACTCTTTGTCTGGAAGGGAGAAAGGACAGAGCTCGCTCTGTCAGAAAGCACTTGGCCACCGGGCTCCCGTCCCTGGCAAGGGGGAGAGCCTAAGAGCAAATGTTTACAGGGCCGGGTCCCTGCCATCCCCCTTCCCAACGGCAGTGGAGCCTTTGAGAGCTGGTAACGGAGAGCCCCCAGCTCACAGAAAGGCTCACCGTTTATTAGCAGCTAAGTCTCCCTCTTGCAGGATGGTCCTTACTTTGTTGTTATAAGAGATCTTAGGAAAGGCCAGCTTCATGCTCAAGTTTTGGCTGAGTTCTGATGCATATACAGAGAATTCCTAGAACAGGCAAGTTGGCACACCAGGGAATTCATGCCCAGAATGGCTGTTTACTCAGTGGATATCAATTACCCAGAGCTATTTGGAATGGCATTGTTTAGCCTGATGGCTCTGGTCCCACTGACACAGAAGATGTCTGCTCACACACTGTTTACTCTCGAAACCACAGCAATGGCAGAGGCTCTGAGGCCAAGCCAATCTGATTGATTCTGGCGCCTTCCATAACAGAGAACCTTGCACATGACTTCATTGTTCTAAGCTTGCAACTCTTCAAATAAAGCTAGCAAAACATATTTTTCAGGACTGCTGTTGAATATTAACATGACTGTCAGTGAAATGCCTACCAAAGGACTCAGCACATAACATATGCTCCACAAACACTCACATCTGTCCCTGGAGACTTAGCACATCCCAGACACCAAGCCACAAGCTTTACAAGAGAAGCCCCTGGATCCTCACATCAACTCCATTTGACAGACAAGGAATAAAGCAAGCACACCGTGACACTGGATCCTCACATCAACTCCACTGACAGACAAGGAATGAAGCAAGCACACTGTGACACTGGATCCTCACATCAACTCCACTGACAGACAAGGAATAAAGCAAGCACACCGTGACACTGGATCCTCACATCAACTCCACTGACAGACAAGGAATAAAGCGAGCACACCGTGACACTGGATCCTCACATCAACTCCACTGACAGACAAGGAATAAAGCAAGCACACTGTGACACTGGATCCTCACATCAGCTCCATTTGACAGACAAGGAATAAAGCGAGCACACTGTGACACTGGATCCTCACATCAACTCCACTGACAGACAAGGAATAAAGCGAGCACACCGTGACACTGGATCCTCACATCAACTCCACTGACAGACAAGGAATAAAGCGAGCACACCGTGACACTGGATCCTCACATCAACTCCACTGACAGACAAGGAATAAAGCGAGCACACCGTGACACTGGATCCTCACATCAACTCCACTGACAGACAAGGAATAAAGCGAGCACACTGTGACACTGCATCCTCACATCAACTCCACTGACAGACAAGGAATAAAGCGAGCACACTGTGACACTGGATCCTCACATCAACTCCACTGACAGACAAGGAATAAAGCGAGCACACCGTGACACTGGCACCAGGTCAACAGCAGTCCCACTTCACTGACTAGAGGGGAACCAGAACTGAGACCCAGTCTGAGATGTCCCGCCTTAGCCTTCCTGCCTGCACAGCCTGCTGAAACCTTCTCTGTGCTCACTGAGGTCTGCACTCCCTGCTGGCTGCCCAGGAGGAGGGCTCGTAACCTCCGTTGGGAACACTCAAGGTGGCCACTACTGAGGAATGGGATGGGCTGGGTGTCATTGCAGGAAGAACAAAGAATCAAGCATCACAAAACAACAGTGAACATGGAAGATCTTCCAGTGCTTTGGGTTTTTATTTTGTTTTTTGGTCAGTCATGGGGCTTGAACTCTGGGCTTGGGCGCTGTCCCTCAGCTCTTCTACTCAAGGCGAGCACTCTACCTCTTGAGCCACAGCGCCACTTCCAGTTTTCTAGTGGTTTATTGGAGATAAGAGTCTCACGGGCTTTCCTGCCCAGGCTGGCTTTGAACCACGATCCTCAGATCTCAGCCTCCTGAGTAGCTAGGATTACAGGTGTGAGCCACCAGAGCCCGGCTCAGTGTTTAGTTTTGTTGTTTGTTTTTTGGTGCTTACACTCAGGGTCAGGACACCCTATCTTAGCTTTTTCTGCTTAGGGTTGGTACTGTACCACTTGATCCTTGCTCCCCTTCCTGCTTTTTGCTGGTTAGTTGGAAATAAGAGTCTCATACACTTTTTCTGTGCAGGCTGACTTTGAACTGTGATCCTCAGATCTCAGCCTCTTGAGTGGCTAGGATTATAGGCAGGAATTACAGCACCCAATACCTTTCAATATTAAGTTTAAATGTTAATGGTCTCAACTTGCCAGTCAAAAGATGAGCAACAAGCATCTAAAGTCTGGGAGACTTGTGTCTGATTAGCCAGCAGAAAAAGCCAGAAATGGTACTATTGCTCAAGTGGTAGAGTGCTAGCCTTGAGCAAAAGAAGGTCAGGGACAGCACCCAGGCCCTGAGTTCAAGCGCCAGGATGGACAAAAGGAAAAAAAAAAAAAAAGTAGCCATAGAACATGGCCATGAAACCTGGGCACTGGTGGCTCATGCGTGTAATCCTAGCTATTCAGAAGACTGAGATCTGAGCATCACAGTTCAAATCCAGCCCAGCAGGAAAGGTGGTGAGACTCTTATTTCCAGTAAGCCACTAGAAAACCAGAAGTGGTGCTGTGGCTCAAGTGGTAGAGCACTGGTCTTGAGCTGAAGAGCTGAGGGACAGCGCCCAGGCCCAGAGTTCAGGCCTCACAACTGACAAAAAAAAATAAAAAATAAAAAAACCCACAAAAAGTAACGACTGGAAGGTTCCAGAACATGAATACCAACAGACTGATGGGAAGTGCCAGCTCACTCAGGAAGAGGAAGCGACAGACGAACCACATCCATGTGCAAGCTGTCCTCCGCATCCCTGGGGCACAGCCCCAGGATTCCTGAGAAGACCAAAACCTGGTCTACTCAGGTCCCTTAGGAATACTGGCATCGCTGGACAGGATGCTGAGTGTGCCATAGCTGTGCATGCAGGACGGAGGGAGAAACGGGAGGAGGGAAGGCGTGACACCGTCCAAACAGAAATGTACTCTTTACCAGACTTGTGTAACTGTACATCGCCTTTATAATAACAACTTAATTTTTTTTTTGCTAGTCATGGGGCCTGGGCGCTGTCCCTCAGATCTTCAGCTCAAGGCTAGTGCTTAACCACTTGAGCCACAGCGCCACTTCTGGCTTTTTCTGCTTGTGTGGTGCTATGGAATAGAACCCAGGGCCTCATGCATGCACAGCAAGCACTCTACCACTGGGCCATCTTCGCAGCCCCCCAATTTAAAAAATTTTAAATAAAACTGGCATAGAATCTGCATATAACACATTCTACCATATACCCAATTCATCCCTGGGTTAATTATAATATCTAATACAATGAAAATAGTTGTTATACAGTATTGTTTAAGGAATGACAGGAAAACCATATGCGTATGTTCACTACAGATGAAAACAGTTTTCCAAATATTTTCAACCAGTGACTGATGAAAACCATGTATGTGGTAAGTACAGAAATGGAAGGCCAACTAAATCTTAAGACGTACAAATTTACTGTGTATAATATGTATATAGTAAAATGTACATACTCATCTGCATTTAACTGAAGGTCTAATATGTATCTAGGTACCTATATTATGCATATCTATACACGATAACGCCTTCGATGTTTCTGTTTGTTCATTTGTTGGTGGGATGGGGACTGAAGCCAGCACTGAGGTTGCACCCAGCCCTCTGTTTCTCAGATAGCTCTCATAGACGGCAGCAGCTGTGACCCAGCACCAGGGTCTGGCACAAAGACTCAAGGGGGAAAAAGAAGTGATCCATGGTAAGACTGACCAGGGAGAAAGAAATGTGTTGCCTGCAATTATACATTTGTTCTTCCTTCCTTTATTTTAATTTCTGAAACCCCTCCTATTGTCATTTTGTAACTTGCTGAGAAGCAAGACACAGACCAGTCTTTCTAAGGAAGAAAATTAGTAGCAGATGCAAGCTTATTTTCAATGGCATAAGACCAAATTTCCTGGACTTAAACACTCTGTTCCCTCAGTGTTCTCTGGCTCCATCAAGATACAGCTGTAGACTCTCACTATAATTCATAAACTAAAAATAGTTCCAAAAACTTACAGTAAAAAACCACAGTTCCCACTGTATTGTTTGCTTTTTATCATACAATGAGCAAAAGGTTTGAATACAGATGTTTTCTGAACACGATGTTTTAGACTACAATTTTTATAAAATAAAAATTATCTGCAGAGGATACACTGGAGTATCAGCAAGTCTTTTACTACAATTGGCTCTGGTTCAAAGTTGAATAAAGAAGGCATAGAATGTCAATTCTAGCAGAACACATTGGGATGGTGGTCTGAATGTATCACTAGTAACAATTCTGGCTAAGGTATTTGCAGCCAAATATAATAACTTCTAGTATAGAAAATGTTGGGGGTTTTTTTTTGTGTATGTGTGCTATACAGAATCCTTCTCAGGGTAAAAATGGGATGTTGTCACCCAACCCCACACCAAGAAATCTTCTGGAAAAAGGGAAGGAAAAAAATTGGAAAGTTCCAGTCCTAGCTGTGGAACACCTGCAGGACTTCAGGCAAACCTGCCCTTGGCTGCAATTTCTCTTTTCTTTTTTCTTTTTTTTTTTTGCAGAGAGAAACAACCAGTACTATTTATTTGGAAGTCTGTGCCATGGTGGGTACAAACTATATTCTCTGCTCTGTGGGACCAAAACCAAACAGAATAAAAACCAACAAACAAAAATCCCCCAAGTTCCAAAAAGCAGCAAGAAGGAATGCAGGAAGTCTTACAGAACATAGTGATCCAGAGGGGCCATGGACGTGGCACTCCTGTCTTCAATGCACATCCCACTCTGCTATCTACTGCATGGTTCCCACCAACTCAACTGACTGGACGGGAACTTAGGAATGAATAGCCAGGCCACTTAATCATTTCCCTGCCTCTATGCGACTTCCCTGTCCCTTCATAAACTCCTCCAGGATTGAAGTCTGTTTCCTCTAGAAGGAAGAGCTGTTAGCCATGGGGAAAGGTGTGACTCAGGATTTCCAGAACTGATCTTGCATCCCTTGAAGCCTTGCTGTGTGCAGGGACACAGCACGGAGGTGGGCGTGAAGTCATTGGCTGCAATTTCTTCTTTTGTAAAACAGTTCAGTGTGCCGAGGCCTAAAATAACTGGAAGCCCAACACTGCCACTTTTCACATTCTGGCCTTTCTCAGCCCCTGGCCTGGTCCCAGGAGTGGCTCCCAAGGGCAATCACAATGACCTGGGTTCAAAGCTGCTGCATTTAACAGCTTGTATAACCCAAAAAGTCACTCATCCTTCCCAGGGCTCAGTTTCCTCATCTGTAGCATACCTGAAGAGATACCTGTATCTTGAAGGTTTGTTTGGAGGATTAAAAGAAACAACGTACATACAGATAATGTATCCAAAAGAGTGCTTGGCTCATAGTAATTACTCAGTTAGTGTTGGCAGCTTTGACTATCCCAGGCTGGCCTGAACTAGGACCAGAGGAGAAATATCAGGCGCAAACTTGCAAGCCACTTGAAGGATAAACTTAGTCATGAGATCAACAGCTCTGGGACTGTCACTAACAGTGCTCATGAGATGGTAGCTCAGCCAGTTCTGGTTTTAAAGACTAGTGTGTGACTGTGACCAGGCCTCAGGGGCCCAGACAATCAAGTACCCCGGCATGCCTGTGGCCCCTCTTCACTGGCAGCTAAGCCTTCGGCTGTGTTTCTACCTGTCTCAGTTTCTGCATTCCAAAAATAATAACCATGTTCCCCGACACTGGATTAAAAAAGACAAGGACAATTACATCATGGCTTATGAAGTGAAATCTTGGAAATACTTTGATAGTTCTTTTGCATCTACCTTAAATCTTTACTTCTTTTGCTTGGGGTCTTTCTTCCTCTTCTTCTTCCATTACTACTGTCTGGAACTGAAGGAAGAAAAGTAAGGACTGTGGCCACATTCAACTACAGCCTGATATGGAAGTAATGTTTTATTCTTACATAGCCACTCCTCCTTATTTATGAATCAACTGCAGTGGCTTTTGGGCTACATGAACAGAGTTGAGTAGTTATTGCCTCAAAGCCTGAAATATTGACTACCTGGTCTGCAACAGAAAGATTGCTGATCGTGGCACAGAACACAGCGAGTTCACAGATTGCCTATTACCATTTCGTTGAATATGTGGCAATCACCACTTCAGTCAACGTTGAGCAAGTGTTTGTTGAATGCTCTCAGCAGCAGACACAGGGCCACGCTCTGGAAAGGCAAAGCTGGACTACAATGGTGCAGATGACAGACTGGCCCTGTCTTTGGTATGTGCACAGGACAGGGGAAGACAGGACATGATTACACAGTCGCCTTTCCCAATGCGATGGGTCTATACAGAGGGGGAACACAGGTGTGAGGAATATGTAAGGGGAAGATCTAATAGATCTTAGGAAGCCTACCCCAAACAACTGACCTTTAAGTTGAGGTCTTAAGTAGACTTTCTGGCTCTGCACTGTCAGGGCAAAAGGCAGCTCCCTGACACTACCTGAAATGCAAATGGATGAAATGCAAACATTCTCAGTCTGTATACACTTAACTCTATCCACTTATCTAGCTATGTACTGCAAAAGAAAAATGTGAACTATAAAAAAGCTGGATGTTGCCGGGCGCTGGTGGCTCACGCCTGTAATCCTAGCTACTCAGGAGGCTGAGATCTGAGGATCGCGGTTCAAAGTCAGCCCGGGCAGGAGAGACTGTGAGACTCCTATCTCCAATAAACCACCAGAAAACCGGAAGTGGCGCTGTAGCTCAAGTGGTAGAGCGCTCGCCTTGAGCTGAAGAGCTGAGGGACAGCGCCCAGGCCCAGAGTTCAAGCCCCACGACCGACAAAAAAAAAAAAAAGCTGGATGTTTAACCTTGAAATAGTAATTCTAAGCAAAACACATTTTAACGTAAATGAAGACCGTAACCCACGTTCACTTGCTTGACAGCAGACATCAACACCCGAAAAGCCAGCTCCATACTTCATGCGTGGAAAATCAAGAGTCCATAGTGAGTGTCCTTCCCTTTCACACTGGGTGAGCACACACCGATGCCCTGTGGACGGAGGGCGCCTGGCTGCCATGCAGGGGACCTGCTGCCCGCCAATGCTGACCAAGAGGGCTCAGGCGCCTCGCCTCACCCGCTCCGCCCACCCCCAGCTCAGGCGCCTCCCGGCTGGGGCCCAGTCCTATAAAACATCTTAAAGCTGCACAGTCCTGGGAATGGTAGTGGTCAGCCTAAAGGAAAGAGGCTAATGGAGGCAAGACAGCTTCCCAGGGGGCGGCAGCTCCCGGCTGCGGCTCCGGGCTGCGCCGCTCACCGTCAGTACCTGGCTGGTCACTGGCAGATCTTGCACATGTCAGAGCCAACACCACCTCCAGCACAATCACAACAAGGTAAGAGGAAGGAATCTCTGAGGCTGCAGATGGGCTGGAGGTGACACTCAACCCGTGAAGCTGTAGAAGAACAAAACGTGTGGAGAGCCAGGCCTGCGCAGGGAACAGGCAAGCAAACACAAAGCAGGAGGAAGGTCTAGGCCTCCTCCTCGGCGGGAGCTACGCTGCCTTCCCCCTTGGCGAGTCTGGTGGGGCAGGAAAGCCAACCAAGCAGGCCTGCAGACGGGGCCCGAACACCTTAGGAACACCTTAGGGAGGGCAGAAAAAAGCCGCTTCCTTTCCAAAGCAGACTCCACTCACGAAGATGCTGTACGGTTGTCTAAGATCTTAACGCACACCCATTTACAAAGTCCTCAGAACTGTGCAGAATTTGGAAAATAATTCATATAAATTGTAAATTTTTGTAAACAAAGTCTTTTTTTTTTTTTTTTTTTTTGGCGGTTGTGGGGCTTGAACTCTGGGCCTGGGCGCTTGTCCCTCAGCTCTTCAGCTCAAGGCGAGCGCTCTACCACTTGAGCTACAGCGCCACTTCCTGTAAACAAAGTCTTTAAGTAACTCCATATAGAGGGATTCTTTTAGTCTAGGCCCTTCTCTATTTCATATTAAGACTTCATACATTTATAAACTGTGACTTTATAAAAGAAGAAAGGAATCAAGGGAACATAAAATGGATGAAGTTAATATCAAGTAGTTGCAGGTAGACTACTGTTTTGGGGGTGTCTATTTCTTTTGTTTGTTTGTTTGAGACAGGGTCTCACTAAGTAGTCCAGGCTGGCTTTGAACTTGGAAGACTCCAGAGGGTGACAGATGTGCACCACCATATCCAGTATTACTTCCTTTTTAATTTCCTCCATCATGAGGTTTCAACTCAGGGCTAGGCAGGGTCTCTGCACTCTGTCTGTTCAAGGCTCGAGCCACAGCACCACTTCCAGGTTTTTTTGTAAATTGGAGATAAGGGTCTCAGGGCCTTTCCTGTCTGGACTGGCTTCAAATCGTGATCTCAGCCTCAAGTGTAGCTCATGCCCTCCTGTGCCACCAGCATTCAACATTACTTTTCTTAATGAAAAAAGATTTTCTCAAGTGTCATTCTACTTAGAAAAAAAGTGGGGGTGGTGGAAGAAAAAGGACCAAAGTAAAAAGAAAAAAAGAAATTTGAATAGTTTTAAACTGTTTCTAAATAATTTTCCCTCATGTCTTGAGACGCCCTGCCTAGATTCCATTACATCACATAACAATACTGAGATATCCCTAAACACTTGAAAAATGCTTCTGGTCTTTCTTGTCTATGCCATTGAAATAGAGTGGAGCATGTCTGCACAGAACACACCATTCCTTATAAAGTGGGAAGGGCCTTGTTGCCTAATTATGGAAATTACAACTTTGAGCCAGAAGGTAGTCTTCAGGAATGTGCCTGAGCTCATACAATATTAAACCCTAGAATTCCATCAGCACCAGCCTGGTCCAGAATAAATAGGGCCATCAGATGCAAGGGACTGACTAATGTACCCTAACAAGGGGGCAGGATGGCCGCAGAGCACAGAGCAAGCAGCACTGTCAGTGACGGCTAGCGATGAGATGGCCAGAAAAGCAAGTAGCTTCATATGAATCTGCAAGACTATGAAAAACATCCCCAACAAAACCCCAAACAGTATTAATGTTCACTCGCCAACAAGATTTTTTAATCAAGTGGGGGGTTAAAAATTAAAATTGAATCATGAAGAAACTAAAAGAATCAAAGGAAATTAAACCCTCCCAACAGTACTGACAATCAGAAACTTTGCCAATTATTTTCCAGTCATTAGCAGGTAGGGTGTGGAACCTATGCATCAAAGTGCCACTCTATAACATGACATGCTCTGGAAGCCACATCTGTGCTGCCGACCTCAGAAATCCATCAAGAAAAAATGGAATGCTGTAGGTTGAGAACCCAGTTGTCATGGTTCTCTTTAGTACTTTCATACCAGTCACTGTTCCCCTCAGCAACTGGATCAACATCTTTGTGAATAGTAGGCAGAATTTTTCTTCACTGTTCCTGGCTGAAATGAGTTCAGCAGCTTCTGGGAATGAGAAATGACACACCAAGATAGACAGTGTGGGGCTGGGAATGTGGCTTAGTGGTAGAGTGCTCGCCTAGCATGTATGAAGCCCTGGGTTCCATTCCTCAGTACCACACGAGTAGAAAAAAGCTAGAAGTGGCACTGTGGCTCAAGTGATAGAGCGCTAGCCTTGAGCAAAAAGCAGCTCAGGGACAGTGCCCAGGCCCTCAGTTCAAGTCTAAGGACTGGCAAAAAATAAAAAAATACGATAGTGCAATGATTTCTGTGGATTACATGCTGCGAAAGAGGCAGCTAATCCAGACTTCTTCCTCAACCTTCCAGCCAATCAGAGTTCTTCCTCAACCTTCCAGCCAATTCAGAGTTCCCCAACCTGCCAACCAATCCAGAGTTCTTCCTCAACCTGCCAGCCAATCCAGAGTTCTTCCCCAACCTGCCAGCCAATCAGAGTTCTTCCCCAACCTGCCAGCCAATCCAGAGTTCCCCAACCTGCCAGCCAATCAGAGTTCTTCCTCAGCCGGACACAAGTCCAGACCTCACCATTGGCCTCTTTTGCTTTCTCGAAGAAAAGAAGTTATGACCCATTAAAACAGTGAGTGTCAGGAAGCAGCATTTCTATTGGTGTTGCTACTCCTTGGACAAATTATAGCGAGACAGAGAGGAATTGTAGATTAGAAGGACAGAGGACACAGCAGACTGTATGCTAAATTACCACACAAAAAGCAATTGCCATCAGTCCCACTGATAACTGCTAGGATTCTTTCCCCCAGCCACCACTAACTTGGGGGTATATGGAGAGACTCACTCTGAGAAGCAAAATGCCCCTCTGCAACCATGTCTTCATGCTCCTCGTATTCCCTGCTAGACAGCTGCCTGTTGGCCGTCTCCAGTCGATCTGTGAACAAAGAGAAGATAATTAAAAGACTTATATATGAGTTTAAGCAAGGAGTCTTAAATAAAGTAGTCTACAAGCACTGAGTACGAAGGGACACTCAGGAGGGAGCCCCAAAGTGAACTATTCTTGGGGAAGATCAATAAATGAATTCTAAAGAAGAGCTAAAGAAAGGCCTGAGATGCCACCTGTGCCCCTGTGCACCAGCAATGCTGGACAGGCTGAGACCACCTCACTGCTTCTGAACCCTAAACCTCCACTTTGAAATCCTCTCATAGACGCGCAATCTTCATAACCTCTAACCAAGCCCTACTCCAACTTTGACCAATAGCCCTAGATTTCATACAGTAACTACTACCTGAAAACAAAATTAATAAAAGTAACAAATTAATTCCCAGGTCAGAATGACTAATGGATGAAGACTATATAGTGAGTTCTAAATTCACTCAAACCACTTGGCATATCTTTATTTATTCAATTAAATGATGCAGCTCAGCAAGTATTTATTCGATATGTGACAGCCAACAGAAAAAGGCTTAGGTCCTAACTAGTGGGGACTACTTATACATTGAGTGCTGGAATGTATGAGGCAGCTGGAAAATGGCTTGCTAACTGAAAGAGAGGCTGGGCGCCGGTGGCTCACACCTGTCATCCTTGCTACTCAGGAGGCTGAGATATGAAGCTCACAGTTCAAAGCCAGCCCTGGCAAGAAATTCCATGATACTCTTATCTCCAATAAACCACTCAGAAGACCTGAAGTGGCGCTGTGGCTCAAGTGGTAGAGCACTGGCCTTGAGCTGAAGAGTACAGGGACAGTGCCCAAGCCCAGAGTTCAAGCCCCACAACCGATCCTCCCCCCCCAAAAACAGAGAGAGGTAAGAATTCATGGGTTGTATTATCACGTATCTTGGAAAGAAGTAGGCTGGAAGTAAAGCACATAGAATTGATGTGGAGATGTAATTAAGCAATCCATGAAAAGAAATAAAAAAACAAAAGTTCTGTTTTACTCGGCAATGAGTAACATGCACAAAATCAAAATGATGTGATAGTTGCTTGACCCCAAATCTGAGCATGATCTTGGGACAATATAAGAGAAAAAGTAATATAAACGAAGATATGACAAATAACTGCTTGAGGAAAAACACTGCTAGTAATAAAGTCACTGCTCTGGAGAATTGTAAGGAGTAGAGCAGGGCCGCTAGGGTTCTCATAAGGTGTAAAAGACTTCAACAATCACATGTATTCCCGCATGCATTCTATTGAAAGCGGAGAACCATGAAGGCCCCTACCAGAAGGGAAAAGCTGAGAAAAGTGCTTACCTCTTAGAATGAACAACTGAGGTTATAAAGAGAAACAGAAAACTATTGTTTTTAAGTCCTTCAGAAGCGTCGAATTAAATAATTTTCATGTTATTAACAGAAAGATGCAGTGGCTTTTACCTTTCGAGGAGGTATGGGTCTTCTATCTTTCCTGAAGGGTGAGCATATGTCTAGCTTTATCCTCTACATTAGCTCTAGCAAGTGAGACTCTGGCTCCCAAAGAATTCTACCAGGTGACTCAGCCTCATCTGGAAAGGCAAGTGCATCCAACACTGGTCTCTAACGTTCCTAGTCAGACAATGGTGAGTCACATTCGCACACAGACTCTCTTCCGTCCATATCCTCCCGCCTCGGCCACTTCAAAAGCTCCTTGCTGCAATGTCAATAAATAAGGCAGAAGAGAACAGCTCTGCTGTTTTAGCACCTCCACTTTCTCCGGGCTGATGACAGTTACAGGATTATCTGATACAGGAAGAAGAGCATGGTGGCAAAGCAATCTGGCTCTGGACCAAGCTGTTAATTACACAGGTAGTCAGGGTGGAGAGAATACAGGTAGAAGGTGACATGCCTCTAAGGTCTCTGTTGAAGTCGTGCAGTCTTCTGATTTCCCCTTCCAGCTTGTTTCTCATTGCTTTGTCCAGCGACTCTCGCTTGGTGGTGGACTTGACCAGACTCTCATAGGCTTCCGAAATTCTCTGAAGTTCTTTTTCAAACTGTAAGAAAGAACTGGCATTGAGTTGGCATCCACGCCAGTGTTTCAGGAACAGAGATGCTTAGCATTTCAGATGCACCTCACATTTCGTGTCTACCAAATTCCCGTGGAATCAATTTCGCCCCCATTCTGTCCTTTAAAGGTCAGTTAGGTTCCTGTCATGACAGATGCCTAAGTCTGGCTAGACCCTCCAGTGTTACCTTGTAAGTTTCTCGGTACTGATACTAGGCATAAATCTAAACCCAATTTAAACCTCTTACATTTCGGTGCCCATTTGTAACTAGTATTACCATTCCCATTTAACACGAAAAGGTTAAAATATGGAAAGCCAAACACAACCAAAACCCAAACCTCTAGACGCTTAAGTGCAATACTCTGCCTTCCTATAGACCTTCTCCCCTGTCAGAGGCTTCATTACGAGTGATTACAGAGTATTTTTACTTCTTGTCTGTGAAAGTACCTCTATGAAAGATCAATGAGCTTTTAGCAAAGTGTAAACAAATGTACCACAGAAAGTCTCCATATGTGCAGGAATTGAGAGATACAGGATTAAAATGTTATTTTTCTATATTTCACCAAATTGGAAACTTTAACTGGGGAATACTTAGCTTACAGCACATATAAATTGACAAGTAGCCGTAATTGCTGTAACGAGAGTCTAAGACAATCATGTTTTTGAAGATCCTTCAATTGTGCTTGAATGCAGGAGGAAAGGTGAGAGGTCTGTACGTGTGGACACTTGCTGTGCTACTGTGGGAGAGGGAATCTGACACAGAGCTGACAAAATGAAATTGCTAATGCATCTCACTGGGCTCCGGGAGGCCAGCACCACAATTTTGGTCCTTCTAGAGGAGAGTAGTGTCATGGAAACCTATTTTCTGAATGCAACTACCTAGGTCAGAAAGCTGCTCACTGTGCTTCTCTGAATAACACACACACTAATGTGTGTTCATTCTTTGTTTACAATGTGTGGAGAGTCTCCTAGGCCTCAGAATACACAAAGAAACAAGATAATTCTCAACTTTAGCAGCTCACAGGCTAAGCTGGTGTGTACCCAACCACAGGCACCTATACAATATAGAGAGGTCTGAGGGGTATGATAGCAAAATGCCATAAGACCTAGAGATGGCATAATTAATTTAACAGGGGAAGAAAAGGGGTTCCTTGAAAACTATCTCATTTCATTTGAAATAAGCCATAAAGGCAAATAGGAAATTTTCCTGTTTCTCTTCTAAGAAAGGTCAGTGGGTTTGGGCATTCTAGGCAGAAAATGAGCAAGAAGTATCATATGAAAATAAGTCCACATCTATCTTCCGCCTCATGGATGGTTTGGGGATGAGAATAGGTAGAAGTGGCAGGAGCCAGGACCAAAGGAAGGACTTCACGTTACAAGCAAGGTAGAGTTCTAGGAGGAAGCAGGGTAAAGAAGGGCCCTGGAGAGGTGGACTACAGCATCTTACACAGCAGGAATGGATGAAACAGAATACAATAAGTCTAGGTGCAAAGATAATGTAAACAGTTGAGCAACAGATTACAAGACATAAAGTAGGATGGACACATTAAAACACAAAACCTAAGGACACTGAAGAGCAAATCAGCAGGTCTTAGTGACTGGGTCTAACTGGTAAGGGAGAAAGCAATCAAAGACAAATAATGTAGAAGATGGGTAATACAACGTAACCAAGATAAATGATGGTAAGAGAACAGGTTTCCTGAAGAAAGAAAACCTGTTTAGCAACAAAAATACTATGCTTGGGATCAGCAGAATATCAAAGACTTCCCATTAGCAGGTGGAGGTATAGGCCTGACACATGACAAAGTTGACGTCAAGAATGAAGACAAAACTATCACAAGACTAGAAAAAGCCAAGAGAGAGAAGGCTGGGCGAGGGAGGAGAGAGACTCCAGTGGTGCCCTAGGTCCAAGAAGTGAAAAGCTTTCAAAAGGGGAAAATCATAGCTAATGCTCCTAGAAGTGACAATACAGCCAAGACAGTCGGGTGAGGCCAGTGGAGAGTTAGAAGGCCCTTGGACCCAGACAGCCACACTCCTTTTGGTAGCTCTTTAAATTTCCCTATGGCTGAACTTGCCAGAGTTGGCTCTCCACTATCTGCTATCTCCCAGGAAGCTTTTCTGTTGTTCTTCCAGACACCATGACTTGTGGGTAACATGGTAGCACAGAGAATAGCATGTCCTTAGTTGTATTCACAGTGCTACTGCACAATGCTCCTTCCTTTTAATTTTGTTTTCAAAAGAGAGAGCTCCAAAACATCATTGTATGCTGTTTATCTATAAAGGGAGGTCTTTGTTTCTGGTCAGATGAGCATGAGCAGGGAGCGCCGACAAAGGCTGCAGAGCACCATCAAGTCATAAAAAGGCTCACGGACCCTGAGAAGGGCACTCATCCTGCAAGCCCAGGACACGGGAGGCCTTCCTGAATCACACCACCCGGAAGAACGCTCCCAGTCTCAACTGATACTGTAACGGAAGGCACAGCCCCAACACGCAGTGCAGATTCAAACAGGAAGGACAGCCTAGAAAGAGCAGCACTACAATTCAAACTGATTACAGAAAGGAAAATGCCCAAATATAATTTTATGCTGATTAAAACGTTCATGTTTTCTTGAAAAGAACTACTGTGTGGCCTAAAAGATAAGCTAGGCCAGGCACCAATGGCTCATGCCTATAATCCTAGCTGCTCACGATGCTGGGATCTGAGGATCACCATTTGATAAACTAGGTATCATTTATCTGGAATGCACAATATTTGAAAACAAGCTTAGAATTCTCCCCTCGCAGTCTGATTTCCCGCCTGGGAAGTCTCCCCTGGAGGCACACTGCCAATCCCTATCCTCCCCGCCAACTTCCTCCTTCTGCCCTTTTATGCAACAGGAAAAACTACACCACCAGGATTTAAAATCCTAAGTTCTGAGCCTGGCTTCATCATAAACCTCATAACTTAAGTCACATATCCTCCTTGCTAGAGATGTGTACAACAAAAATTTAGGGCTGCAAATTGACAACTGTCTTAACCTGTGATGGGACAACAGAACACAGTATTCACAGACGCATTTATAATAGTCAAGGGAGTGAAACAGTTGTAGATTCAAGAAGTAGAACAACTTTTGTCTTCTTGCTCAGCACTCATTTCATCCCTTTTGGCCGCAAAGTCTAAGGATCATCCTCTATGCAAAGAAATTATACATTGGAAGACCTTATTTTTCAAAAGACAAACGTACAGATAGGCAACAGTGGGTCACACATCTGCAATCCTGGCCCGTCAGGGGCTGAGACCTGGAGGATGGCAGTTCAAAGACAGCCCATGCAGAAAAGTCATCTCCAGTTAACCAATTAACCTGGAAAATGCTACACTGGAGGTGAGCTCTGGCTAGACTGGCTCAAGCGGTAGAGCATCAACCAGGAGAAAAGAAGCCAAAAATGAGGGTGTGAGGCCCTGAGTTCAAGACCAAGTATTGGCATAGGGAGAGTGGCAAAGAGACAGAGACAGAGAATTGTACATCAAACACAAGAAAGAGATACATGCTACTGGTCAGTAGAAAAGTCCATAATAATGAGACAGTCAAGACCACAAGGTCCTCAGGGGAGGCTACAGAGCTCTCAGAAATGTCTGCCCTTGAGATGCTTTAGGGGAGAAGAAATACTTGGTTCCTGAGGTGTTGAGTGGGTCTTTCGATGCTTGGGCTACAAAAAGGAAGAGCTGTCCTGGAGGGTGTCAGAAACAAGCTGGAGCCAAAAGGTAACATGTTATGTTTGTCAACCTCTAAGGGCTCAGGAACAACCTCCAGGCAGCCCTGTTTGTTTCTGGCCCTCCAATAAGGGCAGCCAGAGCTCCCTGGAGTCCAGACCAGACTTGACTACAGGGAACTCCAGCCCTGCGGTAAAAACTCGGCCCAGACCTGCTTTGGCACATCTGTGAACGTTTGTGCCATCAAATACACTGCTACCAGCTTTTTACTGACAGTGAAAAGACCACCTTACCTGTGAAAGTACCACTAAGTAATGACAGTCAGACCTGGGAGCATGTGGCCAAAACACCACAGTCTAGCCTGGACCACTCAGAACGGAGCGTGCCCAACACTCATGAAGAGAGCCTTTACCTGTGAGAGCACTGAGTATGCACACGGAACGGTCAGACAGGACCCTCTCACATGAGGCCAAAGGAACCATGGAGAGCGGCATTCTGTCTCTCCTTACAAAAGCCCCTATTTCCAGGACAGGATCAGACACTTAAGACTCAGCACTACCACCACATTTCCTCATCCCTTAGAAATGCAACTCAGGGTCCTGTGGATTTCTTATTGAAAACAGACCTCTCTGTATCCTGCACACATCAGACCCAGGTGACATTGCTCTTGCTAGGGGGATACATCTCTTCTTTACTCCAGCTCTTAGCAGGAAGTTCTAAGGATAAAAGGCTGCCATGTGATTTGATAGCTCCGTGACACCTGCAGGAGCTTCAGGGACTCACAGGGGGCAAGGAAAGGAAGGAGCACGGTAACTGGCACCCTTCCCCACTTCCTCTTTCTCTTCCCCTTTCTTTTTGTGGCACTAGGTTTTGAACCTAGGGTTCTCACACTTCTTAAGTAAGTCTACCACTTAAACGACAAACCCTCTAGCTCAATAACCTGTACCTGTGACCCTCCAGTGTCGAGGTAACATTGTTTTAGTTATCACTCAATGAAACAAACATGACCATCACAAGGTTCCCAAGATTCCTAGATTTAGAGGGAAATACTCTCCACTCATTCCCACGTTGCTGTTTCCTCTTCCGAGCCTGGGGAGCCCTACTTAGCCCCAGAGTCTGTCCCTACCGAAGCCGCTGCATACTCCCCGGCAGTAACTCACTCCCCTTTGGGAACACAAGCTCTAGCACTGCAGGCCTTGGGCACAAGGTCATACTTATTTTTGACTCCCTAAAGCCTTACACAGTTCCTGTACAAAAAGGGGCCGCGAGAAACACTGGCAAGTCAGTCCTCATCAACCCCTTGCCTCACAAAGAGGCGAGGAATCCATTCCTTCCAGGAAGCCCAGCCCCTTGCCCTGGAGTCACGTACCTTGTGCAGCGTGTCGGCATTGTCATAGTAACCCTGAAGCTCCTGGTGAAGCACGCGATTCTCCTCGGTTAGGATCTCCACCATCTGCTGGGCTCGCTCCACAATTGCAAATGCATCAGGACCAAGCTGCTGGCCAGGAGAGGCCGGTGGGGCCTGGGGAGCAGCCAGGGCCACTGGCAGTGGAAGTGGCAAGGAGACAGAGTGCAGCGGCCCGCTGACGGAGGTCTGGGAGGACATGGGGCTGTGCTGCTGCACTGTTGAAGGGAAGGGAAGCTGGCACGGGCGGCTGAGGGGACAGAAGACAAGACAGGCAGTCAGACCCCAGGAGGAGCAGGGTGAGAAGGAAGGAAACTCACCAACACAGGCACGCCAAGAGGCCAGTGTCCTGGTCACACGCTCCCTGTGCTTACTTCCCTCTGAATCAGCACCCTGTGGGCTGGTGGGGACACTGTGAACAAGGCAGCAGGTCCCACTCCCAGAAGCTTGCATTCTAGGAGAGGAAACACCTAGTGCCGAGGGTCAGGAAGGCAAGCCAATACAAAGAACACCAGCAAACAGCAGTGCAAGACAGAGCTGAAGCGGGACTAGGCAGGGAGCGAGGAGCCAGGCGAGGCCCTGCTCACAAAGGGTAGTAACTACGCGCCACTTCTGGGATAAACACCTCCGAGGAGTGGGGATGGAAAGAAAATGGAAAAAAAAAGGAATGGGAGACAACATCTATTGAGAAAGTACTTGTAAATTTGTCTACTAGACTGTGAACTACGAGAGACTGGAGGCATAGCTCAAGTGGTAGAGGGTTTATCTACTGAGAAGCCCAGCTGTTTGTTTGTTTGTTTGTTTGTTTTTTAAAGAAGGAAATAAATTGAACAGAGCAAGCTCCTATAACAGCATGTGCTTCTGTTTTCTAGTAATATACTCATATGCACACACACACACACATACACTCATCTCATATAATTAATTATGAAAGATCTAGGGAACTTTCATGAAGACTGGCATGTAGTAAGCTCTCCCAAATGCTAGCTCTTGTGTCACCATTGTGATCACTATTGTATTCCACGGTCCCTAAGACAGAATCCAGCCCAGGCATTCATGAGCAGCCCAGTAAACACTCTGTTCAGACTGAAGAGCTCTCTGTGTTTTTAGTGCAAGTGCTGCCAAAGTGAACATGTGCTCTGACAAACAGTCACTGAGCCCTGGTGCCGTGCCAGCCACCATGGATGGCATCAGCTCCTAATGCAGTGTCCTGTTCTGATCTTTGTAAACTTGGTATCTATCATAGTAAGTCTATTCGGACAAGAAAAACAAGGCCCAGGAAGTCATCTGCAAGGCACAGGGACAGATTAAAATAGACACAAGGTGTATAAGGGAAAGGGAAAGTCAAATATAGGCATTCTGACTCAAGTTCTTGCTGTTCATTGCTCACAGAGAGTGCAGAGGAAAGGCAGCCATTCGTTGATGCTCTGCTCCTGTCTTCTAACATTTAAGGAGCTATCACTGTATGTACGATCCACATTCTAAAACGATGGCAACAGAACTTTTTTGTTTTACTTTCTTAATTAGCTTTAAGTAGCTGTCTGGAAGGGTTTCAATTCAAGAGAAGCTTTTAAAGTTTCAAGAGACCCTGGGATAGAGCCTAGGGGCTAGAAACCTGCCCATGTGGTTATGCCGGACTACAAACTAGATCATTTCCCACCGGTTAAGGTCCGGTCCACAGAGAGCATGTAGCTGGCACTCATTGGAGGTCTCTGCTGTCCACCGGGTCCTACATTTCATGGCATGCTTGTGCCTCACCAGTCCTACAGTCCACATCTAGCCTTATTCTGTAAGTATGCACATCAAGGCTCAGAAAGTTCACACAATAAACCCAAGATCTCACACTCAATGTACAAGTGAGTTTCAAGCACACTCATCATTCCACCAAGGTGTTTTAACTACACAGCACTGCTTCTTAATGTAAGGGATTGTCTTTCACGCTGTGGTTGAATTCTAGCTCTGCTACTTTAGCCACATAATCACAAGTAAGCTTTTAACCTCTCCTTCGCCTTTTTTTTTTTTTTTTTTGGTAGGTCGTGGGGCCTGAACTCTGGGCCTGGGCGCTGTCCCTCAGCTCTTCAGCTCAAGGCTAGTGCTCTACCATTTGAGCCACAGCACCACTTCCCGTTTTTTTCTGCTTATGTGATACTGAGGAATCGAACCCAGGGCCTCATGCATGTGAGGTAAGCACTCTACTACTGAGCCACCTTCCCAGACCCTCTTCTTCACCTTTGAGTGGTAGCCATAATAGTACCCATCTAAGAATTGTGATAATTAAATGAAATGATGCATACCCACTTGAAGCATCATACTTCAGGTCAAGAAAGCTTTGTCAGCCTCTGTTGTTATCATACACTACTACTGGGTGTTATTCTGAAAAAGAAAAATCAGGCACTGGTGGTTCACACCTATCATCCTAGCTACTCAGGAGGAAAAGATCTGAGGACCATGGCTCAAAGCCAGCCCAGGCAAGAAAGTCTGTGAGACTCTTATCTCAATAAACTACCAAAAAGTGGGAAGTAGAGGTATGGCTCAAATGGTAGAGCACTAGCTTTAAACAAAAAAAAGCTCAAGGGCAGTGCCTATGCCCTGAGTTCAAGCCCCAGGACTGGCACCAATTAAAAGGGGGAAAAAAGGAAGTTCCACCCTTGGGTGTCCCTTCCTCTTCAGAAGCTACACAGTTCAGACTTGGGAATCACAGTCTCTTCCCTCAGGCAGCAGTGGGGCCTCTGGCACCACAGAACTCAATGCAGTGCAGAGTGCAGGGTGTTTCAGGGTGATGTCAGAACAGGACTGACTCTGTCTCATCCCTTCTTGGCCTACATTGCTCAAGACAGCAGCCAACAGCCACACAAAGCTACTGATCACTGGAGATATAGCTAGTCCCTGTGCTAAACAGAGTCTCAATACAAAAAACCCAAAGTGTATCTCATTAGCTTTTATATTATCTGTTAAATAATATTTTGGATATGACAGGTTAACTAAAAATGTTTTTATGCTTTTAACTAAATATCCATCAAAAATTAAATTTCATCTGTATCTTTTAACATCTTAAAAAGTGGCAGCTAGAGTTGGGCACCAGGGGCTCATACCTCCAGCTACTCAATAGGCTAAGATATGAGAACGGTGGTTCAAAGCCAGCCCAAGCAGGGAAAGCTCATGAAGCTTAATTCCAATTACTTGCCAAAAAGCTGAACATGTCTCTAGCTCACACAGCAGGACGCTATCATTTATCAAAAAAGCTCAACAAACAACAGTGCGCAGGCCCTGAGTTCAAGCCCTAGGACCAGCACACATTAAAAAAAGTGGCAGCTAGACAACTTTACATGAGACATGAAGCTCACGTGCTCACTGTTCTAGATCACGCTGCACTGCACCAAAGATCTTCGCTTGTGAGGACCCAGAGTGTGGAGAGCACCAGAGCGGCGCCGACCAGCTCTCCTGGCCCCCAGCCCCAGCCCCACCTGAGGGGCAAGAATGGCAAACGCAAGCTGTCTTCAACATGACACACGTTACGTCTTCTACATGAGCCACCAGCCTAATCTCTAGCAAAAATGATTGGCTGACAAAGCTTTGTAAAGTATGACAAGAAGAGAATACTAGATGCACGATCTGACTAAGTCACTCACAAAAGAGAAGCTAAAGTGGCTACATATTTTCCGCATAAACTGATAAAGGAAGAAATATAATGAAAGTATTTTTCAGTTTAGAAGTAATAACAATCCAGTTAAACAAACTTTACTGAGACCCCAAGCAATGAGTTTAAAAATATTTCCCAAGATAAAATACATATTAGAATTTTTCCTGTGTAAAAATTCAATGTGTTTAAGAAAAAAATAAAATAAAACAAAACAAAAGCCCCAGACTAAAGGCATGGCCTCCATGCAAGGGACGACGGGTTTCTCTGATTTTTCAGACATTTTATGTAACGAGTATGTATAGCTACATGTTAAAACATAAACCATTACCTGAGTAATACATGTGCATCACAGAGAAGAAGAAACTATAAGAATCAAGAAAAGGAAACAAACTGAAAAAAAAAATAAATGAAATGATAAAGGCCCTAAATTTTGGCATGAAAAGGTTCAAATTTAGATACTTTTCATTCAGTAAAAACACTTAATATTTATTGGGAGTTCTGCAACTTTCCGTATTTTCTAGAATGTTCTGATTCTCAAAGCAACACAGTCAACAACTGGTTTCAAACATCAATTATCTCTGCATAAGGAAACTGAAGGCAATACGGCTTTCCTCCCTTTAGGTGAGCAGGAAAGATGATGGGAATTACGTGCATTTTTCAATTATCCACAATGAGCATGTTCTATTTGTGGAAGTACGTCAGTTGGCTTGAGGAAAAACTGGCTATAACAAATTATGGATAAAGAAACAAGTGGTACATGCCTGTAGACCAAGTTATTGAGTAAGCTGAGGCAGGAGATCAAGTGCTCAAGACCAGCTGAGCACCATGGTGAACCTCCCACTTCTGAAAGGGCAGGCAGAGGCAGAGGGAGGAGAGGGAGACAAGGTAGGAGAGAGAGGAGAGAGAAGAGAAGGGGAGAGAGGGGAGAGAGACAAATAGGGGAAGAGGGGAGAGGTGAAATTGCGGTTTTCGGGACTAATTTGCTGGCACATCAGGGGATTAATCCACTTGAATCCCTTTGGTCAGGTAAACTCAAGTTTCATAAATGTTCAAATCAAGTCTCTACGGTTGGGTAAACTAAGATCAAAATGATTGCTATGTAAATACAGATAACCCTCTTGTTTAGAAAAGTTGTTCCCTTAATGAATTATATAGCTGGAATTGTCAGGTTTCTTGGGAAGGTAACTTGAACTTGACCCTAATGTCTTAAAATTCCCACACTTGCAGACCTGTGTGTCAGAACAAAGGGCATTTTACTTCTCTTACCCAGTAAGTCAGCCTACATACCACAAAACTCCTGAGTTCTGATACTGGTATTCTAACACGCTTTCATGGTAGAATTAAAACAGGGCTCATGGCCTTCCTTTCACTAGGGAAAATGTGTTAGTGTTAACTGAACAATTCTAGATTTGATTTACCACCTTTTGATCCTATGTAATAGCTCATTCCTTATGGCCTAAGCTGCAAGTAATTTAACATTTTGGAAATGTATCACTCAAAACTCTCCTCCTTCCCTCAGCCACTTCTAACTATGGAACTACCAATGTTTCTTTCTTTTTCTTATTTCTGCTGCCAGGTCATGGGGCTGGAGCTCGACCTGGGCGCTGTCCCTGAGCTTTTGTGCTCAAGGCTAGCACTCTACCACTTGAGCCACAGCACTACTTTCAGCTTTTTGTGTTTCATGGAGTCTCACAGACTTTCTGCATGGGTTAGCTTCAAACTGCAATCCTCAGATCTCAGCCTCCTGAGTAGCTAGGATTACAGGTGTGAGCCACTGGCACCTGGCCAAAGTTTCTTTTTTATAATACAGCACATAATAGATACATGCCAAACATGGACCCTACCAGGAGAAAGACCTCCCATTTAGCATTATCTTTTTGGCCATCAGAGGACTTGTCAGAGGACAAGTTCTCCCCAATTAACATAGTACACTGCAAATCCCTTGCACTGAAGAGAAGAAAAAAGGTGCTGGTAGTAGGGCTGTGACAAGAAGTGAGAATCTAGGTAAGGAAATCCTCAGCATGGTGTAAGACATTTTAGTTAGCCTAGGACAGAAGAGCCAGGCTGAATACTTCTACCCTAGTGCTTTCATTAAATAGCTATGCTCTTAAAATCAAAGTAACACATTCAGAGATGAACAAAATATTAGTAAACAGGCATCACTCTTCTTTTTGCAGGGCTGAGGACCGAACCCAGGGCCTTGCGCGCGCCGGCGGGCACCATTCCGCCGGGCTAAACCCCCAGCCCCGGCATCACTCTTCTTTCTGCTTCTGGAAAACTAGTGCATCATCTACCAGACAAGCCTACTTCAGTGCATCAGAGCAGAGAGAAGGATTTGTAAGCAACAGTGTCAAAAATGAAAACAAGAAATCCAAATTCTTACTTTTCTCCTAAGTTCTCTCTCTTGTCTCTTCAGATCTTTCTGTCTGAGGCAAAAAGAAGTCTCAAACATCGTGAATTGAGCCAAACCACTCGTATTTGTTACATCCTGTGCTCCAGTTTGCAGCATGGAGCAGGGGGATGGAACTAGATGACCTCCACCAGAGGCCTCTCCTGTGGTCTTAAGGGTCTGTGATATGGCATTTGTATAGCCAACAGACAGCCTAACAGACAGAAGAACATGCCAGGAAAATTCACAAGGACTCTGCTTGTCTCCTGGGCCAAAATTAAGTTGAATACACAGGATGTTGAGTTTCAGGTCCAACCCTTTGCCATCAGGTGGCATCAGAACAAGAAGAGTGTAGGCAGCTTTGTCTGCTCAGCCAGCTAAGGGCTGCACTGCTGGGGCCAGGCTGGCTGGCCACAGGCAGGCTCACAGAGTGGCCTCATAGCGCTGGAGCCAGACTCAACGGCCAGCCGGCTACGATCTCTCAGACACTGCCATGTGTCACGTCAAACCAGCTGTCTAGCTTAGCAATGCACTCAATTTTCTCATACATTTTTCCTTCTAACATCACATCTTCAAGACAAATGACACTTTCTACAAAACCTGGGTCAGCATCTAGGAAGTGTTTCCCCAACTCAGCATTTCGTCAGCTCCCATTACACCTACTGCCAAATGACAACAAGCAGAATAATCCTCTTCCTGCGCTGCCACTTAACAAATATTAAAAGTGTTATGGAGTTGGGCAACTTCATTTGGGGAGATTTTCACCCTTTATTGAGCTCTCTAGAGGCTGAGTTAAATACTCAGGGAAAAAGTGAATAATCACAAGTTCTGATTGATGTTGAAGTAACACCAGGTATTATTTTACACAAGTGAGGTCAATCACTATGATGAAAACATCATCAGGGATTTGACAGCTTTTGAGTTTGAATCTCTCCTTTGAAATAGGAACAACAGAAGGAAAAGAAGCGCTCCCAGGCCCCGTCTGGTGTTCCCCAACAGTTACATCAGGCCCACTAGGCAAAATGTGTTCCACCGTCCGTCAGAGGTCTTAGAGCTAGCTGCTTCAGAGCAGGCACTCGCCACCCACCTGCAGCCCGGCATCAGAGCTGGGGAACAAGTGGCAGACTGGGCAGCACACTCTGCTGGCCCCCACTGGCTCCTCCCTGGTGCGCTTGAGGTGGAAGGTGTGCCCCAGGGCATGTCCAGCACCCATCGCTGAGTACTCAGGGGCAACCCTAGAGTGAATGTCCAGTAACCGTAGGAGCCATGAGTTCTCTCTTCTCATGCTCTATGCTGCATAAACCCAGCCACATCCAAGCACTTTCCCAACTGCCACATTCCCAACTACTGTCTGTTTTCATCTAGTCTATATGGAATCAATCATAGAATCCTATCAGTTCTATTTCCCTAACTTTTTTAGGGGGCGGGGAGGTCGTTCATGGGGCTTGAATGCTTGGGCATTCTCTGAGCACTTTTGCACAAGGCTAGCACTCTACCACTTTGAGCCACAACTCCATTTCAGTTTTCTGGTGGTTAACTGGAGACAAGAATCTCACAGGGAATTTCCTGGCTTCAAACTGCAATCCTCGGACCTCAGCCTCCGGAGCAGCTAGGATCACAGGAGTGAGACACCAGAGCCCAGCTTCCCTGACTCTCTTAACACATAGTATTTCTTTATTCCTACTGCCTCAAGCTTCATATACCCTTGTCCATCTTTCCTGGCCTCATGGTTCCTCAGTCTTTCCTCTAATACATCCTACATAGCAATGTTCAGCCCTTAAGCATCAATGCATAGTCCCTGTTTGTGGATAAATTCTAAATTTCTTAGTATGACCAGCACCCACTAGTGCTGAGTTCCTGTTCAAACACATCATCTGTCATTCTATCATACCTAGTCTGTGTTACCGTACGGCCAATCTTCATGGCCGATCTCTAGTTCCTATAGTTACGAACAATACTACCTGCCATTCTCTTAGCCCTTTCTGCACACTTCTCTCCTAAATACACTGGACCCCGGTGATCTCTTCAGATACTTGTTTCCCTAGAAATAATGAAACAAGACGCTGGGGGTAGTGACCCTGTCTTTCTCTCAGAATGGAGCACAGGGGTGCAAAGAAGACATCCTCGTAAGTGTTGTTGATTCTATTAATCAGCCAGAACTCTAGAAGACAAGAGGAATTAAGCCAGGAGAGTGAAAAGATGCCCTTCATCAGGGTACTTGCATCTAGTCTCTAGTGGCCTGAGAGCTGGTGCTGTGACATTTATTAATCTCTCCAGGCTTTGGTTTTCCATCTGCTGAATGACTGTTCCAAAGTCTCTTTAGTACTTCCATTCTAGCATTCAGACTATCTTCCTTTAAACCTACAACAAAGGGACTATGAAGCCCTCTAGGAACCTGGGCAATCTACAAGGCCAGCCAGGAAGCTGCTCTTCTGCAGGCCTCTAGGCCGAGCTCCAAAGGCTCCTGGGGAAGGCTACTCCCTAGCACCCTTCTCCTCTCTTCAGCCTCCGCTGGGTATGAAGGAAATCACAGCTGCTTGTACTGTTTCGGACTACAAATTTCAGCCCCAAAGCATCTTATTAAATACTATGCACGAGTTTTTTAAAAAAGTGAAAAGAACGATTATCCTTCAAAGTAGCAAGTACTGAAAATGGAATTGCTGACTTGAGCCCCTAGGCTTCCCAATCACCTGGTGACACCGTACTCCGGAGGCGGCTGGTACCTCAGGACGGCCACTTCTGTTCTCACAGGCTGAGGGGCAGGGTACGGTGTCACCATCTCATGGAGCACCCCAGGGTGCTGGTCGTTGTAGAAAAGTCCGTGATCCTGGTTCTTGCTGACGGGAGACACCATCGGCTTGGTCTTGAAGGGGTAATCGGGCGGAGGGCCTCGCGGGTCCAGGGCTTTACTAGCAGGCGGGGCTGGGTTCGGTCCCCCTCCGGCTTTGAACCCCTTTCCGCTCCCTGAGCCAGGGAGGTGCTGCTTGGCACCATTCCTCTCCAGTGAGAGCTGCATGATCCTCTCACTGAGCGAGCGGACATGGCCCTGCTTCAGCTCCTTCAAGGCGTCGTCCTTATGTGCATGTCCGCCATGGGCGCGGTTCACTGCAGGCCTTCCCTCCGTGCGCGACTTCTGGCTGGTGCCCCCCGCCATGTAGTAGCCGTGGCCCACGGGTGTCTGCTGCTGCTGCTGCTGCTGCGTCTGTTGCTGCTGTGTCTGCTGCTGCCCTCTGAAAAACTGGGACTGGGCTTTGGCCTCCTCGTACGTGGGCAGCTCCTCATTGTTCTGCTGAGGCTGTGTGGGCCGGACCTGCCTCTCCATCGCCACACTATCCACCTGGCGTTCTTGACCCTGAGGCTCCTGGCGCGCTGACGGGTAGACCATTTGTGGCTCTTCTTGAATGAGGGTTTCCGTGGAAGAAAAGCTGCTTGCTGCGTGAGGAGGTCCTGCACTCCCTGTGGCTTGGTGCTGAATGGCCAGCAAATTCATGTTCTCGGTAGGGGTGCCATAGCGCAGTTGTTCCTGGATCAGCCGCTGTAACACTGTTCCAGCAGCCACATCCTCCGAACCTCTCATTTCCACCTCTGAGATCCTCAGGAAGTTTCAAAGAGGATCTTCAACTAAAGGATAAACACAGGAAAAGACACATCAGGCCATTCCCCAGGAAACGTGTCTCTATGTGGTGAACAATTAACATTTTAATTACAGTAGCATTTAAAGACAAAATGTCAACTATACCATCAGTTTCATCTCCCCTCTGATATCTCACGGACCTATTTCTCTAACTCCCAGCACGTACCCTTCTCCCCCCACCTCCCGACTTTTGATTCCCTCTCTTTGTACTCACTCCTGAACTTTTGCATCCTTCAAACCCTCCCTCTTTCCTTTAACTTCTCCACCGGTCTCTCCTCTTCACCAGGAAAACATATCCAACTCTTTCCCATCTTAAAAAATAACAATTTTTAAAGCCCAAACCAACACACACACACACACACACACACACACACACACACACACACACACACACACACACACATCCAACTCTTTCCCATCTTAAAAAATAACAATTTTTAAAGCCCAAACCAACACACACACACACACACACACACACACACACACACACACACACACACACACACACACACACACACACACACACACACACACACACACACACACACACACACACACACACACACACACACACACACACACCCTTCTGTTGGCTCTACCATAGACTTTTCATTGTTACCCTTCATCTCCCTTTCCTTGTCTTCACTAAGCAACCTATACAACCAATATCTCAAATGCTCTGATTAGTAACAAAACCCAAGAACAGCGTCTGGCTCTCATTACACACCTGACCCCCTGAATACCTGGCATGGCTGCTCAGGCTCCTCGTGCAACCTTCTCCCAATGCAGCATCTGAGCTGCTTCTCCTCATGCCGCTGCACTCACGACCTAATTCCCTTCACTTTACCTCCCTCTTAAATTCTGTATCCCCTCAAAGAACTATTTTAAAATCACAAATGATGTGCTATGTATCGCACAAAGTTCTCTCGTATGTTGTTTTACGCATCCCACAAATAACCCTATGATGAACCCAGTGAACAGACACTCAGCCTCTCACGCCAGTGCATGTGCCAGCTGCTGCGGGGTCCTGCGCAGCCCGCTAAACCTACGCCTCTGACCTCTTCTCCAAACCCCATCTCTATCCTGTCTGCTAGGACCATGGGTTGTGTCCCCACTTTCTAGAACACTGACCTACACACAGGGCTGGAGGAATGACTCCACAATAGTACATCTATGTATGAAGCACAAGGCCCCAAGTCTAAACCCCAATTTTATAGACTAAAACTGAGCTTTGATCATTAGATTTGCCCTGACTCCTGGCAAAAAACAAAAACTAACAAAACAAAAGAAAAACACAACAAAACTTACTGCTATGATCTCAGGCAAATTATTTGGTTTTTCTGCATCTCTCCTTTGAAAAATAGGGAGATTAAATATCTGCCTCACAAGAATGTCATCAAACTTATCCCTTAGCATTAAAGAATGCAAGCTATAATTGAATGTAAACACAAAAGTCCAACAATAAAAATAGATTGTCAAGGCAGGAGCCAGTGGCTCACACCTGTAATCCTAGCTACTCAGGAGGCTGAGATCTGAGGAATACGGTTCAAAGCCAGCCAGGGCAGGAAAGTCCATGAGACTCTTATCTCCAATTAACCACCAGAAAACTGGAAGTGGCACTGTAGGTCCAGTGGTAGAGTGCTCGCCTTGATCTGAAGAGCTGAGGGACAGCGCCCAAGCCCAGAGTTCAGGCCCCACAACCAACAAAAAAAAAAAGATTGTCAAAAGCTCACATAAGATAAATTTGCCAGATAATTGTAATAAACAACGAATATCCTAGGAAAAGAGATCAAGGTGGGTTAGAATGGTCCACTCATTCACTTGGCAAAAATGTCTTCAATCTTTTATATGCTGGTAGATGTTGGAAGTATGAGACTTAAGAGGAAAGAGCATATACCCTTGGGTAACAGATCTGAATGAATGGAAACTCTTACTAAAATTCAAATAAGAAATAAATAAGCTAAGATAAAAATGCAATTCTCATAGAAAATAATGTGGATAAAAAAATTAAAAATTAGGGGCTGGGAAGATGGCTCAGTGGTAGAGTGCTTGCCTTGCATGCCTGAGGCCCTGGGTTCGATTCCTCAGCACCACATGAGCAAAAAGAAAAAAGCCGGAGGTGGCGCTGTGGCTCAAGTGGTAGAGCGCTAGCCTTGAGCTGAAGAGCTGAGGGACAGCGCCCAGGCCCAGAGTTAGGCCCCAAGACTGGACCCCCCAAAAAAAAATTAAAAATTAAAGCTATTGAACTACTTTTTCACTGGAAAAAGATAAGTTGTAAGTACATTTGTCAAGAACCCTAAGTTCCTACCCAATTTTTTTAATTCTCTTATTGTTTTACCAGTCTCAAAAGCCTTCATAGATAGGCAGTTATTACAAAGGAGATGGTTCCTTCTATACTAGTTTTTAATTGTATCTTCTGAATTTATTACTTGCAAAAAAAAGAGAAAAAAAGAAAAAAAAAGTGTGTAAGATTCTGAGAAACAGTAGGAAAAAGAGACTAAGTGATATAACTCTAAGTTCTTACATCATAGGACATGATTATAAATAAAGCACTTGCCAAAAACGAAACCAATACTCTCACGTTTATTTGTAACAGGAGGATAGGAAGTAAGGTGAGATATGCACTGCAGTAGTCCCTGCTGATGCTTGGAAGATATACTCCAAGACCTCAAGTGGGCGTCTGAAACTAAGATAGTACCAAATCCTACAGATGTAATGTAATTTATATGAAGTGTAATTTATAGATTATGTACACAAAGAAATTTTAAACTACTAGTAAAATAAAACATATGTAATAAGGCTATCTGAAATATATAAATTGGTGATTTCTGGTATTTTTCATTTAATATTTTTCATGTAACATTTTCAGACTTCAGTGGACTTCAAGTAATTGAAAGCTATGGAAAATGCAGACAAAGATAAGGGCTAAAAATGAGAAAGAGGGCCTTTCTGGTCCCAATACCAATGACAGCAGTAGGACTTACCAACTTTCTCCCTGATGCTAGTCTTTGCCTCTACTGTCAAAGAAGATGCTTTACGTCTCCCAAAATAGAGGTGGAAGTCTGGATAAAAGTGATGTGAGTCCTGTTGGGTCTGCCCAGGACTGCTGGGGCTGTAACAGACAGGAGGCAAAGCTGCTAAAAGGAAAGGAAAGTTCATGTTAGTGCTGATGAAGTGTGATTCACAAGCTCACGAGTCATTCTCCCACACTTCCACTGGTAGCAGAAGCTCTGTTTTCCGGATTCATGAAATTCCAAAGTTACTATTCAGAATGCTTCCAAAGGTAGGGAGGGAAGGGATGGGTAGGGGGAAAACAATGGAGGGGGTAACAATGTTCAATAGGAAGTGTACTCATTACCTCACTCATGTAACTGTAACCCTCTGTATAGTATCTTTACAATAAAAAAAAAAAAAAAAAAACAGAATGCTTCCAAGTCCAACCACCAAACAACCCATGAGTTCATTCAACAGAAGTTTTCAAGTGTCACTAAGTGAAGACACATATGCTTTTTCACACTTCCCAGTTCCAAGAACAACATTAGTAAAAGTCCTCAGTGGAATTAGGGCCACAGGTTCCGATGGTCAAGTTGGGGGGCAGGGAGGAGGAGGAAGTGAGAAGATAAGAAAAGGAAAACTAAAATGGGAACAGCAGCTGTGTCCCAAAATACATGAAGGGTACAAAAAAGCTGTTTGGGTCACTTTGCAAGGCTCTGTGCCAGTAAGAGAACATCTCAGCCCAGGACAGAGTGTATTTTCCCTCAGTTGAAGGTTTCTAAAGTCTCAGTGGCAGCATGGATGGATGGAGCTTGGGTTCTGGGCTTCAGACAAGTGAAGGCCTTTCAACTCCAGTTAACCTCCTCAACACAGAAATCAGAGTGCGCTTCCTGTTCCAATTAAAGTGACATGGTACTCTGTCCTATAGTCACCAACAAGAGATGCCACGCCAGAAGTACTGATAGCATACGTGCCACCACTCCAGAAGTACCATAGCACACACACCACATCCATGATACCATGCCAAAAGTATCATAGCACACACACCACATCCATGATACCATGCCAAAAGTATCATAGCACACATACCACATCCATGATACCATGCCAAAAGTAGCACAGCACACGTACCACATCCATGATACCACTCCAGAAGTACCATAGCACACGTACCACATCCATGATACCATGCCAGAAGTACCACAGTGCATGTACCACATCCGTGACACCATTCCAGAGGTACCATAGTGCACGTACCACCACATCTGTGACACCACTCCAGAAGTACCACAGCACATGTACCACGTCCGTATTACCATGCTAGAAGTACCATATCACACGTACCACATCCATGATACCACTCCAGAAGTACCATAGTGCACGTGCCACATCCATGATACCACTCCAGAAGTACCATAGTATATGTGCCACATCCGTGACACCATGCCAGAAGTACCAATAGCACACAGACCATATCCATGTCACTACTCCAGAAGTACCATAGTGTACATTCCATACCCGTGCCACCACTCCAGAAGTAGCATAGTGCATGTGCCACATCCATGATACCATAGTACCATAGCCCACATGCCACATCCATGATACCACGCCAGAAGTATCAAAGTGCACATACCACGCCAGAAGTACAATAGTGCATGTATCACATCTATGATACCACACCAGAAGTACCATAGCACACGTACACATCTATGATACCACACCAGAAGTACCAAATGCACGTATCACATCTGTGGTACTATGTCAGAAGTACCACAGCACACGTGCAACATCCGTGACACCACTTCAGAAGTACCAAAGTTCACGTGCCACATCCATGATACCATGCCAGAAGTACCATAGCGCACAAACCACATCTGTGATACCATGCCAGAAGTACCAATAGCGCACAAACCACATCTGTGATACCATGCCAGAAGTACCAATAGCGCACAAACCACATCTGTGATACCATGCCAGAAGTACCAATAGCGCACATACCACATTCGTGATACCACTCCACAAATACTGATAGTGCACATGCCACATCAGTGATAACTTCTAGCACGGTAGGTTGAACCTGCTCTGACTTCACTGTGTAAGAACTAAGTTTAAGGCTCTTTTTGGAGAAATAAATAACTTAGTTTACTCTGGGAAGTGATGCCAGTTTTTAAAGTCCCTGCCCAAAAGATAATCCCATTAAAGCAAAAATAATGTTTTCAGCAATTGCTTCAAATCAGTTATATGAAAGTGTTACTTACCCTTTCCCATGAGGTCAAAACTCTGAGTTCAGTGACTAACAATTCTGAAGGCCCTGAGCTAGGGAACAGAATCTTCTTCCTGAGGTCTGACCTCAATGTGTGCAATGGCATGTGTACGTGTGTGCCGACCCTGTTATCATAGGAGTGTCTTATCTAACGGAAAAAGTCCTAAACCCAGATCCCTCACCATGTACCCAAGAATTTATAGTAATCTACACTGAAGGAATGATGCCAATAAAGATATCCACAAATTGGACCAAAGGCCAGGGCCAAGTTTATTTCCACTGTGACTGGGAAACATACCCAGGGAGGCCCGCATAACCACGTGGATCAAAGGGGGCTCTCTCAGCTCCGAGCTGATCCGTCACAGGGGTCCTGAAGTATCATGTGTCTATTACAGTTCTTTTTTGTGGTTGTTGCTGCCAGTCCTGGGGCTTGAACTCAGGGCCTGGGCACTGTCCCTGAGCTTCATTTGCTCAAGGCTAGCACTCTGCCACTTGAGCCACAGTGCCACTTCTGGCTTTTTCTGTGTATGTGGTACTCAAACCCAGGGCTTCATGCATGCTAGGCATGCACTCTACCACTGAGCCACCTTCTCGGCATTACAGTTCTTAACATGTGGTAAAGTCCACTCTTGAGAAGGAACTATGCTATGTCCGTGTCGCTCTGTTCACTTGCAGAGTGCTAACTGACCAGTCAATATCTAAGACAGCAGGAAGACTCCTGGACTCTTCATTTTTCCCAGTCCTGAGTCTTGAACTTGGGGCCTGGGCACTGTCTCTGAACTTCTTTGGGTCAAGGCTAGCACTCTACCACTTGAGCTACAGCTTCACTTCCAACCTGAACTCTTAAGAAAGATAAAAGTGAGCTATAAACCGAGTACTGGTGGCTCACGCCTGTAATCCAAGTTACTAAGGAGGCTGAGATATGTAGATCATGGTTCAAAGCCAACCTGGGCAGGAAAGTCTGAGACTCTTATCGCACAGTAAACCACCAGAAAACCGGAAGTTGCATGGTGGCTCAGGTGGTAGAGTGCTAGCTTTAAGCTGAAGAGCTGAAGGACAGAGCCATGCCCAGAGTTCAAGCCCCACGAATGACCTCCCCCCCGCCCCGAAAAAAAAAAAAAAAAAGTGAGCTCTAATTTACATGTAAAACACAAAAACTTCAGAAAAAAATTGGAGAAAAATCTTTGGAACAAAATGTTCTTACATATAATATCAAAAGCACTATTCATAAAAAAAAGTCAGTACACAATATCAAAATTTAAGTCTTTAGTCAGATGTGGTTTCACACACCTGTAAACTCAGAACAGATCAGAGCAGGAGAATCACACATTCAAGGCAAAACTGGGCTGCAGCAGTAAATTCAAGGCTGGTCTGGCAACTAACTCAGTGAGGCCCTATCCCAAAATAAAAACAACAAAGGGCTGGACCACATTTGGTTAGTTGCCTGACTATGCAATCCCACAGCCCAATTCCAGCACCAGGAAACATAAACAACTAAAAAATGTTATTCTACAAAGTGTCCCAGAAAGAGAATCCCAGGGATGATATATATTCAAACCACACACATACAAAGGACTCACATCTATACTACACAAAGTCAGAATCCAGCAGTAAACTAAATAATCCAGTTAGAAAATGGGCAGAAGACATGAATAAACATCATACCAAAAACACATAAATGGCAAATAATAAGCACAGGGAGAGCTGTTCAAGACCATTAGCTATTAGGAAAATGCAAATTAAAACCACAACAATATTAAAACACTTGGAGCCCAGGGAAGAAAGTGCATGAGACCCTGATCTCCAATTAACCCTAGAGAACTGTAACTGTAAGATCTGAGCACACTATATATTGATGGCTACTTTAAAAAAGGAGTTCAAATCTGCATTAAAAAATGAGCAGGGTACATTTCCTCCACACTATTAAACACTGTGGTGTAACCCTTGGAGGGCCCAGGAGTTGTGCAAAGAGGCTGGTGTGAACACACAGAAATGTTTCAAATTCGAACGCCTGGTCCACAGGGTGGGACCCAGGACTCACGGTGATAAAACTCACCGGTGCCAATACCTAAGCCAGGAGCTGGGTGCCTTCCTTCCAGCAAACACGTGTACTTGACTTGCTTACCCACAGCGGCCAGATGTACATTACACCTCTTCTCCATGACAAAACGAAGTCAAACCAGCAAAAGAAAAAGTCACTAGCAAACAAACAAAAAACCCTCAACAATCCCAGACAACTATTTCTAGTAAACCTTGTAATCAATTATGTCCTATTGTTTGACCTCTATACTACCCTTGTCTTTCAAAGATTCTGTTACATACTGACGTCCAAACTCAAAGAAAAAAAAATTGAAGGGCTGGGAATGAGGCTCAGTGGTTGCGCTTGCCTAGCATGCATGAGGCCCTGGGTATTCTTAATCAAGTATTCATAACCCCATACCGTGCTTTACTGTTTTCAAAGCATCTCCAGGAGGGACTGAAGAAATGCTGTGTGCACTTGGAGGCCGTCCTGTGCAGACCTCCACCTGGAGTTGGTACGGCCCTCACTCCACACGAACTGGCCCTGGCCAAGCCTCTCTTCATGCAGGTGCTTCTCCTGAGGGTGGCACTTTCAAGCTCCTTTAGTCTGAAAGGCCTCCACTGGCTTCTATGAAACGCAAACATTTGTTGTTGTTGTTGGTCGTGGGGCCTGAGCTCTGGGCCTGGGCGCTGTCCCTCAGCTCTTCACCCCAAGGCTAGTGCCCTACCACTTGAGCCACAGCCCCACTCCAGCTTTTTTCTGCTCATGTGGTGCTGAGGAATCGAACCCAAGGCCTTATGCATGCAAGTCAAGCACTCTACCACTGAGCCACCTTCCCAGCCCCAAGACAAAACTGCTTGGATTTCCATATGCCCCTCAATCAGTATTCCTCACCCTCCTCCATCCCCACAGGGCTTCAGAGACCCTGGCTTCTGTCCTCTGCAGCTGAGAGAGGAGGGTCAGAGAGGTGATGCCAGCTCCTTCCTGTCCACTTGAAAAAGTGCTCAGTGTCCTCCCTGGCCCACGGCCCCTCTAGCTGGCAAGGGGGTGTCTGTCCATTCCTCACTCCGGCCAGCCGGTCCCCGTCCACCCCTCAGTCTGGTCAGCCCCCCACCCCCCCTCGTCCACCCCTCAGTCTGGTCAGCCCCCCACCCCCCCTCATCCACCCCTCAGTCTGGTCAGCCCCCCCCGTCCACTCCTCTCTGGTCAGCCCCCATCCACTCCTCTCTGGTCAGCCCCAGTCCACTCCTCTCTGGTCAGCCCCCCGTCCACTCCTCTCTGGTCAGCCCCCCGTCCACTCCTCTCTGGTCAGCCCCCCGTCCACTCCTCTCTGGTCAGGCCCCCGTCCAATCCTCTCTGGTCAGCCCCCCCGTCCACTCCTCTCTGGTCAGCCCCCCGTCCACCCCTCTCTGGTCAGCCCCCCCCGTCCACTCCTCTCTGGTCAGCCCCCCGTCCACTCCTCTCTGGTCGGCCCCCCCCGTCCACTCCTCTCTGGTCGGCCCCCCCCCCGTCCACTCCTCTCTGGTCGGCCCCCCGTCCACTCCTCTCTGGTCGGCCCCCCGTCCACTCCTCTCTGGTCGGCCCCCCGTCCACTCCTCTCTGGTCAGCCCCCCCGTCCACTCCTCTCTGGTCAGCCCCCCCCCGTCCACTCCTCTCTGGTCGGCCCCCCGTCCACTCCTCTCTGGTCGGCCCCCCGTCCACTCCTCTCTGGTCGGCCCCCCGTCCACTCCTCTCTGGTCGGCCCCCCGTCCACTCCTCTCTGGTCAGCCCCCCCGTCCACTCCTCTCTGGTCAGCCCCCCCATCCACTCCTCTCTGGTCAGCCCCCCGTCCACTCCTCTCTGGTCAGCCCCCCGTCCACTCCTCTCTGGTCAGCCCCCCCGTCCACTCCTCTCTGGTCGGCCCCCCGTCCACTCCTCTCTGGTCGGCCCCCCGTCCACTCCTCTCTGGTCGGCCCCCCCGTCCACTCCTCTCTGGTCAGCCCCCCCGTCCACTCCTCTCTGGTCGGCCCCCCGTCCACTCCTCTCTGGTCAGCCCCCCCGTCCACTCCTCTCTGGTCAGCCCCCCCGTCCACTCCTCTCTGGTCAGCCCCCCGTCCACTCCTCTCTGGTCGGCCCCCCCGTCCACTCCTCTCTGGTCAGCCCCCCGTCCACCCCTCTCTGGTCGCACCCCTCGCCCCGGCCCCTTCAAGAGGCCCAGTGTCCGGGTGTCCTCCCGTCCGTCTCGCGGAGACCGCGGGACGAATCCGGCTCCTCGGGGCGCAGGGACCCGCGCGGTGTCCGAGCCTGAGCCCGGGCGGCCCGTCCCAGCCGCGAGGCCTCGGCCCGCGGACCCGGCGGCCGAGGCGCGGGTCGGAGAGCCCGAGGACGGGGCGGATTCCACGCCAGCCCCGCGGAAGAGAAGGGCCCGGCCTGCGCTCGGAGGGGAAACGCGGCCCGGCCCCCCCGGCCCCGCCGGCCCCAGCGCTCCCGGCCCCGTCTCCCGGCCCGGCCCCATCTCCCGGCCCCGGCCCCGTCTCCCGGCCCCATCTCCTGGCCCCGTCTCCCGGCCCCATCTCCTGGCCCCGTCTCCCGTCTCCCGGCCCCATCTCCTGGCCCCGTCTCCCGGCCCGGCCCCGTCTCCCGGCCCCGGCCCCGTCTCCCGGCCCCGGCCCCGTCTCCCGGCCCCGTCTCCCGGCCCCGTCTCCCGCCTCCCGGCCCCGGCCCCGTCTCCCGGCCCCGTCTCCCGGCCCCGTCTCCCGTCTCCCGGCCCCGTCTCCCGGCCCCGTCTCCCGTCTCCCGTCTCCCGTCTCCCGGCCCCGTCTCCCGGCCCCGTCTCCCGGCCCCGTCTCCCGCCTCCCGGCCCCGGCCCCGGCCCCGGCCCCGTCTCCCGGCCCCGTCTCCCGCCTCCCGGCCCCGGCCCCGGCCCCGGCCCCGTCTCCCGGCCCCGTCTCCCGGCCCGGCCCCGTCTCGACGCCGCAGACGCCCGTCCCGGGGACCGGCTCCGCTCGGAGAGTTGGCCGTCCCGGAAGCCACTCTCCCAGGCGGCCCCGCAGGCCGGGGAGGGCCGGGCGGCTCCGGCGGCCCCGAGCCGGGTTCCCGGCGAGAACAAAGGGCGCGGGGTTGGGGGACCGGGCCGGGGCCGGCGCCGCCCGCTCGCCGGAACCGGACCCCCGCGGGGCCGGGGCGGGGGCGGCGCCGTCCTCTGCGCCGGGACACGCAGGCCGGGGGCGCCCGGCGTCCGGGGTGGGCCCCAGGGGCGCCGGAGGACCCAGCTCACTGGCCGCGGGGGGCGACCGCGAGCACCGGGGGAGGCCCGGGGGGCGGCGGGGCCCGCGCCCCCACGCGGGCGGACCCTCCCGGCTCCCGCGCCGCCGCCGCCGGAGGGGCTGAGGGAAGCCGCGCGCGCCGGGGCGCGGGCGCTCCGCGCGGCACCGCGCGCCGCCGGCCGCTTACCTCGGTCCGCCGGCCGGCCGCTCCCCGACGCGGCCCCGTCCTCCACACGCGGCGACCACGGCGCGGCCCGCGGCGCGAGGGGGCGGCCGCCGGCGGGGCGGGGCGGGGCGGCGCGCGGGCGGCGCCCGACGGGCGTCCGGGCCACGCGGGAAGCCGGAGCGGCCAGGCCCCGCCCCCGCCCGGAACTCGACGCCCTCCGCGGGGCCCGGAGCCGCCGCCGCGCCGCTCGGCCCGCGCCCGCCCGAGGGTGGCCGGGGCGCGGCCCTAAAGCCCGCCGCCGCCCCCCGGGCCCGCACGGCCGCGCGCCGGGGCGCGCTCAGGCCCGAGACCGCCCTGCCCCCGGCGCGGCTGCCCGCGCCACCGCGGGGACGGCCGCCGGGCCTGGGCTCCGGCCGGGCCGGGAAGGCCGCGCGGCCTCGGGAAGGAGCGGGAGCGCGGCAGGGCCGGGAGCCGGGCCGGCCGGGGCCTGGCGCCCCCGCGGACCCCAGCCCGGTGACCCCCGCGCCGACCCCAGCCCGGTGGCCCCCGCGCCGACCCCAGCCCGGTGACCCCCGCGCCGACCCCAGCCCGGTGGCCCCCGCGCCGACCCCAGCCCGGTGGCCCCCGCGCCGACCACAGCCCGGCCCCCGCGCCGACCCCAGCCCGGTGGCCCCCGCGCCGACCCCAGCCCGGTGGCCCCCGCGCCGACCCCAGCCCGGACCCCGCGCCGACCCCAGCCCGGCCCCCGCGCCGACCCCAGCCCGGCCCCCGCGCCGACCCCAGCCCGGTGACCCCCGCGCCGACCCCAGCCCGGACCCCGGCCGCAGCGCCCACATGGCCGCCCCTCCCCTGCCGCCTGGCCGAGGCCGTGGGTTCTGGGTTTATTAGGGCAGCGTGGCCGAGGCCGAGAGACCGGAGCGCCCACCGGCTCCTCACTGCCCACCGGGCGGTCGCGGCCCTTCCGGCCGGTGGTCCTGGGGACCCCAGGGTGGGCGGGACTTCCTAGGAGCAAGAGAGCCAAAGGTGAAGGCAGGAGGGCGGCTGGGGCCTCCGCAGACAGCCATGGCGCCGGGCGGGTCACGGGGACCTCAGGAGCACACGGTCCAGTGTGTCAGGGTCACGGGGACCTCAGGAGCACACGGTCCAGTGTGTCAGGGTCACGGGGTTCTCATGAGCATATGGTCTAGTGTGCCAGGGTCACGGGGTCCTCAGGAGCACATGGTCTAGTGTGTCAGGGTCATGGGGTCCTCAGGAGCACACAGTCCAGTGTGCCAGGGTCACGGGGTCAGGAGCACATGGTCTAGTGTGTCAGGGTCATGGGGTCCTCAGGAGCACACGGTCTAGTGTGTCAGGGTCACGGGGACCTCAGGAGCACACGGTCCAGTGTGTCAGGGTCACGGGGTTCTCATGAGCACACGGTCCAGTGTGTCAGGGTCACGGGGACCTCAGGAGCACACGGTCCAGTGTGTCAGGGTCACGGGGTCCTCAGGAGCACACGGTCCAGTGTGTCAGGGTCACGGGGACCTCAGGAGCACACGGTCCAGTGTGTCAGGGTCACGGGGACCTCATGAGCACATGGTCTAGTGTGTCAGGGTCACAGGGTTCTCATGAGCACACGGTCCAGTGTGTCAGGGTCACGGGGTTCTCATGAGCATATGGTCTAGTGTGTCAGGGTCACGGGGTTCTCATGAGCACATGGTCTAGTGTGTCAGGGTCACGGGGTCCTCAGGAGCACACGGTCCAGTGTGCCAGGGTCACGGGGTCCTCAGGAGCACACGGTCCAGTGTGCCAGGGTCACGGGGTCAGGAGCACATGGTCTAATGTGTCAGGGTCACGGGGTCAGGAGCACATGGTCTAGTGTGCCAGGGTCACGGGGTCACGAGCACACGGTCCAGTGTGTCAGGGTCACGGGGTCCTCATGAGCACACGGTCCAGTGTGTCAGGGTCACAGGGTTCTCATGAGCACACGGTCTAGTGTGTCAGGGTCACGGGGTCCTCAGGAGCACATGGTCCAGTGTGTCAGGGTCACGGAGTCCTCAGGAACACACAGTCCAGTGTGTCAGGGTCACGGGGTTCTCATGAGCACATGGTCTAATGTGTCAGGGTCACGGGGTCCTCAGGAGCACACGGTCCAGTGTGTCAGGGTCACGGGGTCCTCAGGAGCACACGGTCCAGTGTGCCAGGGTCACGGGGACCTCATGAGCACATGGTCTACTGTGTCAGGGTCACAGGGTTCTCATGAGCACACGGTCCAGTGTGTCAGGGTCACGGGGTTCTCATGAGCACACGGTCCAGTGTGCCAGGGTCACGGGGTCAGGAGCACATGGTCTAGTGTGTCAGGGTCACGGGGTCAGGAGCATATGGTCTAGTGTGTCAGGGTCACAGGGTCAGGAGCACATGGTCTAGTGTGCCAGGGTCACGGGGTCCTCAGGAGCACACGGTCCAGTGTGCCAGGGTCACGGGGTCAGGAGCACATGGTCTAGTGTGTCAGGGTCACAGGGTCAGGAGCACATGGTCTAGTGTGCCAGGGTCACGGGGTCACGAGCACACGGTCCAGTGTGTCAGGGTCACGGGGTCCTCACGAGCACACGGTCCAGTGTGTCAGGGTCACAGGGTTCTCATGAGCACATGGTCTAGTGTGTCAGGGTCACGGGGTCCTCACGAGCACACGGTCTAGTGTGTCAGGGTCACGGGGTCCTCACGAGCACACGGTCTAGTGTGTCAGGGTCACGGGGTCCTCAGGAGCACACAGTCCAGTGTGTCAGGGTCACGGGGTTCTCATGAGCACATGGTCTAGTGTGTCAGGGTCACGGGGTCCTCAGGAGCACACGGTCCAGTGTGTCAGGGTCACGGGGTCCTCACGAGCACACGGTCTAGTGTGTCAGGGTCACAGGGTTCTCATGAGCACACAGTTGAGTGTGTCAGGCCATTACCCGAAACAACGTTTTCTTTAGAGAACAAGTTGTATACACACACGGATTTTCAGTCGTGGGCCTTGAACTCAGGCCCGGGTGCTGTTCCTGAGCTCTTTGCTCAAGGATGCTCTACCACTTGAGCTACAGCGCCATTTCCGGTCTTTTGTGTGGTTAATTTGAAAATAAGAGTCTCACGGACTTTTCTGCCTGGGCTGGCTTCAAACCTCGATCCTCCGATCTCAGCCTCCTTAGTAGCTTGGATTGCAGGCGTGAGCCACTGGTGCCCAGATTAAGTTAGGATATTTTAAGTCCAAGTTCCCCAGTGCTGTCCAAACCATGTCAAAATTTAAGCCCTTCCTGTCTCACTTCCAGATCTCAGAATGCTCAGGGGTAGAGTCCCAGAACCCACACGGGTGGATTCAGCAGTTTCCCTTGTCCTGGTGAACAACTCTTTCTCCTTCAGAAGCATTGACTACATCAGAACTTAACCCCTAGAAGCAAAGGATGATGGAGCTTATTAAAGGTTAAAAACAAAGCATCTAGGGGCATAAATATAAAAGGATAGGTTCCAAGCAGTCCAAGTGCTGAAAGGAGTATATTTCTAGCAAAGCCATAAACCCACAAAAAGCAGCATACACCATGCATACACAATGTGCTTTCTTTAAAGAAAGAAAGGGGGAAGGCATATATTACATTTTATAGTCAATACTTTTACCCTCTTTGTAAACATAGAACTGTCAAACCAAAACCTGACTTGGTAAGTCCCTGTTTATGTCCTCACAGATAATAAGTCCTCCTTTATCTGTATTTTCTCTTTCTGTGTGGCAGTTAGCCAGCTGCAGTCCAGAAACTAAATGGAATATTTTACGATTTAAAAAATGCCTATGATGTGCATACTTTGTGAAGTGTGAAGGCTCTGAGTGCCTGCTCTCCTTCGTCCAGGTGTGCGTTCCCAACCTGCCACCCACGGGTCTGGGTGAGCAGAACACCTCAGACAGACCTCTGCACACACTTCCTTCTACTACAGGAGCTTGTCATAATTATTTTAGCTCATTATTTGTTACTCTTCCCTTGGCTTGGTTATACAGGAGATGTTCCATCTCCACATATTCACATTGTATTCCAATCAGTTTCCGTCACTCTCTGTTACGCTTCTAAAAAATAGCACTTCCAAAGATTTCCTTATTGTTTTTCATAATTTACTCAATCTATTAGAGTGCCTATTTTGTAAGTTCAACTTTATCATATGTATGTATGTGAAAAAAGATAGCACCTGCTTGGCCGTCTTGGAACAGATCTTCCCTACATGAGGAACACAAGTGTGTTATCATCAGGCAAAAATACTTTTCCAAGCTTTTCTTTCAGTCCTGTATTTCAGGAAGACAGTGGTTGTTCAGCCCTCTATTTACCCCCGCCCTCCCAGCCCGCCCAGCTTGTTTTCAAAGACAAGTCATGTCCTTGAACAGGGTTTTCACCTAGCACAGCCTGCTCTGGACCCCTGACACAGTCCCTGTCCCCCGTGCCATGGTTGACGGGCAGCCCAGTGACCCTGGGTGCCGGGGGTACATCAGTGCTGTGAAGAGGAGGAGCCCTTGCCAGGACCAGATGGACTAAGAATGGAAGAGTTAAGAGAAAAAAAGGCAGCAGGTGGGGCTGGGAAATGGCTCAGTGGTAGAGCGCTTGCCTTGCATGCATGAGGCCCTGGGTTCCATTCCTCAGCACCACATAAGCAAAAAGAAAAAAAAAAAAGCCAAAAGTGGTGCTGTGGCTCAAGTGGTAGAGCGCTAGCCTTGAGCTGAAGAGCTGAGGGACAGCGCCCAGGCCCAGAGTTCAGGCCCCACGACCGGACCCAAAAAGAAAAAGAAAAAAAAAAAAAAAAAGGCAGCAGGTGCCTATGGATAAAGAAACAACTCCTAGGAGGAATTAAATGTTACATAACTGAATGGATCATTCTGAAACTCTTCTCCAAGGATTCTGCTTCAATTATGGAAAAAATCCCAATAAATATTAAGTATCCCAACTGGGAGCCTGGCTCACTGGCTAAGTTTTAAATAGGAAGCCTGTTGGTTGTTTCCAGTTTCAAACCCAGTGACACACCAGTCTCTTCTCGTCCCATTGCTTTCTCCTATGAATTTTATTACCTAATAGGCACTAAACATATAGTTTGAACTATGCCTAATCCAAGAAAAAGAAAAGGAAGATATACCAGACATGGGTGGCTCATGCCTGAAATCCTAGCTACTCAGGAGGCTAAGTTCTAAGGATCGAGGTTCAAAGGTACCTAGCCAGAAAAGTCAGTAAGACTCCAATTAACCACCAAAAGCCAGAAATGGAGCTGTGGCTCAAAGGTCTAGAGCACTAGCCTTGAACACTAAAGCTCAGGAATGCACCAAGGCTTAGTTCAAGCCCCAGGATCTGCACACACACACACACACACACACACACACACACACACACACACACACACACACACACACACACACACACACACACACACCAGATAATGATCATGTCCAAAGAAATTACACCTACATCAACTAGATAAGTAAAAGGAGTAGAGACAATAGTCACAAACTAACCTGGGGTCAAACCCTGCATGAGATGGAAGAGCTGTGAATAAAGAACCTGGCACTTGGTAACGTCAACAAATGATCATCATTCTGATTGCTCAGAAAAAGCTCTTAATATTGACTGGTTGGTTAATTCAGGATTTCTTAATCTTGGGCACTTACATACGTTGGGGCTGAGAATTTTTTGTTGTGCATTCTAGGACAGCCTCTGCCGATCAGATGTGGGTGGCAGCCTCTCCCTTTACCCACTGATAAAAACAAAACTATCTCCAGACTCTAACAAATCATCTTTAGTCCCTTAATTTTCCCTTGGCTGAAAACAGCTGAGTTGGCTTGAAGAAAAGAGGCTCCCAAACTCCAGGCTGTATCGACCATTCCCCTGAGCTCTTGAGTGATCCGTTTGTCCCCTCACAGAAAGCAGTCTCTGTCAGTGAATCTCGGGTTTCTCTCTGTGTACCATCATCATGTCGTGTGATGGGAGTTGCTGTGTTATCTTTTCATGAACCAAGAAAACCAATCCTTTATTTCCAGCAATGACACAGACATAGTGTTTTTATCCTAAAACTAGAAACAAATGAGTTCCTAAAACCATGGCAATGTAAAAGCCACTGTGAAAAGCCAAGTGTTTGTAGTGTCTGCCTACACCTCCTGAGGTGTACCTCCAGGAAGGTTTAACCCCAGAGGAAGAAGAGTCACCAGCCCGGGCACAGCTCCCCATGAACGTGGGGATCCGCAAGAAAGAAGGAGACCCCATCCTGAGCAACCAGAGACAGCCCAGGAAGTGGGAACAGAAATAGCCTGGACGTGTGGGAAAGGGGTTGTCCTCAACTGCGATGAGGGAGGCAGAGGAAAGCAGGCAAGAGAGGAGAGCAGCAGGAGGGTGTAATGTACTGAGGGGGAGTGCACAGACATACCAAGCTCTCAGAGGACATAAAACGTCCACCCACCCAGGTGTTGGGTTGCACACCGGGAACCTCAGCACTCAGGAAGCCGCCGAGGCCCGAGGTAACCTGGGTTACCAAAAAAGGTGTGTGTGGCGGGGGAGGGTGGAATAACAACGAAAGGAAAGCTGACTTGCCATCGTCGTTCATATGAAATATTCAGAGGCTGGAGTCGGGGTCTGACTCTCCAAACAGAAATAATTTTTTTTTTTGGGTCCAGTCGTGGGCCTGAACTCTGGGCCTGGGCGCTGTCCCTCAGCTCTTCAGCTCAAGGCTAGCGCTCTACCACTTGAGCCACAGCGCCACTTCCGGCTTTTTTCTTTTTGCTTATGTGGTGCTGAGGAATGGAACCCAGGGCCTCAGGCATGCAAGGCAAGCGCTCTACCACTGAGCCACCTTCCCAGCCCGAGAAATACTTTTTGTAAGGAGAAAACTTAAGCTTTCTGTCTGCCCCACCATTTGAGCAGTAAATGGGCATTTGTTTGTGGTTGGCAGCCAGAGACAGCAAACCTTTGGAGATGGAAGCAAAGGAGCCGACAGGTACATGAACATCCGTTCATCCTCCCTTCCCACAAGCCTCAGCTTTCCTCAGGCGTTACTCCAGACCAGCTCAACTCCTGCAGTTCCCTTCTAGTCTCTTGAGAGTGTGAGGTTTCCATAGTGTGTTGACTGTTGTAAAGCAATCTGAAAGCCGCTACCTGCCCACTCTTCCTATCCTAGTAGCCTTTTATTTGGGGAGGAGGGGAGGAAAGGATAGCATGTACTTTTTTAGTACTTTTCATAGCTCTGAAAAGATGATGAAAATAATACCAGATAGTCAGTAATATTACCAAAGCTAGACTTGAGGGGACAAGGAAAACAGAATTAAAGAAAAATAAACTTCAGGTAGAAAAAGGAGGGTTAGAGAGCAAGAGGAGGAAGAAGGGAATAGTGACCGAAGGAAACAGAAACAGAGACAGAAATGGGGAAGGAGAGAGACAGAGGGGAGCCATGGGAAGGAGAAAGAGAGACCAGAGAAATGGGTCAAGGGCGCGAGTGGAAGACCAAACAATGACAGCAAGTCAACTTAATGCATCCTCCATAAGTAAAATGGGTTAGAGGAACGTGATAGAAACAGGCAAGTCATCTTCCAGAATTATCATCCAGTAAGAAGGTCACCAGAAGCCATACTGAAAATTGAAGCCTGGAAATAACCAAGACTTCTTGTGTTCCAAAATTAGTAAAATATCGCCTTTGCTGTAGAATCATGCTTATGAATTTGAGAAGGAGTGGTCACTATCTTTGGCAAGGAAAATGTGTGCACGTGTATATGTACATGTGTATGCATGTGTGTATTTTATCTCAGAATTCCATATTCTTTCTTTGCTCTATTTCTATTGTTTCAATCAAGGTAGATAACCATCTATGACCCTTATTCCCTTTTATTAATTATCCAATTTCATTCTCTCTCCCAACTTGGAAACTTCACCTTCTGGACAAGGCATACCATCACTGCAAGCAAATTTGGGGAAGTCACAGTGATCCACTTTCCACACTCCTCTGTCCCTGTTGCCTTCCACCGTACTTCTGGCCCATGCCAGACTTCTACCCCCTGCTCCCATATATGCTCTGCTAACACTTGGCTTCCCACGTAAGTGGTTCAGGGGCCAGGAGTGCTGCCAGCACCTGTGACCCTAGCACTTAGGAGGTAGAAGCAGGAAAACCACCAAGTCGAGGCCAGCCAGGTCTACAAACTCTCAGGACCCAGTGTCAAAAAGAAAGAGAAGTGATCAGCACATACTGTCAGGAACCATGATAAATTTTATGTTCGTCTAGGAACTGCTGCTGTACAGAGCAGGGGTTCAATGAGTGAACTCAGAAGTGTTTGTGTGGAGGCTGCTACAGAGTCCATATTGGAAAATTCCTTTACTGAAAACTTGACTAAAATAAAAGCCACACCTATCTGAACAACGGTCCATTCATTGATTAACAAGCGTGTCCTAAATAGCCACTTTCTCCAAGTTCTCTGCTGCATACTATCAACCCTCTTTACCCCTAAAGAAATGGCTCTCTGACACTCCCTAGAGACACCAAAATCCACGCATTCTCTAGTTCTCCAGATAAGTGGCTCAGTGTTTGCACATAGCTTATGCACAGCCTCCTAAAAACTCTATCCTTTGATTACTTATTCCGCAGTTACACAGTATTGTTAAGGGAATAATGACAAAAGTGTGTACACATTCAATGAAGGTTTCTTTTTGAACAGAGTTGGTTGAATCGGCAGATGTAGAAACCATAGGTACAGGTACACTGTATTTCTGCAAAGATTCTTTTATTCTGCCCACAACAGGATCTCCCTGAAAAAAGAAGAACTTGTGTATTCTTCACTGTAGGAAACTGAGGTTGACTCTAGAGATATGTTCAATCTAAACCTCTTAAGTAACTGCGTGACACCAGGAAGAGAATTTAACTCCTCTAAGCTTCTTTTTTCTCCCTTATAAAATGAGGGAGAAATGTTCAACTGAGTTGTTCTGGAGGTGAAATGAGTTTATATGCCCCAAAAGTCAGGGAGAGACCATGCTACCCAGATGTGGGAACTGCAGCCAGGCTGAAATCTGTGATTGTTTTGCTGGAGCCTGGAGGCTGGACCACACCCTGTGGTAGGGTGAGGTTTCCTGTGAAGGGAATAGAATTTTCCACCCTCAATCATCCTGAGAAAAAGTTAAAATGGAGTGGAAACCGCCTCCCTTCCAGCTCTGGGGCCCAGACAGGCTTCCAGAGGGTGGGGAGATCTGAGGGCGACCAGCACGGATTGAAGGCCAAGTGGGTCCTGCACCCCCGGTGAGTCGCTTTGCAGTGATTTAAAGGTCCTGGGCCCGCTCTGGGCCTTCAGAGGAGCCCGAAGATAGCTGCCCTTGTTTCTTCAGCCGGCAGAGGACAGGACAGCAGGAAACAGGCTCTCAGCGCGTCAGCACCAAGCGCCAGGTATAGTGCGGGCAGGGACAGCAGCACTGCATTCTGTGGAACATTTACCCTCGTGTTCGTGGGCTCGTTAGGGTCCACCGAATTCCTGTCTCTGGACAAGAAGCCAGAAGAGCCAGGACTGACAATGCGTGCAGGTGAGCACCCTGAGGCCGGACACGAAGTGGGAGTGTCGCCTTCAAGAAAGCCTTCATCTCTTAGTAATACGGGCAGCGGACACTTGGAAATTATATGGAAATACTAATGGGTAAGATGATTTAAATCCCACGCTCGTAAGCTCGCATGCTGTTTACCATCTCAAGTTCCTGGCCCAGAGTATTTGACTCAGCTGGGTTTGTTCACAATGCCTGAGTCCTGACACAGTGAGTGTCGCATGGAGAGGCAGTGAGGAGAAATGCCATTTGACACATATGAAATGTGTAAATATACATGTATATAATATGTGTGTATATAAAATGTCTTCCTAGGGTTTGGCCATGCCTAAAGGTGTCAGAGCATCTGCCTAGGGATAGGAAGATATTTAATGATGGTTACTATATTCAAGCGTTTCTCAACACTAGAGTCTAATATCAGTGTCTTCTTTGTATTAATCAATGGACAGTCCATTAAAAGAGAGTAACTGATCAGCCCAGTGAAGAAACAACTTAACAAAAGTGTGATGGCTATGCTTGAGGGAAACCAAGAACAACAATAATCCCACTACCACCCTGTCATAGCAGGGTGAAAATGTCCCAGAAAATTAACAAGCAAGCCAGGTGCCGGTGGCTCATGCCTGTAATCCTAGCTACTTAGAAGGCTGAGATCTGAGGATCGAGGTTCAAAGCCAACCAAGGCAGGAAAGTCCGTGAGATTCTTATCTCCGATTAATCACTCAAAAAACTGGAAGTGGCACTGTGGCTCAAGTGGTAGAGCACTCTCCTTAAACTGAAGAAAGCTCAGGGATGGCACCCAGGCCCAGAGTTCAAGCCCCACAACCGACCCCTCCCCCAAAAAATTAACAAGTCAGTGGACAGACTGAAAAATCTGTAGTCCCACTGTCTTGGGGGACTTGCTGGAACAAAAAGTGTAGAGGAGGGGTTGGGAAGGTGGCTCAGTGGTAGAGCGCTTGCCTTGCATGCCAGAGGCCCTGCGTTCGATTCCTCAGCACCACATAAGCAGAAAGAAAAAAGCCGGAAGTGGCGCTGTGGCTCAAGTGGTAGAGAGCTTGAAAGAGCTGAGGGACAGCGCCCAGGCCCAGAGTTCAGGCCCCACAACCGGACCCAAAAAAAAAAAAAAAGTGTAGAGGAAGGGAAAATTCTTGCTCTCTTATGGAGCTAAAAGCCTTTGAATTTCAGATCCACGTTCAGACTGAAAGTTAGAGCACTGCCATCTTGCCAGGTATACTTACCATAATCCCAGCTACGCAGAAGGAAGAAAGGAGAAATTGCAGTCCAAGGCTGGCCCTTCCTGAAAAATAAGTAAAATGGGCTGGAAGTGTATCTCAACTGGCAGAGCACTTGTCTAGCAAAGGTTGAGCCTAGGGCTGGGAATGTGGCTCAGTGGTAGAGTGCTCACCTAGCACCCATAAAGCTCTCGGTTCAATTCCTCAGCACCACATACACAGAAAAAGCTGGAAGTGGCGCTGTGGCTCAAGTGGTAGAGCACTCGCCTTGAGCTGAAGAGCTGAGGGACAGCGCCTAGGCCCAGAGTTCAAGCCTCAAGACAGACAGAAAAAAAAAAAAAAAAGATACAAGGATCTCATAGAAAACCAAGAACAGCCAAGAACTTCACTCACTCACGCTGTGAATGGTAACGATCCCCCAAAGAGCTCCAGGATTAAAAAATAAAAATAACCTAAAGCAAAAAAGGCAAGAGTCACCTTTCAGTGGGTGAGGAACTTCCGAGCAAGCCTGGAGCCCTAAGCTTAAACCCAATACCACCAAAAAGGAAAGAAAAGAGAGCAGAGAGAGAGGAAGAGGAGGAGGGAAAAAAGGAGGGAGGGAGAAGGGAAGGGAGGAGAGAGGGAAGGGAGGAGAGGCTGGATTGCTCTCACTTTCTCTGTAGCAGGAAGACCGGGAGACGGTTACCACCCACAGCCCAGGAAAAGGTGCTTTCCTAGAATCGGTGGCACCTGACCTTGGATTTCCCAGTCTCCAGGACTGTGAGCAGTAAGTGTCTGTGGTTTAAGCCTCACACATTGTAGTGCTTTTTATGCTATTTTGACCTTGCTAAAATGTAGTATTAGAGAGTTTGAAACACGGTATGTGGTGCACACCTTTCTAATGGATTGCATTGAGCTGGATGGTGACCCAGCTATTTCTCCTGCCCCGATGTGGCTGCAAGGTGTGTGTGTGTGCACTGCAGTGGCCGGCTCGTCACACGCTCTTCTTGGTTGGTAACCAGAGCCACGGTAGTTCATCCCATTTGGGCTGCTGTCTCCCAGGTTCTCTGATAGTGCACGTGACCCTTGCCTGCAGTTTTCCTGCCCTCGGCCTCTTCTTGCCTGTCCCCCTTGCCTTCTCCCCCACCCCCTTTCAAGGACTGGCACACAGCAGCTCCATTCACCCATGGGAGGACGTGAAGGACGGGATCACAAGTGCCTCTGCTAAAATTTTAATATTGGCAATAATAAAAACAACTCCTAACGACTAAGTGCCTATTGTTACATCCTGAGTTTTTTGGGGGCTTGGATTTCTCCAGGTTCATTACAGATAGGACTCACCAGATCCTCCCAACTCCTAACAGAGCATTACCGGGAGTCCTTGTTAAAATCAGTCCCCGCGTTCGGCATCTTGCCACAGCCTACTGCTAGGAAATGGTGGGTGTGAGATAAAGCCCAGATCATCCTGACCCCCTGGTCTTCATTACTATGTTCACAGTGACTCCCACACACCACATCACCTCCCAAGTTGAGCAACAAAATGAGATTCACTTCTGAACATAAGCAAATCTGCTGAAATACTAGTGCTGTTTGGCTTTTTGTATTGTTTTGGTGATTATCTAGACCTATGTGATTTTTTCACAAAACTGTGCTAAAGAAGGAAGGAAGGAAGGCCTCTGTGTCCTATTTCCTATCTTGGAAACCCTGCACTTTAGAGATGAAGCACTAGATGAGAACCCAGTTCTCTTTAAATCCTTTTCCTTTACTCATTAATGCATACTTGGGCACTGAGCTGACTGGACGGCTTCATTCAGTGATAAATATACTTCTGTGGCTTCCAGCTTAACTGTGTCATGTCTTAGCTGAAGATATGTCAAATCTGGTCAGGCATTGTGTTAGAATAGAAGGGTGGGTAAGATGTGTCTGTCCCTGTGGAAATGACATTCTAACGGGAAAGACAATCATCTTAGAGTATGATGCCCATTGGAAAAGTAGTGTCTAGTGGCTATTAAGAGGTCTGAGAACTGCGTGCCAGTGGCTCCTGCCTGTAATCCTAGGATCACAGTTTGAAGCCAGGCTAGGCAGAAAAGTCTCCATGAGACTCTGATCTCCAGTTAACTACTCAAGAACGGAAACTGAAGCTGTAGCTCAAAGTGGTAGAGTGCTAGCCTTGAGCAAAAGTTGCTCAGGGACAGCACCCAGGCCCTGAGTTCAAGCCCAGTGATCCATCAAAGGAAAACAAAAAAGTTGTGAGAAACACCAGGGAGAAGGAAAAGTATGCCTGGGGGGTTTCACAGAGGGGGAGGGAGATTTCTGAATTAGACTTTAATGGACAAACTTAGAGACAAAAAGCCTGAGTTACTGAGAGTTCTGCCAAAGGCCTCATCATTTTTTAACTTCATTAGGTTTTGGATCCTCAGAGTGGCGGCACATACTATTAATTAGAATACTTAAAATATTCACATCAATAAATTCCATAGTAGCATTATAAACACCTGTCCGGTTGGATAAGCCAGTTTGCAAGTTACTGAAACTTTTCATTCTACAAAGCTGCTAAGAATGCTTGGAAAATAAGAATACCAGGACAATCATTGCAACTCTCAAACATCAGCCATTCCAGATAGAAGCGGTCTGTCTTCGTCTAGCATTGCATATTTTTGACTCATGAAAAGGGGCTTTTTTTTTCCACAGTGGATACTTAAAGCGTTCTCTTTTCCAATCAGTTATAACATTCTTATAAATGCATAAGTGCATCTGAATTTTATGTCTTGAATGGACACAGCTATTCTAATATATTTTGTATTTGGATTATTTTAGAGTTCAAAACAAGGATTGACAAGACTTTACAAAGATAAAAAGATTTTGCATAACAAAGACTGTCATTAGGCTCAAAAGACAGCCTACACAATGGGAGGGAACCTCTGCCAGTTATACATCGAAAGAGGATTAGTAAGCAGAGTATAAATGCAGCTCAAATCTAAACTCCCAGAGAATTAATAAACCAATTAAGAAATGGACAAATGAACTGAGCAGATACTTCTCACAAGATTTACAAATGGCCAACAGAAACATGAAGAGATGCTCAACATCTCAGGCCATAAAGAAATGCAAATCAGAGCTGGGAAGGTGGCTCAGTGGTAGAGTGCTTGCCTCACATTCATGAGGACCTGGGTTCGATTTCTCAGCACCACATAAACAGAAAAAGCTGGAAGTGGCGCTGTGGCTCAAAGGGTAGAGTGCTAGCTTGAGCTGAAGACTCAGAGACAGTGCCCAGGCCCAGGGTTCAGGCCCCACAACCAACAAAAAAAAAGAAAAGAAAAGAAAAGAAATGTCAATCAGAATGGCCATCATTAAGAATATGGATAACAAAATCTGGATAGAGTGATGAAAAGGAGAAAAAAGAACCATTAGGACATTGTTGGTAGGAATGTAAACCAGTAAAGCTACTATGGAAATCAGTATGAGTATGCTCAAAAAAATAAAAAGACAAAACCAATACCAAAAAACCTGAAGATAAAGCTACCATACAACCTATTGATACCACTCTTGGACATTGACCCAAAGGAATGTGTGCCAGGTACGGCAGGGCACCTGCACGCCTGTGTTCATCGCGGCACTTTTGATCATAGCCAAGTCCAGATGCCCTGCAACTGAATGCACCAAACCCACCCCCAAACAGACCATTCAACATATCGCTGTCTTTTGGGTTGACTAGTCTGAGTTGAGAAGTTCTCATTCAGATTCTCTCCTGGAGACATTTTTTTCCCCTCTCTCCCTCTATCTCCCCTCCCATTTCACACTCATTTTCTTCAAAGCACATGCGTAAACAAGTACTTCTTCCCAACACACAGCAGCACAGCCCTGTTAAAGGGGTTGCCTGCATGTCGGGGCAGGTTCCTGGACCCCTTTGTGTCTTGTTATATGCCTGGGGAAGAAGGAAAGCACTCACCCCAGTGAAACCAAGCCACAGCTATCCAGCGAGCTTCTGCTTTTCTGCAAGACTCTAGAAGGGTGGATCCAAACACAAAACCAGTCACTATGGGGGCAAAAGGGGTATGGATGGCCGTAGACCAAAGGAGACCACTGCCACCTGACTCACCGGCAAGCTCCTCACACAACTAAAGTAGGAACCCAAGCCTCAGTCTGACTTTGTGGCCAGCCTTGCTGCTCACGACCAGCCCAGAGGCCCCGGGCTCACCCGGGGGTGCAGCTCTGGAGTCACCAGCTGTTCTCATCAAGCGTCTCCTGATCGCTCCTGAGTACTCAGTGCTCTCCTGGTGCCCCCCAAGTTAAGCTCCCCGGGCTGGGCACCAGTTAAGTAAAAGCTTGCTTACTTGAGAGGAAATCCTAGGGCAGAAGGGACAGGGACTCGGAGGCAAATCTATTCTGTGTCAAAAGAAGAAAGGTGATCTCAGCCTGGGGCCCCAGACTTTAAAAAGAGCAGGAGTGCTCTGACTGAGCCAACTCTGCTCGGGCAGTGATGCCGCCATCCAAACCACGCAGCTGTGCCCAGACACGCTCGGCCTCACGAAGGTGGATGGCTGGAACCTGACTCGCTCTGTTGTTCTCAGAGCTCACCAGGTACGAATGCACCAATCGTCTGGACTGGCAGCCAGGAGAGGAGCACCACGCACCTCGGCCCTGAGTTATAACATCTGTAAGAGTCCAACTCTGAAAACATCCCTCTAGGGCAGGGAGAAGGCATTTAGACTTCTGACAGACACGAACATTTCAGAAGGTGGCAAAGAGGGAGAGGTGGCAACGCTACTCCCGTTGGGGAGGAGCTGTCAGAAGCTGTTCTCAGAACTGGTGGATTTGTAAGTGCACAATGGTGACAGAGGGATGACTGTTGGGATTTTGCAAAGGGAAAAATATTCATTTAAGAACAGGAATGAGTGATTTTAGGAAAGAAAGCACAGCAAGCTTACCAACAAAGGAGATCAATTTTTTTTTAATTTTATATTTTTTGTCGGTCGTGGAGCTTGAACTCAGGGCCTGGGTACTGTTCCGAGCTCCTTTTGCGTAAGCCGAGCACTCTACAACTTGAGCTACAGCTCCACTTCTGGTTTCTTTGAGTCGTTTGTTAGAGATAAGAGTCTCATGGAGTTTCCTGCCTGGGCTGGCTTCAAACCACGATCCTCTGGTCTCAGCCTCCTGAGTAGCTAGGATTACAGGCTTGAACAACTGGTGCCCAGCAAAATGTGTCTACTTTGACCAGGAAAGTTTAGAAAAGTGACATCTAAATAAGGGTTTGTTTTCTTTCCCCCTATGTGTTAAAGGTCGAGGATACACCAGTTGGATTTCTAACCTGAGATTCAAGGCCATGCAAACGACTCCCTCAACCAGACGCTAGGTCTTTAGACTGAACTGAAAGATTTTTAGCTCAGCCTTGAGCAAAAAAGCTCAGAGAAAGTGCTAGGCTCTGAGTTCAAGCCCCAGGATGGGCACACAAATAAAGGCTTTCTGTCTGGGACTCCACAGGAAGAAATGGCCATGCGTGACCTGAACTGAAGAGGAGCTCGGGATCAGTGTTGCAGCCGGCACCCTTCTGCTGAGGGGCCTATAGGTGACTTTGGGTCACTGGACATGTATTAAATTTCTTGCTGAGCTATTTTGAGGTTCTGAGATCTTCTTGTGTCAAGATTCACTCCAGAAAGAACTTGACAATAAAGTATCTCTTTCTACTCAGATAACAGAATTCACATACAACATTAGAAAGGGTGTTTTGAACTTAAGCACTTAAGATATATCAAAGTGGCTAACAGAAATTTGCAAGATTCTGTTGGGTGTATAGATAGAAATTTAGACAGCAGAGAGGAGGACAGCTTCATTAAGTGCAAAGTCTGTGAAGGCAGAGGTCACATTCACACCGTGCACCACAGTATTCCCCACACCTAACAAGTGGGAGCCCCACAGGCAGAGAGCAAGTGTGTCAGACAGTCCCTTTCCCACTGGTTTCAGGAACAGATCCGCTGAAAATACATGAAGGCACCATCTTGTCGACCCCCTCTTTGTGGGAATGCTGTTCTTTACTTGGTTTGAGAATTTTAAGAGACCACTTTTAGCCAGAGTAGCTTTGTGGAAATGTACCGTTGCTGACCAGGTATCTTGACTGTCCAGTGTGGAACCCGGGTGAATTGGGCATAACCTTCTCTGGCCACCCTACCTCTGCCTGCCCAGGGGATACAGCTGGTTCTAAGCACACGGCATAGTTCCTGTCGAAGCTATGCAATAGGTCCCCAGGAAGACTGTGAAACACCTATTTTTACAATTTACTTAGAACTTCTTGATGTCAATGCTTGAGCAACAGTAAAGTGATTTTTTTTATGGATACCCAAATAATCATTAGGATATGATCCCAGGTGATTTGAGGGGTAAGATTTGAGATCCGTTCATATGTGTCTCAAGTAAAGTTGAAAATCACCTTCCTGCTTTTCTGGGGGCAGCCTAGAGGAAAGTGCTAAGAGTTTATGTTAAATATGCCAAGGTTTGAACACCTGCTTTTTGCTTTATGGCCATGACATTTGGTAAGTTGCTGAACATTTCTTTTTTTTTTTTTTTTTGGGGGGGGGTCCAGTCATGAGGTCTGAACTCTGGGCCTGGGCGCTGTCCCTCAGCTCTTCAGCTCAAGACTAGCGCTCTACCACTTGAGCCACAGCGCCACTTCGGCTTTTTTCTTTTTGCTTATGTGGTGCTGAGGAATCGAACCCAGGGCCTCAGGCATGCAAGGCAAGCACTCTACCACTGAGCCACCTTCCCAGCCGGTTGCTGAACATTTCTGATCTTCCATTTAGTAACCATAAAAGTGGCTACCAATGAGATACCACATGGAAAGCAGTGAACACACAGTATAATCCTCATAAAAATCAGAGCCATTCCCTCTCTACATTGCAAAAACAGCCATGGGAGAGCTGGCCTGGTTCTGACCTGCTTCTTTTGACTGACAGTAGCCACAATATCAGCCTGGATTTGTAGTCCTCATTCTTGGGTCAGCTTCTGAATTTGATCTGGCTTTTCTTTCTGGACCTAGTTTCCATCACCTGTTTCTGTTGCTCAGAACTACACCCCAAGGAGATGGTTTTCTAAAAGTAGCTGGCTCCTATGCTGTTGCTGCTCCAGCTGAGTTTCAACATGGGGAGAGAGTATGGCTAAGTTTAGATTTGTCCAGGACTTACATCTGATTCAAGGCAAGGCCAGGCAAGCCCAACCTACCTTCCCAGTCTTTTAGAAGTAGACGTTGCAGAAGGCTGGGAGTTATTGATTCAGAGCTGTGTGTCTACCTCATGTCAGCCTCCTTATATGGAAATTATTATTATTATTTTATTGCCAGTCCTAAACTCTGGCCTTAAACTCTGGGCCCGTGCACTGTTCCTGAACTTCTTTCTTGCTCAAGGCTAGTGCTTTACCACTTGAACCATAGCATCACTTCCAGTGATTTACTGGAGATAAGAGTCTCACAGACTTTCCTGCCCAGGCTGGCTTTAAACTGTGATCCGTGGATCTCAGTCTCCTGAGTAGCTAGTATGACAGGCATGAACCATGGACACTAGGCCTTATATGGAATTTCAATGCATAAAATCATTTACTTTGTTGGGTGCCAGGGCTCAGGCCTATATTCCTAGCTACCCCAGAGGCTGAGATCTGAGAATCTCAGTTTAGAGCCACCCCACAGACAAATCCGAAGGACTTTTATTGCCCTACAACCAGCAAAAAGCTGGAAGTGAAGACATGGTTCTAGTGGTCTAGCATCAGCTATAAGCAAAAAGGCCAAGTGAGAGCTTGAGGCCCTGAGTTCAAGCTTCAGTACCAGAAAAACAGAATTGCTCCACAGTCTGTTCAGATTTGAGCCTCCAGTGCTGTTCTGAGCAGGAGTAACCTCAGAGGGCCTACAGAACAGGCACCAGGAAATGAGAAGGGTGTGGGAACACGGGGGGGGGGGGGGGGGGGGGGGGGGGGGGGGGGGGGAGTGGCTCTGAAGAGTCTTAGATAGTATCTGTTTACAGCACTTCTAGAAGAGCCAACCAGCTCCCCCCACGTCTAGGCTGAGGGAGAGCATAGCTTGCCCAGCCAAAAGCAAATAGTGTATGAAGGACTACGCACAGAGAGACAGAGACAGACCCTGACAGCCTCTGACAGGTGCTGAGGCAACCCTCAGCCCTGCTCCACCGCTCTCTAGAACCTTCTCATTCGGCTTCTTTTAGAAACATGGGTAATCTCCTTTGATGTTCCAGTTGTCAGGTGTATAGATTTTACTTTTTTTTTTTTGTCGGTCATGGGGCTTGCACTCTGGGCCTGGGTGCTGTTCCTGAGCTCTTTAGCTCAAGGCTAGCGCTCTACCTCTTGCGCCACAGTACCACTTCCTTGGTGTATAGATTTTAATGAAAAAGCTGATTAATAAAGAGGCTGACATTGTATATGATAATGGTCTGAACTGGCAAACAAACTTTAGAAAAGGAACAGATAGGAAAGATAACTGAAAGTACATGTGGTATTGGCAAATGAGAGAAAGGGAGAGTAGAGTGAAGAGTGACTCCTAGGTTTTGAATTGGACTAACTTCCTCATGACAAATTCAAATTATTACAGTTTTCCTTCCAGAATGCAAACTTCTTAGGTGAAGCAATTCAGAATGATAAGAATGTCTTGAATACCTTCTACAAGTCAGGCACATTAATTCCTCACAAAAACTAAGGAAATGGCTGGGCTCTGGTGGCTCATGCCTGTCATCCTAGCTACTCAGGAGGCTGAGATCTGAGGATCATGGTTCGAAGCCAGCCAGAGCAGGAAAGTCTGTAAGACTCTGATCTACAATTAACCACTAGAAAACCAGATGTGGTGCTGTGGCTTAAAAGGTAGAGCACCAGCCTTGAGCAAAAGTGCTCAAGGACAGCACCCAGGCCCTGAGTTCATACCCTATGACCAATAACAAAACAACAACAACAATCACACACACACATACACTCTCTCTCACACACACACGCACACACAAAACACACGAAAGGAATAAATACATTTTAAACTAGTGATAAGAAAACTGCTGAATCCCACAAGTAGCAAATGGGTAAGTAATGTATAACCCACCAGTGTATACAGTTAAGCTTCCTTAGATAATTGCTTGGATTTCAACAGAAAGCCATGTTTGAATTGGCTCTCAAACTTACTCAGGAGTGGTAGGGCTCATAAAGATGCTCTCACAAGCTATGGCATTGGTATTTCTAGGTCTCCTTTTAATGAGTGCTTACATGCATGCTTCTGTGGTTTAGGTGGGCTTTGCTCTAGGAGGAAGGGGCCATTTCTTAGCTTCTTCCCCTTTGAGCCACATTTTACAAAGTTGGGAAACGTGCTCTTCTGGCCATATAGGGCTTCTGCTGAGCAATCAAACTTATGCTGAGTACCAATTAATGTCAGCAGGAAGGCAGATATTCTTTCAAAAGTAAACCAGATGTCTGGTTTGACTTTTCTATTTGCTGTTTTCTAAAGGGGGTAAGGAAATCCTTAAAGTGGAGGTTCCATTCTATCTCCATTCCATCAGCAAAAGGCCACAGGCATTCTATATTGTATTCTTCCTTGGGAGTGAAGAAACCCACTTTACTCTCCAGCTGAAAGGTCTGTCAAGGACATTTTTTATATGTCTCTGTTTTAATTAAAAAATTATTTTGTAATACTGAGGAATCGATCCAAGGCCCATGCATGCTAGGCAAGTACTCTACCACTAAGCCACATCCCCAGCCTGCCAGGGACATTTTAATCAACACATACTCTATACTCTTGTGGATTTTCTGAAAACTGTCTTGTTTCCTTACCTGAGTCACGTGGCCCAAACTAGCAAACCAATGTGTTAATATAAGAACAGTCATTAGTGTAATCAGTTCTGAATTAGCTAAATAATTTTGCTGATTGCTCCAGAGCCCTTCATTATGCACAGAACAGATCATACAGATGGCCCCCAGCCGGGGACCAGGTGGTGAGTGGGGTGATGTCTAGAGGACTTGAAGGAGGGAACCTGGGGTGAGAGGCTGTGTGTGTGTGTGTGTGTGTGTGTGTGTGTGTGTGAGAGAGAGAGAGAGAGAGAGAGGGGGGGGAGGGTTGTTTGGCAAGGAGGAATTCTGAGTCTCCTTCCTTTTGATGTCTAGGGCTCATTTTAAGAGATGTCTAGGCCCTTGTTGAATCTGTCTGCACACAACTACTTCTGTCTCTTCAGGGAGGTAGAGGACAAGGATCTATGCTTGCAGCTGCTAGGACAGGTCTGGACAACTCCCAGTCAGCATGAAAGAGGAATGCCAGTATCTTTCAAAGCCAGGCTGGCAGGCCTCTCTCCAAAACAGCCTCTAGAAAGAGGCACCTCCTTGGAAAGGGACCTCTTGTTCTCCTTCATATTGAGGGGGAGCAGAGTCTAATACAAGTGGGTAAACTGAAGCAAGCTCTCCTCTTCAGATCATGATTGTCCTCTCCCCTGATAACAAAGCGTTTGTATTAAATGTTATGAGTATTTGTATTTGTTATACATCCTTTGGAAACGCATGGTTCTACCTCTCAGCTCCACACCCTGAAGACTGTCACTTTGTGTTCCTACCTCTAACAAATGAAAAAAAAAGTCAGTAAGGGAAAGGAGTGAAGGAGCAAAGACTCCTTGTCATACATTACCTTGGTCTACAAAGGATAGGAGAACAGTTTCAAGTTTGAAAAATGGGACGTTGAAGCCAGTTAGTTCTGTGCTCATGAACAAGTATTTCCACACTGTTAGCTTGGTTCCCTGAGCTATGGAACAGGGGTGTTAACACCTGTCCTGAGTCATCAAGATGTTGTGAAGATCGCAGAAGGTGAAGGCAAGCAAAGTGCCCAGTGTAAGCTCAGGACAGGCTCATAACTGGAACTTACTCTGTCAGAAGCACACGTCAGGATAGTTTCACTGCCAGACCAGATGCTGACATGGGCAGAAATGAAGCAGTGGGCTGGTGGTCTTCAGTTCAGAAAGACAGGCAGATCTGGGGTTTCACGATACCAGAAGGACTTGCTTGGAAATGTGTCACCCACATTTTTAAGCTGTTCTCAAATTCTTGAGCTGTCAGATATGCAATCTTGGTGGGCTTCACAGCACTTCTGGGAAGAGAAACCTTTCACTGCTGGGCTATGTGGAAACTGACCCTGGGCCTGTGAGGCCTGAACCCAGTCTCCATACCCCCAGGCTCCATATCAGCTACCGGTAGATCCATGGGTAGATTTACAAAAGGTAGAATTCTTCTGGAGAACAGACCACTTCCCCGAGGGAATGTGTAGAATGAGGGAGCTCTGGAAGGACAAGTTTAGTAGCTACAGCATGGAGTAAGAACCCTAGGTACCACATCAGCAAGTAGAACAGAAAACCATCCACTTATTCAGTTTTTTTCTGATAGCTCTTTCAGACAAAAAGCTAAACTGATCAGATGGAGACAGGCTTGTTCATAGGCAGTCCTAGTCTGCCCCCTGGTGGGTGAAGAGGGTAAGCAGCCATTATCTTAGGCAGTATCCATAGGTATGCATTGCCTAACCAAAATACAAGTGGTCTGATTAGGTGGTCTTGCTGTACAGGACCCTATGCTTTGAAGGAAGAAAACATCAACAGAAAAACAAACACATTGAAGATGAGAAGAGATGGTGGCTCATATATGTAATTACAGTTACTTAGGAGGCTGAGATGTGAGGAAAGTCTGTAAAACTTGTATCAGTATCTAATAAACTACTCAGAAAAAGCTGGAAGTGGAGCTGTGGCTCAAGGGGTAGAGTGGTAGCCTTGAGCTCAGAGACAGTGCCCAGGCCCAGAGTTCAAGCCCCAAGACTAAAAAACCAAACCAAACCAACAAACCATGAACAAAGACAACCACTGTATCAGTGCAGTACCTTGGTTTCAAAGGCGTGGTATACAGTGCTCTTCCTTATAGAAGAGCTCTGGGAGAAAATTTACTCTTGCTGTGTTTTGTGTGTGTGTGTGTGTGTGTGTGTGTTTAATTAAGGCAGCAGAGTCCTGCAGTTTACTGTACAGGTTTTGCAGTCAAACAAACATGAGGACAAACTCCCATTCTAAGAATTGTTAATCTCATCACCTTTGAACTGTATGAGTTTTTGGTTTTTTTGATCAGTTGTGGGGCTTAAACTCTGGGCCTGGGCATTGTCCCTGAATTCTTCAGTTCAAGATAAGCACTCTAATACTTGAGCCACAGTGTCACTTCTGGTTTTCTGGTAGTTCATTGGCGATGAGTCTCATGGACTTTCCGGCCTGAGCTGCTTCGAACTGCGATCCTCAGATCTCAACCTCCTGAGTAGCTAGGATTACATAGAGGTGTGAGCCACCAGCACCCAGGGAACTGTGACATCTTTAATCTTCATTTGACCACCTGTAAAATGGCCATTCTTGTCTAAAGCATAAGTTGTGAAATTAAGTACACATGCAAAGTGCTTGGCACTTTTTAAACTCTATCTTCATGCTCTATTGAAGGCCATTACTCTTATAGAGTACACCCAGGTCAGCTGCCTTTCTACCAATCTGAACAAAACTCTCCAACTGGAAAAGAACATTTCTTCTTTTATTAGTGTATACCAACTGCACAGAAGGGATTCGTTGTGATATTTCTATGCATGTGTATAATGTGCTTTGATCATCTTCCCTTGAAAATGGTGTCTCAGTGCAATGTGGAATGATGGCTGCACTGGTGCCTCTGGCTGTGGCTATGCCTTGTCCATGAAGCGAATGTGCCACCCCCCCAACTGGGCCCTCCATGTCATCTTTCTTTGACATTGTAAATTTCCCTTCATGAAAATATCTTTTGCACATAGACTTGCTCTCACCATCAGGTAGGGAAGGGTTAAGAAGAGAATATGCTAATGGGAGAGAAAGACTGAGTGACCCAGCATGGAGAGCATAGTATCCTAGAGGCGAGGTGCAGCCTGCTTCTGATGACCTCTGGGTCAAAGGCTATGACACACAGAAAACATTGACAGCTGACTGGCAAATGTGCCAAGTGGAGGTTATTGGTTCCATGCAGTGCTGTGTTTTAATAGGAACTGGATGCATCAGGTACAGATTGTTTCAGACATGTCTCTATGAAGAACAGCAAAGAAATAGAGTGGCACACCTAGATATATAAATGGTTTATGTTTTAAGATGGAAGAGATAACAGTTATTTATAACAACAATAGAAAGGGATTATTATTTTTTTTTTTTTGAGTCCGGTTGTGGGGCCTGAACTCTGGGCCTGGGCGCTGTCCCTCAGCTCTTCAGCTCAAGGCTAGCGCTCTACCACTTGAGCCACAGTGCCACTTCCGGCTTTTTGCTTATGTGGTGCTGAGGAATCGAACCCAGGGCCTCATGCATGCAAGGCAAGCACTCTACCACTGGGCCACCTTCCCAGCCCCTAGAAAGGGATTATTAAGGGGAAAAATGTTGATGCAGAAAAGAGAGTAAAGAATCAGAACAAAGAATCACAGACAACACCCAGAATGGCTGATATTAGTTGAAATAAAGATACATCATAAGAGCAAGTGGGTTGGGTTTTGATAAAACTAGAAAGTGATGAGGGGTTCACTTAAATGCCAACTTAAAATCCCAGAAACAATAAACATGTGTGATGTTCTAAATTTCCTTATCTTCTAATAATTATTTAAACTATTCCAAAAGATGATCTATAACATTACTTAAGAAAGCCTCTGGGGCTGAGAACACCGCTCGGGTGGCAGATCACTTGCCTAGCAAGCACAAGCCCTTTGGTTCAATCGCTCATCAGTTCAGGGAGGGAAATCAGACCCCACTCATCTACCAGCATGCACACAACAGGCAATTCTTAACTTTGTGAGATCATTTTAGGTGAGGGGATATTTTAATCGCATGCTACATTAAGACTTTACTTCAAGCATAAAACTTAAAATATTGTACCATGTTTGTGTGCACGTGTACACTCAGGGCCTGTGTCAGGGCCTGGGCACTGTCCCTCAGCTTTCAACCACTTGAGTCACTGCTCCACTTCTGGCTTTTGGTGGTTAGAGAAAAAGAATCTTAAGGACTTTCCTGCTGGGGCTGACTTTAAACTTCACTCCTCAAATGTCAGCTTCTTGAGTAGCCAAGATTACAGGTGGAGCCAATGGCTTGTCCTTATAACTTTTTCAAACTAAGGCATTTGTAGTTTTTTTTCCCCTCAGAAGTTAAAACTAAGCTTGAACCCTTTCCCTCATGACAGCCTTGAGCTGTTGGCAGATTTGTATGAAGTGTATCAACTACTTGTTGCATTTGCATGAAGTGATGCTGATGGCGATGTCATCAGAGGTAGAAGAGACAATCAGCCAGGCCCAAGCTTGGCTCCTTGTGGATGCTCTGTGCCACCAGAAAGGTCAGCTTGTGTGCATACTGGCATGGTGCTGGGACACTGATCAGACCCTGAGGAAGGAAAACAAGATGATAATCAAGAAATAACTTTGTTCTCTGAAGCACTTGTTTTCTTTCCGAGTTTTGTCCAGCTAGATGGGACTCTTGAGCACCATCAGTAAACAGCCTTACGTACCTGCCAGTTATAGTACAGGTGGCAGAGTTTGAATGTCAGTCTCTGCATGTGGTCAGGCTTCAAGCTGTTGTCATCATAGATGATGTTATAGTGGGTGGGGCTGACAGTTCCCCCACGGGCAGTCTGGCTGACCAAGTAAAAGTCATACCTGAAGGTCATAAAATGAAATTAAACAGAATGAGCCCAAACCTAAGGAAGACACATGAATACTCACTAAAACTGATTTTCCAGGATCTCTTACCACTCAGGATGTGTTGCTTCTGAATCTACAACAGTGCCCAGAGGAGGGTTCTGAAGGGTGCGACTCACTTCTGTAAAGAACCGGGGCATGCACTTCTTCCTGACCATGAGCACAGACAGCCTGGGGGCAGAAGTCAGGAACAGAAGAGTAATCCATGTAGTTTTGTAATCTTAATATTAAATAAATAAAATTTACCAGAAGACACCACAAAACAAAGAAAGTACTTCCTTCCTTAGAGAAATACTCAACTTTTAAAATAGATTGTTCTCATTAGCTGCAAAAAGTATTATGCCAAATCATTTGGCTAAATGATGTTTAAAGGGCAGGAAGAATGTACTTGCCGGTACCATGGCTTGAACGTGGAGGCCTTGTGTTTTCTAGGTTTGCTTGCTCATGGCCAGCTCTCTGACACTTGAGTCTCTCCTCCAGTCCAGCATTTTGCTTCTAAGCTGGCTTTGAACCACAATTCTCTGATCTCAGCCTCCTGAGTAGCTAGGATTATAAGCATGAGTCATGGCACCCAGCCCTAATTTTGCATTTTTACTATCTTTCTTGCCTTTGCCACTTCACATTCTCACCAAGGAAAATTCTGTACTGAAATGCTGAATGTACAAATGCAATGAGGGAGTGGCGCTGTGTTCAAGATGGTCTGATTTCCATCTGTAGCTTGGATTTCTTTCATGGTTCCCACGCCTTCCAGCACTTTTCAGCACCATAACTCAGCACAGCAACTCAATGCCTGTAATTTATCCTCATGTATTACTTGTGCCTTCAATCTGAAACCACAGGTTGTTTTCTAGGCACATTAATATACTTTTTATACATGGTAAGCACAATAAGCATCTTTATTTGACAGCATCCCTGAAGACTTTCTGTCTGTGTCTGCTGCCTCCGAGGTATCTTTCTCTAGGCGACCCACCTGAAGCCCACAGCTTCTGTTTGCAGTTGATGTGAGGCCGTCCTGACCACTCACAGAAAACCCATACAGCCACACTGGCACAGTGCAGAAGCATGCTGCATAGAAAGTCGTGTTTGTGCACTTTGGTTTAATAGCTGCAAGTGGACATGCTATCTTTGGAAGTGGCAGAGAAAGAGCAATACCTGGTACTTGAACCGGATTCCCTGATGCTGCTCAGCAGCTGTGGGACTTCATATTCAAGAACTGTTTTTAGCTGGCCATTCCCAACACCATCACGATACACGATTATCCGTGCTGGCAAATCATGGTTGTGCTTGAACCATTTTTTCAGTGCTCCTGCAATAGTTGGTGTAAGTAAAGAATGATGCCAACCAAAAATAGCATTACCACATATTTTGGTGTTTTAAAAATACTTTGCTATTTCAGACACAAACAGCAGTATCTAAGCCGGGCGCTGGTGACTCACGCCTGTAATCCTAGCTACTCAGGAGGCTGAGATCTGAGGATCGCGGTTCAAAGCCAGCCCAGGCAGGAGAGACTGTGAGACTCCTATTTCCAATAAACCACCAGAAAACCAGAAGTGGCGCTGTAGCTCAAGTGGTAGAGCACTCGCCTTGAGCTGAAGAGCTGAGGGACAGCGCCCAGGCCCAGAGTTCAAGCCCCACGACCAACAAAAAAAAAAAACAGCAATATCTAATTTGGTTTAATATCTAATTTGGGTAATTCAGAATAGAGAAATATCAAGGTTGTGTTATAGTCTAATAAGAGTGGAAGATTTTAAGAGCATCTTTCATCTCTACTTGAGGATCTCTATGACATGATATATTCTTAAATTTAGCATATGTCTTTAGACCAATTTTCATATTTAGGCAACAAATTCAAATTTTAATTTATTCGACAGACAAGTGCCTAAAGCCAGATACTCTGGGCCTGGGCACTGTCCCTCAGCTCTTCAGCTCAAGATAAGCGCTCTATCACTTGAGCCACAGCACCACTTCTGGTTTTCTGTTCATTTATTGGAGGTAAGAGTCCCACGGACTTTTCTGCCCGGGCTGGCTTTGAACCAAGATCCTCAGATCTCAGCCTAGAATTACAGGGATGACCCACCAGCGCCCAGCTTCATTTGTCTTTTTCTTCTAATCTTCAACTTCTCAGTAGATATAGACTTTGCTATGTTTGTACCTTTTTCTTCCCTAATGAGAATAAATATGAAAACATATGAAAATGACTTCTCCACCTACTGTCAGTAGAAACTAAGAGTAAGAATTGTAACAAGTGCTAAATTTACCAGCTTTTGAAATGAGGGGCAAAGTAATAGAATGCAGTAATTCTTTTCAAGTACATATTATAAATATTACTTTAGAAGAGTTTATTTTGTAAAAATTCATGTTAGTTTGACAGAAGCTAATCATATAGCTAAGATGATCAAAGTGCTCACCAAATTCATTTAAAAAATTCTCACCCCTGCTTACAGCTTGGAAAATACACACTGGAGGAGAGGAGATCTGTACACAGTTGGGAGTCCTGCACTGCTAATAGGGTCTCCTTTCTCCTCTGCAATCCCTCCATCTTTTCCTGTTGTGCCCACTTTGCCTGTAAGCATGGATATGCTAGAGCCAAAGACTCGTCTCCTGTGTCTAGACTTACACAGCTCTGCCATACATCTACTTTTTCTTTTGGCCTTCAGACTGCTTTCCAGAGCCCACCAGCGATAACAAACTTCCTTCCCTTTTCAACTTTTTAGCTGTGACAGTCAGCACATAAATCTGGGATCCCCAATGAGGTGACAGTTGGCAGGTTTAGTGAGTTTGCTTCTGCCTAGCTGGTCTGTTTATAAGCTTGTGAAATTTGAATCTAAAGGACCATCCTTGGAGCCCACCCTACTGCTGTAATTTTAGTACCAGTCATGAAGACTTTCAAACAGTCTGCAATATTGGCTGTTGTTTTCTGAAGGATGCAGCGAGAAAACCACCTAAAGCAAGCAAAAGATAAGAGTAAGGTTCAGCTTCAATATTCCTACTCTAAATATGTAGTAATACTAAACTAAGAAGTAGACATGAAAATCAATGTTCATAATTTGGTACATGTTATGTGATCACAATTATATTAAAAAGAACCTCATCCAAGAATTAATTTATTGTTACTTTGAAACCACAGGGTTGTAACTGGGGTGCCAGCCCTGGCTACTCACCAGTTAGATGGGCTGGCTATGTGAACTTCATCTTAATTTCTCCAATTGTACCAAAGAGATTGCCAAAACAGTCAAGTACTTACTACCTCCAAGGTCTGTGATAAACATTAAGCTCAATGATATATACAAATATTTACGACAGAATTTGGAATATGGTGAACACTAACAGAGGCTGCTGTATAATAATAATAATTGGACTATTATTATTATTGGACATATTAGTTTAGCAGTAGCTCTTATGCTTTTAAAATCTTCAAGAATTTCTCAGGCATTAGCCTCCATTTCTATAGGTGATTCATTTGAATTTAGCCATCAACCTATCTAAATTTAAGAAGTTCTCATGATAAAGTCATTAGTTAAAAGCACTTGGAAAATGAATATCACAACAGAATATACTCTATGGTTTGGGTATAAAATGCCCCCTAAAAGGCTTGTGTGTTGTAGGATTATTCTTTAGTAGGCAGAGCTATTGAAGGTGACTGGATTGTGAAGGTGCTAATTTTATCAATAAATTAAACCACTGAATCAATGGCTGAATGTTACTAGGAGGTATGACCTACATTTGAGGATGGTCACTGGGGTCACCTTTGCTCTCTGTCTCTCCCCATCTCTCTTCCCACCCCTTTATGTACTCATGCACTTACACACATACACACATAATACACTCACATATATGCACAACACATATACACATACACTCATATATATACACATACATATGCACACATATACACATATGTAATATATACATACACATACATATATGTACAGATACAAGTACACACACATAGATAAAAGCATTTGAAAACTACCCATGGATCAGAGTGTCTCCATGGAAGTCGAGAAGTCTGATGGACAACTTTCAGTACATTTTTGACATTTTTGTAGTAAAAACCAAGACAACATATATACATACATACATACACACATATTATATATTATACACATATGTATGTATGTATATATACATATATACATATATATATATAGGTTTTTTTTCTGTCAGTTGTGGAGCTTGAACTCAGGGCCTTGGCACTGTCCCTAAGCTTTTTTCCTCAAGACTGGTGCTCTACCACTTGAACCAGAGCACCACTTCCAGTTTTCTGGTAGCTAATTGGAGATAAAAGTCTGATGGACTCTCATGTCCAGGCTGGCTTTGAACCATGATGTGTGGCAACACACTACACCAATATTGTAAAAAAAAATTTGTGCCAGTCCTGGAGTTTGAACTCAGGGCTTGGGATACTGTCCTTGAACTTTTGTGCAAGGCCAGCATTCTACCACTTGAGCCACAGCTGTACTGCAAGTTTTGGTGGTTATTTATAGATAATCTCACAGACATTCCTGTCCAGACTGACTTCAAATTGTAATTCTCAGATCTTAGCCTCCTGAGTAGCAAGGATTATAGGTATGAGCCACCAAAGCCCAGAGAAAAATATTTTTATATGTAAGTATTTTTTATAATCATTAAGTGTTAGTGTTTAAAATGAGCAAATCATTTACATTTTTTCGTTGAACTACAGTTAAACGTCTAGTTGAAGCCAGGCATAACACATGCCTGTAATCAGGCACCTGGGGGCTGGAGGATGACAAGGTCAGCCAGCCTGGGTTATAAGCCTGACAGACACAGCAAGGTGTTTTCTCAAGCAAAAGAGAGCAAGAGGATCTAATTTAAGACTGCAATAGTTACTTTAAAAGTACCTGGTGATTCTGGGGTTAACACTGGCCACAAATCCAACCACCACCTCCTCCTTGTTGAAGGCATCTTTACAGAGATCGATACCAACCACCATCAGGGACTTTAACTGAAAAAGTAAATTTGTCATGATTTAATTCAATTATTTAGCCAGTGATTAGTATGATTACTATGACTCTGTTATGATTAATTTCAGTATGAATAATGACTATTGTGATTAATGGTTAAAATGACTATTTTTTGTGGCAGTACTAGGGCTTGAACTAAGGACCCTGTGCTCTTGCTTAGCCTTTCTTGTTGTTTTTGTTGCTCGTGGGGCTTGAACTCTGGGCCTGAGCTCTATCCCTCAGCTCTTCAGCTCAAGGCTAGCGTTCTACCACTTGAGCTACGGCGCCACTTCTGGTTTTCTGGTGGTTTATAATGGATAAAGTGTTTCATGGACTTTCCTGCCTGGGCTGGCTTTGAACTGTGATCCTCAGATCCTGAGTAACTAGGATTACAGGTATGAGCCACCAGCAGATGAACTAGATCCTTTTTCATGAAAAAAATTTCATTCTTCTTCTATGTTAGCAGCTGAATTAAAATTCCTTGAGAAGAGGGGTCACGCTTCACCTTCTCTTGGGGTACTGCTGCAGTGGTTGTATAATTCCACAACCCAGGGCCCCCAAAACACAGTTGGTCCTGCATGTCCGTGAGTTTTGTATTTACATTGTATTAGCTATTAGAGGAGATCTAGAGATGATTTAAGGTACGCAAGAAAAAGAGCATAGGTTATATGCAGATATCACATCTGCAGGTTTTGGGTTCCTGGAGCCAGCCTCCCAAGGGTATCAGGGGAGCCTACTTTGATTTAAAAGTTGTTCACTGAAAGGAAAAGTGTAATGGAGTCCTCACTGGAATCTCGACGGCCCACAGCTCCCCTCCGAGCTTACAGATCATCTGCATAGCAATCTTGGTGGCAATACTCATCATTATCCCCTGTCTGCTCAAGGTCTGAGCAAGCACACACTGGCTTGGGACTGGGCAGTCGGAGCTCAGATATTTTTTAATGGAATCGTAACAGTTCTTTTGATTGGAAGGCAGAATACACATGACCTAAAGACAAAGAAAGCAACACAAGATGAAATCAGTTTACTTATGTCTGGGAAGAGTTTCTGGAAAAAAGTGAAGCCTCTAAACATCTTTTGCTCCTAAGTTTCCAAGAAACAAATATTAATGTACCTACAGTTGTCTTAAATGGCCTTTAAACCACTGATAAATGAATCAAGCAAAGCCCTTCTCTAGCCAGTTCTAGCTATCTCTCTTTGCTTTCCCTTCCTCCTCACTTTTCTCTTGAATTGAATGTTTGTGTTCTCAAAGTCTCTTCCTATTACTGCTTTCTCCTATGGTCAGTTGGTTTTCCATGGCTCTGCAAGGCAGTGGCTCTTTTTCAGGAAATGTGCAACAAGGATTCAAGAGTAACTGTGTGTAACTTACCCTCCAATAGTTTAGGAAATGATACTAGCAAACATGGTAATGATAAAGAAATATGGTTACATGTCAGACAAGATTCTAGGAAAGGTATATGAAAGTTCTTTGTATATTCTCACAATGTTTCTCAAAGTTTTGTTTCATTTACATAAAAAATAAACCTCACAGTGAGAATCCTATTCACTTAGTATAACATAGACATTTTTGTGTGTGTATGACTGAAAGAGAAACATGGCTAATACTGTTTTTCATGAGATATGAACAAGCATGTTGGAGGTGGGCTAAATGAACTGGGGAAGCTAAAGAGAAAGCAAAATATCAGGAAAAACCATGTGGTATCTGGGTAGGCAGCGATCTTGTTAAGAAGAGTAAGAATATCCAGAATGTCTAAAAACTTGGAGTTTAGGGGCTGGAGGCTTGACTCAGTTGGTAGCACACCAGCCTATGGGTGAAAGTGTCAGATACAGAGTTAAGAGTTCTGGCCTCAAACAACAGCAACAAAAACAAACAACAAAGTTGGAGTATGGTTTAATCATACTCTGGCTCCACTCTGTTACACCTGCATGTAGTTGGTACAAACACACACAAGGTCACACATACAACTTTGGGAAATAAGGCAACTGCAAGTGTCCAACATGGTGGTACAATGCCAGAGGAAATGGCTTTCATAGAAGATATAGTACACAGATGGCAGGGTTTCATAGGAAGCAGAAACATGGAGCCATGGGTACCCTAACATGTATGAGAAGAAATGGGAGTCAATTTAAGTAAAAGATGACCCTCAACAAGCTGGAAAAAAATGCAAGCAGCAGACGCTGTCAGAAGGCTAATAATAAACACTTAAAACTGGTAGAGCTAAGAAAATAAAACACTGACAAATAGTAATACTTTCTTAAGTATTTTAGGGAAATGCATAGTAATTTGCAAAAAAATCCAAAAAATGCCCTGTACTTACCAACTGAACATTAGGGTCCACATGTAGCTGAATAGCTCTAATGAACGCAGCTGTGTTTTCCTGTATGTTTATGCTGTAATAAAGAGATTAAGGTGTTCTTAGTAGCACATAATCATATGATATTAGAATTAACATTAATGAATTTGCAAAGGACTACTAGTTTTAGGGAAAAAGCCACTAATGAAATATAAAAATCTTTTGAAGATAAAATTGTTTCTCAAGATATTGTACAAAATATGCAATCAATTTTTAGTAACCATTTTTATTACCATAAACATTGTTTTGAGGCAAATGACACTTTTTCGCCTGTACAGAATGCCCTCAATTAATATTTATATTGTTCAAAACTGGGTTGAAAGTGAACTTTTGAAATTTACAAGCTCAGGTTATCAAATTCTAAAACAGGGCTCATATTAAAGCAAAAATATAACTTCTCTAGTACTGACTGTCTAAGACAATTTTTAAATTAAAGTTTCAGAAACCATCAAGTTAGTGAAGCCAAAGTATTCAACTATGTTCCTGCATAATTCAAGAAAATAAAAGGGGTGGTTTCTTTGGTTTGATTTGTTTTTTTAACCACGGTAGTAACCTGTTTTGGAGCCTGGACTAAGCAACCTTAATCAGTCAATCATGTAACATTATGTTAGGGGCAAAAGGCTACAAACATAACTTCCATTTAAAGAACTTCTCAGCCGGGCGCCAGTGGCTCACACCTGTAATCCTAGCTACTCAGGAGGCTGAGATCTGAGGATCGCGGTTCAAAGCCAGCCCGGGCAGGGAAGTCCAGGAGACTCTTATCTCCAATAAACCGCTACAAAACCGGAAGTGGCGTTGTGGCTCAAGTGGTAGAGCGCTCACCTTGAGCTGAAGAGTGCAGGGACAGCACCCAAGCCCAGAGTTCAAGCCCCACGACCGACAAAAAAAAAAAAAAAAAGAAAGAAAGAAAGAAAAAAGAAAAAAAAGAACTTCTCACCTTCCAATTAGGAATGTCATACATTCACAATAACAAAGAAAAAGAAGTAACCACAGTTTTATAAGCATATCAAGTTCAATATAAAGAGGCACAACAACGAATGGGTTCTAAAGGAAACCTGCTCATTTTGAGTAAATTTGTGTTTCTTATTCTCAGCCACTGAGAATCAACTACATAATAACTACTCCATAAATGTTCAAAGAATAACTAGGTGGCTTTACAAAAAAAAATCCTCTAAATAACTAACCTTATGTAACAGAATCAACAAGACTTATTTTAGATAGTGTGTATGCGCGCATGTGGGTGCATGCCTGTCCTGGGACTCAGCCTGGGTGCTGTCCCTGAGCTTTTTCGCTCAAGGCTGGTCTACCACTTGAGCCACAGCTCCTCTTCTGGCTTTTTAGTAGTTAATTGGAGCTGTAAGTCTCAAGGACTTCCCTGTGCAAGTTGGCTTTGAACCTTGGTCCGTAGATCTCAGTCTCCTGAGTAGTTAAGATTATAGGTGTGAGCCACTGGTACCTGGCTAGATTTGTTTCTTTTAAAATAAGCCTTAAGGGCTGGGAAGGTGGCTCAGTGGTAGAGCGCTTGCCTTGCATGCATGAGGTTCGATTCCTCAGCACCACATAAGCAAAAAGCTGGAAGTGGCGTTGTGGCTCAAGTGGTAGAGCGCTAGCCTTGAGCTGAAGAGCTGAGGGACAGTGCCCGAGGCCCAGGGTTCAGGCCCCACGACCGGACCCAAAAAAATAAATAATAAAGCTACCTTCTCCTAGATTTATATATATATATAAACATTAAGGCTTATTTTATTTTACTTTTTTGGGGGGGAGTTCTGCTTATGTGGTCCTGAGAAATCGAACCCAGGGCCTTATGCATGCAAGGCAAGTGCTCTACCACTGAGCACCTTCACAGCCCTATGTTTTATATTTTTATTTTCATTTTATGTTGGTCATGGGGGTTGACCTCGGGACCTAGGCACTGTCTCTGAGCTCTTTTGATCAAGGCTATTACTCTACCACTTTGAGCCACAGCTCCACTTTCAGTTTTCTTGTGATTAATTGGAGATAAGAGTCTTATAGACTTTCCTACCTGGCTGGCTTCAAACTGTGTTCCTAAGATCTCAGCCTCCTGAATAGCTAGGATTACGGCATGAACCACCAGTGTCCTGCTTTTATTTTGTTCTTGTTATTATAATGATGTACAGAGGGGTTACTATTTCATAAGTCAGGTAATTAATACATTTCTTTTTGAAGAATGTTACCTCTTTTTTTGCTCTTTTCCCAGTTTGGAGTTATTTCTATAATTGAATTTTGAAACATCATAAGATCTATCAAGTAAATCATGAAATACAACATTTATTTTTTAGTAGCCTGTTTGCTGTTAAGGTTCATTAATAACTAATAAGGACAAAGGCAAAGGTGGCAAAATTTGGACTTACTAAGGATTTATACCCAACTAAGCTGGGTGCCAGTAGCGCATTCCTATAAGCCTGGCTACTCAGGAAGGTGAAATCTGAGGATCCCTGTTTGAAGACAACCAAGGCAGGAAATTATGATTCAAAGCAAGCTTAGGAAGGCATATCCATGAGACTCTTATTTCTAATTAACCAATCAAAAGCCAGAGGTGGAGGCGTGGTGCAATTGGGAAAATGCCAGCTTTGAGTGGAAAAAGCTAAAAGATAGCTTCTAGGCCCTGAGTTCAAGCCCCAGTACTGGCAAAAAAGAAAGATTTATTATACCCCAACCAATAATGAAAAGATTTGGAGGTATGAAACTTTCCTAAGAAGAACTATGAAAATAAAAGTCTTCAAAGATCAAGGTAAAACATAGTCTTTATAAAAAAAAAAAAAGTTATCAAATCTGTTTTCTTGTAATGAATCTCTTGGTACTTTGTATTAGAAAATTTTTACTAAAACAAATCTTTTTGCAGATAATGCCTTCTAATCAAACCAAATTAATATATTGAAAGTATTCAATGCATTCTCACATTTTAGGGTAGCCCACATTAAATCCTATGGAACTTCCGACTCTTCTCAAACAGCTCAGAAAACTCTGGATCACATTCTCAGTTCTGTTACTGCATAAAATCAACCATTTATTCAAAGACTGTGCATTTAACATCTTGCAGGTTCGTATATCCTTGGACCAATCAGCAGCAGACACAGGTTGACACTGAGCAAATAAAGATCATAAAAGGATGGGACAGATTTATTTAGGCAGCAATTGAGACAATATGGAAGGGCTGTTTGTTCCAATAGAATAATTTAAGACAATTTTTTCTTTAAAATATGGTTAATTCCTGTTTATTACAGCAATATGGAGGCCTACATTTTAGTGCTTTACAAGGTTCTGGAAATCAGTTTTCCCCTCAGCTTTTCCAAAAAGGGTAATTTGGATAGATTATCAAAATTAAATGATGAAAAATTTCTATATGCCAACACAAAACATTTGATGCTCAGTTATATTAGAGATATGCCAGTTTACTGTACTCAATAAAGACAAGAGAACTTTTTAAAGTGAAATGAAATACAATGGCCTTAAAGGAAAAGAGTGAAGAATAATGTAATTTTGCATGTGATATGTTCATTTGCCAATCGAAACTCTCAAGTGGCAGCAGATTGTTCAGGTTTCAGTATGCCTCTTAAGTACTGTCTGGAGTGACAGCTATCATTTAATTTGAAAGATTAACAGACACAACTGACACAGCAACTGAAAACTAACTATGGTAAAAGGAAACATAGTCTGTTAGTTATCTTTCACCAGAAAATTGAATTTTCTCAGTAGTGGCCCTTCCTTCCTTCCTTCCCTCCCTCCTTCCTTCCTTCTTCCTTTTTTCTTTCTAGAATGACAGGCAATAATAGGTAGGTCTTTTAAATATGTCATTTTCTAATGAACCTAAACCATGTCTCCTGGGTGCTGTAATTTTCAGTCAATTAAGTTTATACTGAAAAGGAAATCATGGCAGACCTTAAGTCTTAAGAAAAAAGGGAGCTGATGGGGCTGGGAAGGTGGCTCAGTGGTAGAGCACTTGCCTTGCATGCCTGAGGCCCTGGGTTCCATTCCTCAGCATCATATAAGCAAAAAGAAAAAAGCCGGAAGTGGCGCTGTGGCTCAAGTGGTAGAGCACTAGCCTTGAGCTGAAGAGCTAAGGGACAGCACACAGGCCTGGAGTTCAGGCCCCACGACCGGACCAAAAAAAAGAAAAAAGAAAAAAGGAAAAAGGGAGCAGAGTGCCAGTGGCTCACACCTGTAATCCTAGCTACTCAGGAGGCTGAGATCTGAGGATTGTGGTTCGAAGCAAGCCTGGACAGGAAAGACTGTGAAACTCTTATCTCCAATAAACCACTAGAAAACCAGAAGTGGTGCTGTGGCTCAAGCAGTAGTGGCTCTGTGGCTCAAGTGGTAGAGTGATCACCTTGAGCTGAAGAGCATAGAGATAGCACCCAAGCGCAGAGTTCAAGCCCCACGACCGACCAAAAAAAAAGAAAGAAAGAAAAAAAAGGGGAGGCAGGAATATGGCCAATGAGAAACCTAACAAATATTACAAGCCCTCTATCACTCTGGCTAATGATCAAATGTACATATTTCCAAATAAAAATAAAATCACAGCACTTACTATGTGATCTTGCATTAATATTTTTTCTGAAGGCACAATCCGGCCTGTCAGAGATACTTGGTTTCCAAAATTTAATCCCCAGGTCTCTAGCTCAAATCGAGCAGCCTTGTTTCTGTGGGCAGAATTATTTTAAATCATTAGAGTATTAATTTCCCTTACCTTTGTTTTAACCACTAGAGATATAATTATAGATTACTGAATTACTCAGGGGCCAATCTCCTGTCTTTAGTGCTTCTAGCTCCTGTTTCTTGTCATTTTTTTTTTTTTTTTTTTTTGTCGGTCATGGGGCTTGAACTCTCGGCCTGGGCGCTGTCCCTCAGCTCTTCGGCTCAAGGCAAGCGCTCTACCACTTGAGCTACAGCGCCACTTCCGGTTTTCTGGTGGTTTATTGGAGATAGGAGTCTCACGGTCTTTCCTGCCCGGGCTGGCTTTGAACCGCGATCCTCAGATCTCAGCCTCCTGAGTAGCTAGGATTACAGGTGTGAGCCACCGGCGCCCGGCCTGTTTCTTGTCATTTTTTTCCCTGCTAAAAGAAACTGCAAACAGTTGTGCTTGTTGGGGTTCCTCAGGAATGGGAACAGGTTCCCTGTGAGCACTGACTGGGAAAGATAGCTTTGAGCCAGGAAGGCCCAGGCTTAATGCCCAGATCTAACCTGAGTAACATGTGACCTTGAACCATTATTACATATTTCAAAGCCTTTGTTTTCTCACCAGTAAAACACAAATATAAGGAAAGTGGCTTCTTCACAGACTTGATGTGAACAGGCTAATATCTAAGAAGTACTCATCGTACGGGCTGCCACATGTTGTGAGTGCAATAGATGTGAGGTACTGTTCCTAGTAAGAAATTGTTAACAGGGAGATACTGCAGAGCTTCTGAATGTGAAACTGTTGCCTAGGAGGGAGTAGATGAAGGATGAGAAAGAAGGAAATATAAGGATTTCAGTTTGAGAAGATACACAGGCTTGACAGGGAAGAATATGAGGAGATTAGTGTTGGCAACTTTGAATGTGTAATTTAATTTGCTTCAATCAGAGTTTGGTGTTATGGCCTATGACAGAGAGCAATTTCTACTGAGCTGTAGCTCCTTGAGAGCAACCACCATATGGAGCCTGTCTCTGTCCCTAGCATGCTGTAGGCATGCACTCACAGGACACAGATGAGGTTCACACTTTGATTTCCTGGTAAAGGTCCATGTCTTCCTTAGGGAGGTTAAACTTCACCACTGTCACTCCACAACTGCCCACAATTTCCATCTACTAACTTTATCTCTGAATTCTCTGAATCCGTAATTTTCTTCACAAGTACCTGCTAAAGATGAGATGGGGCGGCCATCACCAGCCGGGAAACAAGGTGAGATAAATGTGTTAGTGAGATTTGGCAGGTGGAGGAATCAGGAAGACTGAGCTATAGACTCAGGTAAGAAGAACACACCAGAATCTTTTCTTGGGTAGGCATAAATCAAGGGGATTATCAACAGAATGGAACCTACTAGGATGGAATCCACTAGAATGAGAATAGAGATGCACATTCATAATATATAAACACTTAAGAAAAACTTTTAAATGAAAAAGATGCAAGGCATGCATATTCCTATGCCATTTTCCTAAAAGAGATATTTGCAAATGCATATCACCCTATAAGTGAAATAAAAGTCATTTAATCAAGAATGATTCAATGTTTTATTAAACAAATAATTACTGAGTTCTCTCTCCTTCCCTCTCTTCTTTCCTCCCTCATCATTTTATGTAAATTTCCAAATTCTTCCATGAGCTACTAAAAAAATGAAGCTGGATGCTAGTGGTTCACACTTAGAAGTTTAGCTACTTGAGAGGCTGAGATCAGGAGGACTGTAATCCGAGGCTGGCTTAGGCAAAGAAGTTCATAAAACCCCTTCTCCACTGAGAGCTGGGTACAATAGTGTGCATCTGTCATCCTGGTTATGTGGAAAGCTGGGGTTGGGGGATAGCAACTCCAAAGCAGACTGAGCAGACAAGTCTGCAAGGCTTCCTCCTCAGGGGAAGAAGCGGGGTATGGGCTCTCCTCTCAGTGGGAGAAGGGGGTGTGGGCTCCTCTCAGTGGGAGAAGGGGGTGTGGGCTCTCCTCTCAGTGGGAGAAGGGGGTGTGGGCTCTCCTCTCAGTGGGAGAAGGGGGTGTGGGCTCCTCTCAGTGAGAGAAGGAGGTGTGGGCTCCTCTCAGTGGGAGAAGGGGGTGTGGGCCCCTCAGTGGGAGAAGGGGGTGTGGGCCCCTCAGTGGGAGAAGGGGGTGTGGGCTCTCCTCTCAGTGGGAGAAGGGGGTGTGGGCTCTCCTCTCAGTGGGAGAAGGGGGTGTGGGCTCTCCTCTCAGTGGGAGAAGGGGGTGTGGGCTCTCCTCTCAGTGGGAGAAGGGGGTGTGGGCTCTCCTCTCAGTGGGAGAAGGGGGTGTGGGCCTCTCAGTGGGAGAAGGGGGTGTGGGCTCTCCTCTCAGTGGGAGAAGGGGGTATGGGCTCTCCTCTCAGTGGGAGAAGGGGGTGTGGGCTCCTCTCAGTGGGAGAAGGGGGTGTGGGCCTCTCAGTGGGAGAAGGGGATGTGGGCTCCTCTCAGTGGGAGAAGGGGGTGTGGGCCCCTCAGTGGGAGAAGGGGATGTGGGCTCCTCTCAGTGGGAGAAGGGGGTGTGGGCCCCTCAGTGGGAGAAGGGGGTATGGGCTCTCCTCTCAGTGGGAGAAGGGGGTGTGGGCTCCTCTCAGTGGGAGAAGGGGGTGTGGGCCTCTCAGTGGGAGAAGGGGGTGTGGGCTCCTCTCAGTGGGAGAAGGGGGTGTGGGCTCCTCAGTAGGAGAAGGGGGTGTGGGCCCCTCAGTGGGAGAAGGGGGTGTGGGGCCCTCAGTGGGAGAAGGGGGTGTGGAGCCCTCAGTGGGAGAAGGGCGTGTGGGCTCCTCAGTGGGAAAAGGGGGTGTGGGCTCTCCTCTCAGTAGGAGAAGGGGGTGTGGGCCCCTCAGTGGGAGAAGGGGGTGTGGGCTCTCCTCTCAGTAGGAGAAGGGGGTGTGGGCTCTCCTCTCAGTGGGAGAAGGGGGTGTGGGCCCCTCAGTGGGAGAAGGGGGTGTGGGCCCCTCAGTGGGAGAAGGGGGTGTGGGCTCTCCTCTCAGTGGGAGAAGGGGGTGTGGGCTCCTCAGTGGGAAAAGGGGGTGTGGGCTCTCCTCTCAGTAGGAGAAGGGGGTGTGGGCCCCTCAGTGGGAGAAGGGGGTGTGGGCCCCTCAGTGGGAGAAGGGGGTGTGGGCTCTCCTCTCAGTAGGAGAAGGGGGTGTGGGCTCTCCTCTCAGTGGGAGAAGGGGGTGTGGGCTCTCCTCTCAGTGGGAGAAGGAGGTGTGGGCCCCTCAGTGGGAGAAGGGGGTGTGGGCTCTCCTCTCAGTGGGAGAAGGGGGCGTGGGCTCCTCTCAGTGGGAGAAGGGGTGTGGGCCCCTCAGTGGGAGAAGGGGGTATGGGCCCCTCAGTGGGAGAAGGGGGTATGGGCCCCTCAGTGGGAGAAGGGGGTGTGGGCCTCTCAGTGGGAGAAGGGGGTGTGGGCCCCTCAGTGGGAGAAGGGGGTGTGGGCTCTCCTCTCAGTGGGAGAAGGGGGTTTGGGCCCCTCAGTGGGAGAAGGGGGTGTGGGCCTCTCAGTGGGAGAAGGGGGTATGGGCCCCTCAGTGGGAGAAGGGGGTGTGGGCCTCTCAGTGGGAGAAGGGGGTATGGGCCCCTCAGTGGGAGAAGGGGGTGTGGGCCCCTCAGTGGGAGAAGTGGGTGTGGGCCTCTCAGTGGGAGAAGGGGGTGTGGGCTCCTCTCAGTTGGAGAAGGGGGTGTGGGCCCCTCAGTGGGAGAAGGGGGTATGGGACCCTCAGTGGGAGAAGGGGGTATGGGACCCTCAGTGGGAGAAGGGGGTATGGGACCCTCAGTGGGAGAAGGGGGTATGGGCCTCTCAGTAGGAGAAGGGGGTGTGGGCCCCTCAGTGGGAGAAGGGGGTGTGGGTTCCTCTCAGTAGGAGAAGAGGGTGTGGGCTCTCCTCTCAGTGGGAGAAGGGGGAATGGGGATGGCATCAGCCACCTCAGTGGCAACAGGAATCAGTGCAGACCAGGTGTGTGCCCAGGCAGGAAGCAAGACTCTACGTCATAAATAACCAGCACACTGTTGTCTTTTTTCAGGAGCCCAAGTCAGGGACAGAAATAGAGGGAAGATGCTGCAGTGGTACTCATTGGACACTATATTGAAAATAAACTGTACAACTTGTGGGTGGAGACAGGAGGGAAAAACCGGGAAAGAGCAAGGGAAAGGGTGATACTGTCCAAAAAGGTATGTATTCTTGACTGGGCGCTGGTGGCTTACGCCTGTAATCCCAGCTACTCAGGAGGCTGAGATCTGAGGATCCCAGTTCAAAGCCAGCCGGGGCAGGAAAGTCCATGAGACTCTTAACTCCAATAAACCACTCGAAAACCACAAGTGGCGCTGTGGCTCAAGGGGTAGAGCGCTCGACTTGAGCTGAAGAGCACAGGGATAGCACCCAAGCCCAGAGTTCAAGCCCCACGACAACCCCCCCCCCAAAAATAGATATGTATTCTTTACTTGACTTACAAAACTTTAACCCTCTGTACATTACCTTTATATTAACAATAAAAAATTAAAATTAAGAAAACAACCAGCACAGAAAAGGGCTGGAGGCATGGCTCAGCAGTAGAGTGCTTGTCTACCCAACCTAAGGCCTTCCATTCAAGCCTTAGTACCACCAAAAAATCAAAACCTCAAAACTATTTAAAATTTCCTACTACACACTTTAACAAAGTAACAAATGAAGTCTATAAACATGTTATTTGACCTAGAATATCCAAAATACTGTCAACTGAAGATGTCACTAACCACATTCCAATTGCCCAGATCTAACGTATTAAACACAAAAGCTTAGCTGTCCAGCTGAAGCAGAGTTTAAAGCCTACCAGCACAGGTTCCCACTGCTGTGCTTCCATCTGGAACTGCTAAGTATCTGGGCTGACCCTCTAGACTCTAGACATCGATGTCAGGAGCCATCAAGGTTAGACATTTTCATCAAGGAAGAAACGTAAACACACCCCAGTACCTCTGGATGTTGTCAGCCAGCCTGGCCAGGTGCTGCTGCCTGCTCAGAGGACTGAGCTTCGTTTCCGCAGCCATGGCCTTCATCAGATGAAAATCAGAGGCTGCCTGGGCAGTAAGACCTGTGAAATACAGCAGCATTTGTAAACACAAAAGAATCAACTAAGGGTCATTGTGGCGTCACTGTAATAATACACCTGATGAAAAACAAAAGTATATTGGTCTCCATACTACCAAAATTCAAAAAATTGCTGGGTGCTGATAGCTCACACCTGTAATCCTAGTGATTCAGGAGGCTGAGATCTGAGGATGGCACTTCAAAGCCAGATGAGGCAGGAAAAGTCCTACGTGACTCTTATCTCCAATTAACCACCAGAAAAATGGAAGTGGAGCTGTGGTGCAAAGTGGTAGAGTGTATGCCTTGAGCAAAAGAGCTCAGGGACATTACCCAGGTCCTGAGTTAAAGCCCCACAACCAACAGGAAAAAGAAATACTGCAAAAAGCAGCTAGATTTTAGCAAAATATCTAGAGGCCTATTTTATACCAAAGTAACAAGTGGAATGCATGGGATAGAGTAAATAGATTTCAAAGGGGACTATGTCCTTTCACTTGTTTTTACTATTGTCTCCATGATTTAATTACTGCCCTGGCACTCAGCCACCATAAAGTAGTTTGTGTCCACTGCTGAGGTTCAGGAGCCTGTGGTCTGCAGCCCAGCAGAGTTTTAAAAGATAAACATTACCTGTTAGAAAGCAAAGCTCTGGTATCAGGTGGACAATCCAAGGTTCAGTGTTGTCATTTCTCTTGCTTTTCAACAGACTAACAAGCACTGGCTGATTTAGGTCAGATAAAGTAATACCATACTGCTATAAAATGCAAGATTAATGAGGAGAAAGTTAATATGGAAACACTGCAAGAAAGAAGCAAATCCCAAAATGTATACATAAATGAGCCTTTTTAGTGGAAGAAAAAAATGTCCCTCAGTTTCCTGAACTTTACGACTTTCTTTTAAGGACTTACTTTTTTAAAATATTAAGGTTCAGCTTTATGATTTTAATTATCTTTTATAATGTCATAAGACTTTTTTTTTATTTAATTTTATTTTATTTGAGAACATACTGTACAGAGGGGCTACAATTACATGGGCAGGATAATGCATACATTTCTTACCAAGTATTGCAGCCTCCTCCTTTGTTTACCCTTCACCTCCCTTCCCAGCCACCCCCCTTCCCCCACCCAGTTATACCCCCCCCCACACCGACATTGTAAAGCTGGTTTTGACATGACATTTTGTACTTCTCATTGTTGCAACAGGTCCACCTGAATCCTTAAACGACTTGTTTGTCCCCATCTCCTCCACATGTTATACTGACATCAAATATAGTGAAAGCGGGGGTTACACTGTGGGGGAGGGCGTCATAAGACTTTTAAAAAGCCATTTTCATGCTCCTCTGGGTTTCATCCAGATTCAGAATAGCCTCCAGCTGATTTGTACACAGTCCAGTGACTTCCCCGGAGCTGACTCAGGGCCAGTGTCCAGAGGCACCAGGAGACCATCAGTAAATGTCCTTTGGGCATCTGCTACATGCAAGGAACTGTGCTAACTGTCGGTGTCCAGAAACAAAGAGCTTAAGTCATACTTTAGAAAGACTAAGGTTTAAGAGAGATCAGAATGTTCATATCTTGCTTAAGATGATCTAATGTAGCTAAGTTCATTAAGCCCTGGAAAGAGAGTCACAGAGCTTCCCTGTGAGCTGATTGTTGAGCTAAAAATAGTCAAGAATATTTAATGTTGTCTGGTTTAAAACAATAGGGGGGTAAAGGAAGCTATTTTTGTGAAAATACACAGGAGAGAAACAGCCAAGAAACACGGAAGGGACAGAATACACGAGATGAGGCTTAAAGGCAGAAAGTGACCAAATGATAAAGGATTTTAAAAAGCCTGCAAGGCACTGTTGGTTCACACCTGTAAACCTAGCTACTCAGATGATCATGATTTGAAGCCAGCCCAGGCAGGAAAGTCTATGAGACTCTTCTTTCAATTAACCACTAGTAAACCAGAGGTGGAGGTTTGGCTTAGTAGATTACTAGCCTTCAGCAAAAAAAAAAGCTCAAGGACAGGACCCAGATCCTGAGTTCAAGTCCCATTACTGACAAAGAAAAAAAAAGAAAGGTGTGCAGAGCTCATATTTGACTACTAAAGCAATAAAAAAAATCATGGGTTGTTTTAAGCTTGTGAGTGATATTATCAGGAGAATACTGAGACTACCAGAAAGCAGCAGGAGGCAGAATGAGAATCTCAGCCAATTAGGGGACAGGGAATAGAGAAGGGAGAAGATGTAATGTTATTGGAAGGCAGACTCCGCCTGGTAACTTGGGGGAACTTCCTGCACTGGAAAGGAACATGAAAAGCTCTCTAAGCTAAGATGAAAGGAAATACACACATCCATACCTGCTTGTAATAATCTATGTAGGAGATCTCCGAGCCGTCCCGCCTCTTGAAGGTGTGCACCGGCTTCACCGACCAGCTGATGTCGTCAATGCGGTAGGTTCTGTTATTGTACCTGGTAAACACAGGAAACTTTTAAGAAAGTTTTTCAGATCATGCAGACAAGCAGCCATTTCACTACACTTGTTACTTAAAGTGTAAGATAGACCAGAATGTCAGAAATTATGAGACAGTAACATAAGATAGTTGCATTTTTTGGCATACAAGATCTTGTATTCCAACAAATCCAGTGAGAAAGTTGGTAGACTACAATGTGTGTTTCTCACTGACAGACATTTCTGTTAAATGTTAAATCATGGTTAAATGTTCAATTGAAGAAGCATTACTTCAAAATTTCCCATCTGCTCTGATGTCATTCAAATTGCTCTGAAACTAGGGATCCTTTCTGATAATAAATACCAAGTAGGCTAAGCAACCACACAGATCTGCCATCTTGTTTAATCAACGTGGGTCAGGTTGCCTAAGACCACTCTTCCCCACCAGAACTGTGTAGCCTGCAGCATCCTGTAATGTGCTCCAGCCCGCAGAAATCTCCAAGGCAAGTTTCTCCAGAGCTAGGTATCCTGAAAGGAGGTTTCTTGAAAGTGTGGTATGCTGACCCATCAAAGAGGGAGATCTTCCTGGCCCAGCAGTATAGAATTGAACTACCCCTTTCCTATATGACCCAGAAAGTAACTTTAAGTGGAAGGCGAAGACTAACACAGTCCCTAAGACACCTCTTTGGATCAGCAAAACTATATGCTGTCTGGGCAGGGAAGGGGATCTCGGGGGAAAGCAAAGGAAGGGACGACAATGCCCAAAAAAGAAATGTTCTCATTACCTGACTTAGGAAATGGTAGGCCCTCTGTACTATACCTTAATAGTAATAAAATTATTTCTTACTAGGTATATGCTAATACTCAGGAGGCTGAGATCTGAGGATCATGGTTTGAAGCCAGCCTGGGAAGAAAAGTCTGTGAGACTCTCATCTCCAATAAACTACCCAGAAAAAGCCAAGAGTGGTGCTGTGGCTCAAGTGGTAGATTGCTAGCCTTCAGTGAAAGAAGCTCAGGGACGGCACCCAAGCCCTGAGTTTAAGGCTCAGGATCAGAAAAAAAAAAAAAAAAGGATGTGCTGAATTTTTGAATTTTTTGAATTCAGGAAGTCATTTAACCCACCAGTTTTTAATCCAGTTCAATGTGTATGGAGGGAAAATTATATATATATATATATATATATATATATATATATAAATGTAGAAGTTTACAAAAAGTAAAACGTGCTCTTGATCTAAAAGACCTTAAATCTGCTATGGATCTCCTGTTCAGTACTATAACCTAATAAAATGCAATATAATGATCATCAAGAGTTGGCTGAGAGCAAAGTGTTTATGGGAACAGGCAGGTGAGTAACATACTTACTTCATCTGTGGAGGTGAAAATTTGAAATACAGAACTTGGGGCAGGGAGCCCAGGCAGGAGCACTAAAGTAACAAAGTTCAGGCTGCTGAGGGTCAGAACAGAAGAAGGGTATACAACAAGTAATAATGTTGGGACCATGCCAGCTTGGGACAGCCTGAACTTTAGACAATGGAGAGTAGCCACATCTTTTGCACAGGTGGCCAAACTTATCAGACTTGTGCTGTGGCCAGTGCTCCCATGAAATTCTTATTCAAAGAAACCTAAGTCATTCACTCTACAGAAAACACTGAGTAGATGTTTACCTTGTAAGGACAATGCGCCCTATAAGCTGTTTCTCACACATCTGGGTGAAGTCAGACATAGCAGCGTTGTAATAGAGATCAGTCATAAACTCCAGAACAGTTTCATTCCGGAGAATTTTATAACTTACATCAGCACTAAACAGGAGCCTGCTTTCATAATGTGACACAGAAATGGCAAACCCAGGCCAAAGGGATAATCTTTAAAAACATAAATTGAAAGAAGAAAAAATATCGTATTTAAAATGTTATACCAGAAAAATAAAGATTTGTGTGTGTGTGTGTGTGTGTGTGTGTGTGTGTGTGAGTGTGTGTGTGGTTTGTGGGGCTGTAACTCAGGGCGGCTTAGGCACTGTTCCTGAACTGTTTTGTTCAATGTTAGTGTTCTACCACTTTGAGCCACAGCTCCATGTCTGGTTTTCTGGTGGCAAATTAAAGATAAGAGTCTCATTGACTTTTCCTGCCTGGGCTGGCACTGAATTACGATCCTCCGATCTCAGCCTCCTGATTCGCTAAGATTACAAGTGTGAACCACCCGTACCTGACACAACAGTGATTTTTAAGTGATGATTTTCACTCTAATTTTCTACGGGTAACTTTTTCTTTAGTGTAATTTCTTCTAGTTGCTAACTAAAATGTTTATTTTCTGTTGGAGTGTTTAGTATACATGTAGGACCTTGGTACTACTGATATTCAGACTGCATAATTCTTGCTTAGGAGCTGTTCTTTGCATTGTAGGATGGTGAGCAGCATTCCTTGTCTCTACCCACTGGATTTCAGCATCATGCTCCCAGCAGTGAGAGCCAAAAATGTGACTTATGCCTTTCATTTTAGCTACTCGGGAGGCTGAGATCTGAGCACTGTTTAGAAGAAAAGTCTGTGAGACACTGGTCTCCAGTTAACTGCCCAAAAGTTCAAAGTAGAGGTGTGGCTTAGTGGTAGAGTGCTAGCCTCCAGTGAAAGCCAAGGGAGTGCTTGAAGCCCTGAGTGATTTCATTTGCAGAGATATAAAAGAAACCAGAGCTGGGCGCTGGTGGCTCACGCCTGTAACCCTAGCTACTCAGGAGGCTGAGATCTGAGGATCATGGTTCAAAGCCAGCCCGGGCAGGAGAGACCGTGAGACTCCTATCTCCAATAAACCACCAGAAAACCGGAAGTGGTGCTGTAGCTCAAGTGGTAGAGCGCTCGGCTTGAGCTGAAGAGCTGAGGGACAGCGCCCAGGCCGAGAGTTCAAGCCCCACGACCGACAAAAAAAAAAAAAAAAAAAAAAAGAAACCAGAGTCCAGGCTATAGATGCTTTCTATATGGACTGAAAAGTCTTGAATAAGAAGTTACAGAAATGACATGAACATTCTAGTCTACCCTTTGAGAGCTTAGTTTGTGATACTAGCCAATCTGCAGGACAAGCATATGTACCGGTACTTGTTGTAACTTAGCTCAACAATGAACCCATGGATATTCCTATCCACACAGATTTTCAATCCTTTATGCACTTTGTTTATATATCTGTCTTTATATATACATGTCATATATATACACATGTACTTTTTTCTTTTTTTTCTGGAGAAAGTCTAAGGTAATAGAGAATAGAGAGGAACTATATGTTATACATAAACATACAATGTATATTAAATATACATTGTACATGTGTGTATGTGTATTTATTTTTCTGGAGAGCTATGTACCAACCAGTTTAAGGTAATAAAGAATAATAGGGAACAACCATGTGTATTGTGTGTACACACACACACATAATCTATATTAAACACACATTATATATATATGTGTATATATGTACTTTTTTCTGGAGAATTATGTACTAATATAAGGTAATAAAGAATAACAGAGAACAACCATATGTATTATTTATATACATGCCCACATAATCTATATTATATATATGTGTGTATATATATGTATTTTTTCCAGAGAGCTATGTATTAATGAGTATAAGGCAGGATTGACACTTTCCCTGCAGCACCAACTTCCCAGTTTGGAAATAATATACAAGTATTCTGAATGATTTTGCCTTCACTAAGGTAGCTCTGTTGAATTCTCTATTTACCCACAATGATGTCATTCATGCCAACCACCTTGAATGTTCTAACTTCAATAAGACCACAGGAAACCAGCTATGTGTTACAGCACACAGTTTATCTTATTTTTTTTCATTTTTATATTCATAAAATTCAATTTCTGAATTCCTTCTAGAATTTATGATACTGTCCTTGTATAGAACAATACAAGGCTTCACATTTCACTCTACCATTCTCTAAAAAATACTCAAAAATTATAAAAGTCTAGTACATTCCAAATTACAGAGACCCTCATAGGAGGTATGTTATATTGCATTATAAACTACCCTGCTCACACTATGACCATTTCAGAGGAACAGAAAATACAAACTTACTTGTGCTGGGGAATTTCCACTGCCTTTGAAGGGTTATAGAAGTTCCTTCCAATTTGGTACATGGACAACTTTTTTAATATCCTGCAAGGGTATTTTTTTGAATCTTTGGTAAATATTAGTCAATAAAGTATAGTTCTAAAATTGTACTCAAGCTAAACACAAAATACTTAGAATGCATAGATTTTTTTTCTTCTAGAATATTTACACAATAAATATCCATCTATATTTGGACTGTCATTGCATTTGAGAATGACATAGTGAAGTTATTTTTCTCTGAGCTTAACTGCAATGATAAATTTGTGGTCCATTATGAACTGCAGCTGTGGTTACTGTAACACCGAACTGCAGCTGTGGTTACTTTAACATTGAACTGCAGCTGTGGTTACTGTAGTAAGCTGGAAAGGGTGAGGCAACCTGCCTCTTCCCCATTTTGAGAAGAGGCAAGATTTCTGATAAAGCTGTTCAAGCTGCCCAAAGATCTTACCTCACTGGTGTGACCCTTTGCCACTTGCCCAGTCACCTCCAGTACCTCAGATCACAAAAGGAGGTGACTGCATGGCGGGGGGGGGGGGGGGGGGGGGAGGGGAGGGGTAATAGAGTTTGAGTCCAAGTCAGAATGAAAGGGTTCTACCTCTGTGATGTGGGTTACCAAATGTCACAAGCTCAAGTCTTGCTTATTTATTATTTATTATCTTTATTGTGTGTGTGCTATGGCTTGAACTCAGGGCTAGGTTATTCTCCTTGGCACTCTACCACTTGAGCAACATCACCACCTCCTGCTTTTTGCTACAGATAAGAGTCTCATGGACTCTTCTGCCTAGGCTGGATATGAACCACAATCCCCATATATCAGCCTTCTGAATAGTTAGGGTTTCAGCCACTAGCCTGAATATTATCATCTCCCTATTTATAAAGTCAGATTTCTATAACAAGTACCTTCCTCGGGGTGCTCAGTAAGCACGTTGTAAGATAAAACAATTGAAAACGCTTCGCCAATGGAAGGCATCTTACAAGTGTCAACTGACTCACAATAATCCCCTGAGAGGGGTTATTTCAGAAGCCAGACTGGCTTCTGAAAAGGGAAATGTCAGATATGATCAAGAGAGACAAGACAAGTTTAGGGTTAGAATTAGGAAAGAGTGTAACTGTTTGTGGTGTTTCATTATGTATGTCCCCTACTCACCAAAGCTAAAACTTGCCTGAGTCTGTCCTCTCCAGAGGCTGGCCTGGGCAAATGGGTGGTTGGCTAAGGTTTCTAAGCAGTGCATCCGAATGACTCATACAAGCTCTTCCTAACTGTGCATAGGCTTTACAGTATCCACCAGTCAGCTGGGAAGCACTTTGATTCCCAGGCCCCACCCATGATAGTCTATGTATTAGATCTGGTGTGGAGCTAGAGAATTTGCACTTGATCAAATCCTATCCAAGATGATTTTGGAACAAATGATCCTTATATTAGGCCTGAAGAACAATGAATAGTTTAGTTCCTTCCTTCTACCCCAGGTGTCTATGTGATCAAGGGGAGGGGAAGAAGGTGTTGCCAGGACAGAAAGCAGATGGCGGTTGCCTTTTATATTCTAATCAACCAGCTAGGAGAAAAATAAGTCCTTCAGCTGATTAAGCCAAACACAGTGAACTGATGTCTAGGGGTCGAGATGTAATGGAGTACTAGAAATGAAGAAAAGCAAAAAGGCACCCTCCTTCTACCAATGGAATGTCAATAACCCTTCAATGCCTTGTCTCAGTTCTCCTAATACTCAGTTCTGATAATGATGATTTGTGCTAACCAGAGGCTGTGACAGATGCTTGCACATTACTGTCAAATACATAAAAGTACATATTAAAAAGAAACTGTCCCAGTGATGATGCTGGGGCACAGCCTACACATTGTTAGGTTAAAAAGGTACACACTAAACGGCGCCAGTGGCTCACACCTTCACCCTTTCTACTCAGGAGGCTGAGATCTGAGGATCATGGTTCAAAGCCAGCCCAGGCACTCGAAAACAGAAGTGGAGCTGTGGCTCAAAGTGGTAGAGCACTAGCCTTGAGCAAAAAGAGCTCAGGGACAGCACCTAGGCCCTGAGTTCAAGTTCAAGCCCATGACTGTCCCCTCACCCCCTCAAAAAAAGGGACATAGTAGACAAGTAGATGGGCCCAACACCAGCACAGGTTTACTCAGAAAAAGCCAGACAAGAGGAGGGAGTAAAGCAACAGTATTTCTAACTCAAAGCACTGGTCTGGAACTTATGATAAGGACCTGGGCCTTGAGACCTAACACAAACAACTGAGTATTTTAATACCCAGGCTCTATGCTGAGAAGTATTGATAGTACAAATTAAATTTACATTTAAAATTCCTTACTTTTTGAAGATGATATTGAGGAACTGGATGCACATAGGAGAGCTTGAGGGCAGTTCACACGTTAGAGTGACAGTCATCTTTATGGTCTCATCTCTGTGAGTTTTACTTGACAGTTCTGTGACCTGGGAAAATAGGCACTTAAAAGGCACTCTGCTGGGCTTCCTCAAATATGTACAATGAAGGTATCAGAAAGCCACTCATGTTTCATATACATGAGTGAAAACAGAACCACAGATATTCCTATATAATGAATAACTTAATGTTCATCTTATGTTGGGAGGGGTATTTAATTCCTTGGTGTGTGTGTGTGTCTCTCTCTCCCCCCTCTATATATACATTTACATGATATGATCTATCACTCTATTCTCTAACTTAACAAAAGGAAAATTAAAGCCAGACGCATAGCTAGACGATTTGATACACAAAGAATTCCAGAACAGTGGACTGTAACCATTTTGGTAAGCAAGAAGAAGACATATCATGAATTACTTTAAGAGTCTTATAAAGATGAAAAATATCCTCCCAAGAAAGCTTCACATATGTATATACCACAAGAGTACACATGCACCCATTTTCAGGGACCGCTTGGATGCCCAGAAGTCTCTTAGAGGACTGTACTGCTTCTGTCAAGTTTGTGAATTACACATGCTCAAAAGCTTATTCATAAAACAGAGAAGCAGAGAAGAGAAACAAAGTAAAAGAGAGTATATAGTCAAGAGAGAAAGTAAAAATGAGGAGAGGAGGAATAAAGGTAGAAGTTAGAATAACTTCCAGAAATTTCATTCTGAAAATTTGAGAAGGAATCTTTAAAACCATGTGCCAAAACAAATCTTTCCTCCTTAAGAAAAAAAAAAAAAGATGGGGCTGAGAAGGTGGCTCAGTGGTTAAAGCGCTTGCCTTGCATGCCTGAGGCCCTGGGTTCGATTCCTCAGCACCACATAAGCAAAAAGAAAAAAGCCGGAAGTGGCGCTGTGGCTCAAGTGGTAGAGCGCTAGCCTTGAGCTGAAGAGCTGAGGGACAGCACCCAGGCCAGGCCCCATGACCGGACCCAAAAAAAAAAAAAAAAAAAAAAAAAAAGAAAAGAAGGAAAGATAAGATACTGAGGAAATTGTTAGGACTTTTCTAACCTAGAACCATGCTTTAACAATATAAAAATGCAAACATTTGTTTCTGTAACAGCTCCTGGCACTGTATTCGTTTTTTAATGTAAGAATTCAGAAAACAAGTAAGTATCAATCTATCATCAGAGATTTTTTTCCAAGGATAACAAGTTAGAAACTGGCTTAGAAATTGACTAATTTTTAAGCATAAAAGCACAGGGTCTCATTAAAGGATAAAGGCCCCAAGAATGCTTACATTTCTTTTTTTTTTTTTTTTTTTTTTTTTGGTCAGTTGTGGGGCTTGAACTCTGGGCTTTGGCACTGTCCCTGTGCTCTTCAGCTCAAGGCGAACGCTCTACCACTTGAGCCCCAGCGCCACTTCCGGTTTACTAGTGGTTTATTGGAGATAAGAGTCTCATGGACTTTCCTGCCCGGGCTGGTTGATTTCAGCATTCTGAGTAGCTAGGATTACAGGCGTGAGCCACCAGTACCCGGCTTGCTTATATTTCTTGAGTAAATTTCCAAATATGTACTTATAATCTGGAAATTTAAACTTACATTATTATACCGTGCTACTTAAAATGCTGAGTTTAAGGATTCACTTTTTTTTTTTTTTTTGGTAGTGGGGCCTGAACTCTGGGCCTGGGCACTATCCCTTAGCTCTTCAGCTCAAGGCTAGGGCTCTACCACTTGAGCCACAGAGTCACTTCACGCTTTTTTTTTCTTTTTCTTTTGCTCATGTGGTGCTGAGGAATCAAACCCAGGGCTTCATGCATGCAAGGCAAGCACTCTACCACTGAGCCACCTTCCCAGCCCAAGGATTCACTTTCTAAGTAACATAAGTATTTAATTCTGCGTTTTAACTTTTCATACAGAAACTGGTTCTTTTTTTCTTTGTAGTAATCTTAATATTATTGTAGAACAAGATTTATGATAAGAACATCAATATCTTTAAGAATGAAGATGTTGAAAGCATAACAGTAGATATAACAAAATATCAATTTTCATGTCTAGTGGTCAAACTTAAAAATACTTTTAGAACACATCACTATATATTTCATATGATGGAACAAGTCATAAAAGAAACGTCAGTTCTGTATTCAAAGACTGAAGCTGTTTGGTAATTCAGGTGCGATTTGCAGATTTGAGATTTCATTTGCTGATGCAAATGAAACAGAACAAATTAAAAGCTCTGAAGACACAGGTACATGGTGTTTTTAAAGGTATTTCCCATTTATGGAAACGTTTTAAATGATGCCTATTTTTAGGATAGTTTATGGAAACGTTTTAAATGATGCCTATTTTTAGGATAGTTGTAGCTCTTATTTTTACAGTGCTAGAACATCGGTGGCTTAATCATGTAATCAAATACTGATAACTTAGGAAGTCTCTGAGCTTTCCAGCTGGGAACAGGAAAAAGTGAAGAGTTATCCTATCTTTTTTATTTTCTTGGTCAGTAGTGGGGCTTGAACTCAGGGCCTAAGCGCTGTCCCTGAGCACTTCCACTTTGAGCCACAGCACTGCTTCCAGTTTTCTTATGGTTAACTGGAGGTAAGAGTCTCATGGACTTTCCTGCCTGGTTTGGCTTTGAACTGCAATCCTCAGGTCTCAGTCTCCTGAGTAGCTAGGATTACAGACATATGCCACGGCCGCCTAGCTGCTATCTTTTAAATATACATGTCTAAGCATATGTCTGCATGCATATACATACGCACATATGTGGGGAAAACCATATTCTACCTTTTTTCCTAGCTTTTGTGAAAGAAAAAGGATAGCACCATCAAATGCTTTTGCTTTGTTGGCAAGTTCACTGTGATTATAAAGTAGAGCAATCCTCAGCCTTCTAGATTCGATATCTGGATTATAAGTCACATGGTACTGGTATAGATGCCAGTCTCGGGGAATATCTAAATTGAAGAGATTTGTAACCAGATTCACAGGTATTCCACTCGAACCTGGGGAAAGAAACAAAAATAACAATATTTTTTCACTAAAAATTACACCTGTTAACATTAATCATATTTAAACTTATATTTGCATAATAGTTGCTATAAAGCAAGCATTTTTAGTCAGTGGTAGCAGCTGATGTCTAAAACTTGAAGCTCGGCCATACCACATTGTGAACTGACGTGCTTTCATTTGTGAAGCAAGGCAACAGAGAAACATGGAAGCAGAAACTAACATTCTTAACTTTGGGAGAAGTTAATGAACCCAAATTCCTCCCAAGCCTGCCTCCAGCTCCAATCACTGCAATTGAAATCTGCTGCAGTAACATTTGCATATGCTGCTTTAAAGTCAGATTACAAAGAAACTGACAGGTTCTTACATCTAATAGTGTAACTCCCCAACCTCTGGGAAACCCAAAATAATCAAAAGGTAACCATACTTCTGTAAGTCTTGGAAAGGTTCCATCTGTGATAAGATCATTAGACAAACAGCTAACAAGCCCCTGAGACATGGAGGAGTAAGATAGGAGTTAGGAAGGAACTGTATCTTTTCTGTGTAAAAGTCAACAGGGCCTGGAGCTTCTAGTTTCTGTAGGGAGACCATATGTGTGTATAGAAGTTCCTTCCTCCTAAAGAAATTTTTACTTACAGCTTAAAAGTGCATAGGATAAAATCAGAGATAAACATGGCATAGTCAGTATTCAGGATGACAATCTTCATTCTGCCTCAGGACAAAATCTAAGAGATGACTAAGGAGTTTCTTCTTACCTCTTCTCTCTTCATGAAAACACACTCACAGTCTGCATTATAGAATGTATGATTCCTGTACTCTGACTTACAGAAAAGAATGATATCAAATAAGCATGACTTTTCTTTTCTCATGGAGGAAGTAGAAGCATGAGCCTCCGAAGTGGTGAGGAAGAAAAACATGTTTTGTGTCCCTCAGTGTTTTCTCAGTCTCTGTATAGATCTGTTAGGAGCCAGGAGTCATGGGGCTATTTTAAAGGAAAGATCTCTTTTGTTCTTTCAGATCCCCAGGAAATGGCAACATAGCATCCCATATAAATGGACAAAGGGAAGCCAACCTAGAGAATGTCAGATGAGATCTTTTAAGATCTTCTATATCACCCTCATACACACTGCAGAATGGATGAAAATACCTGACAGGTGGTAAGGTAAGGACTATTTCACAAAATATTTTCTTTTTTGTCTCTCTCTCTCTCTCTGTGCATGCATGAGTAAGTTTGCTAGATGATGGCATAACATCTAAAGTATCTAGACAGTACTTCACACACAGCACATATTCTACAAGCATATGAACTTATTTATCTTACATCTAGGAATGGAAATTTTTTAAGCAAGACTTGGTACCATTAAAAAAAAAAAAGTACTATGAGCTGGGTGTCGGTGGCTTATGCCTGTAATCCTAGCTACTCAGGAGGCTGAGATCTGAAGATCTCGGTTCAAAGCCAGTCTAGGCAGGAAAGTCCATGAGACTCTTACCTCCAATTAACCACCAAAACACCACAAATGGCGCTGTGGCTTAAGTGGTAGAGTGCTCACCTTGAGGTGAAGCGCTCAGGGACAGTGCTCAGGCCAAGTTCAAGCCTCACGACAGACCCCCCCACACACACACAAAAAATGCTTACTGCATACCTGTTTTACAGTCTTTCACATGTGCCAATTTCTGTCTGATACAGATACCCAGGTCCATGAAGTCCCGTTTCATCTTCACACTTCTTTCTGCAACAGTACTTCTAACATTATCCAAAGATAAACCATCTTTGTCTAAAATATGAGAACACAATAATAACTCACATATCATTCTGATGATATTGTCTACCACTAGGATCAATAATGAATCTAAAAACTCCGATGTTTGTGATTTTTTTTTTTTTTGTCAGTCGTGGGCCTGGGCTCTGTCCCTCAGCTCTTCAGCTCAAGGCTAGCACTCTAACACTTGAGCCACAGCACCATTTCTGGCTTTTTCTGCTTATGTGGTGCTGAGGAATTGAACCCAGGGCCTCATGCATGCAAGGCAAGCACTCTACCACTGAGCCACCTTCCCAGCCCCAGATGCTTGCGAATTTTAAAATGTTCTTAACTATGCAAAAGTTTTTCACCTAAGAATTAGACTGTGAATAAAGTATGGAACATTTTGTTAGAAATAAATAAAATATGCAGAGTTAGTGTTCTAATTATATTCTTAATTTTTATTATCTTTAGTTATACAAAGGGATTTCAATTTAACATGTAAGTGTATGAGTATCATGAATTTTGATCAGTGTCATCCTTTCCATAATTTCTCCCTAACTGTCCCAATCCCACCCATGCCCTTTTCATTATATGTTAAACTTTTTTTTTTATAAGGCGAGAAATCTGTCTCCCTATGTCTAGCTCTGTAAAACTGTTCCTGTTTTCCTTCTTGAAAGCACACTGGAGTTCCATACCAGTGTCTGCACAGAGTGGGGTTGGAACCCTTTCTTTTCCCAGTGAAAAGAAAAGGAACTATCCTGAACACATTAAATTAACACCTTAAATTAAACACATTAAAATTCTTTCCTTCCTTTTTTATTTTCATGAGTTGTGGGGCTCAGGACCCAAGTGCTGTCCCTGAGTGCTTTTTGCTCAAGGCTACCACTTTAAGGCACAGCTCTACTCCAGTTTTCTGGTGTTTAATTGGAGATTGGAGTCTCACAGAGTCTCCTGCCCAGGTTGGCTTTGAAATGCAATCCTCTGATAGCAGCTTCCTAAGTAGCCAGGATTACAGGTGTGAGCCACCAGCGCCTGGCTTAAAATTTATTTCAAAATGAATGTTCCCTGTTTAAATAGTATGAAGAGGTGCTGGGGTTTTCTGATGTGTCTTTGACACTTTGAAGACAACAGAATGCCAAAAATCAAAATATTAAAGTATATTATTTGAAAATAATATGAGTAATGAATCTCTAGAACCCTGGCTTGGAATCTCCTGTGAGATAGATACTAAATGCAATTCCCAGATGTCGTCACTTTTACCTGCTCAGAACAACTGGCTTTATCGTTCTCAATAGAGTCTGTTTCTCAAGAAAATAAACTTTTAAAAATTCTTTGTCACTTCTTTATTTTACAGATCAATAAATTGAGAGGTAGAAATTATACATCTTAAATCCAGAGGCCATAATATTAATCATGACACACAATTTATTAAATGAAGAAAATAAAATTTAATTTAAAAATCTATTCAAACTCTACTTTCAATATAATGCTATCCTATGAATTCTATTCTATTCTCAAATTATATTAACCTCAGTAGACTGTCTTATATCATCCAATGCTCCGGATTTCAAAAGATGTTGGACATTTTCTAAAATTTCAGGCTACTGTAGGATGGTAAATATTAAGGGCTGAGGGAAAAGGGGAATTTATCATTTAATGGGAATAGATTTATGAAGGATTTCCATCACTTGCTATTTATAAGAATGTACAGCCAACATGGAAAAACAGTCTGGAAGGTGGAATGATGCCTGAATGGTGCAGGGTCTGGTGTACTCCCTCTCTTTGTGTAAATCCGAATTACATGGTGGGTGTGAAAGGGGTCTGGAGAATTTCCTGCCAGGAAAAGAAGGTGCGTCTAAGTGGAACCAGAGAATCTCCCGCCAGGAATGAAAAACCAATCATGTGATGGGTGAGAGCCCCAGACTCCCAGTTTGGGAGGTCCTAGGTGCCCAGGGCATTCACATTTGTTAGAAATTGAAAAACGAATTTGGTGGCCAGAACAGGGGAACTAACAGGTTTCACCTGAGGTTATCGGGTGACCTGTGTCCCCCATACATGCATATGTAGAAATCTGAACCCATGGTGCTTCAGAATGTTACTGTTATTTGAAGACAGATCTTTAAAAAGATAAGTTAAAGTTAAGTAATTAAAGTGACTACTAATCAGTCTGATGTCATAAGAGGAGGAATTAGAACACAAACATATGCAGAAAAAACATTACGTAGAAGCAGGGAGAAACAAGCCCATCTACAAGCCATGGAGAGAGGCCTCAAAAGGAATAACCCTGCCAACACCTTGATCTCAGATTTGATACCTCCAGAATTATGAGAAAATACATTTCTATTATTTGAGCACCTAGTCTCTGTTATCTTGTTATGCAAACTTATAATTAATGCACTGGGCATGCCAACTCCTATTGTGACAGTGTACTTACAGTGGCATGTTGACAAAGATCCCAAGACCACATCAGGGTTGCAAGGAAATGAACTACCACCCGACAGGGGTGTGTGTCCCAGGGAAGATGCAAAGTCAGCAGCAGCATTTGCCAGGCTTCTGCCATCCCAGCAGGTAATGATAGCATTGCATTTGGATGTCATAGATTCCTAGAGTGTTTTTTTCCTCTCAAAACTCTTCACTGAATAGACAGAATCAGAACACTGACTTCCTCAAGACATCGAATTACCACTTACTAAGCATTAGCAGCTGACTCCATGTTAGGGAACTTCTAAGTATATGACTATAGGCATTCAAAAAAAAAAAGATGTTCACAAAGCAAGCCTAGGTCTCTAAGGTTGGGTGAATGAAGTCCCTCTTGCTCCATTCCAGGGAACAAAGCTCAGGGGAACAGCCTCAGCAGAGCTTACCTTGCTGTGAAGTCCCGCTGGTTCCCAGGAAGCCACTGCCTGAGGCCACTTCACCGTCACCAGGATCAACTGATGTGGTCTATCAAAAGGGAAAACATCTTGTTCAGATAGGAGTCTCAGTCAGAACATTATTACAAGGTCAGATCAGTCACTGTCACGTCCTAAATCCTTAGACAAAGATGATCCAGGAAAAGAAAATATGAATGGGTAAAGCTCTTGATGAGGAAACCATGCCCATTCTGGGCATGAAACTGCTTTCAGTACCAACAGGAAAACACAGTGTCAGACCCATGTGTGCGGGTTGATCTTTGTGTTCAGGAAACCTGTCAGAAAGAAGGGGCACAAACATGCACGGACTGTTTGCCTCTGGGACTATGGGACGTGGACATAAATTGAACCTGGACGGGGCCTCTAGGCACAGGTCTAGAAGACAACTCTCTCTGCATAAACTGGCCAACTTCTTTAAAAACAGTGGAGAGAGAACCACTCACATTTTCTCTTTTCATGGAAAATGCTTGTCTTTGTTCCAGAAATTACTACAAAATGAGTGAAATCAAGAGAAGACCACTTTCATGAAAATGAAAATAAAATGACCACAAACTACTCAGCTGAGCACTTTTACTCTAAGTCTAAAAGGTGGCTCAAAATTCTGGAGATAGAGTTAAACTGTGCTTTTCTGAGGGTCCGCCCGATCTGTCACTCAAGACCAGCAACTGGCTCAAAGTGGCTAATCTACCACCCGTGACTAGCAACCAGCTCAAAGTGGCTAACCAAGCGACAGCAGCTGAATCAACCACCTTGAGTGTGTTAGGGATTATTGGTGAGTTAGGGATTACTGGTGTGTCAGGGATTATTGGTGTGTCAGGAATTATTGGTGAGTGTTAGGGATTTTTGGTCTGTCAGGGATTATTGGTGTGAGTGTCAGGGATTATTGGTGAGTGTTAGGGATTACTGGTGAGTGTTGGGGATGACTGATGTACCCGGTAAACAAGGCCGAACTGTACCAGACTATAATCCACATCATGGAATGAACAGGGCCACTTTTCTCCCCAAAAATGTACGGCCAAGTTAGAACGCAGCAAGGAGAGGCTCTTGAGGGGCTCGCGCGGCCACACTCTGTCTTGCTCGGACGCGGCCCTGGAAGGAACACGGGGAGAAGCGTCTGGAAGACTCAAGCTGGGCGAAGGTGCTGTCCTTAGAGAAGGAGGCCCCCGGAGGGCACGGCGGGAAGAAAGGAGGGGGCTTACCGGCGGCGAGGCTGCGGGGCGGCGAGGCTGCGGGGCGCCGGGCGGCGAGGCGGCTGCGGGGCGGCCCACGCTGGGGGCGCCGGGGCTGCGGGCGGAGCCGCGGGCTCTCACCCGCGCGCGTCCGCTCATGCTCCCGCGCGGTGAGGTCTGAACCCCGGGGAGATGGGAAGGGGCGGGAAATGAGGGGGCGGTGGGGCGGGGGCAGGGAAGGGGCGGGAAATGAGGGGGCGGAGGCGCGGGGGCACAGGGTCGGTGAGGCGGGGCGGGAGGCGGGGCGGGGGCGGGGCAGAGGGGCGGGGCAGGGTGGGGGGACGGGGCGGGGCAGAGCGGATGGGGCGGGGCGGGGCAGAGCGGATGGGGCGGGGCAGAGCGGATGGGGCGGGGCGGGGCAGAGCGGATGGGGCGGGGCAGAGCGGATGGGGCGGGGGGGGGGCACGGTGGCGGGGCGGGTGGGGCGGGGTAGAGGGGCGGATGGGGCGGGGCGGGGCAGAGGGGCGGGGCGGGGCACGGCAGAGCGGATGGGGCGGGGCGGGGCAGATGGGGCGGGGCAGGGTGGGGGACAGGGCGGGGCAGGGTGGGGGGACGGGGCGGGGTAGAGGGGCGGATGGGGCGGGGCAGAGGGGCGGGGCGGGGCAGAGGGGCGGGGCACGGTGGCGGGGCGGGGGGGGGGCAGCGGGGGCAGCGGGGCAGGTGAGGAGGAGGAGCTGAGGCCCAGAGCACCTGCGCCTCATCTTCGCGCTGTTCTGACCCGGGCTGGGTCTTGAACCCGGGGCCCAGGTGCTGTCCTGAGGCGTTCTGTTCATGTCTCGAGGCCGATGCTCTTCCACCCGAGCCGCAGCTCCACGGGTCGGATCTCACCTCCACTTGGCGTGGACCGATGCCGTCCCAAGCTGCAGTGGGAGTGTCTTCCGCGTCTCGCTTGGTCCTTTAGCTTTCTTCGACTTTTCTCACTTTCTCTTCTCAACTTGTTGACCCCAAAGACGTTTCCTTTTCCTTATTTCCTTCTTCACTCCCACCCACAGTCTCCATTTGCTCCCCATTTTGTAAGGCACGCTTCCCTTCATTACTGAATCTTCTTTTCGTGCCGGTCCTGCTTTTACCCTTAGTGGCCGTTGTAACTTTTCCAGGTCCGTATTTACATGGACCTACATGTGTGTGCTCGAGGGGGCAGGCAGGACAAAAGGAATGTTCAGTGCGAGTTCCAAGTTCACATTTCCTCCTTTACAAGCACAGCATTCTCCCTCTGTAGAGAAGACCGTTTGCCCCTTCTTTTTTCTTTCTGTTATCATGTTCAGTCTTCATCTCACCTCTTTTTAAAGTAGCATTATTTGGACTAGGATGTAGATCAAGCTATGGAATGCCTACCAAGAAGTCCGCCCTGAGCTCAAATCCCAGAACTACAAAAATAAAACCACCATCATAAAAGGGAATTATTTGATTTGGTGGCCAAGAGCTGGAGCCTGTGCAAAATAGGAGGTGACTACAGCACGTTTGTGTGTGTGTGTGTGGAGAAGCGTCATCAGGTTAAAGTGACAAAAGGTCGGGCAAACAAGAGCCAGAGGACAAGCTTAATTGGACTTGATACAAACTCAGGATAAGCCAAACTACCACAGTTCAGTTATTTGGAACCAGGAAACTCAAACTGAGCCCCACAAGTCATGAGTGAATACATTAGTCCATGTAGATACACACTAAAATTCCAAGATTGGTCCTACATAAATCTCAAGGTACCCAAAATGTAAGGCAGACAAGGAGGCGGACTGGGGTTTATCCTGTAACAAGAGACAGTTACTTGTTTCCATTTCATAGGATCCAAACATTTAAGTACTGACAAAAAACAAAAACTGCCACTGCTAGACATCATGAAATTTACTTTTCTCCCTTTGTATGATTCCACAAAGCAGTGCAATCATTTTCATTGCTCTGCACAGGTAAGGCCTGCCTGTCCAAAGGACACATGCTCCAGTTTAAATTTCAGACCCAGCAAAGACATAACTAATCTTATGCTGGGTGACATTTTTGGTTCCTTCTCTTGTTTGTAAATGCAGGCTGGTTAGTCAGGAAAAGGGACAGAAAGGTTGTTCACATTTTATTTTCACACCTACATTATCAATGCTTTTTGTTTTTTAAATCCAGGTTACAGGAAAACACAAAGAAGAAATTAGGCCATGATTGTTCACATTGTAAAGGATTCTTCGCAGAGTTCCATTAAATACTGAACTCCCTTAGGATCTGATTTAAGTGCAGCTTTCCAGGACTGTGTCTGGCTTACGGTGAGGTACACCAGAAATCCATCTTCACTTTCCTCCAAGGACAAGGTTTTCCATTCACGGGGTGGAGGACGAAAGCGCTTCTTAAGGGTGTCTGCGGCCTCCGGGCTGGCCCTCCTCCCCTTGCCTAGGATCCGAGGTTTTGAGGAATTCGGCGGATTAAGGACTATACCCCAACACACCCTCACCCCCAAACACACCCTCACCCACCCCCCACCCCCACACAAACACACACCCTCACCCCCACACCCTCACCCCCACACCCACCCTCAACCCCCACACACACCCTCACCCACCCCCCACCCCCACCCCCGCATACCCTCCCCACACACCCTCACCTCCCCACACACCCTCACCCCCCCACCCTCACACACACCCTCCCCCTTCCCCTCCCCCCCACACCCCCACTTACACCCTCACCCCCCCCACACACACCCTCACCCACCCCCCACCCCCCACCCCCACCCCCGCATACCCTCCCCACACACCCTCACCTCCCCACACACCCTCACCCACCCCCCCCACACCCTCACACACACCCTCCCCCTTCCCCTCCCCCCCACACACCCTCACCCCCCACCCACACACCCTTACCCCCCCACCCTCACCCACCTCCCCACATACACTCACCCCCCACCCTCACACACACCCCCACATACACCCTCACCCCCCCCCACACACCCTCACCCACCCCCACCCCGGCTCCGGCCGATCCACCGCCTCACGCGAGCTCTGAAGCCTCGCCCGGGTCCGGGCACCGGCGGAGACGACGCTGCGCAGGCCACAAAGTGGCCGAGAAAGACAGCCAGGCTGTCTCTCACCTGTCCCTCTGTGAGGGGCCGCGAGTGCGCGGGAGCCCGCGGGCCGGGTCCTCCGCCAGCGGAAGCGGGGTGGGAGGGCTTCGCCCGGGACAAGGCCCTCACCCCGACCCCGGCCCTCACCCCGACCACGGCCCAGACCCCGGCCCTCACCCCGGACCCCGGCCCTCACCCCGACCACGGCCCAGACCCCGGCCCTCACCCTGGACCCCGGCCCAGACCCTGGCCCTCACCCCGGACCCCGGCCCTCACCCCGGACCCCGGCCCTCACCCCGACACGGCCCTCACCCCGGACCCCGGCCCTCACCCCTCACCCCGGACCCCGGCCCTCACCCCTCACCCCGGTCCCCGGCGTCAGCTCTCGAACCAGCCGGCCAAGTCGCCCACGACCTGGGCGCGGCCGCCGGCCGCCTGCACGGCCTCGCAGGCCCGGCACCACGGCTCGTCCCAGAAGGAGGTGAGGTGCACGGCGAAGCGGCGGCGCCAGCGGAAGTAGCGGCGGTAGACGGCCGCGTTGCGGTCGAGGAAGCGCAGGTGGGCGGCGAGCGCGGCGGGGCTGGGGAAGTCGTCCACGTGGATGAAGGCGCCGCGCGGCACGAAGCGCTCGTAGTTGGCGCGGTCCGGGCCGAGCACCACGGGCACGGCGCCGGCCAGCAGCGCGTTGCGCCACAGCTTCTCGGTGATGTAGTCGCGGTGCCGCGAGTTCTCGAAGGCCAGGTAGAACTTGTAGCGCGCCAGCAGGTGCAGCAGCCCGCAGCGCGGCACCGGGCGCCCGGGCCCGCCGCGCCCGAACACGTCGATGGGCAGCAGCGCGCTCAGCCGGCGGTAGAGGCGCACGCGCGCCTGGCGCTCGTCCCAGTGGCTCACCACCCAGGCGGCCAGCCCGCGCTTCCGCGCCAGCGGCGGCAGCGGCCCGGCCGGGGGGTCCCCGGGCCCGGCGCGCGCGCGCAGGCGGCCGTAGGGCACGAAGACGTCCGAGTCGGCCCGGTAGGACAGCGTCCAGTTGAAGAGGCCGCGCAGGCCGCGCAGGCCCGGGGAGTGCGAGGGCGACTCGAAGTTCATCCACACCCAGCGCTGGCCCGGCGGCCGGGCGCCCGCGGCCGCCAGCGCCGCCAGCGCCGCCGCCTCGCCCGCGCCGTCGGGGCTCGGCGCGCCGGCCCGCACCAGGTCGCGGTGGTGGAAGAGCACGGCCTGCGCCTCGCCGAGGGCCGCGCGGTCGGTGAGCAGGCGGCAGCCGCGCAGGCCGAACCGCAGCCCGCAGTCGGGCGGCGGCCTCCCGGCCGCGCCGCGCCCCCGGAAGGGCTCCCACCACAGCAGCACGCCGACCGGCGGGCGCGGGGCCCCGGGCGCCCAGGGCGGCGATGGCGGCGCCGGGGGCAGCTGCGCCCAGCAGGCCAGGGCGACCAGCGCGGCGCACAGCAGCCCGGCCGCCGCCCAGGCGCCCCGCGGCCCCGCGCCCGCCCTCCGCCCGCGCCGCCGGGCCCTGGGCGCCGCCATGCAGCGCGCGGGCTCAGGCGCGGCCGCCCGGGACCCGGCCAGCGGCTCAGCTGCCGCCGCCGCCGCCCAGCGGCCCCGCGGGCAGGGGCGGAGGGGCGGACCCGGGGCGGGGCGGGGCCGGAGAGGGGTCCGCCCGCCGCCGCCCGGGCCACGGCGGCCCGCGTCCGGCCTTCCCGACCCCGGCGCGCTCGGGATCTGGAGGCCCGGCCCAGAGCGAGCCGCGTGGCAGCGGCCCCGGCCCCGCCCAGGGCTGGGGGACAGGCGGGGCGGGGGCGGCCCGGAGGAAGGCCAAGGTGCGCCCACAGAATGGCCCGGGCCTGGCCTGCAGATGGAGTCTCACCCCCACATAGACCCCTCCAGCCTGAGCCCACCCCGAGCCTGAGCCCACCCCGAGCCTAGGCCCACCCCGAGTCTGGCCTGCGGATGGGGTCACGCCCCTGACCTGCCCTCTCCCCCCAGCATGAGCCCACCCCGAGCCTAGGCCCACCTCGAGTCTAGCCTGCGGATGGGGTCACCCCCCTGACCTGGACCCCTCTCCCTCCAGCCTAAGCCCACCCCGAGCCCCGGCCCCTGAGCTTGGGCCCATGGACACTGCTGCATTGTGTTCCCCAGCAGTCCTAAACTCTTCCCCTCCTGGTAGCCCATCCCAGAGGGAACAAAACCCCATGGCGAGGCCCTAACGACCAGGTGAGATCCGAGAGAGAAGTGAAGGACACGGTAACTACCGCTGAGATCCCTGAGTGAAGGACACGGTAACTACGACTGAGATCCTGAGTGAAGGACACGCTAACTACCACTGAGATCCATAAATGAAGGACATAGTAACTACGACTGAGATCCTGAGTGAAGGACACAGTAACTACCATTGAGATCCCTGAGTGAAGGGCACAGTAACTACCACTGAGATCCCTCAGTGAAGGACACAGTAACCTCACTCAACACCCAGATGCTGTGGAGTCCTGCCGCAGGAAGCTCAGCCCAGTCCCAAGGACTGTGCAGTTAACTGTGCAGGGACTGGGGAGGCCAGGTGGTGTCCAGGGAAGGGTGGACGACAGGGCCCCCTGGTTTCCAGCCTTCCTGTCCATTCCTCAGCTCTCACCTGGTGGACTTCAGCTCAGCCTGGGCTGTCCAGGAGGGGCAGTTTGAGAAAATGTGTGGTGGATCCGATTCTGGGGCTCCAGTGGAGCGAGCAACATGAGCTCCCGGCTTCAGAGAGCAACACCTGGCACTGGACCGTCCAGCCTGTATGGGATGTCATGTGCATGGAGACTGAACCTGGACTTGCCATCTGAGTCTGTCTTGTTTTCATAGTCTCTAAAGATATTAAAATGTATGCATATTTATGGAGTGCTACATGATTTTTTTTTTTTGGTCGGTTGTGGGGTCTGAAATCTGGGCCTGGGCGCTGTCCCTCAGCTCCTCAGCTCAAGGTGACCACTCTACCACTTGAGCCACAGCACCACTTCTGACTTTTTCTGCTTATGTGGTGCTGAGGAATCAAACCCAGGGCTTCAAGCATGCAAGGCAAGCACTCTACCACTGAGCTACCTGCCCAGCCCCTCATATTTTAAACATACATTGAGTAATGTTCTAACCAAGGTAAATGTATATCATTCAACATGTTTTCTTCTCACTTTAAAAAATATCTACAGTACTTATCCACCATCTGGATTTATTGTTAAGAGCCCTTCCTTCCTTCCTTCCTTCCTTCCTTCCTTTCTTTCTCTCTCTCTCCCTTCCTTTCTTCCTTTCTTCTTCTTTCTTTCTTTCTTTCTTTCTTTCTTTCTTTCTTTCTTTCTTTCTTTCTTTCTTTCTTTCTTTCTTTCTTTATCAAGAGTAAAGCACAAAAGCTTCTGTAACAGTGTCCTTTGCTTACCAGGCTTCAACAGTAGTTTAAGGCCTCCCCTCCATGCAGAACATTAGACACTATGTCTGTGCCCACCAACTTAGTAATATTTCCCCCAACACACTACAACCTCCTACATTGCTGCCAGGGCCTTTTAATCTTATTAATTTATTTTGCCAGTCCTGGGGCATGAACTCAGGGCCTGGGCACTTTCCTTGAGCTTCTTTTGCTTAAGTCTAGCACTCTACCACTTGAGCCACAGCGCCACTTCCAGTTTTCTAGCGGTTTATTGGAGATAAGAGTCTCCTGGACTTTCCTGACCAGTCTGGCTTTGAACTGCGATCCTCAGATCTCAGCATCCTGAGTAGCTAGGATTACAGGCGTGAACCACCAGAGCCTGGCTTGGACTAAATAATTCTTAATCACCTTAGAAACATTTCATTATGCATTCTAATGTGTTGACAGTAGATAATTGATCCGTGTGCTTAAGGCTACTTACTTTCCACAAAACATTGCATAGGAGGAACGGGCTGGCTTTTAGTTGCAAGCCTGAAGACTATACCAAGGTTAAATACAAAGAAAGGCTTTGAAATTCTAAGTTGCTGAATAGTGTAGAAGAAAACTCCATAATGGAAAGCTTAATGTGCCAAGGTGAGCTTTCAATTTACAATTCACAATGTGCCAAGGTGACCTGTTTAGTTCCAATATTTTGTATGGAACAGAATGCTATGGGAGAAAGAACCAGACCGATGTGGCTCCTAAAATTTATTTATTTTATTTTATTTTTTTCCGTCGGTCGTGGGGCTTGAACTCTAGGCCTGGGCACTGTCCCTCAGCTCTTCAGCTCAAGGCAAGCGCTCTACCACTTGAGCTACAGCGCCACTTCCGCTCCTAAAATTTAAACTCATACCTTATTCCTCCCAGGGAAAGAGTTCATTTGGTAGTAAATCCACCATAGCTCATTGTAACCCTATCCTACTGCTACTTACCAGAGAGAGTCCTTATTTCCTATGGATGCCCCAGAATATGTTCTGATAGCTTCTTCAGCCAGCCAGATCAGTCTCTGTCTGCATGAGCTCTCTGAGAGCCAGGCTGACACAAAAGGGCTATTTTTGGTTGGATCTGAGGTTTCTGTGACAGAGCCTTAAGTTGAATCTTTAGTTCACAGTTCCTTTCACTATTGTATACTTGGTGGGAAATGACAAGAGAACATTGAGCAGATATGGCTGGAAAGGCAAGTAGATGAAGATAGTTTGCTTTGCCAGTCACATTTTTTAAGAGCATAATGAGCAACTAGGTATAGAATGGACAGCATGTTACAAGTTGTTAGGAAGTGTATAAAATAACAGCAATCCACAATATATTTTCTATGTCCTGCTAAATCTTTGATTGAAATATAAGCCTAAAACAAAGCTCTTTTCTTTTTATTCAAGTGAATAATTTACTGACTTGAAAAAAATGTTATGCATAGTTAATATAAGAACTTACATTTACTTTATGGCTTTTACTTTATAAACTCAAGTTCCCTGTACATTCAGTTTGGGGTGGAAACTGACTGAACAGGTAATGCAATAATTTCATGCATCCAAAGAAATATACATAGTGAAAGATCAGTTAAAGTAAAAAGTATTTGTGGGGGGGCTGGGAAGGTGGCTCAGTGGTAGAACACTTGCCTTGCATGCCTGAGGCCCTGGGTTCGATTCCTCAGCACCACATAAGCAAAAAAAACGCTGGAAGTGGCGCTGTGGCTCAAGTGGTAGAGCGCTAGCCTTGAGCTGAAGAGCTGAGGGACAGCGCCCAGGCCCAGAGGTCAGGCCCCACAACCGAACCCTCCAAAAAAGTATTTGTGGGGTGCTAGAGCTCACACTAATAATTCTATCTACTCAGGAGCCTGAATGGGTTCTGGAAGCTTTCCTGTGCTCCATTTTCCAAATAATAGTTGGAGAAATACTGGTGGGGATTGTCTATAGAAGATTTAAATAATGACCCCACAGGGGTGGAGAAACTTTCTTCAAGGACCATTTTAATATTTGTAGCATGTTTGGGGCCATGCACAGAAGCTGCTGGTTTCTACCAATGTCTACCCATTCTGTACCAAATTGTTTGGGAGTCTTTTTACTTCCCCATTCATTATCTTGCAAAGATATTCTTCATTGTTATGTATTGTAGCACCACTCTGTTGCCATTATCAAGCTTGCAAAGGGATTTCTAAAGTGTTTCCAAGTAATACAATATCAAGAATTGTTCTACATTGACATTTGCAAAACTACAGTCACATCAGCTCTTACTTGGTCTTACAAAACTGCAAAAGCTCTAATGTTTGACAGCTATGTTCCAGCTATGTGGGTGTAACTGAACAAACACAATTCTCAATCTTTGGAAGTCAAGATAGCCAATATACTTAACCCACCCATTTAAATTACAGTTACCAATCCCTGACTTGAAAGTCCAAAGGTTGATGTTGGAGACTGCTTGTGTTCACTCTTTTGAAGGTAACCCTGCTCACTCGGCTTTTCCAGCAGCTTTTCCTTGGTTGCTTTACAACCACTCTGTCCTTTGTTACTTTTGTATTGATCTAGAGCAGAACATATGGGAGGGGGGGCGGTGGCACTGTTGGCTGGTTGTTTTCTGAGTGCTCAGGCTGGTGCTGAATTCTGGCTCAAAGAACCCTCCTACTTTAGCTTCCTGAGTAGCTTGGATCACAGGTCAGTACCACTGTGCCCAGCACTTGTCTTCACACTGTTCTCATCTACCTTTACATTTGTTAGACAAGGTTTGTCAGACTGTCCATAAAAAATGGGAAACAAGTTTTATGGGCTGACATAACTTGTCCAACTCAAGAGTTGTCACTTGCTCTGCTTTAGTTATAGATATGAAATGTGGAATTGCAAATTAGAAGGAAGCTCTTTAGCCCACACAGTGTACTCCAAGGAAGAACTATAATTAAGTAGATAAAACTAGCTATCTTACTAATGAATCTTTTCATTGTAACACTAAATAGGGACATGACCAGTTAACAAGTCCTGACTATGTAGAGATTTATTTAAAGTGTTTTAATTTGTTTTCTTTTTCATTTTTTAATGGTAAGAAGACTTAACAAAAGACCTATGCTTATAATTGGTTTTTAAGTACAATATTTTTATCTATAGGCAAAATGCTTAACAGATCCATACAACTTACTCATCTTACAAAACTGAAATTTCATGTTGGATTAATCAGCTCTCCTTTTCTCCCATCCAGTCCCCCTGCCCTCCAAACACCCTTTCACTGTTAGTTCTGTCTTGACTACTTCAAGTTCCTAATATAAGTGGAAGCATGCAGTACTCATCTTTCTGTGACTTATCCCACATAACAGGATGTCCTTCAAAATTCATCCATGCTTACTTCTTAATTTTGTGTCCTGTGAAGTGTGTGTGTGTGTGTGTATGTGTTTAGACAGAAGTATAAATCTAGCTGACACATTCTGGGAACTAAAATGATTGTGTTCTTAAAATGGACATGTCCATTTCCTAAAATGGACAAGGTTGACCATCAACTTCATTTTCTTATTTTCTTTCTGGTTTCTAGTTTCTTCCTTCCATTCATAAAGAAAACCTAAGGGATTTCTTTTCTTGTTATTTGAGTGGGAAGAGATGGAAATATACATTAAAATTCCAATTGTAGAAAAACTAGAAATAAAATAAATGTTTTTCAATAGAGACCACGTTAGTAAATTGTGTTACAGCCCTATTATGACATATATCCTATAAAAATCCTGATGAGCTTGTATTACAATAAGAAAAATAATGTCTGGCTAAGGAAAGAGATGTGGGCTATAAAGTATATATTATATGTATTTTTATTAAAATAAACCCAGAAATCTTATTTTTTTAATATTTTATTTTATTTTATTTGAGAACATACTGTACAGAGGGGTTACAATTACATGGGCGGGATAATGCATACATTTCTTACCAAGCATTGCAGCCTCCTCCTTTGTTTACCCTTCACCTCCCTTCCCAGCCTCCCCCCTCCACCCCACCCAATCATACCCCCCTCCCCCCCCCACACCGACATTGTAAAGCTGGTTTTGACATGACATTTTGTACTTCTCATTGTTGCAACAGGTCCACCTGAATCCTTAAACGACTTGTTTGTCCCCATCTCCTCCACATGTTATACTGATATCAAATATAGTGAAAGCGGGGGTTACACTGTGGGGGAGGGACATACAAAGCAACAAAGAGATAATCTTATAAATGTGTTAGAAACACATGCATTAAAGAAACAAAAACATTAAAATACACATCTAAGGGTTCGTTTTCCTAACATCACATTATCTGACCTTTTCTGCTTGACTCATACCTATACTAGATATTGCAAATAAGGGAAACCATGGGACCTATGTTTCTTTGGGCCTGGCTTACTTCACTTAATATAATTTTTTCCAAGCCTTTCCATTTCCTAACAAATGGGGAAATGTCATTCTTTCTGATGGAGGCATAGAATTCCATTGTGTATATATACCACATTTTCTTGATCCATTCATCTACTGAGGGGCATCTGGGTTGGTTCCATATCTTAGCTATGGTAAATAATGCTGCAATAAACATAGTTGTGCTGGTAGCTTTAGTGTGGTCTTGTTTGTAAACATTTGGGTGAATGCCCAAAAGTGGGATTGCTGGATCATAGGGGAGATCTATGTGAAGTCTTTTGAGGAACCTCCATACTGCTTTCCAAAGTGGTTGAACAGGTTTACATTCCCACCAACAGTGAAGTAAGGTTCCTTTCTGTCCACATCCCCTCCAGCATCTGTTGTTTTTAGAGTTCTTGATTTTTGCTGTTCTAACTGGAGTGAGGTGATATCTCAATGTCGTTTTGATTTGCATTTCTTTTATGGCTAGGGATGTTGAACATTTCTTCATGTGTCTATTGGCCATCCTTCTTTCTTCAGAGAAGCTTCTCTTTAAGTCTTTAGCCCACTTATTTATTGGGCAGTTGTTTCTTTGAGGATTTGTTGTTGGGTGGTTTAATTTTTTGAGTTCCAAGTATATTTTAGATATGAGACCCTTGTCCGTTGTATGGCTAGTAAAGATCTTCTCCCAATCTGTGGGCTTTCTATTGATCTTGCTAGCTATGTCATTTGCCCTGCAGAAGCTCTGCAACCTTATGCAATCCCATTTGTCCAACCTTTCTTTGATTTGTTGTGTTTCTGGGTCTCTTTTCAGAAAATTTCGGCCTGAGCCAAGGAGACCTAGGGTTTCTCCTATTCCATCCTGTAATGTTTTCAGAGTGTCTTCTTTGAGTTCAAGGTCTTTGATCCATTTGGAGTTGATTCTGGTGCAGGGTGATATATAAGGATCTAGCTTTAGTTTTCTACATGTAGTTAACCAATTTTGCCAGCACCATTTACTGAAGAGGCTGTCTTTCTTCCATTCTATTGTTTTAGCTTCCTTATCGAAGATTAGATGGCTATAGGTCTGTAGGTTCATTAAACCCAGAAATCTTATTGTATAAGTATTTCGCTATCTATAAATTTTGGTGAGACAGGAGATGTATTAAGGTGAACCAGGGGATAGAGATCTTTAAAAATAAGAATACAAGTTGTCTTTTTTTAATATATATTTTTTATTGTAAAGATACTGTACAGTTATATGAGAAAAGTAATGAGTACATTTCCTATTGAGCATTGTTGCCTCCTCTTTTGTTTTTCCCCTACCATCCCTTCTCTCCCCACCTCTTCCCTCCCTGCCCAAGTTGTAAAGTTCATTTTCAACATAGTGTCTTGTACATCTCATTGTTACAATGGGTCAACCTGTATCCTTATTTCAACATTTTGTTATTTCCATTTCCCTCCCCAAATTAGAAAAAATGTATATACAAGATGCAGGACACCAGAATCAAATACAGTAACAACAGGGGTTATACCATGGGGGAGGAACTTACCAAAGAAACAAAAAATCACATAGTACATTATAAATATAAAATATAAATATATATTTATAAAATATAAATATAAATAAATAAAAATATAAATAAAATATAAATATAAAATATAAATATAAAAACCATAGCAAGAAAGGAAAAACCACTTGTGTCCCTATTTTGGTGTTCATTTTGCTTAGCATCATCTTATATGGTCATATGTTCGTAGCTTTTGACCTTTTCTTCTTGTCCTAGATATATACTAGTTATTACAAGTAAGGGAAACCATGGGACCTGTTTCTTTGGGCCTGGCTTACTTCATTTAATATAATTTTTTCTAAGTCTCTCCATTTCATTCATACATACATACCACATTTTCTTGATCCATTCATCTACTGAGGGGCATCTGGGTTGGTTCCATATCTTACTTATGGTGACTAATGCTGTGAAAACATAGCTGTGCTGGTAGCTTTATATGGCCTAGTTTGTGATCGTTTGGGTCTTTTTTTTTTTTTTTTAAGGCCCATCTGATGCAACTGAAAGGAAACAGTTTTCCAAGTTGTTTGGACCTTTTTTCCTTACCTCTAATTTTTGTTCACAGATGCATTCACCACAACTCTTTGGCAAAATTAGAAATTGGTGTGTAAGATGTAGTACCTGCAGTTACTATCACTGACAGGAACTGAGAATATCAAAGGACTCTGTAAAATTAAAAGAGAGCAAGCGACAAACATTTTTGTAATAAATAGCAATTTCGTTCTATTTTGGAGGGAGTCTCAGAAAATGCTTGTGTATTAAATTATTAACTGTGAAAATGAGTATTGGTTTAAGAGTTATCTGTTCTGTTGTAGTGGTACTGGGCTTTGAACCCATTTTCCCAGTCCCACACTTACATATTTTGTTGGTACTGGAGTTGAACTCAGGGCCTTATGCTTGCTAGGTTCTCCCAATTGATCTGTGCCTCCAGTCTCTTAAATTACTATATATTTTCATAATTTTAAAGAAGTATCTTGTAATTCTGATTTTAAAGTTTTTATTTAAAAATGTTTAAGTAGCAAAATAAAATAGTTACATCTTATATAGTATTTTTTAAAAAATCATCTTCTCTCAGCTGGGCACTGGTGGCTTACCCTGTAATCCTAGCTACTCAGGAGGCTGAGCTCTGAGGATCATGGTTCAAAGCCAGCCCAGGCAGGAAAGTCCTGGAGACTCTTATTTCCAATAAACTACCAGAAAACCGGAAGTAGCATTGTGGCTCAAATGGAGAGCACTTATATTGAGCTGAAGAGCTCAAGGACAGCGCCCAGGCCCAGAGTTCAAGCCCCAGGACTGACCAAAAAAAAAAACAAAACCACCTTCTCTAGGTGGTTTGATTATTCATTACTAAAAATAATGCTGGCATGAATAATCCTGTGCATTTATTCACTTTGGGAAAAAGACAACAGGACAATGAGTAACAACATTTAACTATGAAAGCAGCCAGGAGCCAGAATGAAATAAGGACAGAAACCTTAGCCAGGAAACTGTGTCATGTGGTCTGTCCTTGTTAGCATGAGAGGCCGTGATTCACACCAGCCATTCCAGGCAGCAAGTCTGAAAGTACACAAGGAGAGCTTGTTTAATAAACAAGACTAGAGTCAAAAGTAGAGTGGAACTGAGGGGCAAAAAATCCTTAATATGTTTATAAAGTCACACTGGAACTCAAGTAGGAACAGAATATTGTTTCTAATGGATGAAGTCAATATTCTTCACCCACTTGCACTTTTTTGAGTAAAATACATGTAAAAAATTGATAAAAATTTTGGCAGCATAAGATTTTAGGCTTGGAGGAATAGTAAATCCTTTATCCTAACTCTGGGCAGTTTTGGTATTATATTCCCAATAAATTTGAGATTTAATTACTCAGTTTTAGTCATTGGTTTATAACACTGGTTTTGAAGTAGCAGTGATGTTCCATAAACATATTGGTGGCCTCTGTGTAGGATTTCATCTAGTGTGAATATAATCGAAATGGTATATTCAGTCTGGTTTAACAGTATGGCTTTTTTTTTGTCAGTCATGGGGCTTGGACTCAGGACCTGGGTGCTGTTCCTGAACTCTTTTGCTCCAGGCTAGTGCTCTACCACTTTGAACCATAGCACCATTTCTGGTGTTACAGTGATTAACTGAAGATGAGTCTCATGGGGACTTTTCTACCCGTGCTGGCTTCAAACTGATCTTCAATCTCAGACTCTTGTGTTGCTAGGATTACAGTTGTGAGCCACCGGCACCTGGCAGATATTCTTCTTTATCTTTTTTCATTTTGTAATTTTTCGATATGGCAAATGAATTATTTTGAATTTGGGGTGATTCTTTTTATTTTAAACCAAGAAGTATCATTAAATATACCAATGTTCGTTACAAAACTTTCTGGCTCCTTACTATTTAGTAAACATATTCTAGATAAATGATGAGCTCTACTTGGTATAAAAATGGCATAAAAATTATTGTCTCTGATTCAACCCCTTTTATTTATTTATTTATTTATTTTGTCAGTCGTGGGGCTTGAACTCTGGGCCTGAGCGCTGTCCCTCAGCTCTTCAGCTCAAGGCGAGCGCTCTACCACTTGAGCTACAGCGCCACTTCCGGTTTTCTGGTGGTTTATTGGAGATAGGAGTCTCACGGTCTCTCCTGCCCGGGCTGGCTTTGAACCATGATCCTCAGATCTCAGCCTCCTGAGTAGCTAGGATTACAGGCGTGAGCCACCAGCGCCCCGCTCAACCCCTTTTATTAATCATTATCTTTGTGTGTTTTTTAAAGTTAGTTAGCACATATAATAAAAGGTTGAGGTTTATGATGTTTACTTTAAAATAAAGACTCAATAGACAGTCTTTGTTTCATTATTGTTTTACATATTTAATAAAATAAGCTGAATTAGAAGTCCAATGTATCCCAACTATGAAAACTTAAAAGCATGATATTTTTCTTCATTGTTTTCAGGTACTTAGAAAACTTTAATAGTTTTTTTCATTAATTTGGATTAATTTAGAAATATTAGAGACTAATAACATATTTTTGCTCATTATAAATTGAGAAAAATGCTTAGGTTTCTTCCTTGTTCTTCAGACATGAGGAATAAATAGCTCCTTCTCAATGGAAAATTGTATTCAACTTATCCTAGGGTGAAAAAAGAATATGTGAACAGATAAGTAAAAGGGACATACTCTTTAATCGCAATCTCATTTTAATCTAGAATTTAATCTGTCCCGTGGCAGGGAATGTTATATACTGCAGTGAAGTCTCCAAAACAGCAGTATCAGCAGCATCTGGGCACTGATATATAAACACAGACCCTCAGACCTTCAAATCAAAGGCTGAACTTTGATAAGATATACACATGGCTTATAGATACCTTCAAACTTTTTCCTGGGTAGATGACTTTTGTTTTTCTGTTTAGTTTGTTAAGTGTCAAAGAATAAGAAGAAAATGATAAAAGCAAATGAATGAAGATTGTTAATATGATGAGGGCAGAGGATACTTTGTAGTTCAAGCCAAAACATGCTCAAAAACTCCAACTGGATGATCATGACTCTACATGTAAACCTTAAGTTTATATTAGGAACTAGAAGAGCCATATGGTTATAATACTTATTGAAAATAAAAAATAAATCACAAGTGAATAGGAAAAAAGTCTTAATTAAAGTATCTAACTGAAGCACATCACATGGCATACATTCCTGAAAATACTGTGACCCACAGTAAACTTCTCTTTAAAATGTTAGTTCTAAGCTGTCTATACATAACTTGTCATAATTCACATAATGAAGATGGTAGATCCACTGGCTTTCACCTCTGTGCTTGTATGCTGTATAATTAGTAGCCAAACCATATACATTTTTACACTACAAAACTATGGGTAAATTGTTCAGCTTTGCTATGCCTCAAGATCTCTTCCCATAAAACAAATCACATCTATTTCATGTGATTGTTGTAATGATTAAATACAATAATATGTACTATATATCTATATCTATCTATCTATAGATAGATAGATATAGATAGATGAAGAATCTAGAATAAGAAACACTAGATAGCGTTTGCCATTATGACTCATAACTTGGTTAAGAGTGCCCATTCTTGGCTTTGGCAAGCTTCTTTCTGTTCACTCAAGACCACCCACCAGTTGTAGGCTGATTTCCAGGACTCATGCACACATTTGCATGTCTCTACATTATCTGGTTATTATGCTTCATGTTGAGATCTGCTCCTTCCTCACATTCTGCTATACATGTTTCTGGAAAAAAATTCTCTGTGACAGTGTGAAGTGGAGTGCTTTGTTCCAAAGTTTAAGTCTGTTGCAAAGGATATATCCCCAGACTAGCGGTCACTTACTTAGAATAAAATGAAACCAAGGGAGCCAAGCAAAGTACTTGTCTTGTTCTTCCTTAATTATTTCACCTCCTTTTCCTCACCTTCATGGGTAAACATTGATCATCCATCTAGAACAAAGGACAGTGCAGGATTCCTCCCTTCAAAGGCTAACTGTATGCTAGAAAGTTTTTGTGGCTAAGAAATACATGAAAAAAGGGGTGGGAAGGTGGCTCAGTGGTAGAACGCTTGCCTTGCATGCTTGAGTCCCTGGGTTCGATTCCTCAGCACCACATAAGCAGAAAAAAAAAAGCCGGAAGTGGCGCTGTGGCTCAAGTGGTAGAGCGCTAGCCTTGAGCTGAATTGCTGAGGGACAGCACCCAGGCCAGGCCCCATGACCGGACCCAAAAAAAAAAAAAAAAAAAAAAGAAATACATGAAAAAGTCAAGAGTACAAATCTGAGTATGGCTTCTTTTGTATCCATAAGGGTATACTGGTTAGCTCAACTGTCACCATTTGACTTCCACAGTGATTTAATGTGGATGACCAAAGAGTAGCCTAGGAGAAATGAATCAAAAGGTGATTGGAAAGCCGGGCGCTGGTGGCTCACGCCTGTAATCCTAGCTACTCAGGAGGCTGAAATCTGAGGATCATGGTTCAAAGCCAGCCCGGGAAGGAGAGACCGTGAGACTCCTGTCTCCAATAAACCACCAGAAAACCGGAAGTGGCGCGGTAGCTCAAGTGGTAAAGTGCTCGCCTTGAGCTGAAGAGCTGAGGGATAGCGCCCAGGCCCAGAGTTCAAGCCCCACGACCGACAAAAAAAAAAAAAAAGTGATTGGACTTTGGTTGAGGTTTTTAAACAGAACATATACCACTGGTTTTTAAATGTTTGCAGTAATCTCAGAGGCCTCCATTGAAATCAGAAGCATTATGTCTTACTTCTCAGCCCTCCATGCCTTGAATAGTACTTGGCTTGTGGCAGTAAAGTGTTTCTGCTGGGCAGTCCTTGCTTCAAGCCTCCCACAGGGAGGTTCCTCTTAATGCTCCAAATCCCCTCCAGGGCCACTGTCAACATTTGCAAAAGAAAGATGATAGTATTAATGTGTTCTTTTTTTTTTTTAATACAAAGTGTTTCTAAAGTAGGTACTTAGTGATTTTTTTCAAGTTATTTGGGCAGGTGTTTGTCTTAAACCACTCAAAGTCTTCATCATTTATTCCATTGTATGCATTCAATTATTCCCATTCAATTAAATAAAAAGAATGCCCCTATATAATTTAGCTTGATCTTAAACAAATACATGAAGAGTCAATAATATTAGAATATATATATATATATATATATTTATAACAGAAAAGTATCAGGAAGGAACCAGAGTTAATACAAAGACTTTATGTAGTTTAGTTTAATTCTTCAAGTAATTGTAAATATTTCCACAAACCCAAGACTCCTCTGAGAGCCAGAAACTAGATGCTATTTAATCCCTCCATGAAGGAAGCAATAGCCAAATCACAAGTTCCTATATTTAAAACACCACAGCAGTTGGAAAGTGTTACTTATACAATGATACAGGATAAAATCTAGATCCTAAGTCCTGAAACTATAATAAAGCTTAGTAATGATTTGCATTGAGTTAACCTCTCTACCCTGAAAGTCACTGTGCTTTGATCTTTCAAGTCAGTCACCATTTTAAGAACTTCTTTGAAGAAAAACTACAACCAATTTTAAATAAGTTAGTGAATTCAGATTAGTTACCATAAGTTGTTTTTCTAGTCTTTTAGCTTGCAGAAAACGTTTTTGGTGTCAGAACTGGGGCTTGAACTCAGGGACCGGGTACTTTCACTTAGCTTTAGCTTTTCTGCCTCAGGCTGGAGCTCTTATCACTGGAATCACAGCTCCATTTCTGGATTTTTGGTGATTAATTAGAAATAAGTGTCTCATGGATTTTCTACCAGCCTGGGCTGGTTACTTTGAACCTTGATCCTCCAATTTCAGCCTCCTGAGCAGCTAGAATTACAGGTGTGAGTCCCTGGCGCTGACTTTAGCCTGCAAATTTTAATGGCAACTGTCATAGATCATAGCTGTACATTGGCATTGGTACTGACACTTTATACCTCTGCCCTAACAAATTGTCACATCATGTGATGAGTAAGATCATAGCCTTTAGTTCAAAGCAAAATAGGATTTTCAGTCTCAGTTCTACTACCTCCGTTTTGGGCAAGTCTGTGTTTGGGAAACTGTCTGTTTTCCTTATTTTTAAATAGAGATACTATCTGTGTGTGTGTGTGTTGGTTCTCAGGCTTGAACTCAGGGCATAGCCCTGCCCTTGAGCTCCTTTCACTCAAGGCTAGTACTCTATCAATGAGCCACCCCTCCACTCATGTGTGTTTTTTTGGGGTGGGGGTGGGGGTGGGGGATTGATTTGTTGGAGATAAGAGTCTCACAGGCTTTTTTGCCTGGGCTGGCTTCAAACTGCAATCCTCAGATCTCAGCCTCCTGAGTAGCTAGGATTGCAAGCATGAGCCACCAGTGCCCAGGTGATATACTATCCACCTTGACAGATTAATTTAGGATGTGAATAAAATACATATGAAGTGCTTTGGGCTTAATAAATAGCTGTCTTTATTTTTATGGGGCAGTGGCTTTTCTTTCCATGAATGAATTTGGATTCCATTACTGAGCCTGTGTCAGTGTCAACACTTGCCTCTCCCTTCTCACTTGGGAGTAGAGTAAAAGATTAGTTTCTTCCTTCCAGAGGCCTTCAAGGAAAACTCCTCAATCTCCTCTAGTCAAGACGTTACAAAGTTGAAGCTGTTCTTCATATGTAACTTAAATCCTGTCTTGTCATTCAAGCCATTTTCCTTTTCCTGTTTAGAGTAGTATTGGCTGTTCCCCAGCCCCTAGCAATAGATTGTCCAAATCAGGTGCCCACAAACATTTTTAGACATCCCCTGCACACCACAGTATACAAGAGACCAAAGGAATAAACAGATTTGTTTCACACTATGGGAAGACCTGGTACAGTTTAAAATCTGCAAGCATAGCTCTGCAGACTATGGCATAATTGTACTGGTCAAATTTAGTCATAGCCAAATAGAGAAAATACCTGAACACAAATCCCAGTGTTAAGAAATTCATTAAAAACTGTAAAGCCAGTCTAGATATGCATACGTATTTGTTGCTGGAAAACTCAGTGAGATTGCTGGAGAGAAATGGCACTACTTTTACTTGATAGGATGTTTGTTGAAAGCGTTAACAAAAGGTGATATATTAGATTGGAGAAAAAGAGGTCTATCTAGTAGGCAGCAGATTTTCCATTGTGACACCTGCTTCTTTGCAGAGAAACCATACTCCCTCAGATTGGGCCAGGCACATCTCAGAAGGTGGAAGAAAGACAAAGGAAAGAGCAGAGCCAGGAAGACCTCAAAGCAGATATGCCTAGCTTAAAAAAGTAAAGGGTAGCAGGCACAGGAGAGAGGCAAAGACAAAGCAATCAAATCTTTTCCTAGAATTTGCTAGAAATTCCTATCTCTGTCCTCTTATGCCTCCAACCCCTTCTCCTCCAAAACCTTTCCAGGTATGTTTTTATTATAGATATAAAAGTTACAAAACCGTAATTTGTGTCTGTGGACTCCAGTAATGAATATAAGAGCTTCAAAAGCCAGTTTAGAGCCATATCTTCTACGCTTCTCTTGTGTAAACATTTTCAGAAAGGACCAGGGTAAAAAAACTAAGTAATTGTAGTTCATGTTTGGTGATTCCTAAGCTCTAAAATTATCTTGACATATCAGTTGGTGTCTAGTAAATTCTTTGCATACTTAGGTGTACAAAACATCACCAAAAGCAATAGCAAATAACAAAATTGTCTATACTTGTTTAGTAACATCTTGTGTTTTCTAAATTAGCATTAAATAAACCAGTCTAAAATTATGTTTTCATGTATTAAGTTATACACACAAATGAATGGATTGATTAGTATATTATTTACATTCATTGCAAAAGGAAATGTATAAGGGGAAAGAAACAAGCTTCATTAATCAAATTTAAGACTACTATAATCTCTGCAGATTTTAACCTGAAAAAAATACAGAAATCATTGAAATACATTCAGAGGTAGAAAATCATCACTGTTTTTTTATTTTATTTTATTTTTTTGCAGGATATGATATTTGGATGAAGATGTTAGAGGAGGTGATATATTCAATTTCCCTAAAAACCGTCTAGAAACGAAAAGAAAAAAAAAAGGTCTAGAAAGAAGCATAGATACCCATTGAGACAGCTGCTTCTTTTCAGAGAAACTGTGCTCCCTCCTCGTTCATTCCAAGAGATAGAAAGAAAAACTAAGGGAAGCCCAGATGTCTGTGTCTCACACATCCTAGCTGCTCAGGGGTCTGAGCCCCCGTAGACAAATCTGAAAACATCAGCCTTTACTGAAGAGAACCAAGCAAGAGTGACAGGCTGTGAGTTCAAGTCCTAGTACCAGCACATACACACCAAGATGAAGTGGGGAGATGCAGGCAACCAGTCTATAGTAACTACTATCTGAACTGTTGCTTAGCCTTTGAGAAGCCCGAAAGCCTAGGCGATGGGGCAGCTAGAAGTCAGAAAATATTTCACATGCTGAACATCAACGGGACTAACCAGTGGATGGACTGGATATAGAGTCTGAGGATTTGCCTTTGAAGAGTTTCTCCTAATCCAACACATGAGAGAGATGGTATTTCTTTCTTTTTTTGGGGGGGGGGTCCGGTTGTGGGGCCTGAACTCTGGGCCTGGGTGCTGTCCCTCAGCTCTTCAGCTCAAGGCAAGCGCTCTACCACTGAGCCACCTTCCCAGCCCCCGAGAGATGGTATTTCTTGATATGGAGAAGGCCTGTGGAAGAGTGGGTATTTAGAAGTCTGGGGTACAGAATTAGAGCTCTATTGTAAATTTGTTAACTGTGGTGTCTATCAGACGTCTAAGTGAAAAGCCAAGTAGGCTTTTAGGGGCTTGAAAAAAGCAAAGGCAAGAGATAACACACTTTGGAGTCATTATCACAATGTAGATGAATCTGACCACTCAAGGAGTTGAGTTTAGATAGAGAAAACGGCCTGATCAAGTTCTTCACATTGTAAAGGCCAGGAGGGGATAAAGTCATCCAAGAACATGTAGAGAGGGTGGCCAAAGAGGTAAAATGAAAACCAGGACAAAGTAGCCTGGTGACCTAAAGGTCAACTTGAGGGAATTTGTGTCCAATGCTACAGAGATGTGAATATGATGGAGGAAATCACTGAGAAGAAAGTTATTTGCAATCTGGAAAAGAACAATTTTCCTGAATAATGGGAATAAAAGGTGAACTGCAATGAATGAAGGAACAAAGTTTTTACTCTTTTTGTGTACAGGTTCCCTATTTTGGCTAAGGAGTTGGGCTTTCTAGCCAGACAGAGAAAAAGAGAAATTTCTATTTCATTCTATTTTTTTCTAAATAGGATAGCTCTTTCAAAGGATCTAGTTTTGGCATTCAGTTTTCTAGAATAAAATAGTGTGTTTGAGTGCCCTCTGGTGGGTCTTGTAAAAACCCAGCTGACTGTATATGAAGCATATTTGAAAAAGGTTGCATAGAAAAATGACCCATTTCCTACCTCTCAGGCTGTGTCACAATCAAATGTATTAGAAAGGTACAACACGTGACAGGCACAGATACAACATATACCTAGTAGTATTACAATAATCATAATGCTCATTTTTTTAAACACCAGAAAAATAGTATATGTAGACTCGGTTTCATGACAGAAATTTAGTAGCTCATTCTGTATTTATTCATAGAGTTAAAATAGACTAAAACTTTCTCGGAAGATACGGAGAAAATCTGGCTATTTTATTAGCCAGATTTTTTTGTAAGAAGGAGTAAGATGAAGGCACAAAATGGGCTTTGTTAACTGGGTATACAACTATATTGTGCTTTGAACTCATGTTTGTTAGGTAGCCATTTTACTCTTAAACCATGTTTCACCTCTTTTTTTTTCTTTAGATTTTTTTTTTTTTTTGGGTCGGTCGTGGGGCCTGAACTCTGGGTGTGAGTGCTGTCCCTCAGCTCTTCAGCTTAATGCTAGCACTCTACCACTTGAGCCATAGCGCTACTTCCAGCTTTTTCTGCTTATATGGTTCTGAGGAATCGAACCCAGGGCCTCATGCATGCAAGGCAAGCACTCTACCACTGAGGCACCTTCCCAGCCCCTTCTTTAGATATTTTTCTAATAAAGTTTCATGCTTCCAGTCCTCAGGACTGGACCTCAGTCCTCCAATTTATGCCTTCGTGGTATAACAGATACATGCTACCATTTCCAGCTTATCAGTTGAAATGAGGTCTTGTTAACTTTTGCCCAGGCTGTTTTCTGAGAGTTACAATTACAGTACAAGCCAGTGCACCTGGCTAAACTTGCTAGTTAATACACAGATCATTAGGATGGAGTTCTTTTTTCTTTAGTGCTTATTTGGACACAGGCAGAACAATCACAGAATGGTTAAAGAATTTCTCAAGAATTCACTTTTTATTTTGATAATTATGTTCTTTTGTTTTGTTGGTGACGTGGCTTGAACTCAGGACCTAGGCGCTGTCCCTGAGCTCTTTTGCTCAAGTAGCACTCTACCACTTTGAGCCATGATTCCACTTCTGGTTTTTGAGTGGTCAATTGTAGACGGGTCTCAAGAGGACTTTTCTGTCTGGACTGGCTTCGAACCATGATCCTCAGATCTCAGCCTCCTGAGTAAGCTAGGATTACAGGTGTGAGCCATCATTGCCCGGTCAAGTTTTGTAATAAGTAATCACCCTGTGATTAAGTAGACAATTCCACATTTATTTCACAAATATACTTGTCATTGAGATTACCTGCAGGTGGATTTTTAATGTGGCACTCATCTCTCTTAATATAAAGTTCTTCTTCCAGTACTTCCTTAATTCTCTTATGTGGCTCACAATACAGAAATTTTTTCCCTGTAAAGGCATTAACAAAATTGGTTTCTTACTTCATCCCCATCTTCTTGTCATTATACTTACTTGAACGTGTTTTAAAACATTGTGAGTGAAAGGTTATGTTGCAGAATCAGGACGCAAGCTGCTGCTTCTATTCATACAACAAAGTGTGAAGATCTATAGGATAGTATTGATGGGGCTAGATTCAATAACTTGTACTTAGTGTCAAACAGATCAAACATGCAAGTACAAGATTGAAAATTTCTGATCAAACCTGATCAGTCCAGGTTCAGGAGACCTGAGCAGGGGAGAGGGGGTGGCTGCACCACGACGTCACCACTGCCTGTCTGCTCGGTACCGGTACCGAGGGAGCTCCTACCAGGAGTTGTGCGTCGTCAGGTCAGACTGCAGTTCCCGCCCTGCAGGTCGAAGGCTGAATTCGCTCCTTGATGAAGTGGGGTGCTCAAGAGGCCCCGGCGTGACTCCGGGGAGCCCCGCGGGCGGCTCGGCTCCGGGCCGCGGGGGGGGGGGGGCACCAAAGCTTCCTAATTGCCCTCTGACCCCAGCTACTAACGCCAGTGTTTCCTGGCCCCTCCCGAGTGTGACACGCCGGGGTCCACCTCTCGCCTTCGGGGAGTTGGTTCGGGGCGGGCGGCGGGAGCTCCGGGCGCGGGCTCAGGGGGCCGCGCGGCCGGTCCTCGCCCCGGGCTGGGGCGGCGGTGCTGGGCCGCGGGGTCCCGGGTGGGAGGTGTCCCTGCGGGGGGGGCAAAGGTCGGGGGGCGGTGTCCCTGCGGGGGGGGCTCTCAGGGCGCAGATGCTGAGAGCTTCTGCCCGGGCCGAGCCTCGAACCCCGGCCCCTCCGCAGAGACAGGGAGGCGCTGGGAGCGCCGGGGACTTCGAGGCTCCTCTCCGCCGCGGGTGTGCGGTGTGCAGGAGCTGCGCGCCGGGATGAGGCGGGGGACGGAGACTCCGAGCCCACGCGCGATCGAGACAGCGCGGCGTGTGAGTGTCCGCACTGCTTCTCCTCTGGTCTGCGCATCGTCCCGGGTCGGGACCGTGTGTGAGGGCGAGGCGACGCGGCCGTGCGTGCGCGGGTTCACCCCCGCGTCTGTGCCCTGTGCGTGTGGGGATGCGTGCACACGAGTGCACGGCGGCGCACGCGCGGTCTCTCACACAAGCCGCTGCTCACCGCCCCGCGCCCGCCCCTCCGCCGATCCGAGCCGCAGCGCAGCCCGGCTCCGGCGACCGTCCGCGCCCCAGCCCGCCCGCGCCTCTCCGCGGCCTGAGGCGGAGCCCAACTCACACGGCTTGTGGGGCTCCGGGGCGCCGCCCGGCTCCGCTCGGGCCCCGCCTCCCAGCGCCGCCCGCGGCCCGCGCTGCTCCCCGTCGCTGCCCGCTTCGGGCCCTGCCGCGGCCTCGGCCGCCGCCGCGGAGGCCTCCTGGAGCCTCATGCCGCTCGGTGCCTGGGGGCCGCGGGGTCCCGGCCTAGGCTCCGCAGGCTGCCGGAACGCGACGCCTCTAGTTGTCATAGTGACCAGAACGCTCCCCGCCCAGCGGCGGCTCCCGGAGCCCCGCCCCTCGGGAGCCCCGCCCCCGAGCCCTCCCCCCCCCTCCAGCCCGGCCTCAAGAGCCTCTCCGGAAGTCTTGCCCCTCGGGAGCCCCGCCCCTCGGGAGCCCCGCCCCCGAGCCTTCCCCGCCCCTCCCTCCCAGGTGGGACGTCCTTCCGGCCTCCCGTCAGTTGCTTTCCTACCCGTTTCCGCGGCAGGCACCTCGTGTGCGGAGCGGCGTGGAAGTCCGTCCGGAGCGCAGAACGAGGGGAGGAACCGAGACATGCTTTCAGATGTGGACCCGCGGCAGTCGGTAGTTTCGTGGGTCTTGAACTCAGCGCCTCAGCGCCAGGCCAGCGCTCGACCGCGTTTCCTGGAGGTTCTTTGGCGATGAGTCTCACGGACTTCCCGCCCCGGCTGGCTTTGAACCGCGTCCCCGGAGCGCAGCCTCGGAGGAGCTGGGATGGCAGGCGTGGGCAGTCTTCGGGGACTGAGGAGCAGACGGCCGGAGCGGCGAGGTGGGGCGGGCGTCTTGCATTTGATGGCGAGCCCACGCCTGCCATCCCGCTCCTCCGGAGGCTGCGCTCCGAGGACGCGGTTCAAAGCCCGGGCTGGAAAGCCCGGGCTCCCATCCCCAACCAACCACCAGCAAGCCGGAGCGGCGCGGGGCGCCCAGGCCCCGAGTTCTGTTGCTGGTGGCTGGCTTCCCTCCCCTTCAGCCGCATTGCAGTTTCACTCAGCAATGAGGTAAAAACCTGACATTTGTAAGGATGCAAGTATTGAAAAAGTCAGGATGGCTGTTCTCTCCACTGACTGATAGAAACGAGAATTCTCTGAAATATTCGTGACGTAAGGGAAAATTTCCTAGAGGCCCTGGGTAATGGTTTTTTTCTTCCAAACAACATCTTAACTACTGGAGAGCTCTCTTTTTCTAATTGTATGTTTAAGCACAACTTTTTGAATGTCTTTAATATTAAAGTAATATTAAAAGTCTAAAGTAGAATACTTTTTTTTTGGTCAGTTGTGGGTCTTGAACTCTGGGCCTGGGCACTGTCCCTGAGCCTCTTTGTGCTCAAGGCAAACGCTCTACCACTTGACCCACAGTGCCACTTCCAGTTTTCTGGGGGTTAATTGGAGATTACTGCCCAGGCTGGGTTTGAACTCCGATCCTCAGATCTCAGACTCCTGAGTAGCTAGAATGACAGGCATGAGCCACCAGCACCCAGCAGAAAAAATTTAAAGGCCCATCAAAGTCTAAGAAAACCATGGCTTTATTAAAACTTGCATACTAGTTAAAAATTATGAAAGTATAGTCTGTTGCCTTACAGACTTTTGATCCTGTACAGCAAAAGCCAGTTACCAATATCTGCACAAGTTCTTGGTTGTCACAACTGGGAGAGACTGAGAGGTGCCGCTGGCATCTAGTGAGTGAGGTTCCAGGAATGCTGCTTCCTCCAACCCCCATTAAATTACTTGGCGTCAAATGTCACCAGTGTGGATGGACTCCAACGTGCCTACTACCCAAGGGTATAAAATAAAATCAAAGGAATGATGAAAGGATCCTAATACCTTCACTTGCTTTTGATTCTTCTGGTAGTGATTACATACTTTTAAACTTAAAATTTTTTAAAATGCAACTGGACACTGGTGGCTTTCACTTGTAATCCTAGCTACCCAGGAGGCTGAGATCTGAGGATTACTGTTGGTTTCAAGCCAGCCCAGGCAGGAGTCCAAGAGACTCTTACTCTAATCAACCATCAAAAAGCAGAAAGTGGAGCTGAAGCTCAAGTGGTACAGCACTAGCCTTGAACAAAGAAGCTCAGGGACAGTGCCTAGGCCCTGAGTTCAAGCGCCAGGACTGGTGCATACACACACACTGCAACAGCAAATCAAAGTAAATTCGAATACTAGTATTTTTTGCTGGTACACACCCCAAATGATCTTTTTTCTTCTTCTTTGAGGGAGTGGGGACTTGGGGGCATCTGGAAATAAGAATCTTTGGGATTTATCTGAGCTGGCTTCAAACAGCAATTCCTAGATTTCAACACCCTAAATTAGTCATACGATTCTTATTCAGGTATTTATATGATTCTGACTGTAGAGCTATTATCTTTTTCCCAGAATTGGTCTCTGCCATCAGTTTACATATTCTTCATGAGTTATTAAATTCTGTTTGGGAAAAATCTGAGATAGGCTCCTCTTTTTTTTTTTTTTTGGCGGTCATGGGGCTTCAATTCTGGGCCTGGTCACTGTCCCTGCACTCTTCAGCTCAAGGTGAGTGCTCTAATGCTTGAGCCACAGCACCACTTCTGGTTCTCTGGTGGTTTATGGAAATAAGAAGTCTCATGGACTTTCCTGCCTGGGCTGCCTTTGAACTGTGACCTCAGATCTCAGTCTCCTGAGTAGCTAGGATTACAGGCTTGAGCCACTGACACCTGGCTCCTAATTTTCTTTTATTGATAGCACTAAAACGTTCTCATTTTTTCCATTACTAAAAATTTCCTATGAAAACAGACAACAAAGGTATGGCTCAAGTACAGCATCAGCTTTGAGTGAAAAAGGTAAGCAAGAGCTTGAGGCCTTGAGTTTAAGCTCTGTACTGGTACACATTTTTAAAAAAAGGTGAAAATGGTCTGAATGGTATAAAGACAAAAGCAGCATTAGTGAATGCCTTCTGTGGATAGACTAATCTAGTAAATACCAAAGAAAGCATAAAGAGAGCAAACAATACAAATTCTCCCCTCCAGGAGAAGGAATTTTTCATATATGAATTTTGTTCTTTAGCATTTTTGAGGGCTAAGGCTTAAAATACAAGAGGACTCACCTGTCAATCAGACATAAGGAGGCTCCTTTGGATCTAAAGTTAAGTGCAAAGTTTACTCAAAACCATGGATGCAGTCCACAAGGCAACCTTGTTCAGCAACGTCATTGGATAGATGGGACCTATTCTACCCTCACTTATTTGCCAGCTGTCTCTGTCATTTAGTATCTCTTCTTTGTGTCAAGTTAAACAGAAAGCAATCTTTCATATTCTGACAAAATCTTTGTATGAGATATTGATTCTATGAAACTGAGAAATGTCCTAGCAGCAGATCACAAAATAAATGAAGTTCTCCTAACTTCTTGAGATTGTTTGTCCCAATGATTCAGTTCTTTCATCACCATTTAGCTTTTGGTTTTGAAATAACAGCTTGTTTTAACAAAAAGAAACCACCTCAAATATTGGTTAAATATCACTATGATTTAGTCTATGATGATTGACTCAATAGACAAACTGAATTAGACGTTTAAAATGTATATTGAAGAAAGGTTTGTTTACCTTTAGTTTTAGTGTTGAGAGGTTAAGCAGAGACCTTTTGGGAATAGTCACAGAGTGAGTGGCCATATAAACAATGGGAAACTGCATTTACAAGCCAGAAAGAGTAGATATTGAATAAATACATAAGGGTTGAGTAAATATGCTATGGACTCAACAAAGTTATACAGTTACAGAAAAGAATTCATGTCTTCTGTGTGTGTGTAAAAACCTTTATTTTTCTTGAAAAAAAAAACACACACACATGCTTTTGGTTACTATCCAAGAAAGCTTAAGTTACTTGGTTTCGTCCCCATATAACCATTCTCTCACTTAGAATTCCTTATGCCTTGTCATTTTGCCTTTCCAAGGGTTGTAGAAAATGAGAACTTTAGAAAACCAACCTTTCTTGAAACTCAAGTCTACCAGCAGTGTTCAACCTAGCATGAACTGGTAGTTAAAACCAGCTGGAGAGCTATACCTCCTAGACCAAGGCATAATTTTTTACATGTCTAAAAGGTCGTATTAACTTACTGTAAGAATAAGGAAGGACCATGTAGGTTGACCAGACTGTTCACGATTGTAGTAGGGAAAACACTATCACAGTCACTAATAATATTTAGTTTTCTGGTAGAAAATGAAAGCAACATAAAGAAGATAGATAACTGCATCACTACATTTAAAAAGAGTTTTAAATTCTGAATTATCCTGTCTGATAAACATATATGCCAATACACTAAATATTCACTAAAGACCCAAGATACAGAATATTATTTTAAATTATACTTTTTTTCAGAGCAGCACCAGAAATATCTTTAGTTTCTGTAGTACTCATTTTAACAGATAAAATTATTCTTAATTAAAAAAAAATCAGACTGCAGAAATCATTAAAGATGTACCCATCAAGTGGTAGAGCGCTAGCCTTGAGCTGAAGAGCTGAGGGGCAGCGCCCAGGCCCAGGGTTCAGGCCCTACGACCAGATCCAAAAAAAAAAAAAAGTACACAAACAACTCTTGAACATATTTGGACATCAAAGACAGGCAATTCACTTGGAAGAATACCATAAGAACCCATATTTTTACAGTAAGACATTGATGTCTACTTTGTATTGTGAAAATATTTTGTATCTTACAAAAATGATGTACTGGCATTTTGGAAACTTAAGAAAATTAACCGAACCATTAAGACTTGGGAGAAGAATTTGTACAGCTTTCCACAACTTCAAAGAGGTAGTGATAAATGCTTGTCCTTCTGGCAATATCAAAGGCAGTTTCTTCCAAGTTGTTCCTCAGACCTGGTTTGATATAGCGGTTCATCAGAAGGAGTTCCAGAGTATCTTTGCTATCTCTATTCCCAGCGGCAAGATGCAAGGGGGTCAAGAGGCCTTTAGTTTGGGCATTGATATCTGCATCATGCTGAAGTAAGAAGGAAGCCACTCTGGTGTTATTCCACTTACAAGCACTGTGCAGGGCTGTCCAGCCATCTACAGTTATTGCATGAATATCTGCCCCTTGGGCCACCAACTCACGGACAATGTCTAAGTGTCCACTGTAGGCTGCCCGATGAAGAGGAGTATACTCATCGTCATCCCTAGTATTCACATGAGCGGCCTTTTCAGAAAGTAGTCTCTGCACTGTAGTAAGCTGAGAAAGAAAGATACACAAATACATATGTATGTATGTATATATATATATATATACACACACACACACACACACACACACACACACACACACACACACACACACACATTTCAACTCAAAGCAAATAAAATTAAACTGTCTTGTGGCTTTAGACTCAAGTAAAAACAAACAAACCAAATCCCCCAAATTTTTTATCAGATGACTTTAAAATAAAAACAATTTATGGTTTTTGTACTGGGAGAAGAGGACAAGTAACTTCATAATGAACATGTGTCAGTCATTTTTGAGTGTGATTATCTAATATCAAACCATATATTTATTTAAGGTTCAATTAGGGCCTATTTCCCAAAGTATTGCCCAGAGAGAACCAATATAGATTATAACTATAATAATTTTCAAACTTCCTCTGCAAAAAAAGTGATTCATGTTTTATGAAAGGACTGGATTACTATACCAATATACATGGCAAATAAAAGTTAAAAAAAAAAATGAAACTTTTTTTTTTGTCAGTTATGGGGCTTGAACTCTGGGCCTGAGTGCTGTCCCTCAGCTCTTCAGCTCAAGGCTAGCCCTCTACCACGTGAGCTACAATGCCACTTCCGGTTTTCTGGTGGTTTATTGAAGAGTTTCATGAACTTTCCTGCCCAAGTTGGCTTTGAACTGTAATCCTCAGATCTCAGTCTCCTGAGTAGTTAGGATTACAGGTGTGAGCCACCAGTGCCCCACTGAAACTATTCTTAACAGAAGAATAAGAACAAGAAAATTCAGGGATTAAAGGGCTCAATTCCTTTGAAACACAACTGTATAAACATGTTTTTAGGAAGTGGTTTTCAGTTTGATCTATGAACCTCTAGTACATTGCAGTGCACATTAAAAAGGTCTACAAAATGTAAAATGCTTTTATTTTCCTTGTAGGGATATGTGAGGACTGGTATTTAGTGTTAACATTCTCTGTATCTTAAATGACACTTAACTAGAAAATAATGATTAGTTACAACTGATTTGACATATAAAGGATTTAAAAATACATGACACTGCTTATGAGCTTCGTAATTAACCTTAAATAATAAGGTACCTTAATGTGTGCTTTTTTGTACTTCGCTTCGTTCGATTCTCATTAACCTTAATAAACAGGCAAATATTGTGATGGCAACTTCAAAGACAAGAAACTAGAGGTTCAAAAATTGGGTAACCTGAAGATATGATTCAAATGGGTTGGGGAAAAGATCTAGCTATAAAACCAATGGCTCTCCTACTATGTAATGGTCCTTGCCTTCTTAAAAAAAAAATGTTACCCGATTATTTTCGGCAGCCCAAAGAAGCAATTTGCTTGGATCCTTCTCCATTTTTTTTTCTTGCAATTGATACCACTCTTCGCTTTTTTCATCTTGTTCCTCATCTTCATCAGAATTGCCTAGCCAGAGACTTTGAGTACCAGTGGGAATGAGGTGTCCATGTGTTTTCAACAGTTCAAGTTGGTTAAAGTGGTCAGAAAAGTCCGGTGAATTTTCTGCATCTGTTTTTTCATCATGATTTATTTTCTCTTTTTCCATTTTTACTATTCTAACTAAATTTTTTTTCTATGCTAAGGTAGACTTCTAGAGATGAATTACGTCTGCTTTGTTCATCAAGATCTGAAAACACAAATTTTTTTTTAGCAAAATGATAAGAGGTTTAATCTTCAGAGTATATAACAATCTTGCACACACAGAGTATCTAAATTCTGGTGGTTTTGTCATGATAATTGTTAAATATTAAATACTGGAACTGATAGAGGTAAGTATGTGGATCCTTGTGATCCAGCTCTTTTTATGTTTATTTTTTACACTGTTAATGGTTTGGATACGATGGTTTTATGTTAAGAGTGATGTTTGAGGGCTGGGAAGGTGACTTAATGGTAGAATGCTTGCTTAGCATGCATGAGGCCCTGGCAGCACCACTTCCGGCTTTTTTCTGCTTATGGGGTGCTGCGGAATCAAACCCAGGGCCTCATGCATGCAAGGCAAGCACTCTACCACTGAGCCACCTTCCCAGCCCTGTTTTGTCTTTTAAATGGTGCAATCATTTGTCCTTTTTACCCATTAAGTTTGTGTTTAAAAGATTACATACTTAATGACAGGCACCATTACGTTTATGTGTCACCTGTACACAACAGGTATGAAGAAATATCTGTAGTATTATGCCAGGGGTGGTGGTGCATGTCTGTAATCTGTCATTAGGGATGTGGAGTAAGGAGGATCCGGAATTCAATGTCAGCTCAGGCAAAGTGAACCAGACCTTCTCTCAAAAACAAAAGGTTTGCACCACGGTTCCAGGATTGTGTTTGCCTAGCCAGTGGGAGGCCTCGGATTCAATCCTCAAGAATGGGTGAGGGTGAGTGGCAGCATTCGACTTGGTTAAAGCCTTACCACTTTTGCTGGAGGCCTCTAACCTCTCTGGGTACAGCAGCTGTAAAGAAGGGATGCACAAAGGGTTTCAATGTCCTGCCCACCTCCTCAGTCTACTCAGAGACCCCACTGTAACTGCTTCCTGCTCTGTCAGGTCAACTGGATTTCCACTTTTGCTTTTATTCTCCAACTGATTCCTGAGGTGATCATACATTAGTTCAATAAGCACTTCATGGATGTCAATAAATGAAGTTCACGCGCAATTAGATAGTAACTGTTATATAGTAACTATCATCTACATATGTTATATAGTAACTATTACATGGTTATATATATTATACAGTAGCTGTACAGCTATATACATTGTATAGTAATTGTTATAGTTATATATTATATAGTAACTATCATATAGTTACATATGTTACATAGTAACTATTATATGGTTATATATATTATAAAGTAGCTGTATAGATACATGTTATATAGTAACTTATATGTATTGCATAGTAACTATTATATGGTTATATATTATATATTATATAGTAACTGTACTGTGGTTATATACATCAGATACGGTTACATAGTTATATAGTAACTGTCACAGTTACACCTGTTACACAGTCTCTATCACAGGGTTCTAAAGACTACACGGTGGCTGTTCTGTGGGGACGTATGTGTTACCCAGTAACTATCACAGTTACACACGTCTATGCTATGCTAACTCTACTAACAGTACACCCCCTCCGTCCCCCCTCCTCCTCCATCCCCCCTCCTCCGTCCCCCCTCCTCCTCCGTCCCCCCTCTTCCTCCGTCCCCCCTCCTCCGTCCCCCCTCCTCCTCCGTCCCCCCTCCTCCGTCCCCCCTCCTCCTCCGTCCCCCCTCCTCCGTCCCCCCTCCTCCTCCGTCCCCCCTCCTCCTCCGTCCCCCCCCTCCGTCCCCCCTCCTCCATCCCCCCTCCTCCTCCGTCCCCCCTCCTCCGTCCCCCCTCCTCCTCCGTCCCCCCTCCTCCTCCGTCCCCCCCCTCCGTCCCCCCTCCTCCTCCGTCCCCCCTCCTCCGTCCCCACTCCTCCTCCGTCCCCCCTCCTCCTCCGTCCCCCCTCCTCCTCCGTCCCCCCCCTCCGTCCCCCCTCCTCCATCCCCCCTCCTCCTCCGTCCCCCCTCCTCCGTCCCCCCTCCTCCTCCGTCCCTCCTCCTCCGTCCCCCCCTCCTGCTCCGTCCCCCTCCTCCTCCGTCCCCCCCTCCTGCTCCGTCCCCCTCCTCCTCCGTCCCCCCCCCCCCCCCGCCCGTCCTTTGAACGCACCCGTCCTCTGTAGGAACTCCGGACGCCTCCTCCGGTCCCCCAGGCGCGGGCGATCGGCTCTCGGCGGGCGGGGCGGGGCGGGGCGCACCCGGGGACCAGGGCGACGGTGCGGGGGAGGGGGGCGTCAGGACCGCCCCGCGGAGGCCGTGAGGACCGCCCCGCGGAGGCCGTGAGGACCGCCCCGCGGAGGCCGGGGCCTCCCGCCCGCACCGCGGCCCGGACGGCGCTGGGGCGCTCTCGGCGGCCCCGGACGCCGGAGCCCCCGGCTCGGCCCCACCCGGAAGCCGGTCCGCAGCCGCCGCGGGACCGCGGCGTGGCCGGCGCGCTCGCTGCCGGGTCGTCCCCTCGCCGCCCGCGATTGGCTCCCGCGCTCGCCGCCGAGGCGCAGGGGTCACGTGCCTGCGTCATCGCCGAGGTGTCGCGAGAAGCGGAGCCGTTACCGCGCGCCGCCCGCCGCCCTCCGCCCGCCGCGGTGCTCCCCCGCCCTCCGGGCGGGGCGGGGCGGGGCGGGGCGGGGCGGTGTGGGAATCGTCTCAGAGACGGGCGTCGCCGCAGGGAGCGGGGAGCGGGACGGGCGCCGCCGCGGGGTGTGGGGAGCGGGGTGTGGGGTGCGGGACGGGCGCCGCCGCGGGGAGCGGGGAGCGGGACGGGCGCCGCCGCGGGGTGTGGGGAGCGGGGTGTGGGGTGCGGGACGGGCGCCGCCGCGGGGAGCCGGGTGCGGGACGGGCGCCGCCGGCCGCCCCGCGCGTGCGGAGCTGGTTTCCGGTTGGACCCGGGTGACCCCTGACCTGTATGAACACGGGACGCCCCCGCCCCGCCCCGCCCCGCCCCGTGACCTCCGTCCCTTCGGTTCCCAGAATCCACCGCGAGGTCACTGGAAAGAGCTTGCGTGACACTAGCGGACGGCGCTGTCCTAGCCGTGCGCGAGTGTGAGTGTGTGTGCGTGAGTGCGCAAGCGAGTGTGAGTGTGCGAGAGTGAGAGCGTGCGTGAGTGTGAGTGCGAGAGTGTGAGAGTGAGAGCGTGCGTGCGTGTGAGTGCGAGAGAGTGAGAGCGTGCGTGAGTGAGAGTGCGAGAGTGAGAGCGTGCGTGAGTGAGAGTGCGAGAGTGTGGAGAGCGTGCGTGAGTGTGAGAGTGAGAGCGTGCGTGAGTGAGAGTGCGAGAGTGTGGAGAGCGTGCGTGAGAGTGCGAGAGTGAGTGAGCGTGCGTGAGTGTGAGTGAGAGCGTGCGTGAGTGTGAGTGCGAGAGTGAGTGAGAGCGTGCGTGCGTGTGAGTGCGAGTGTGCGAGTGTGGTAGAGTGCGAGTGTGTGTGCGTGAGTGTGATGTGTGAGAGTGAATGTGAGTGTGTGATGTGAGTCTGAGTGATGTGAGTGAGCGTGTGCGTGTGCGGTGTGTGTGTGTGCGTGTGCTGGCGTTTGGGGGTCCTAACCCCCGTCTGTCCGTCTGTCCGCGCTGCTCGGTGGGGGAGCCGCGCCTCCCCCAGCTCTGTGAGGGTGGGTCCTCCCCCCTGGGCCGCCCTGCCCCGCGCAGCAGCCCCGGCCCGGCCTGCGTTCCGCTCCTCGCGCCGCCCTGCCCCGCGCAGCAGCCCCGGCCCGGCCTGCGTTCCGCTCCTCGCGCCGAGCAGCCCCGGCCTGCGTTCCGCTCCTCGCGCCGAGCAGCCCCGGCCTGCGTTCCGCTCCTCGCGCCGAGCAGCCCCGGCCTGCGTTCCGCTCCTCCTGCCGCCCTGCCCCGCGCAGCAGCCCCGGCCCGGCCTGCGTTCCGCTCCTCGCGCCGAGCAGCCCCGGCCTGCGTTCCGCTCCTCGCGCCGAGCAGCCCCGGCCTGCGTTCCGCTCCTCCTGCCGCCCTGCCCCGCGCAGCAGCCCCGGCCCGGCCTGCGTTCCGCTCCTCCTGCCGCCCTGCCCCGCGCAGCAGCCCCGGCCTGCGTTCCGCTCCTCGCGCCGCCCTGGCCGGGAGCAGCCCTGGGGTCTCACGGTGGAAAAAGCTCCACGCGGTTCAGGCCGAGTCTCGATTCCACCGCGGCAGGATGAGATAAATGGAACTAAGTTCAAATACAATGGAAATAAGACTCGGAGTCGGGTTTACAGAGAAGCCGTGGCTTCGAACCCCTTACCATCCGTTTGAAGTCTTTGGTCAAACCAGCTTTGTGGCCAGGTGCACGTGGCGCACCCCTGCGATCCTTGACCCGCAACCAGCCCAGGCAGGGGACCCCGGGATTTCCTTCCTGCAATTAGCCGGAGAGAATGCTGGACATGGAGCTGTGGCTTCAGCGGTAGCGCTCTGGCTTTGAACACGACAAGCTCAGGGAGGGCCTGGGAAGGTGGCTCAGGGGCAGAGCGCTTGCCTGGCATGCGTGAAACCTTGGGTTCGATTCCTCAGCACCACAAAAAGCTGGAAGTGGTTCATGGTAGAGTGCTAGCCTTGAACATAGAGAGGCTCAGGGACAGTGCCCAGGCTGTGAGTTCAAGCCTCAGGACCACCACAAAAAAGACAGACCCTTCCAACAACAACAAAAGCCACATCAAACAAAACTTAGCTTGTGAGCATTTCTTGCTTCAGTTTATATAATTGGAAAATAATGCTTTTTCTTGGATTAATTTTGAGATTTAACTGACAGAATTTGTGTGAAAATATACATGGCTCTGGAAGGATGTTTGTGTGTGAAAGTAATGGTGCATATCACTCTTGAAGTTTCTCCCAAATCCTGCTGGTAATTTTTTAAATAAAGATATTTGAAACTGAAGGTATGTGTTAAAGCTTGTTTCTTCAGTGCATTGTAGTTTTTCATCCTGGATATTGGTCTTGTTTCTACCACTAGTTGTGATGAATCTGTTAAAAAAAAATTTTTGTATTGAGCTTTCTAATCTTTTTCAGATAATGCCTCCCTGTTTACCCTGGAGTTTGAGAGGAGATACAAGATATTTTAAAGAAGTCAGAGTCACATTTAAGAGAGTTAGTATGTATTACAATGATATTTCACAAGAAAGAAAACTTTACCAAATCTATTTGTATTGAAACAATACTGTTTTGTTACTTGGCCATAATGAAACACTGTAGAATCAAGTATTTTCAGAGACCTGAATGGAAGTTACTAGTATGAAGTATCAAATTTACCTTTAGACTTAGAGGAAGGCTTTAAAATTTTTATATTCCTGGAAAAGTGTCAAATCAGATACATTTAGAATTATGGATCAAAGCCTTTTGTTGTTGGAACAAAATAGCAAAAAAGCTTAAAGTCTGTTACATAAAAGTGCATTTAAGGGCTGGGAATGTGGCTTAGTGGTAGAGTGCATGCATGAAGCCCTGGGTTCAATTCCTCAGCACCACATAAACAGAAAAAAACAGAAGTGGTGCTGTGGCTCAAGTGATAGAGTGCTAGCCTTGAGCAAAAGAAGCTCAGGGACAGCGCCCAGGCCCTGAGTTCAAGCCTCAGGATGGGCAAAAGCATGTAAAACTGGTTTCAGCAGATTAGCACCCCCCTTTTTTTTTTTTTTTGGTCGGTAGTGGGACTTGAACTCTGGGCCTGGGCGCTGTCCCTCAGCTCTTCAGCTCAAGGCGAGCGCTCTACCACTTGAGCTATAGCGCCACTTCCGGTTTTCTTGTGGTTTATTGGAGATAGGAGTCTCACAGTCTCTCCTGCCCGGGCTGGCTTTGAACCGCGATCCTCAGATCTCAGCCTCCTGAGTAGCTAGGATTACAGGCATGAGCCACCAGCGCCCGGCATTAGCACCCCCCTTTTTAATGCAGTCTTGTGGTTTGGTCACAGTCCCTAACATTTTTTTGCTCAGGGCTACTACTCTACCACTTAAGCCACAGTTCCACTTTCAGTTGGAGTTTAAAGTCTCAGACTGCCCTTCTCAAGATGGCTTTGAGCCACAGTCCTCAGCCTCCTGAGTAGCTAGGGTTACAGCCATGAGCCAGTGGCACCCAGTGAGGTGCCTTAAAAGATCCTAACCCTTAAAAAAAAAGTTCATTCTGCACAGAATTGTAGTTAGGAAAACGAATGTTAAAGATCTGTTGAATACTTACAAGCATTTTTCTGGGAGCTTAAGAGGTAGAAGAGATTACATTTACATGAAGATCACCAGATGACTTTCATGAAGGGGCTGACATTCATTTGGGGTTTAAAGGAGGGAAAGACTTAATGCTTAAAGAGTGTAGAGAATGTACATCCCAGGTGGAGCATGAGGTGGGTTTCACATTGTTCATCTCATCAGTGGGAAGTTTTCTTGCATCAGTGCATTAAAGCATGAATTTGAGGCCACTTTGAGGCTTTTTAAAAAGTTGTAGTGTTTGAGAAGGAAATAAGGTATTTAATGTGAGACATTTATAAAGATAGGCTTTGCATACTTTGGCTAGTTGTAGAGAGTGAGGGTAAAGAATATGGTTGACAATAAATGCTGTACACTTGAGCCATCCTTCAGCCTTGTGGGATTGCCAGTGTAGGTCTTTTAGGATTCCACAGTACATGCATTCTCTCTCTCCCTGCACTACATATAAAAAACCTTGTGCAGAGGCTTTTTGTGGGTGTATGTGTGTGCTGTTAGGTACTGAGGTTTGAACTTGTGGCCCTGGACTTTAGCTTGCTTTTAGTTCTTGCACACAGCTGGCTCTGTACTAGTTGAGCCACACCCTTGCTTACTTTCTTTTGCTAGTTAATGAGAGTCTTGAGGATTTGTCTACGAGGCTGGCCTATCCTGCAATTCTCAGATCTTAGCTTCCTGATTAGCTAGTATTTTATGCATAAAGTACTGGCATCAAGCTCACTTTTTTTCCCCTGAAGCTTATGGACTAACCACTAGTCAGTAACCACTTTTAGTGTGATTCCTATTTATTGTAGTTGGAGTTTCTTTAACATACAGTACTTAGAAATGTTTTCAAACCTCAACTGAAATGAGCTGCTGCCTCTCCATTGGTAGAGTGTCTGTTTGCCAGAAGTATCATTTTTGGTTTGTTGTAAACCTTAAAATTAGGTGGAATGAGTTACTCCCACTTTATTCTTTTTCATTATTATTTTAGTGATTGTAAGGGCTGGAGGTATGGCTTGAGCTGTGGAGCTCTGGTCTAAGAAGTTCAAGTCTCAGTACTGCTGAAGTTATTTTACTTTTTCTTCCTTTCCATTTATATGTTAAATAAGTTTGTCTTCCCTGTCCAAAATTGCTAGGACTTTGATCAATGTGTTAAATCAATGATCAGTTTGGAGACAGTTGACTAAATATTCAATGAAAAAGTTACATCTGTGTTTATTTGATATTTGATTTTTTGTTTTTTTTTAGCATTTCAGTTTTTAGTATATGTCTTGTGCCTGTACTGGGGTTTGAACTTGGGCCTGTACTAAAGGCTACAGCTCTACCACGTGAGCCACGGGTCCATTTCCAGCTAACCAGAACCATGCAGGACCCTGAACCCATCCCAGACTTTGCCGTGGTCTTTCCTATGTCAGCATAGCCCAGTCACCCAAGAAAGGGTCACAGTCAGAGCCATGGGCTGCTTGGGGACTCCTGGAGCATTTTTCTCTCTCCATTCTGGGCAGGCAGCGGCTGTCCTGAGAAGTCCAGAACTGACTTGGGAAGCTGCTTCTTGTCCACTTTGAGAAAAGTGATGAAAGCCCCTGTTGCTGACTGTTGCTGGGCCTGGGCTCCTGAGAAGGGTCACTCCACACTGGTCAGAGGCCCTCATGTTGATGGCGCAGGAGGCCCCTGGTCAGTCCTCAGCCCCGTGGGGAGGGTCCCTAACCTTAGCATCCTGACACCCAGCCTCTTTCTTCTCTTTTCCCCCTGTGGCTTTGCCCCAGACTTCTCTGAGAACCAAGGTGTGAATACACAGCCTGTTCCACCCTCCCCCCTGTAAAGGGCCAGCCTGGGCTCGGTGGACACTGGCAAAATGCCATGACCAGCTGGAAAAGCCTCCTCACGAACCTTCCTGAGTTTACAAGGGACGTCTTGGCTGTTCCAAGTGCAGATGACCCAAGCGCCAATATCCTGTGGATACAACATCAGTAGGATAGAGGCTCACCAGCTTCAGAACATCATACCTCTGTTTCTTGGCCTAATTTCCCCACTAGTCCCAGGAGGTGGAGAGCTGAGGCCACAGATGCCAGACAGATGCAAGTGACCACTTGGCCATGGCTATGTCCCGTGAAGGGCCCTGCTTTCCATAAAACCCTTTGCGTGAACTTGGAGGAGGCACTGTGGTCTGGAGAGCATGTGGAAAGAGTGGAACACTTGTGTGTTATTTCCCTAGTGTGGCTCTGACACACCACTGCAGACTGGGTGGTTTAGAGATCTGTGTTCACAGCTCTGAAGTCCAGCAGCACGGAATCAGTGTCTTCTGGGCCACATTCCCTGAGGAGGTACAAGGCATGGTGAGTTCTGGGTCTTCTCTCAGCTGCTAAACCTGTGAGAGCAGAGTGATCATCCCTCTACAGAGAATCATCCCTGGGTGCATTTCTGGGACCCTTTTAGGGGGACAATAACAACAGGAAGTGGAGTTGATCTCCTGCCAAGAGTCCATTTCCATGTAAGGTCACATTCACAGGTGCCGGGTGATGAGAGCGTCCGTATATGAACTTTGGGAACACAGCCCATTACAATGTTCCTGCCTCTGCCGGCAGCCTCTACCTCCCCATTTGACCTCCCTATTGATGGGGCCCCATCTCCTTCCTGGCACCCAGCAGATCACTGCAGGCCCTGACTGCTGGCTTGAGCTGACACTGTGAGGATTCACTGAGAGATGGTGTAGGGTGAAGGGTCTCCTAGACTGTTAAGGTCCCAGACTGTGTGAGGAAAACTAAGCCGAGAAATTGATCCTTTACTAAAAACAAAGAGAGGCCATGAAGGGAGACCTTAGAACATATTTCACACAGACTTATGCCCTATGTCATACCCTGCCCAATTAGAACCGTGCCTGAGGTGCAAAGTTGTGCATCCCACCCTGTGATCGATTGCCTCCTGCTTCAAGGGAATTGATGCCTCGGTGTGCACATTGTGTATCCTCCTGTAGCTATCTCTGTAGTAAAGCTCCTGTAGCTGTCTTTGTAACAGCCCCCAGCTTCAAGGATGCAGGGGCATATGACATCATGTTTCCGGAATATACAAACCCGAAGAGTAAGAATATCCACTTGCTTTGTGTGGGTACCCCAAATTTGCTTGCCAATTCAAGCCAGAATGATAGGTTAGTTCAAACAGTTCCTAGGAGTCGGACTGTAACCCACCAGCCACGGACATAAACATGCAACCCTTATGTGGTGTTACAATCCCGTTGGCTACCTGTGTGTGGCCAGGCTGGACCATGTGGATGTTGCCTTTAAAAACCCTAGCTTGTGGGTAGTTCGGGGTCTCAGTTTCAGCTCCTGAATCTGTGCTGTGTCCCTGGCCGGTTAGCTCTCCACTTCCCCAATAAAGTCATCTTTTTACGTGAGGCTGTCTGAGTGGTGGACTCTTTTCTCCATAACACTGGGACAAGACTGCTCTGGGGTTCGGACGCTCAAGTTTGCAGCAGGACCAAACAGGCTAGTCTGTCTTTGGCACTGAGGCTTTGGGACACTTCATCAGGGCTTCAAGTTTTGCAGTGTCCTGGGCAGAAGTAGCTGCAGCTACAGGCTAGGAGGAGGAGTGGAGCACTGCAGGGGTGGGGCAGGAGCGGGAAGTGAATGGTCCAGGGACGGGGCTTGTGGGAGGCCAAGGGTCCTGAGGACAGTGTGCATAACTAGAGCACCATCTGGTGGGAAGCAGTGGTCACTGCACCTCTCTGGTCCTGAGATGAGGAGGATCATGTACACATCTAGAGCACCATCTGGTGGGAATCAGTGGTCACTGCACCCTCTAGTCCTGAGAAAGGGAGCATGGTGCGCACACCTAGAGCACCATCTGGTGGGAATCAGTGGTCACTGCACCCTCTCGGTTTGTGGGAAGAGCAGAGGAGAGGGGCGGGGTTAGGGAGAGGAAGTGAGCGGCGCAGGGCGGGGTCTGTGGAGCAGAGCAGGAGAGGGGCGGGGTTAGGGAGAGGAAGTGAGCAGCACAGGGCGGGGTCTCTGGAGCCGAGCAGGAGAGGGGCGGGGTTAGGGAGAGGAAGTGAGCAGCGCAGGGCGGGGTCTGTGGAGCAGAGCAGGAGAGGGGCGGGGTTAGGGAGAGGAAGTGAGCAGCACAGGGCGGGGTCTCTGGAGCCGAGCAGGACAGGGGCGGGGTTAGGGAGAGGAAGTGAGCAGCGCAGGGCGGGGTCTGTGGGGGCCGAGCAGAAGAGGGGCGGGGTTAGGGAGAGGAAGTGAGCAGCACAGGGCGGGGTTTGCGTAGCCGAGCAGGGGAGGGGCGGGGTTAGGGAGAGGAAGTGAGCAGCGCAGGGCGGGGTCTGTGGAGCTGAGAAGGAGAGGGGCAGAGTTAGGGAGAGGAAGTGAGCGGCGCAGGGCGGGGTCTGTGGGGGCCGAGCAGGAGAGGGGCAGGGTTAGGGAGAGGAAGTGAGCAGCACTGGGCGGGGCCTGTGGAGCCGAGAAGGAGAGGGGCGGGGTTAGGGAGAGGAAGTGAGTGGCGCAGGGCGGGGTCTGTGGAGCCGAGCAGGAGAGGGGCGGGGTTAGGGAGAGGAAGTGAGCGGCGCAGGGCGGGGTCTGTGGGGCCCGAGCAGGAGAGGGGCGGGGTTAGGGAGAGGAAGTGAGTGGCGCAGGGCGGGGTCTGTGGGGCCCGAGCAGGAGAGGGGCGGGGTTAGGGAGAGGAAGTGAGCGGCGCAGGGCGGGGTCTGCGAGGCCGAGCAGGAGAGGGGCGGGGTTAGGGAGAGGGGCAGAGTTAGGGAGAGGAAGTGAGCGGCACAGGGAGGGGTCTGTGGAGCCGAGCAGGAGAGGGGCGGGGTTAGGGAGAGGAAGTGAGCAGCGCAGGGCGGGGTCTGCGGAGCAGAGCAGGAGAGGGGCGGGGTTAGGGAGAGGAAGTGAGCGGCACAGGGCAGGGTCTGCGGAGCCGAGCAGGAGAGGGGCGGGGTTAGGGAGAGGAAGTCAGTGGCGCAGGGCGGGGTCTGCGGAGCTCAGCAGGAGAGGGGCGGGGTTAGGGACAGGAAGTGAGCGGCGTAGGGCGGGGTTTGTGGAGCAGAGCAGGACAGGAAGTGAGCGGCGCTTGGCTGGGTTTGTGGAGCTGCTCAGGAGAGAAGTGTGGTATGGGATCCGGCTATGCGGAAGGGCCTGGCAGAGGGGTTCCTGAGGCGGGAGAGGCTGGGCTGAGGGACCAGCGGAGGGGCCGGCGAGGGTCTCCTCAGGCCGGCGCAGGGTCTCCTCAGGCCGGCGCAGGGTCTCCTCAGGCCGGCGCGGGGTCTCCTCAGGCCGGCGCGGGGACTCCTCAGGCCGGCGCGGGGACTCCTCGGGCCGGCGCGGGGTCTCCTCGGGCCGGCGCAGGGTCTTTTCAGGCCGGCGCAGGGTCTCCTCAGGCCGGCGCGGGGTCTCCTCAGGCCGGCGCGGGGTCTCCTCAGGCCGGCGCGGGGTCTCCTCAGGCCGGCGCAGGGTCTCCTCAGGCCGGCGGGGCTCGGCTGAGGGGCCGGCGCAGGGTCTCCTCAGGCCGGCGGGCCTCGGCTCCTCAGGCCGGCGCAGGGTCTCCTCAGTCCGGCGGGGCTCCGCTGAGGGGCCGGCAGAGAGGCAGAGAGCCTGAGGAGCTGAGGGGCCTGCAGAGAGCTGACACCTGTGGGAAGGAGAAAACAAAAGCCTTGTAGGTTGCAGCTGCTCCTAGTTCTGACAGAGCTCAGGACGCAGTAGTTGCAGACCCATTAGTAAAACTCCTTTGTTATCTTTCTCTGTGCCTGGAGGACTCTCTCACTGGCAGGGTTATTAGGAGTAAACCATCACTGCCTCGGGCCTGGCCTGAGTTCTGTCTCCTTAGGAGCTGGGTCTGGTAGCAGAAGGTGGGAGCAGACAGTGTGGTTGAGATGGCTTTTTCTTTTTCTTCTCAGCCATACTCCAGATCCCGCTCAGCAGTGGAGGGCCTGCAGGATGCTGATTCTTTGTTCTCCCGAGACTGCCCTTGACCTCAGGTGCTGCAGTGAGAGAATGGGACGAGTTCAGAAACTTGGAGTGGTGAGTGCCGGGTCTGCCCCACACTTGGTAGGCCCCTCACCAGGCTGGTCCCATGCCTGGCCCCACACCAGGCAGGCCCCACACCAGGGAGCCCCATACCAGGCCCCACACCAGGCAGGCCCCACACCAGGGAGCCCCATACCAGGCCCCACACCAGGCAGGCCCCACACTAAGCCCCACACCAGGCAGGTCCCACACCAGGCCTCATGCCAGGCCCCATACCAGAACCCACACAAGGCAGGCCCCCACACCAGGCCCCATACCAGGTCCCACAACGGGCCTCACACCAGGCAGACCCCACACCAGGCAGCCCCCACACCATGCCCCACGCCAGGCCCCATACTAGGCCCTACACCAGGCAGGCCCCACACCATGCTCCACACCAGGCCCCACACCAGGCAGGTCCCACGCTAGGCCGGCACCAAACCAGGCCCCATGCCATGCCCCACACCAAGCAGGCCCCAAACCATTCCCCACGCCAGGCCCCACACCAGGCAGGCCCCACACCAGGTCTCACAGCATGCCCCATGCCAGGTCACACTCTAGTCCTCACGCCAGGGCCCACGCCAAGCCCCATACCAGGCAGGCCACACACCAGGACCCACACCAGGCCCCACGCTAGGCAGGCCCCACACCAGGCAGGGCCCACACCAGGCCTCATACCAGGCAGGTCCCACACCAGGTCCCATACCAGGTCCCACACCACGCAGGCCCCACACCAGGCCACACGCCAGGCAGGCCCCACACCAGGCCACACGCCAGGCCCCATACCAGGCCCCACACCAGGCAGGCCTCACACCAGGCAGGCCCCACTCCAGGCCCCATTCCAGGCCCCATACCAGGACCCACACCATGCCCCACTCCAGGTCACACACTAGGCCCCACGCCAGGCCTCATGCCAGGGTCCATGCCAGGCCCCATACCAAGCAGACCTCACACCAAGCCCCACACCAAGCAGGACCCACACCAGGCCCCACACCAGGCAGGTCCCATGCCGGGCTTCACACCAGGCAGGTCCCATACCATGCCCCAAGCCAGGCCCCACACCAGGCAAGCCTCATACCATGCTCCACACCAGGTAACATACTTGGCCCCATGCCAGGCCCCATACCAGGCCCCACACTAGGCAGGCCCCACACCAGGCAGGCCCTATACCAGGCCCCACACTAGACCCCATGCCAGGCCCCACATCAAGCAGGCCCCACACCAGGCAGGTCCCACACCAGGCCCCACACCAGGCAGGTCCCACGCTAGGCCGGCCCCAAACCAGGCCCCATGCCAGGCCCCACACCAGACCCCATGCCAGGCCTCACATCAAGCAAGCCCCACACCAGACCCCATGCCAGGTCCCACACCAGGCAGGCCCCACACCAGGCAAGTCCCACGCCAGGCCCCATGCCAGGCCCAACATCAAGAAGGTCCCACACCAGACCCCATGCCAGGCCCTACTCCAGGCCCCACACCAGGCAGGCCCCACACCAGACAGGCCCTGTAGCAGGCCCCACACCAGGCAGGCCCCACACCAGGGAGGCCCCATGCCAGGCCCCACACCAGACAGTATCCACACCAAGCATGCCCCACACCAGGCATGCCTTACACCAAGCAGGCCCCACGCCAGGCAGGCCCCACGCCAGGCAGGCCCCACACCAGGCAGGCCCCACACCAGGCAGGTCCCACACCATGCCCCACACCAGGCAGGCCCCACACCAGGAAGGCTCCACATCTAGAGCGCCCTCTGGCCAGAATCAGTGCTCACTGCACCCTCAGGTTTTGTGGGCGGAGCAGAGCTTGAGAAAGGTGGGCAAGAGCCCAGAAGTGAGCAGCCCAGGGGCGGGGCTTGTGGACTGGCAGAGCACTAAAGGGGAGGGGCAAGAGCCTGGAAGTGAGGCAGAGCTTGTGGAGGGTCAAAGCTTGAGAGGGATGGGGCAAGCATGCAAAAGAGCAGATCAATGGGGGCTTGTGGAGGGACAGAGCATGAGAAGGGAGGGGCAAGAGCTTGGAAGTGAGCGGTCCAAGGGCCGGTCTTGTGGAAGAGCAGAGCACAGGAGGGGTGTGGCAAGGGAGCAGAAGTGAGGGGTTCAGGGGAGGGGCTAGTGGGAGGCCCTGGGGTCCTAGGAGGATGATGTGCACACCTAGAGCACCATGTGGTGAGAATCAGTGGTCACTGCACCCCCTGGACCTGAGAAGAGGAGGACAGCGCACACACCCAGAGCGCCCTCTGGTGGGAATCAGTGTTCACTGCACCCTCTGGTCCTGAGAAGGACGGTGCACACACCCAGAGCGCCCTCTGGTGGGAAGCAGCCTCACTGCACCCCACCCCCCTCACCCTGTCTTCAGGAGAAGATAACGATGAGCCTGCCTAGACACCTTCTGGGGGAATCAGCTCTCACTGCACCCTGGGTCCCGAGGAGAGCAGCAGGGAGCTCACCTGCTTAGTGCGCCCTCTGGTGGGAATCAGCCCTTAATGTACTCCAGGTCTTGAGAGGAGGAGGACAGTATGCAAGCCTAGAGCGCCCTCTGGTGGGAATCAGTGCTCACTGCACCCTCTAGTTTGTGGGAGGAACAGAGCATGGAAGTGAACGGTCCAGAGGCGGGGCTTGTGGAGGGGCAGAGAGTGATAGGGGTGGGGCAAGAACGAGTCCAGAGGCAGGGCTTGTGGGGAGGCAGAGCACAGGAGGGGTGTGGCAAAGGAGAAGTGAGCAGGCCAGGGGCGGAGATTGTGGGAGGCCCCGGGGTCCTGAGGAGGACGGTGCACACAGCTAGAGTGCCCTCTGGTGGGAAGCAGTGGTCACTGCAACCCCTGGTGGTGAGGAGGACAGTGTGCATACCTAGAGCGCCCTCTGGTGGGAAGCAGCCCTCACTGCACCCAGTGTCCTCCATGGATAGTGCACCTGCCTAGAGCACCTTCTGCCTAGAGCAGGGAAGTGTGCAGCCCAGGGGCAGGGCTTGTGGAAAAGCAGAGCACTGGAGCATTTTGGGTACATGTTAGGGTGCATGTAAGGCTCACTTAGAGTACACGTTAGGGTACTTGTTAGGGTACATGTTAATGTTTACCACAAATTTTAGGGTTGAGGTACATAGGGTGTTAGAGTTAGGGTACATGCTGGCGTATGGATGTCAGTCAGGGTACATGTTAGGGTGTGAGTATGGGTCACAGTTAGGGTGTGTGATGAGGTATATGTTAGGGAATATTTTAGGGTACATTTATGTGTCAGGACTAGGGCCTGTGTCAGGTTACACATTTGGAGTACACATAAGGTTACCTGTATGGTTTAGACAATGTATTAGAATTTAGAGTATTTATTAGGGGATGTGCTACGTTTAGGGTACATGTTAAGTTACAGTTTGTTAGGGTACATTCAGAGTACACGTACAGTTTATAGAATATGTGAATTGGTACTTGTTACCATATGGGTTCGTGTCCAGAGCATGTTTAGTGTATTACAGTATATTGGGAATCTGTTAGGTTTAACATACATGTTAAAGTAATGGCACGTATTAGGGTATGTGTTTGAGTCCATGTTAGGGTATGTGTTAGAGTTAGGGTACTTGATAGGGGATTTGTTAGGGTTACGGTACATGTTAGAGTGTGTGTTAGAGCACATATTATGGTATGTATTAGAGTTAGCATATTTCACAGGGGATTCGTTAGGGTGAAGGTTCATGTTAAGACTATAGCACATGTTAGGCTATATGTTAGGGAACATTGAGGGTACATGTTAGGGTGCATGTAAGGATACTTGTGTGGTTTACAGTACTTGTTAGGGGATGTTAAGGTGCATGTTAGGGTACATGTTAGGGTTAAGGTACATGTTAGGATATGTTTGAGTCACGTGTTAGGGTACATTTATTTTTTAGAGTACGGGTCAAGGTATTTGGGGTATATGTAAAGGTCAGAGTTAGAGTATGTTAGGTACATTCAGGGTACATGTATGCTTTATAGAGTATGTGTTAGGGTATTTGTTAGAGTATGTGTGTCTAGAGTATGTTTAATGTGTTAGAGTACTATTGGGAAATCTTTTAGGGTTAAAAGACATGTTAAAGTCAGGGCACATATTAGGGTGTACATTGGGTTACTTTTGGGTACAAGTTTGAGTGTATTTAAGGGTATTTGCATGGTTTTGAATAAGTGTTAGGGTCCTTGTTAGGGTATGAGTTAGTGTTTAGAGTACATGCTAGCAAACAGGGTATGTTTTGTCACATGTTCGGGTACATGTATGACTTGAAGTACATGTTAGAGTACTTGTTAGGATACATGTAAATGTTTAGAGTGTGTGTTAGAGTATGTGTTTGGGTATGTGTTAAGGTTACAGTTATGGTTTGGGTTAGGCAACATGTTAGGAAGTATGTTGGGATAAGTTTAGGGTACTTGTTAGGGTATATGTAAGCTTTACAGTACATGATAATGGTTAGGGTCTGTGTTAATCAGTAGGGTATATGTTAGAGTACTTGTTAGGGTTTGGCTTAGGGTTAAGGTTATGTATTAGGGTATGTTTGGGCATGTATTAGAGTGCATGTAAGAGTAGTTGTTACCACACATTTTAGTGTTTAGAGTATATGTTATGGCATGTGTTTGAGTTAGGATGAAGTTTATGGTATATGTCAGGGTTTGTGTTAGAGTTTGGGTATTTTTAGGGTTAAGGTATATGCTATAGTGTATATTAGGGTTATAGTTTGGGTTAAGGGCAAGTGTTAGGGTATGTGTTAAAGTGAATTTGAGGTAGATCATAGGGTGTATGTAAATGTACCTGTATGGTTTACAGTACTTGTTAGGGTACTTGATAGAATGTGACACTGTTTACTATATTTGTTATGGTACTTATTAGGGTATGTGTTACAGTTTAGGGTTTTAGAGTAAAGGTATGTGTTAGGATAACTGATAGGGTACATGTTGGAGCATGTGCTAGGGTATGGGTTAGGGTTGTGGGTTAGGGTCAGAGTCAGGGTCATTGTCAGTGTTAGGATTATGGGTTAAAGTTATCGATCTGGTGAGGTTAGGGCTAGCATTTGGATTATGGAATAGGTCAGGCTTAAGGTCAGGAAAGGGTGTAGGGAATATGGTAGACAAAGGGTGATGTTGGGGATGCACTTGAGGAAATGTTAGAGTAAGGGTCCAGGAAAGGTTTAGGGTTAGGGAATGTGTGAGGAAGAACTCTGTGGGATGGGTTGGGGTTATGGATGTGGTATGGATATGGAATAGTCTTCAAAGTTGATTATGGAACAGGTGACGATTAGTGAACTTGTTAGGGTAGGATTGCAGAAAGTGTTAGTTGTGCAGTTATGTATGGGTTGGGGTTAGTAGATGGCTTAGAATGAGACATAAGATTGGTGAGTAGCTTGGGGTACATATTAGGGTATGAGTTGGGTTAGGGCACATGCTAGGATGTGAGTATGGGTCAGAGTTAGGATGTATGGTGGGGTACATGTTAGGGAACACGTTAAGATAGTGTTTGGGTTTGAGGTGCATGTTAGGGTGTTAGGTTTTGGCACACATGTTAGGGCATGCATTGGGGTAGGTTTGGGGTACATGTTACAGGGCATGTAATGGTATTGCTATGATTTAGAGTACATGTTAGCGTAGGAAATGACAGGGTTAAGGTACCTGTTAGGGCTAAGGCATGTTAGAGTATTTGTTAGGGTGCATTTGGGGTACATGTTAGGGTGCATGTAAGGGTGGTTTTGAGTACTGTTAGGGTGCTTGTTAGAATACATGTTAATGTTGAAATAATATTTTGAGGTTAGAGCACATTTTAAGGTACATGGTAAGATATGTGTTAGTTATGGTACATGTCAAGGTATGGGTTATGGTTAGGTTTACAAATTAGGGAGTTAGTATGGGCCAGAGATAGGATATGTATATATGTTAGAGAACATGTCAGGATACATGTTAGGATCATGGCAAGTTATAGGCTACTGTTATGCCATACATTTGGAGTACATGTTAGGCACATGTATCATTTAGAGTATGTGTTCATAGTTAGGCTACATATCAAGATATGTGCTAATGTTAATGGTTCATGTTAGGATATGTGATGGGGTATGTGTTAGGTTTAGGACATGTTTCATTGTATAAGGTTTATGGTTTTGTTAAAGTTAACACATGTGTTAGGGAATATGTTAGATTACATTTGGGGTTAGAGTGCTTGTAAGGGCACCTGCATGGTTTTGAGTATGTTCTAGGGAACTAATTAGGATATGGGTTTAGATGATGTGTTAGGATTAGGGTACATGGCTAGGGTATGCTTTACAGTTAGGGCATGTATTAGGGTATTACTTCGGGTTGGAGTTTCAGTTAGTGTTAAGGTTCATTTGGGTACGTATTAGGGTGCATGTGGGGGTATCCGTATGTGTAAGAGTACTTGTTATCGTATGTATTAGTGGTTAAGGTACACGTTAGTATACATGTTGGCGTTTGCCTTAGGGCATGTGTAAGGGTATTAAGGTTTGGGTTAGTTTTTGTGTTAAGGTATGAGTTAGGGTACATGTAAGGGTAACTATAGTTTACAGTACATTTTGTTAATATATCTGTTATGTATTGGGGTATGTGTTAGGATATGTGTTGGGGTACATGTTAGGGTATATGTTAGAGTTAGGATAACTGATAAGGGATTTGTTGGTGTTATGGTCTGGGTTAGGGTTAGAGCACACATTAGGGTATGTTACAGAATGTGTTAGTGTTAGGGTACTCAATTGGGGTAGGGTTATGGTTACTGTTAGGGTTAGGGCACATGTTAGGATATGTGCTGTGGTACATTGGCGGTACCCATTGGGGTACCTGTTTAGATTAAAATATTTGTTAGGGCATATTAGGGTGTATATTAGGGTATATCTTAGGGTTAAGGAACATGTTAGGGTATGTTGGAGGTACATGTTAGAGTACATGTATGGGCACATGTATTTATTAGAGTATGGGTTAGGATGCTTGTTAGAGCATGTGTTAGTGGCTAGGGTACATGTTAGGGTATATGTTAAGGTCAGGATTAAGGTTTTGGTTAGAGTATGTTAGGTTACATTCAGGGTACATGTAAGGGTTACCTGTATGAGTTAGAGTATATGTTAGGGTTCTTGTTACCATATGTGTTAGTGTCTAAAGCATGTTTGGTGTGTTAGAGTGAAAATACTATTGGGAAATCTGTTATGGTTAAGATACATGTTAAAGCTAGGACACATATTAGGGTGTATATTAGTTTACTCTGGGGTACATGTTATGGTGCATGTAAGGGTTCCTGTATGGTTTTGAGTATGTGCTAGAGTACTTGTTAGGATATGAATAAGTGTTTTGGGTACATACTAGGATACATGGTATGTTTGGCACATGTTAGGGTAAATATACTGGTACATGTATGGCTTATAGTACATGATAGAGTACTTGTTAGGAGACACATTAATGTGTTAGATTTCGGGAACATGTTTGGGTATGTCTCATGGTTATGGTTATGATTTCGGTTAGGCAACATGTTAGGATGTGTGTTGCCATAAGTTTAGGGTACTTAGGGTATATGTAAGGTCTACAGTATATGATAGGGTTAGGGTACATGTTATGTCTAGGGTAAATGTTAGCGTATCTTTTAATTTTTATCTTCGGTTAGGGTATACATTAGAGTGTTTGGGGTACATGCTAGGGTATGTGTAAGAGTAACTGTATGGTTCAAAGTTCACATAACAGTTACTGCTATGATACATGTTAGTGTTTAGAGTGTATGTTATGGTATGTATTAGGGTAAGGTAAAATTTATAGTATGTGGCAGGGTTTGTGTTACAGTTAGGGCATGTGTTATGGTTTAGGTATGTGTTGTGGTATATATTAAGGGTACATGTTAGGGTATGCATTACGAAAGAAGTTGGTGTTTGGGTGTAGTAAGGGTGCCTCAGCACTCAGGCCTGCCGTGGGGACAGTCAGCCACCACAGGGACACTCAGCACTCAGGCCCACTGTGGGGACACTAAGCCACCACAGGGACACTCAGCACTCAGGCCCACTGTGGGGACACTCAGCACTCAGGCCCACTGTGGGGACACTAAGCCACCACAGGGACACTCAGCACTCAGGCTCACTGTGGGGACACTCAGCACTCAGCCACCACAGGGACACTCAGCACTCAGGCTCACTGTGGGGATACTTAGCAGTCAGACCCTCCATGGGGACACTTAGCACCTCCCCCCCCATACCCAGCAGCTGTCATCTGGGAGGAATCCTGGGCAGCCTGAGGCACAGGGTTGGGTCCCCAGCACATGCCACATGCCAGCCACCTGCTGTACCCACTCTCAGCCTCTGCTGCTCTTTGGGCAGACACTGACTCCAGACCTCAGGCCGCTGAAGATGACCCAGGAACATTCATGAAACCCCAGAAAGACCTTGACCTCCAGGAGACCCTGACCCCAGGCCTAGGAGACTCTGTCCCCCAGGAGACCCTGTCCTCTAGGAGACCCTGACCCCAGGAGACCTTGACCCTCAGGTCTAGGAGACCTGAACCCCAGGACACCCTGTCCCCTAAGTCTAGGAGACATCTCTGCTGCCGCCTTTGATCTCAGCCCCTGCCTGGTCCCTTGTCTTCAAGTTCTGACCACCCCACGGCCACTCATCCCTGTCCCTAAATGCCCCTGGGCTCAGAGGAGGGGATCCTGCCCTCTTCTACCATCCCCTGTCCATCTGACCCCTATCTCGTGACCCCTCCTCCTGACCCCCTCCACCTGAGCCCTCCTCCACCTGATCCCTCCTCCACCTAACCTCCCTCCATCTGACCCCCTCCACCTGAACCCTCCTCCACCTGACCTCCCTCCACCTGACTTCCCTTCACCTGATTCCTCCTCCACCTGATCCCTCCTCCACCTGACTTCCCTCCACCTGACCTCCCTTCACCTGACCTCCCTTCACCTGACCCTCCTCCACCTGACCTCCCTCCACCTGATCCCTCCTCCACCTGACCCCCCTCCACCTGACCCTCCTCCATCTGACCTCCCTCCACCTGATCCCTCCTCCACCTGACCCTCCTCCACCTGACCTCCCTCCACCTGATCCCTCTTCCACCTGACCCTCCTCCACCTGACCTCCCTCCACCTGATCCCTCCTCCATCTGAGCCCTCCTCCACCTGAGCCCTCCTCCTGACCCCAGTACCCCTCCCTTCACCCCTGCACAGACACGGACTCCTCCCCCCCCCCCTCCCGCACGGGTGTGCTGAGTTCCAGTACGGGGTCGGATCACGCGGGTTCGGGACTTATTTGTGCTTTTCTTTTTTCCTGTAGGGTCTCGAAAGCAGGCGGTGCTGGCCTGTCCAGTGCTCCGCCCGTGGGCCCTGGCGCCTCTGACTTCCCGCCACTGCCGATGCACTGCCCGGGCCACCGCGCCCGGGAACTCCTAGCCCCGCCCCTCTCCACAAGCCCCGCCCCCGCATCTCCTCCCCTCCCCGGCCCCGCCCCACAGGAAATCCAGGCCCTGCCTGCGTGCTACACCCTGCGCCTCCAAGCCTCACAAGCACCACCACCTTGGCGGGAAATCCCGGCCCCGCCCACCACACCCTGCGCCTCCAAGCCTCACAAGCACCACCACCTTGGCGGGAAATCCCGGCCCCGCCCCGCAGCCCACCCTGCTGGCCCCGCCCACGGGCGCTGGCTTTAACCCCGCCTCCTCCCCCTCTGCCACTCCTCCTCCGAGATTGGCCGCGGACCCGCTGCGGACTCCCATGACCACCACCAGCGCACCCTGCAGCGCTGGCCCGCCACCATTGGTTGGCTGCCTGCTGCTGGGTCGCCTCTCAGCGCAGGGTGGGCGGGGCCTCTGCGGGGACCAGGGCGGGGCCTGCGGGGCGGGGTCTTCCGGCTTTGTAGGACCAGGGCGGGGCCGGAAGCAGGGCGGGGCCTGCTGGGCTTTCCCGGACCAAGCGGGGCCTGTGGGGAGTGGAGCCAGGGGCGCTTTGCAGGGGCAGGGCGGGGCCTGTGGGGAGTGGAGTGGAGCCAGCGGTGCTTTGCAGGGGCAGGGGGGGCTGGGAGCAGGGCGGGGCCTGTGGGGAGGGGGCGGAGCCAGCAGCGCTTTGCAGGAGCAGGGCGGGGCCTGCGGGGCTCTGCCGGGCTAGGGCGGGGCCTGTGGGGAGCGGGGCGGAGCCTGCGGCGCTTTGCAGGAGCAGGGCGGGGCCTGTGGGGAGGGGGCGGAGCCAGCGGCGCTTTGCAGGAGCAGGGGGGGCGGGAGCAGGGCGGGGCCTGCGGGGCTCTGCCGGACCAGGTGAGGTCTGTGGGGAGCTGGACGGAGCCAGCGGCGCTTTGCAGGAGCAGGGCGGGGCCTGCGGGGCTCTGCCTGACAAGGCGGGGGCTGTGGGGAGCTGGACGGAGTCAGCGGCGCTTTGCAGGAGCAGGGCGGGGCCTGCGGGGCTCTGCCGGGCTAGGGCGGGGCCTGTGGGGAGCGGGGCGGAGCCTGCGGCGCTTTGCAGGAGCAGGGCGGGGCCTGTGGGGAGCAGGGCGGAGCTTGTGCAGGAGGGGGTAAGGGCGGGACTAGAGAGAGGAAGTGAGTGGTCCAGGGGCGGGACTTCGGGGGGATAGAGCATGGGAAGGGCAGAACTAGATTGGGAGTGAGCAGGATATGGGCGGGGCTTGTGGGGCAGAGCGCGTGAGGGGCGGGGCAGGAGAGAGGAAGTGAGCAGGGCGGGGGCGGGCCGGAGGGCTGGACTAGTCTGGTTCGGTTCTTTCTGAGGCCGCGGGCAGCTCCTTCCTCCGAGCGCGCGCGCGGTGACGTGCGGGCCTGAGGAGCTGTGGTCTTGTGGCGGGCTGGGCTTCCGACCCGGTCCTGTCAGGCGCCAGCGGCTTTTCTACGGGGGAAGCGCCTGGAAGAACGCGGGCTCTGCGCGGTCAGCTTGTCTGTGGAGGACGAGCGGAGCTGAGCGGACCGTGAGGCGGCTGCGGAGGACGAGCGGAGCTGAGCGGACCGTGAGGTGGCTGCGGAGGACGAGCGGAGCTGAGCGGACCGTGAGGCGGCTGCGGAGGACGAGCGGCCTCCGGCCAGGTGCGTACGGGGCCTGGGGTGGTGCTGGAGGGGCACAGGGTGGAGCAGTGCGGCCTGCCTCTCCCGGTGTGTCATTTGTGCCCTTCCTGAGGTGACTTCGGTGCGTTTAGGCCCTGAGCCAGGCGTCCGGAGCTGTCTAGGTGTCCGGAGCTGTTTTCCATGATTTTCAGACTTTGGTGCATGTTGTCTTTCTCTGACTATAGGCATTTTGAGAAGAAAACACGCAGAGTGTCAGGATAAAATGGGGAGATCCTGGAAGCTTGGAATCACGAATATAGGTTCATGGTGTATAGACTACTGTGGGATGGTCTGGACGGATCGGATCCCATCAGAACTTGCTCTTGCCGCTGGCATTTCTCGGAGTCTGCATCAAGTTTTCATCTATCCTTTCATGTCTACACTTGGGCCTGGAGAACGAGGTGAAGCCTCTCCCTTCCTGCTTGGTAAGTTGATACCTGTCAGAACAAATTTGACCACATTAGGCTCATCCCAGGCCTGTATCCATGTCACCGAGTCTTTACTGAGCTTTCAGCTATGTCCTGCATAAGGTATGGTGGTTAGGGGGTGAGAGGATGTGTGACACATGTTTGTTTTCATTACATACACCTTACAGACATTTTGTCAGGCATTCCAAGGTATTTCAATTTGCTTTGTTGAATTCTGGTGATACTATGTTCAGGGCTCTTCACAGGCTAGGGCAACATCTCAACACTAAGCTCTCCATTTTATGCATTAGAAGCCAGTCAGTTTCTGTAGACTGGAGTCATATCCACATTCTGATAAGGATTTTTTGAGGGAAGCAGAAGGCATAACCTAGCCTTTTTCTTTTCCTTGTCAGACATACCAGGTCCCCCTTGTCTGTGACAGGGCTCCTGGATGCCTATCCTTTGTTGCTGGTTGCCTGCCTCTGCCTGTAGGCACTTTGAGGAGAAAATGTACTGAGTGTCAGGAGAAGCTGGGGAGAGTTCACACACTTTGAATTATGCATGTAGAATCTTGCTCTACAACTCAATGTATGCTTTGGCAGACTGAGACCCAACTTAGGTCTGCATCCTCATGTCTACCGTGCTTTCATCTGTGCTTATGTTACCTGGAGAAGGGGTGAAGGCATTTGTGAGGAAGGGAGGCCTACTCCTTCCTGCTTGTAAGTTGTTACTTGTCAGAACAACTTTGATGACTCTAGGTCCCAACCCTGCCCTCTGTCCTATGCTGTGAGCTAATTCAAATCCATTCACAAAGTGTGTACCTAACACATTCAGGAGCTTTGACCAACTTCCCAAAGCTATGAGAGGCATAAGATTATGAAAGAATTGTTGAGGAATTGGTTATAGGTGTAGGGTTGTTGATGCTAAGGGCAGGGTTAAGTTTGGGTGTTTTAGGGCTACTCAGGGTGGAAGTTAGAATTAAATTTTTTGTTATGGATCAGAACTAGGTTAGATCAGGTGCTGGGTTTTCAATTAGCCAAACAGAGCAGGTTTGTATGAAGAGCTAAGTTAGTGTTAGGGTCAATGTTACCATATGATAATGGATTAGTTAGAGAATGGGTTAGGGATATGGTGAAGTTAGGAGTTATGGAAGGGATTAACATTTGGATTATGGAATGGGTCAGGCTAAGGTTAGGTTTATAGAGTACATGTTTGGGTACTTATACATTTGGGGTATATGTAAGGTTACCTGTGTTGTACACACTTCAGGGTACATGTAATACTTGAAGTACATGTTAGAGTACTTGTAGGATACATGTAAGTGTTTAGAGCTTGTATTAGAGTATATGTTTGGATGTGTGTTAGGGTTACAGTTTTTTAGAGTGCTTGTTAGAGTACATGTTAGGGTATATGTTAAGGTCGGGGTTAGAGAATTCTAGGGTACATTCAGGGTACATGTAAGGTTACATGTATGGTTTACAGAGTATGTGTTAGGCTATTTTTAACCATATGTGTTAGGGTCTAGAGTATGTGTAATGTATTAGAGTGCTATTGTGAAATCTGTTAGGGTTAAAATACATGTTAAAGTTAGGTTCAGAGTTAGTTTGGGAACGTGCAAGGAAGAACTTTGTGGGATGGGTTAGGATATTGGATATGTTATGGAGCAGTCTTCAGAGTGGGTATCGAACAAGTGAGGATTAAGTAATTTGTTAGTAAAGGATTAATGTAGGTTTGGGGAGTTGTAGAAAGTGTTAGTCAAACAGTTATGGATTTGGGTTAGCAGCTGGTTTACGGTGAGGCCATAAGATTGCTGAGTGGCTTAGGGTATGTCTTAGGGTATGAGTATGAGTGTGGGATAAGGCACATGTTAAGATGTGAGTATGGGTTCAGAGTTAGGGTGTATGGTGGGGTACATGTTAGGGAACAAGTTAAGATAGTGTTTGGGTTTAAGGTACATTAGGGTACATGTTAGGGCATGCATTTAGGGTAGGTTTGGAGTACATGTTAGGGTGTACACAAACCTTTATGGTTTAAAGTACATGTTAGGGTACTTGATTCTGTACATATTAGTGGTTAGGGTATACATTAGGGTACATGGTACAGTTATGGTAAGTGTTTGGGATTGTTAGGGTTAAGCTATGTGTTAGGGTTAGGTATGTGTAAGGGTACATGTTAGGGTACATGTAAGGATACATGTTAGGGTGCATGTAAGGATCACTTGGAGTACGTGTTAGGGTACTTGTTAGGATACATGTTAATGTTTACCATACATTTTATGATTGAGGCACATTTTAAGGTACATAAGGTGTTAGGGTACATGTTTGTGTGTGGATTTAGGTTAGGGCATATGTTAGGGTGTGAGTATGGGCCAGAATTAGGGTGTATGATGGGGTATATGCTAGGGAACATTTTCGGTACATGTTAGGGTTAAGGTACATGTTAGGACTAGAGCCAGCACTAGGTCATGTGTCAGGTTATACATTTGTGGTACATGAAGGTTACCTGTATGGTTTAGACCATGTATTAGTGGTTAGGGTATTTATTAGGATATGTGTTTGAGTATGTGTTTGGGTTAGGACATGGATTAGGACATATATTAGGGTATTGGTTAAGGTTATGGTTTTGGTTATTTTTTGGGCACGTGTTAGGGTATGTGTTGGGTTACATTTCGAGTACATGTTAGGGTGCTTGTAAGGGTACCTAGGTAAAAGAGCACATGTTAGGGAACTATGATGTTTCAGGGCACAAGTCAATATTGTGTTAGGTTTACGACGTGTGTTAGGGTATTGCTTAGGGTTAGTGATAGGGTACATTTGGGGTACATGTTAAGGTGCTTATAAGAGTACCTGTATGTGTTAGGGTACTTGTTACTGTGTGTGTTAGTGGTTGGGGCACATGTTAATATACATGTTAGGATTAGAGTATGTGTAAGGATAGTAAGGTTTGGGTTAGTTTTTGTGTGAAGGTATGAGTTAGGGTATATGTAAGGGTAACTATGGGTTAGAGTACATGTTAGGGTCCTTGTTAGCATATTTATTAGTAGAGTATGGATTATATTTTATTAGGGTATATTCAGGGTACACTTGCGGTTTATAGAGTACATGTTTCAGTACTTGTTACCATATGGGTTAGGGTCCAGAGCATGTTTAGTGCATTACAGTGCTATTGGGAAATCTGTTAGGTTTAATATACATGGTAAAGTAATGGCACACATTAGGCTATGTGTTTGGGTCCATGTTAGGGTATGTTTTAGAATTAGGGTATTTGATAGGGGATTTGTTAGGGTTACGGTACATGTTAGGGCACTTGTTAGAGTGTGTCTTAGGGCAGATACTATGGTATGTGTTAGGGGATCTTTTAGGGTTAGGGCACATGTTAGGCTGTGTTATGGAACATTGGGGATACATGTTAGGATGCAAAAAACCATACTTGTGTGGTTTACAGTACTTATTAGGGTATGTTAGAGCAGATGTTAGGGTACATGCTAGCTTATGTTTGAGTCATGTTAGGGTACATGTATGGATACTTGCATATTTTACAGTACATGTCAAGGTACTTGATAGAATACATGTTAGGGTCAGGGTTAGAGTATATTAGGTGATTTCAGGGTACGTGTAAGCTTACCTGTATGCTTTATAGAGTACATGTTAGGGTACTTGTTACCATTTATGTTAGTATCTAGAGTATGTTTAATGTGTTAGAGTACTATTGGGAAATCTGTTAGGGTTAAAAT